>NC_000074.6:28387178-28987178 GCF_000001635.26 Mus musculus | reverse complement strand
TCAGGAACATTTCCTGATTTATGCAAGTCTTTTGGTACGCACAGAAGGCCACATCATTGTGGAATGAGTTGATATATAGTGCACTGAGTTGGTCTTTGAGATGGTTGCTGCAGAACAATCTTCACCTCTGTACAGTGGGGATGCAGACCTGGGCTTTTCCAAACACCTTCCTTCTTCTAGTCACTTACCTTATGGTGATGCTATGGTTTCTGGCCGAAGAAAATCCACCAGTATCTCTCCCTAACTTAGAATGAGCCCAAATAGTGCCTTCTGTAAGTCAGTACAAATGATTGTTGAGTCTTACTTCTCAAAGAAGCATCCTTGATGACCCATTGGTTTCTTGCTCGTAAGAGCTCACCTCACTTGGCAGTTGGAATAGTGCTAACTTCCTGGAGTCACTGACACTGACCTGTTGGTTTTGGGACTCAGTCTCCATTTACCCTAACATCCATTCTTTAGTTCATACCATCTCAAGGCAAGCAATAGGTACATGACAGAATAAGTCTCCTGTAGAAGGCATTCTTTTATGGTCCTACGGTAAACCATGGGGCTGCTCTATTTTTGATAGCAAGCAAGATGGTTGCAACAGGTGCACGAAGAGCTGAGCCCATGGATGAACAGAGTACATGCTGTGCATGTGATCTAAGGTCAGTGAGGGCCCAATGGAAAGCAATGACGTACAGTGGTGCCAAGAGCCTTTTCCACCCCAGTGTACCTAAGTACATTTCATCATTTGTCAGGTTTCATATTACATCTTATGTAAATAAATAACATTGTAATATTTTAAATAATTTTGGATCAATTATGTTCATGACTATTTTGCCTGCATGTATGTTTGTGGAATATGTATGTTTACCTTGAAGTCAGAATATCACCAGAGTCCTGAAACTGGAGTTACAGATGGTTGTCAGTTGTCACAGCACATGGATTCTAGGAACTGAACCTCAGTCCTCTGGAAGAGAAGCCCCTCCATTAACTGTTGAGCTATCTCCTCAGCCCATTTTGATATATTTACTCACCACAATTTTTATTTATTTTAATTGAAACAAGACATTGAGAATTACATATTATTGGCCTTCCCTGTGAGATATATATTTATATATACATATAAAACATTTACATAATGAGCTTATTTAAATCTATCTTTCAGCTCAAGCATGACTACTTATGGCAAAATCCTTCTCAATTCTAGCTTTTGTGAATAACTTTGTAATGATTTGTACACCACTCTACTGTGCAAGTGTATACCAGAAATTCTTACTTCTATGTCAGCATCTAGTAGTAGCACCTTTCATTATCTAAATGGAAGTCCAACTCCCTTCTTTCCAGTTTTTGTGCTTCCTTCGTACTCTCTGACTTCTACCTCCACTTTCATGTGCATTTAGAGGGAACGCTTCAGATGTTTTGAGGCCATAGATTAGTTCATTTAATATCATTAGTTGATATATTAATAACTGATTTATCTAGCTCTCTGCAGGGTGTTGGATAAGATAGGAGGAGGCATTTATAGATGAACTAATTTCGTTTGATTTAATTTCCCAGATATAGCACAAGATTGAGGCCAGCCTAGGCTACATGAGACCCTGCTTCGGGAGGAAAATATAACCTCAAGCTTCTAACCAGAAATGATAGTGTTGCCAATGGAGAGGAAAAGCAGCCTAATAGCATTTCAATTTTTAGCTTTCTGGCCCCATTTTTCTTTCATGTTGAAATGTTACTGAAGTATAACTGCTTTCTGAACACACATTAATTCTGGAATATGTGGTGAATCCAATCATACACAACTGAATTGGCTGGGCTGAGTGCACAAGGCTTTTGACATTTGGGGCCAAATGTACAAATCAGAAAGCTGAAGGTCGGGGCATGTATCAGACAGAGAAGAATTAAGAAGATATACAGCTCCCACAATCGCTCACACAGTTCTTACAAACATGTCAGCATCCCAATACATTATTCATTGTATTAGGAGAAGGGCATGTGTGTTTGTGTCTTTGTTTTTACACCATTGCTTTGCTATGGGGAAAGGTGACACCAGCTTGTACCACCTGTCAAGAGGGAAAACATCTTGTTTCAAATCGGAACCTTTTCTTCTGTACTAATGAGTGTCTTGTTTTGATTTCTACTATGCTGTTGTATATATTTTTAGCTTGGGTTCCTGCCGTTGGACAACCCTTCTATAACTGAAAAACATGTGCATGAACATGGCTCATTATGTATTTTTAGATCTGCCGTGGCCTTTACAGAAGTACAATTTAACTGCAGGCTTCCATGCTCTAGGGTCCAACCTCATAGCTCCTCACCACTGGACACGTAGAACACTCAGGGATGTCAGCCAGCACATTTCAACAGAAGGGTCAATCCCTAAATAATCTTGGAATTTTCTATAGAAGAAAATAAAATACGCTGACTCATAACATGCACAGGGCCTGAAATTACCAACTTCAGATATCACATTTTAATTATTCGCTGAAAAAATAATCAGATTAACTGGGCCGTGAGAAGCCAGCTCTTGCCTCAGTTGCTTGCTGAGCTCCACAGAGAGGAGAATTCTCTCTCTCTCTCTCTCTCTCTCTCTCTCTCTCTCTCTCTCTCTCTCTCTCTCTCTCTTTCATAAAGTTCCCCAAGCTTGCTTTCCCTACAAGAGGCTGTCATCTCCTTGGGGAGACTTTCTTGACAGCTTGAGAGACACAGGAATGGATTAACATCAGGATTCCTCCTGGAAATGTAGGCTGAAGCAAACTCCCCTTCAGGAATCAGCCTAGAGTCTGTAAGATGAAATGCAAAATGCGGACTTGTTAACTTGAAATCACACCAGGACCACAAAACCTCTGCAACATACCAGTCTTCATCAAATTACTCCGGATCCCCTGGGTCGGGAGGTTTTAAACTGAGGAAGTGCAGTGGTGTGCAGTGGCTACCTTACTAACCACAGCTCCAATTAATTTTTATTCATTGATTTTCTTTTTCAGAGTATGTTTTATTTATCAGGCCAGTGTCTTTTCTACTTTTGTTTAGAATGTGATACTGAGTTCTCCAACACGCCACAAGCTGTTTGGAGCTTCTGCATGCATGCAGGGACGGTTTTTCTTGCATGTCCCTTTCTGGCTGACTTTCTCCTTTCTGTTTCCCATTCTATCCCCTTTCTATGCCCTTCGTTGAATTTAGAGACTCATTTATCCTCACTGTTATCAATAGTGAATCATCCTATTTATGGGTTTCCGACTTTGTCCATCCAGACATCTATTTATTTGGAAAACAAAACAGGAAGAACAGTCCGGGTGGTTTTATGAGCTTGTAAATGGATCTCTGGCTTTTTTATTATTTCATGTTTGCATTTGGAAAATGATGATTGTGTTTTTCCATGGACTGTGCTATGTGGCATTGAACTTCAAGCATGAAAAGAAGAGGAACTACCCCTGGGCTCCTGGACCACATCCAGACTGTAGGATGTGGACTGGAGGGCTACTGGGCACCTTCAGAAAGCTTCCTTGTGCTCTGTCCTTTGGTGAGGGTGGTGTAAGGCTAGGAGTTCAGCAAAGCTACTTGGTATACAGCTTTTTGAAAAGGCCAGGACCGTGTTTCTGTGAGTACACCCAGAGCCCCTTTATTTTCGAGTTCCATAGGTAGGTTAATATCCCATACTCCTGCACTGGGAGTGTTGAAACTCTCCTACTTTGGTGAAACCATCAGAAGGCTTAGGGTCATATTTGTTAGGGTGCTGGGAGAAGAAGCCAGGAAACCTCTGTGCAGTTGATGTAAGGCTATTTGCCAGCCAGAAAAGGTGAAAAAAAATCCAATATGCAGGCCGTTAATGGATGTTAACACACAATAATAGCAATAGCAGTCTAGCTGGGGGAGAGGTGTTTCTATCTTCCTCTCCCTCGAACATTGTCTCTGCATCCTTTTAGCGGGAGCAAAATAGGAGAACATTTCTCTTCAAGTACGTTTGTGGAGATGAGATACCCTGACACTGCTTCATTAGTGCCCTCAGCATCCGGAATCTCCACTCTATCCTGAGCAGTCAGATGCTCCTGGAAAAGGGCACAGTGACATTCTTAGAGAAACAATATGCTTATGGTCATCGCCATTATTCTGTTATAAGGATCAAAACTAGACTGAGCTACACTACGTACAAGGCTGAAAATAAGACCTGTGATGTATATTAACAAACCGCCCAGCAGGTGAGGCACAGCCTTCAGAAGATGAGCACTGCAAGCATTTGGGAGGCCCTTTAATCCAGGCCTTTCATAATACATGAGAAAAGATACACCCTCGGCGGTTACATGCTATCGGTGTAAGCTTTTTGATGTCTCTAAAAAGTGGCTTTGCTCCTTAGAAAAGATTATTTAAAGGCTACTTTCATTTTTAATATTAATACTCAATTTATTAAAATTGCAAATTCAAATGCCCAGTTCTTTCTTAAGCCTTTAAATTCAATTTACAAATTTAATTATTCTTTTACTGAACCTAGCAGCTTTACCAGTCACTTTAAAGGGGTTTTCTCCTTTTAATCAACCTAGTTAATTAAATCCCGTCAGTATTTTTTTAAAGGCACTCATAAATTTGATATAGACTGTTTTCTTTTTAAGGTTTTAAAATTGTTCAGCAGCTACAAATGTTCATATACTCAAGGAATATTTGTAAATCTCACATATTAAAGATAAAATATGGTCAATTTTATAATTTATGCATATCACACTGTTATTTAAAGCTTAGAAAAGAAACTGCAGTACATTTAAATTATGGTTTTATAGATAGTCAGTGATGAATAATTTTAAATAGTAATACTAAAGAACATATTCTATACTCTCTAAAGTAAGACAAATATATATTTAAAATTGTAATGCCAATTATAATCAGAATATTTTGAATCCAAGCATATAAAATTATAATAGTTATATATTTTTTTCTTGAAATTCCCATTGACTGAATGACATATTCGCCAAATAAGAGAAGGGGATGCCACACGAAGGTAACTGAGTTGTCTTCTCTAGTGTAGGAGAATCAGCAGATCCAGAAAAAAAAAGATGGAAAAAAATAAACTTGAGAACTGCCATAAAATACCCTGACATAGGTGCCAAGCTGGGGATTTCAGAATTTCACAAGGGAAGATGCTTAAGTATCCTCAGCCCTGGATGCCAGTGCTCTGGAACTCGGCTTCTGGTTCTCTTCTCTTAGAGTGGCAGCTCTCTGTAGCTCACACTTCAAAGGACTTTTTCTTTATTGGTGCTTACTTAAAGAAGTAGGATGTTGGCTGATCTTACATTAAGTCTTGAAGAAATTTCTCTCTATTGGATGTAGTTTGAATCTTGTTCTTGACATATGTTTGTTTCCTAAAATCACTATGCATGCATTGCTGAATAGCAGCACCTATACATGGATTTATGTCTGTTACCCATTGCCAGATTATCTCTACAGATTGACCATAATGTCCCAATTCTACCACAGCAAGTACATTTGTACTGTGTGCTTGCTGATGTCTTCCGTGTAATTCATTTGTTGGTATAGCTACAGACTTCTGAGGAATTTGTTATAAGAGAGAAAGTTTGAAGGTAATTATGAACATTTATCTCAATAAGAAAAGTCCCTGAAACTAGAGGGGGAAATAAAACCATTTTCAAAAGTCATCACTTCATTTTAGATGAGTAGGGTGAATTGGCGCTAGCATAGCTATAGACAGTCCTTATTTTATCAAATGGTGATTATTGCATAGCATTGGGAAAAGTGCAACACCTATAGCCAAGCTAGCTGGTTTGCCTCTTGCTCCTTGTCTTATGCCTCTGTGGGTTCCCATACCTGATACCTGCTTCAAGAAACTCATCTTTAGAAAGATCATAAGCAGCCATTCTTTTAAAGATGACTGGATGCATTCAATCCTCTCGATGAAAAGTCTGTAAGTATATATGTGTGTGTGTGTGTGTGTGTGTGTATATATATATATATATATATATATATATATATATATATATACACATATATATAATTTATGCAGGTCTAGAGAAATTCGCATCATCTTGAAGAGTATGTGGATACTGCATATGTTCAAAACACATTTGACTATGTAACTAAACATGAAGTTCTTAGACAGTGTTAGGATGTGGGTAGTGTCCCATGAAAGAGGGTAGCTACAGTGCCTTGATAACTACTTGGTCAGTCACTTACTGATTCCTGATTTATTAGACAATCCTATGCTATCAGATTCATACTTGGGTGCTAGAAGTGTATGATATTACTGCACATGGAAGAAAACCTTGATAGGTCAGAATTTCTGTAGCACTTGGTGCCAAGTATACTTATAATTTGGGGTGGGGGTCATGACTGCATATCTCTGTAGCTGTAGTTTAACTTCTTTGTCCTTTCTTTCTTTTCTTTTTTCCCCTAGTCATCTTTGATTCTCTTAGCCTTTACCATGGTCCCCTCCCTACCTTTAGTTTCCCTCCAAATGTAGACAGCCTTTGAAGGTCAGTACTTTACTGTTTGCTTTCATATTTCATTTATCCTTTCTGGTTGATCTTGTTGACTCCTATAAATTTAAGTAAACCCACCTTTATCCTTATGTCTGACCATTTCCCTCCATCTGGGTAACATTCACTGTGTTCTCCAGTGCTGATAGCTGCATCTTTTACCATGATTGAAATCTAAGTGTATTAAAACGCTATATCCCCTTGAATCCTAAGCAGCTAAGGTCTTACCTACTCACCTTAATAACATTTTCTACACATGAATTTTCCTTAGTACAATTGCCATATGCATTTGGACATATCAATAATTACATATCGTCCATTGAAAGCTACATCCAAAGAGAGATATTTCTTCAAGACATATCAATCCTCTTCTAATTGATCAACTACCTTAAAGTTATAGCTTCCTCTCCACTGTAATAATTGCTGCCAGGATTATATCCTTTGCAGAAATGGTTCTCAGCCTTCCCAGCACTGTAGCCTTTAATACAGTGCATCGTGTTGTAGTGAGCCCCAACCCTAGAATTGCTGCTCAGAACTGTAATGTTGCTAGTGTGACGATTCAGAATGTAAATATCTGATGTGCAGGATATCTGATACGCAAACCCAAAAGCTTGAGAACCACTGCTTCATAGCAAAGTCAAGTAGTATTTCTCCAGTTTTGGAAGCCATGGGGAAGGTCTCAGATATCACATAACTAATTGTATCTTCATGTAGATGCTACCTGCCTGACTTTGTATGCCAACTTAACCAACTCAAGAGTCTCTTAATATTATTTCCTTTCATCATTATAAACAAAATAGTGGTCCACTGAATCTGTTGTAGCCCCAGAAGAAGTGAGTCAAGTTGCTGACTGAATGGAAAACACTGGTGAGCTGAGTTTAACATGGCAAAAATGCCTTTTCTACTCCAGTGGCCCCAATGTAATCACAAGGGCCCTTTGTTGGACATCAGTGGGAGGAGAGACCCTTGAGCCTGAGGCGGTTCAATGCCCCACTGTAGGGAAATGTGAGTGCAGGAAGGTGGGAGGTGGGGGGAGGGACCTTCATAGAGGCAGGGGTGGGGGGATGGGATGGGGGTTTCCAGAGGGAAGACCTGGAAAGAGGATAATATTTGAAATATAAATAAAGAAAATATCCAACAAAAGAAAAAATGAAACATGGAAGCAGAGGAGAAGGGACAAAGGAGGAAGTTTCTGTGTGAGAACATGAAGTGACATGAGGAGGCCTCAACCTCATATTAAACCATCTCTGCTTTTTTGAGGATGAATAATGGAAGGAACTCTTTCTCATTTTAGGTAACTGGCTTCTAGAACTGCAAAATCAAGGGAACTAGAAAGTCCTTTAGTGATTCCAGGAAGAAATCAGTCTTGTTGATAGTTTGATATAGTCCACTGATACCTGTACCAGATCTCTAGACTGCAGAAGGATAATAAATTTGTTTGCTAAGGCATTAAATTTGTTATATCACCAATAGGAGAGTGGAATGCTCATTTCCATGTTTTGGTTCAGGTAATTTCAATGTCTTGAATGTTTGTCATGCTCATGTCAACTTGTTAAATTCCAGTAAAGACTTGAAATTGTAAAACACTAACCTCATCTATTCTAAGACTTTTCAGATCCCTGTAGGCAAGGTTCATCTTGTGACACTCTACTATTCTGACCTAAATCCTATGTCCACTATTGACACTTTGTAGCACATTTTAGGTTCTTGTATGTACATGTGGTCCTACCCCGCACTGTAAGTGTCCAGGAAATAGAATTCGTATATCATTTATCTTTGCATGCTCCTACAAGACTTACTATGGGAGCCCGCCATTGCTACTGATGCCATTTGAACCAGATCTGCTAAAAATTCAGCACAGTGGAACTGATCTAAAATACGAGTCCCAAATGCCCACAAGATGGAGATATTTCCTTTGAAAAGTAAGGTCTATTATTTCCCCCAAGACCTGTTCTTTGACCCCCCACCCCCCGCCTTTTCAGGATGGAAATTTCATTTTTAATTGAAAATAAGAAATTTTGCATTTCAATAGGCTTATGCTTGCAATCACATTTAGGATTTTTATTTCACATTTTGTACATGAAACGTTGGTCATGCAAAAATAGAAATTTTCATACACACGTGTTTGAGCAAAAGCAATGTATTAAGCTCAAAGAGTTTTTAGTTTGTTTGCTTCAGAAAAGCATTTGCTAAGTGGCTCACACGGATCTCAGACTCACAATCATGTTACCTAAATTCTAGGACTCTAGTGTGTGTCACTGTGCTTAGTTTATCACAGGACATCTAAAAACAGAGCAATAGTTCTTTCCTACAGAGCAACCTTGTCTGGTGATATGATGATGTTGCCCTGAGCATAATCGAAGTGTTACATTTTCTGAGTTCCTTTCAGCAAGTGTAGGGAGAAAGTGGGAACAGTGTCTTGCTGCAAATTAACTTTTGGTTAGACAAGTAGTTTTCAACCTTTGGGTCACAAATCCTATTGGGGTTGAATGGCCCTTTCACGGGGTTGCATATCAGATATCATTCCTATCAGATATCTACATTATGATTCATAACAGCAGCAAAATTACAGTTATGAAGTGGCAATGAAAAGCATTCTATGATTTGGGGGTCACTAAAACATAAGGAAGCGTATTAAAAGGTCGCAGCATTGAAAAGGTAATCTATCACTACAGTGTTAGGTTAAAAATGTATAGTCAAGGATGCAGTCTGAGAAGAGCTGAAATTCTAAGTTGTGTGACAATGAGGGTCTATGAGGTTAGCATGTGGAGACACTGATGTGCCTTCTGAAGCTTCATCATGTGGCCGGTTTAAATGATTATGTCAGACAGACCCTGTCCAAGGTACCACTTGTTCATTCATGAGCTAACAGGCTTCTGTAATTCACAATGCCTCCTGAGAACTGCACTTCCCTGGGCTAAATTCAACATGTGCTGTATTCTGGGAGTATGAGAAGAGCTAATGGGATGAGTGGACATTCTGAGTTAGTTGATTTCAAAGTAGGTGGATTGACAGTTTGAAAGCACATATTAAGCTAAGGAGGCAGGGTAGAAGATAATTTAAATTCAGCTTAAATACATGAGACTGTCAGATCCATCCTCTTAGCTACTCAGCATTAATGTTCAGCATTATCCAGGCCCATTATTTTATATCTGAAAGCATCCATACCATAAAAAAAAGCATGACAGGCACATGCACACAAAATCACAAACTGTTATTGTTGGAGGAACCTGTCAATATCTGTCTCCAAATATTTAAAGAACTTGTAGATATAAAAGAAAACTTGACTGCATGATATGTACATGATAGGGCACAGATAGAGCCTTGAGATGGGCAGATGTTAGAGATGGAGCTGAAGTTTATTCTATGTCACAGATGTTTCCTATTATGAGCTGGGTCATTGTTGTCCATTTCTGATGTCCAAAGCCTATAAGCCTATTGACTATGACTGCTTTGTAGCAGAAGGCTGTTGATGCATCATAGTTAGTAAGCTTTGTAATTATTTTTTACAATACTTTGTATTATATGATACAATAAAGATATACACAAAGACAGGCAGGGATGGTCACATACCCCTGATAATCCTAGCACTGGAGAACCTAAGGCAGGAGGATCATGTGTTCTAGGCCAGCCTGGCCGATATAGTGAAACTGGGTCTAAATAACTACACATTAGTAAATAAGTTAATTAAAAACTACATGTACACATGTTTTCTTTATGAAATCGTTAAGGTTCTCTTAATGAAATTCAAACTGGGGCCCCATTAGTCCTCCCGAGGGACAAGTTGAAATCATTCTTACAGCAGATGTATCTCTACAGTTGCCTTTAATTAGGTTAATCCCTCATGTCAAGACAGGTTAGCACTATGAGTATGAGAGTAGTAAAACCTCCACCCACGGCATGGTTTTGTAGGATAGGACTTGCCAAGTGGTGATGAGCTAAACACCACTGTGAAGATGTGACCCAGCAGACTCAGACCTGTGTGGGTGGCAGAGAGACAAGAGAAAGTTCTACAATCTGTCTTTTGTGTTTTGTTTTGTTTTGTTTTTTGTTTTTTGAGACAGGGTTTCTCTGTGCAGCCCTGGCTATGCTGGAACTCACTCTGTAGACCAGGCTGGCCTCGAACTCAGAAATTCGCCTACCTCTGCCTCTCAAGTCCTGGGATTAAAGGCGTGTGCCACCACATGTGCCACCACGCCCGGCTCCTTGTCCTGTCTTTGTGGATTAATTAAGGATTTGTTTTACTAGAACTCTGGCAGTGTCAGTTACCCTTTTTGTTGGATAAAAGAACTCAATGAGGATTTCCATTCTTTTTTGTTTTCTTTTTCCTATAACGGGAAAATTTGTATGTTGTATTAGTATCTCACAATTATAATGAGATGCTTGACATTAAAAAAGAAACAAAAACAAAAACAAAAACTTAAAGCAGAGGATGGCCTAGTTGGTCATCAGTGGGAGGAGAGGCTCTAGGTCCTGTGAAGGCTCTATTCTCCAATATTCATCTACACAAAGCAGATAGACAGCGCCCATACAGCTGTTAGGCCGATTTTGTAGTGCAGTGGTCTGTGGACTCTCTCTCCTTCCATTATTATGTTTATGTGTAATTATGGAGATCAAGCTTTCCCATTAGGTCAAAACCCAGAGGGGTTTCCAACACTAAATGGCTTATCAGCTAGCCATTGTCAACAAATTGCTCTAGAACCTTTAATCTTGCAAAGTGATCAGAGTCACCTCCTGGTGTCTCTCCTGAACAACAATACATGGGTCATTGCATTACAGCTCCTGACAAAGAGAGTGTGATTTGTACAGGACAGTGCTGATGGTGTTTTAATTAGGATTCTTCTCTTCAACTTGAATTAACAGGTGTACTAGAAGCAAACTAAGGGATGGAAGTGCTTGATAAATGAGAAAGCCCCTGCTGATTGGAGCTAGAAATGAAGAAAAGTAGCAATTGCAGCCTTGAGAAAGATAGGAGTGTCACAGAGATAGTAATGATGAGGTATTAGCTGTCCTTACTCAGTGAGGAAAACATGTCCTAGTGACATGAGAGGAGCCACTCACCTCTGCCAATCAAAGAGAAAGCAACTTTTGAAGCACTGGCTATCAGAACAGCATAGATAAAGGTTTCCAATTAAAGGCAATTTCTTCTACTCATTGTTTAAAATAAAAAAATACAACAGACTTAAACCTGGCCAATGTATTTAACCTCTCTGGGTCTCATTTTCTTCATCTCTATAGACGGGGAAAAAACTCTGGCCTAGTATACCTCTTCACAAGTTTAAACAATTGGAAGAGTGCACAGAAAGCCTTGTAGTATATGCTTTGGAAAATATTCAGTATTAAATCAAAACTGAACCTGAGGACCCTGGATTCTTCCCATTTACTACAACAGTCCACATCATGCACATAGAGCCTTGATTAGGCATCTTGCATTGGTGTGTTGATATTATTTCGAGGTATTAATTTCTCCATCACTTTAGGAACCTATAACACGACTGACACATTTGTCTTGATGAGCAATAAGGAAAGTGGATGTTATAAATCTATGTGATATTTTCATTTGATCAAAGAAGGGAATTTGAAGAAAGCTGCAGTCCATTTCTCAGAAGACCCAAATTATCAATATGAAAAATTCAGCCCAAGAGCAGGTTTGCAATCAACATATGTCATAGTTTTGTGCCTTATAAATAGAAGCAGACTGCATGCAATGCTAGGAGAACTTTAGGTATATGCCAAAGCGTTTTCTAGGTACAACTAGAATAAAGGGAAAGATGCTAGAAATTTCAGCTCTTCTAGTATGTGTTACCATATTGTTGGTAACCCCTACCTTGTCTTTAGAGTATTATCCATGAGGTACTGTGCAAGTAATTTATTTCAGAAGCTTATTGTAAATTTTGATTTCCCATCATTTTCCAGCAGAATGTATCCAAAATCACTTAGATTTTGAATAGTTGGTGAACAGAATTGTGAGCAAACACCTGGGCAGAAGCCATAAACAGAAAGGAAATAAATAAAAATGCCATTAAAGAAAAGCATACTGAAATAGTTACAACGAACTTAAATGCACACTGACAGAGGTCTGTGTAAAGTGGTTTGGAAACAAAAGGATACTTTCAGGAATTTCTTATGTACAAATTATTTTATTCTACAACGCTGCTTATAACAATGTGGCTCATTTATTAATATAGAAAACATTAATGGCTGGAGAGATAACTCAGAGGTTAGAAGGACTCACTGTTTTTCCAGATGATCTAGATTTGATACCTGCACCCACATGCACCTCACAACTCTCAGTAACTCCAGTTCCCAGGAATTCCACCCTCTTCAGCAGCTCCATACCCTCTGCCCACTGCGAGCACAAGGTGTACAATTATACATGCAGACAAAACACCCATAAACATAAAATGAAAAAAAATAAACCTTTTAAAAAATAACAATCTTTTTATTGTGCATCTCCTCTTCCCTACATGTTCCTTCAGTACCTGTGGGACAAGGACTAATGGCTATCGAAAGGCAACAATCACACCTGTACATCATGCAGGGAGCCCAGGCAGGAATGGTGCTGACTTATGTAAGGCACACCTCAGTATAAGAAGAATGTGATCCCACCCAGCCTGACATTTTGTTGTGCCTATGTTGAAAACATGCTCTGACAGATACATCTGCTAAGCATTGTGCAAAATACTTCCCTGTTGGGAATGCTGTATTCTCTGACCTAGCCAGCACCAGTCAGTAGAGAATGGACATTCCAGAAGACTCCCTATTTGACACCTCAGCTTATTTGTATGCAAGAATGTCTGACTGAAGAATTCCACTGATGTAGAGAATTAAGGAATCAGGCACAGAGCAGCCCCATGCTTGCAAGAGGAAAACACATAACGTTCAGGAAACATTGAATAACACGTTTATTACTAAAATGAGTGTAATGCCTTATAAATCAGCATGGAGGAAAGTGGTGAAAAAAATAAACATTACAAGTTTTAACTGGCCCAGTGTACCTTGAAGTAGTTCATGTCAAAAGAAAAGTAATATGAATTTACAACTTTGGTGTTATCATTTTCTGTTGTTTTACATAATTTCCCTATTATTAGTCTTTCTCTTACTAGTCTCTTCCTTTGTTCTTTTCAACCTTAGTTAAGACAATTAATATTCTAAGATCTGGCAGTGTTATTGGGATGCAGCAGCCCATGACCACTTCCTAATGTTTTTCTTAATGAATTAAACTAAGTCATATGGGTAGAGACATCTTTTGCCTGATGGCTATTGTAGAATGCGATACTTATCTAAGTATTTAAAGACCCACTGAGTTATTAAAGGAGGAAGCTGCCATTGCCATAAGATGAATTGAGGCATTATTCTATTTTACAGCAAGCTGTGTAATAGCTACATAAATTAACAGAAAACCAGGGTGCATTTTGTAATTCTGTTTTGGACAGGTAAGACCTTTGGTTTGAATCAAGATCCGTAGATTTGAAATGAAATGTCTAGTTAAACAGATTTCAGAAATCAAGCCCAGTGTAGTACTACAAAGGATGTGAGATTTGTATGTTTAGAATAGAAAAACGTATCAATACGTTTATTGATATTTATCCCCAAAGCGGGGAGTCTCTGTTAGAGGAGACTATGTGCAGGTTTATGGAATCTCACCAAGATCCCATCGTGAATGGGTTGTGTATGTGGTGGGGGTCAGGCTTAGGAAAGAGGGAATAATAGAAGATAACTGTGACAACTCTCACCTGTGATGAGATGTAAGTGGGTGTCAAAGTAAGGATGTTAATAAGTTTTCTTAATCTGGGATGAATGACAAAGCAAGAGGATGTTAGAAAAGAGACTGGTTTTTAAAACTCAAGAAAAATGACAGGCTTTGCAGATCATTTCCCAGAGTAGAATACCTAGGCAACTCACCAACCAGATGAGCTCTCTCGCCTTGCCTTTTACTGGAAATTGAGATCAAGTCTGACAAAGGTAATAGCATTCTCATAGGAAGGTATTAGGAAGTAGAAAACTTTTGTAGGGGAAGTGATACTGTAGGGTGCTATTGTCATAAAGTTCTTTGGTACATAGCAGGGAAAGCACTCGGCTCATTTTCTCTGAATTGAGAACTTTCTAGAAGTATAAAGGAGGTAAAATAACTTTCATAAAGGCAGGAGAATCCTCATTTTTTGAGATGGATACAGACCCAGGTTTCCAAGGCATGCTGCTTGTCCTGGCATGGAGACTGCTGGATAGAAAATGAAAAAGGATTTGCTCACAGTCAGCTATTGGATGGATCACAGGGCCCCCAATGGAGGAGCTAGAGAAAGTACCCAAGGAGCAGAAGGGGTCTGCAACCCTATAGGTGGAACAACAATATGAGGTAACCAGTACCCCACAGAGCTCGTGTTTCTAGCTGCATATGTATCAGAAGATGGCCTAGTCAGCCATCATTGGAAAGAGAGGCCCATCGCACCAGTACAGGGGAATGCCAGGGCCAAGAAGTGGGAGTGGGGGAGGGTATGGGAGACTTTTGGGATATCATTGGAAATGTAAATGAAGAAAATACCTAATTTAAAAAAAAAAAGAATATCAGGATACTGGGAAGGAAGACAGTGATTATGTGCAGCCGTAAAATGGAAGTCAGAGTTTCCATGTGTGTTCAATGGATGTTACCAAGCATGTCCCAAAGGCAAACCAGAGTCCAGGTCCTAGCAGGCAGAGGGTGCAGTGAACCAAGTGAAATAGGAAGTGAAAATAATAGTCAAGTTGTCAACTGTAGAACACAGTGTTTTTTAAAAATGGGATTGCCCTGACAGTAGGTGACAGAACTTTTGAGGAATGAGTAAGCTGATGACTTCGATCTAGGGAAGGTGTCAACTTTAGCTGATGGTGTGGAAAGCATGAAAGAGGATATAACAATTGGAAACAGGACAACTAAGGTCATTGTGAGATGATGGGAAGGGGAAGACCCTAGGGAAGAACCAATTGATTAAGTTATTACATAGTGTTATTACATAGTGAAGACTCCAGTATATCCTAGAGGGCAAGTTCCAGAGAGCTCAAGGGTGTTGTTAAGTCTCATTTTCTGCTCTAACAACATTGACATTGCCCAGGTGTCATCAATGCTGAGCCAGTCCTTCACACTCTCCCTACCTCTCCGCATTAACTGAGTATCCAGCACTGAAAGTACTTTTCCTTTAAACTGAAATTATCTTGTTTGTAAAGACAGTAGCCCCATGTCTCAGAGAAACACACAACCACCACAAGCTACCACTTACTTGGAGGCATGGAACTGTAATTTTCACATGTTTACGAAATTGATCACATAAGGATGATACACACACACAAATATATACGCACACACATGCACTTTAGGGTACCTGCCTTCAGAAACTGTGTAAGTATAATATCCACGATATACTACTCTATTTTGAATTTTCCTATGTACCAATTCTTTCTTAATCTTAATTACTTCCCAGTTTTCAAATACACAGTTAAGAGAATAATATCATTATTATTTGAAAATCTATTTACCGCTTGGTCCGGGACCCGCCGAACTTAGGAAATTAGTCTGAATAGGTGAGAGGGTGCGCCAGAGAACCTGACAGCCTCTGGAACAGGCAGAAGCACAGAGGGGCTGAGGCAGCACCCTGTGTGGGCCGGGGACAGCCGGCCACCTTCTGGACCGGAGGACAGGTGCCCGCCCGGCTGGGGAGGCGACCTAAGCCACAGCAGCAGCGGTCGCCATCTTGGTCCGGGACCCGCCGAACTTAGGAAATTAGTCTGAACAGGTGAGAGGGTGCGCCAGAGAACCTGACAGCTTCTGCAACAGGCGGAAGCACAGAGGCGCTGAGGCAGCACCCTTTGTGGGCCGGGGACAGCCAGCCACCGTCCGGACCGGAGGACAGGTGCCCACCCAGCTGGGGAGGCGGCCTAAGCCACAGCAGCAGCGGTCGCCATCTTGGTCCGAGACCCGCCGAACTTAGGAAATTAGTCTGAACAGGTGAGAGGGTGCGCCAGAGAACCTGACAGCTTCTGGAACAGGCAGAAGCACAGAGGCGCTGAGGCAGCACCCTGTGTGGGCCGGGGACAGCCGGCCACCTTCCGGACCGGAGGACAGGTGCCCACCCAGCTGGGGAGGCGGCCTAAGCCACAGCAGCAGCGGTCGCCATCTTGGTCCGGGACCCGCCGAACTTAGGAAATTAGTCTGAACAGGTGAGAGGGTGCGCCAGAGAACCTGACAGCTTCTGGAACAGGCAGAAGCACAGAGGCGCTGAGGCAGCACCCTTTGTGGGCCGGGGACAGCCAGCCACCGTCCGGACCGGAGGACAGGTGCCCGCCCGGCTGGGGAGGCGGCCTAAGCCACAGCAGCAGCGGTCGCCATCTTGGCCCCGGGACTCCAAGGAACTTAGGAATTTAGTCTGCTTAGGTGAGAGTCTGTACCACCTGGGAACTGCCAAAGCAACACAGTGTCTGAGAAAGGTCCTGTTTTGGGCCTTCTTCTTCGGCCAGGAGGAGGTCCAAATACAAGATATCTGCGCACCTTCCCTGTAAGAGAGCTTCCCAGCAGAGAGTGCTCTGAGCACTGAAACTCAGAGGAGAGAATCTGTCTCCCAGGTCTGCTGAGAGACGGTAACAGAATCACCAGAAGAACAATCTCTAAACAGAGTCAACTATAACTACTAACTCCAGAGATTACCAGATGGCGAAAGGTAAACGGAGGAATCTTACTAACAGGAACCAAGACCACTCACCATCAAAAGAACCCAGCACACCCACTTCGCCCAGTCCAGGGAACCCCAACACACCTGAGAACCTAGACCTAGATTTAAAAGCATATCTCATGATGATGGTAGAGGACATCAAGAAGGACTTTAATAAATCACTTAAAGAAATACAGGAGAACACTGCTAAAGAGTTACAAGTCCTTAAAGAAAAACAGGAAAACACAATCAAACAGGTAGAAGTCCTTACAGAAAAAGAGGAAAAAACATACAAACAGGTGATGGAAATGAACAAAACCATACTAGACCTAAAAAGGGAAGTAGACACAATAAAGAAAACTCAAAGCGAGGCAACACTAGAGATAGAAACCCTAGGAAAGAAATCTGGAACCATAGATTTGAGCATCAGCAACAGAATACAAGAGATGGAAGAGAGAATCTCAGGTGCAGAAGATTCCATAGAGAACATCGGCACAACAATCAAAGAAACTGGAAAATGCAAAAAGATCCTAACTCAAAATATCCAGGAAATCCAGGACACAATAAGAAGACCAAACGTACGGATAATAGGAGTGGATGAGAATGAAGATTTTCAACTCAAAGGTCCAGCAAACATCTTCAACAAAATTATTGAAGAAAACTTCCCAAATCTAAAGAATGAGATGCATATGAACATACAAGAAGCCTACAGAACTCCAAATAGACTGGACCAGAAAAGAAATTCCTCCCGACACATAATAATCAGAACATCAAATGCACTAAATAAAGATAGAATACTAAAAGCAGTAAGGGAAAAAGGTCAAGTAACATATAAAGGCAAGCCTATCAGAATTACACCAGATTTTTCACCAGAGACTATGAAAGCCAGAAGAGCCTGGACAGATGTTATACAGACACTAAGAGAACACAAACTGCAGCCCAGGCTACTATACCCAGCCAAACTCTCAATTATCATAGAGGGAGAAACCAAAGTATTCCACGACAAAACCAAATTCACGCATTATCTCTCCACGAATCCAGCCCTTCAAAGGATAATAACAGAAAAAAACCAATACAAGAACGGGAACAACGCCCTAGAAAAAACAAGAAGGTAATCCCTCAACAAACATAAAAGAAGACAGCCACAAGAACAGAATGCCACCTTTAACAACTAAAATAACAGGAAGCAACAATTACTTTTCCTTAATATCTCTTAACATCAATGGTCTCAACTCGCCAATAAAAAGACATAGACTAACAAACTGGCTACACAAACAAGACCCAACATTTTGCTGCTTACAGGAAACTCATCTCAGAGAAAAAGATAGACACTACCTCAGAATGAAAGGCTGGAAAACAATTTTCCAAGCAAATGGTATGAAGAAACAAGCAGGAGTAGCCATCCTAATATCTGATAAGATTGACTTCCAACCCAAAGTCATCAAAAAAGACAAGGAGGGACACTTCATTCTCATCAAAGGTAAAATCCTCCAAGAGGAACTCTCAATTCTGAATATCTATGCTCCAAATACAAGAGCAGCCACATTCACTAAAGAAACTTTAGTAAAGCTCAAAGCACACATTGCGCCTCACACAATAATAGTGGGAGACTTCAACACACCACTTTCACCAATGGACAGATCATGGAAACAGAAACTAAACAGGGACACACTGAAACTAACAGAAGTGATGAAACAAATGGATCTGACAGATATCTACAGAACATTTTATCCTAAAACAAAAGGATATACCTTCTTCTCAGCACCTCATGGTACCTTCTCCAAAATTGACCACATAATAGGTCACAAATCAGGCCTCAACAGATTCAAAAATATTGAAATTGTCCCATGTATCCTATCAGATCACCATGCACTAAGGCTGATCTTCAATAACAAAATAAATAACAGAAAGCCAACATTCACATGGAAACTGAACAACACTCTTCTCAATGATACCTTGGTCAAGGAAGGAATAAAGAAAGAAATTAAAGACTTTTTAGAGTTTAATGAAAATGAAGCCACAACGTACCCAAACCTTTGGGACACAATGAAAGCATTTCTAAGAGGGAAACTCATAGCTATGAGTGCCTTCAAGAAAAAACGGGAGAGAGCACATACTAGCAGCTTGACAACACATCTAAAAGCTCTAGAAAAAAAGGAAGCAAATTCACCCAAGAGGAGTAGACGGCAGGAAATAATCAAACTCAGGGGTGAAATCAACCAAGTGGAAACAAGAAGAACTATTCAAAGAATTAACCAAACGAGGAGTTGGTTCTTTGAGAAAATCAACAAGATAGATAAACCCTTAGCTAGACTCACTAAAGGGCACAGGGACAAAATCCTAATTAACAAAATCAGAAATGAAAAGGGAGACATAACAACAGATCCTGAAGAAATCCAAAACACCATCAGATCCTTCTACAAAAGGCTATACTCAACAAAACTGGAAAACCTGGACGAAATGGACAAATTTCTGGACAGATACCAGGTACCAAAGTTGAATCAGGATCAAGTTGACCTTCTAAACAGTCCCATATCCCCTAAAGAAATAGAAGCAGTTATTAATAGTCTCCCAGCCAAAAAAAGCCCAGGACCAGACGGGTTTAGTGCAGAGTTCTATCAGACCTTCAAAGAAGATCTAACTCCAGTTCTGCACAAACTTTTTCACAAGATAGAAGTAGAAGGTATTCTACCCAACTCATTTTATGAAGCCACTATTACTCTGATACCTAAACCACAGAAAGATCCAACAAAGATAGAGAACTTCAGACCAATTTCTCTTATGAACATCGATGCAAAAATTCTTAATAAAATTCTCGCTAACCGAATCCAAGAACACATTAAAGCAATCATCCATCCTGACCAAGTAGGTTTTATTCCAGGGATGCAGGGATGGTTTAATATACGAAAATCCATCAATGTAATCCATTATATAAACAAACTCAAAGACAAAAACCACATGATCATCTCGTTAGATGCAGAAAAAGCATTTGACAAGATCCAACACCCATTCATGATAAAAGTTCTGGAAAGATCAGGAATTCAAGGCCAATACCTAAACATGATAAAAGCAATCTACAGCAAACCAGTAGCCAACATCAAAGTAAATGGAGAGAAGCTGGAAGCAATCCCACTAAAATCAGGGACTAGACAAGGCTGCCCACTTTCTCCCTACCTTTTCAACATAGTACTTGAAGTATTAGCCAGAGCAATTCGACAACAAAAGGAGATCAAGGGGATACAAATTGGAAAAGAGGAAGTCAAAATATCACTTTTTGCAGATGATATGATAGTATATATAAGTGACCCTAAAAATTCCAACAGAGAACTCCTAAACCTGATAAACAGCTTCGGTAAAGTAGCTGGATATAAAATTAACTCAAACAAGTCAATGGCCTTTCTCTACACAAAGAATAAACAAGCTGAGAAAGAAATTAGGGAAACAACACCCTTCTCAATAGCCACAAATAATATAAAATATCTCGGCGTGACTCTAACGAAGGAAGTGAAAGATCTGTATGATAAAAACTTCAAGTCCCTGAAGAAAGAAATTAAAGAAGATCTCAGAAGATGGAAAGATCTCCCATGCTCATGGATTGGCAGGACCAACATTGTAAAAATGGCTATCTTGCCAAAAGCAATCTACAGATTCAATGCAATCCCCATTAAAATTCCAACTCAATTCTTCAACGAATTAGAAGGAGCAATTTGCAAATTCATCTGGAATAACAAAAAACCGAGGATAGCAAAAACTCTTCTCAAGGATAAAAGAACCTCTGGTGGAATCACCATGCCTGACCTAAAGCTTTACTACAGAGCAATTGTGATAAAAACTGCATGGTACTGGTATAGAGACAGACAAGTGGACCAATGGAATAGAATTGAAGACCCAGAAATGAACCCACACACCTATGGTCACTTGATCTTCGACAAGGGAGCCAAAACCATCCAGTGGAAGAAAGACAGCATTTTCAACAATTGGTGCTGGCACAACTGGTTGTTATCATGTAGAAGAATGCGAATCGATCCATACTTATCTCCTTGTACTAAGGTCAAATCTAAGTGGATCAAGGAACTTCACATAAAACCAGAGACACTGAAACTTATAGAGGAGAAAGTGGGGAAAAGCCTTGAAGATATGGGCACAGGGGAAAAATTCCTGAACAGAACAGCAATGGCTTGTGCTGTAAGATCGAGAATTGACAAATGGGACCTAATGAAACTCCAAAGTTTCTGCAAGGCAAAAGACACTGTCTATAAGACAAAAAGACCACCAACAGACTGGGAAAGGATCTTTACCTATCCTAAATCAGATAGGGGACTAATATCCAACATATATAAAGAACTCAAGAAGGTGGACCTCAGAAAATCAAATAACCCCCTTAAAAAATGGGGCTCAGAACTGAACAAAGAATTCTCACCTGAGGAATACCGAATGGCAGAGAAGCACCTGAAAAAATGTTCAACATCCTTAATCATCAGGGAAATGCAAATCAAAACAACCCTGAGATTCCACCTCACACCAGTGAGAATGGCTAAGATCAAAAATTCAGGTGACAGCAGATGCTGGCGAGGATGTGGAGAAAGAGGAACACTCCTCCATTGTTGGTGGGATTGCAGGCTTGTACAACCACTCTGGAAATCAGTCTGGCGGTTCCTCAGAAAATTGGACATAGTACTACCGGAGGATCCAGCAATACCTCTCCTGGGCATATATCCAGAAGAAGCCCCAACTGGTAAGAAGGACACATGCTCCACTATGTTCATAGCAGCCTTATTTATAATAGCCAGAAACTGGAAAGAACCCAGATGCCCCTCAACAGAGGAATGGATACAGAAAATGTGGTACATCTACACAATGGAGTACTACTCAGCTATTAAAAAGAATGAATTTATGAAATTCCTAGCCAAATGGATGGACCTGGAGAGCATCATCCTGAGTGAGGTAACACAATCACAAAGGAACTCACACAATATGTACTCACTGATAAGTGGATACTAGCCCAAAACCTAGGATACCCACGATATAAGATACAATTTCCTAAACACATGAAACTCAAGAAAAATGAAGACTGAAGTGTGGACACTATGCCCCTCCTTAGAAGTGGGAACAAAACACCCATGGAAGGAGTTACAGAAACAAAGTATGGAGCTGAGATGAAAGGATGGACCATGTAGAGACTGCCATATCCAGGGATCCACCGCATAATCAGCTTCCAAATGCTGACACCATTGCATACACTAGCAAGATTTTACTGAAAGGACCCAGATGTAGCTGTCTCTTGTGAGACTATGCCGGGGCCTAGCAAACACAGAAGTGGATGCTCACAGTCAGCTAATGGATGGATCACAGGGCTCCCAATGGAGGAGCTAGAGAAAGTACCCAAGGAGCTAAAGGGATCTTCAACCCTATAGGTGGAACAACATTATGAACTAACCAGTACCCCTGAGCTCTTGACTCTAGCTGCATATGTATCAAAAGATGGCCTAGTCGGCCATCACTGGAAAGAGAGGCCCATTGGACAAGCAGACTTTGTGTGCCCCGGTACAGGGGAACGCCAGGGCCAAAGGGGGGGAGTGGGTGGGTAGGGGAGTGGGGGTGGGTGGGTAAGGGGGACTTTTGGTATAGCATTGGAAATGTAAATGAGCTAAATACCTAATAAAAAAAAAAGGAAAAAAAAAATTAAAAATTAAAAAAAAAAAAAGAAAATCTATTTACCTTTCATAATTATTTTATTGTTCCTTCTTGAGAATTTTATACCATATTTTTTTATCATAGTCACCATCTGAACTCTTCCAAGATCCACCCCTTCCTTGCTTGTCCATTCAAACTGTATTCTCATATTTTTTTAACCTAATGTGTTGTTCTTGTATACTTCTGAGTATGGGATCTTTCACTAGTGTATTGTGGATATGTCAGGGGCCCGACCCTTTAAAAATCAAAAACAAAAACCTAAAACAGCTATTATCCTAACAATTATCAATTGCCAATGGCTCCTCAGCTCGGGCTGGTACTTCATGTCCACCTCGCTTCTTCAGTACTGGAATTGTGTCTGGCTTGAATTTTTGCAGGTCTTCTGAATGATGTCACAATCACTATGAGTTCATATGTACAACTACCCTATTGTATCTGTAAACAATTTGTTGTTGTCATCATTGTCTCCTCCTCCTCCTCTTCCTTATTCTTTTCTTCTTCTTCTTCTTCTTCTTCTTCTTCTTCTTCTTCTTCTTCTTCTTCTTCTTCTTCTTCTTCTTCTTCTCCTTCTCCTTCTCCTTCTCCTTCTCCTTCTCCTTCTCCTTCTCCTTCTCCTTCTCCTTCTCCTTCTCCTTCTCCTTCTCCTTCTCCTTCTCCTTCTCCTTCTCCTTCTCCTTCTCCTTCTCCTTCTCCTTCTCCTTCTCCTTCTCCTTCTCCTTCTCCTCCTCCTCCTCCTCCTCCTCCTCCTCCTCCTCCTCCTCCTTCTCCTTCTTCTTCTTCTTCTTCTTCTACTACTACTACTATTTCTGTCTCTCATAGTCTTGCTTTTTGCTTGTTCTAGAATGATCCCGAGCCTTTGGGGAAGAGTATGGATTCCCCAATTAAGGAAGAGCATTTCTTAGTCTCTTATTCTCTGTACCTTAAGCACTGTGTGTGTTTGTGTGTGTGTGTTAATTATCATCTACTTCATAAAGAATTTCCTCTGATGTATCTTTAGTGATGTACTCATCCATGGGTATAAGGATAAGTCACTAAGAGTCAGTTTAATGCTATGTCCATTTAGGAGTGTAGCAGTGGGAGACTTGCCCCTAGAGTCTGTGAGCTGTCTAGTCACATGTACTGTTCTTAGCCCCAGTAACAGTGACAGGTATGGGTTTTATCTTATGGAAAGGACCTTGATATTTACACCACTAGGGAACCATGTTTTTTTTTTTTTTCAGGAATGTTGTTATTCATAACTCGAAGTGTCCATGACTGAGTAAGAATAACGGTTAATTCTCTCCTCCAATAGCATTAATACCATATTCTGGCACTATAAAAGCGAGCCAATAACGGTCATGCTTTCAGGTGAGTACCAACTTGATGTCTCTACATTCTATGACTCAAGTCTATGGTGTCTTCCACAATGGGGTGCTATCATTGAATTCTGGAGAGTAACTAATATCAATGGCAATAGCCTGTAGGGAATGTTTGAGACTGCTGGAAATAATTGGCCAACACTCCAAAGTCGATAACCCATTTCTCTCACTGGGATTTTTGTTAACTTGTGGTGCATGGTAATAGTATTGTCCCCATTAAAGTATAACTCCATTTAAATTCTTTTCATATGTGTGTACGTATGTATGTTAGGAATTTTCTACAGTAATAGGATTTCAAATGATTTTTTTTCCAATATGACTTTAGTGTTAGTTATCTCTCCCTCAATCCTTCCTCTACCCCATTTCCCATGCCCACTGAATTTCACTCTTTCCAGTAGGCTGCATTATACCACTATGTTCTAACCCCCTCCCCTGGAAGGTAATGTTCAGTTTGTCTCATTATTTAGAGAAAACATGGAAAAGAATGTGCAGTAAGGCTTAGAACCAAATAAAGACTGTTAAGAACTAGACTGTGGGAATAAGAAAAACAGTACATTTTAGACATAATGTGTGCTAATTACCATTAAATGAAAGTCAATTACTTACTGCCTTCTTTTGTATGTAGGATGTAGTTTTAGGATCTGGTTTGGCCTGATGTTTTATTTAGTATGTTGTTTCTGATTGAGGTTGGTCGATGACAGAATGATTCTTCACATCTCTGTCACTGTCTCTGAAACCTGAAAGCCACATTTGGCAATGATGATATCATAAAGTAAAGGATGATTAGTCCTTGAGACCTGAATGGAGGACATTCCCATTACTGTTTTAGAACTTTATGTAGGCAAGGGATAGTCCTCTTTGGATAAAGACCATGGGGATTCCATTACTGGTTACAAAAGCTGTTAATTTACCCTGGATGATAAGATTTATGTAAGTAGCAGAGAGTAAATCCACCAGAGGAGTAAGTAATAAACTAGTTATTTGGAGAGCTCCACAGAAAGACCAACAGAGTCAGCCAAGCTGGACCCTTGAGGCTCTCAGAGACTAAACCACCAAGCAAAGAACATACATGCCCAGAACCAGGCCTCCCTGCACATATGTATCAGATGTGCAGCTTGGTCTTCATGTGTTGCCTATCCCAAAAGTTGTTGCCTGTACATAGGATATGCTCTAGCTCTGCTCCCTTGTCTGGCCTCGGTGGGAGAAGATGCACCTAGTCCTGCAGAGACTTCATGTGCCCGGGTGGGAGAGTACCCAGGGGTCTCCACCCACTCAGAGAACGGGATGGTAGAAGGAAAGAAGGATTTGGGGAATGGATCATCTTGAGGGGTCAGTGAGGGGGATGTAAAGTAAAATTTAAAAACAAGGCTTTCTTAGAAGAATGAAGCTAATAGTGATTAGAGTCTCAGTAGATTAGGTATTTGTGGTATGAACTAAGCAGTCAGGGAGAAATAAGGGCTGAGTTCAATGTCTTCTCGAAAGGATTAGCAGTGTTTTATATAGGTTTTTGGCACTGGGAAGGGTAGGAGGGGATATTCAGAAGAAAGGAAGAGTGTTCTATTTATTTGGCCTTAGTTTGCTGATTTTCTAATCCCTACACTTTAACAAAAGTGTAAAATAAGCAAGAAGGAGGCTTAACATAGAAGCACCGACTGACTTGTGCTATCAATAGCAGTTAGTAAGATTTGAGGACCATAATGAGGCCTGTAAGATGGGGGCATGGGGGTGGATTTCTGGCATTGTAAAATATCCTTGCCATCTGTATCTGCCATGGTGTACTTGGCATTCCACATAGGTTGTCACATGTAGATGCAGTGAGTTATTCCAGGATACTCATAGCCAGCATCCATGGTCTCTCTTCACTGCATCCTTGGCAATGCTAACTTTGTGTTCCAAGCTACACTTATGGTTTCATTGCATTACTCTGCGGTATACATGAACCTCAGACACTGAACTGAGCTGTCAGGATGGTGACCTGAATTCAGTGTCTTCCCAGGAGTGTTCAGGGGGGTTTCATCTGGACTTTGGGCACTGAGGAGAAGAAGAGGGGATATTCAGAAGAAAGAAAAAGATGTTTCTAATTTATTTGGCTGCTTGTCTGATTTTGTACTTATGTCTGTGGTGTGCATAAACTTATTCCTGTATGTTATTTTTTTTCTCTAGCTTTCTGCCTCTCACCCAGGTAATCTTCCAAGGGATTCCAACCATTACACAACTATTTTATTCAAATCTCACCTCTTCAAACAACTGTGAAGGGGAGTGAGGAGTTGGATGGAAATTTGGATACCTTCTTCTAGAATTATCTATCTTGCAACCCTGACATTTTTGCATTATTACCAGAGATGGGAGAAGTTGGAATATATTCCAAATTTCTTGTTTTAGTGCAGATGACAGGATAGATATAAATTATCAATGATTTAGGAACAAAAAAACTCACAATTTCTCTTCTGTGTGTCTGTGGGGATGTTAAAAATTGTATCATCAGTAGAAGTAGGATTTCTCTCCATGACAGAACACCTGGGATATAACAGGCATCAGATCCAAGCATCACCTTTTATGTTGGTTCCAGAGCCCATTGAGTGTTTGGCATGAACTAAGTGATGTAGTATCCAGATTCTAAGTTGTTTGAGGCCAGTGATTTTATAGTCCTTGGCTCTGAATCATCATGTTGTATGCTGTGCACTCAGCAACCAATACATCTTTTTTTTTATTTTAAACAATTTTTATTAGATATTTTCTTCATTTACATTTCAAATGCTATCCTGAAAGTCCCCTATACCCTCCCCCCGCCCTGCTCCCCAACCCAGCCACTCCCACTTCCTGACACTGTTACTCCCCTGTACTGCGACATATAATCTTTGCAAGACCAAGGGCTTCTCCTCCCAATGATGGCCGACCAGGCTATCTTCTGCTACATATGCAGCTAGAGACAGGAGCTCTGGGGGTACTGGTTAGTTCATATTGTTGATCCTCCTATAGGGTTGCAGACACTTATTTGATTTGATGTAAGTCAGTGCTGTGGGAGATTGGAGGTGAACGATTTGTCTAGCTCAGAGGTGCTTGCCATCTTGCTATCGCATTAGAACCACTCTTTCTGGGTTTATCTTTGAAAAGTCTTCAAATGACTCCAGGACAAACCTATTTGGGCCATGCAGCTTTACAGATATACTAAATACTGAGTAGCCAAAGGGCTACTCTTGAGACCCACATTTCAGACCAGCCATTGACCTTCTCTGGGTCTCCCTTTATCTACCTGTGGAGACAGAGAGGCTTCTTGTAAAGTTTTCTAAAATTTGACAGATTTCTAATCTTTTCCTTCTCAGAATGTTTCCCTGGGAGTGCCTTTCAGGAGTGACTTGCAGAGTGAGATAAGGGAAAAAAATGGCTATCTTTGAGATACAGAAAAAAATATCTCTTGCTTGTCTGTGACCTTCATTACCTAGGGTCACAATAGTTAGTGTCCTCTGTGCCTACAACAGGAACCTTTGCTTTGCTTGTTTATAAGCAATGCTTCTCTCTGTTTCCCCACAATACCACCCCCCCCCCCCACGTCTTTGCCACAGGTACATTAGCCTCCAGTGACACATGAGCCATTTCTGAAAATTACAGCATCATTGACTATTGCATCTCTTCCTTTTTTCTCTGAAAAAAACTCTGACTGGGAGAGTAAAGGACCTTTTCATTTCTTCTCTGCTTCAGTGCCTCAGCTCTGGACATTGAGCTGTGATGGCTTTGATCACCCAATCTTACATCAATATTGATTTCCATTCTGCTATGCCTTTTCTCCTTTTGCTTTGGAATGACATCTGCATCTCTCTCTTTCTCTGATCATTTCAGCAGGGCATTCAATTGGAATGTTCTGCAATGTCCAATGCATTTACCAGACAGCCCAGTTCATTGGTCTTTTAGATTTAATTGATGTTAATGCACTTAAAAAGAGAGCCTTGATAAACTCTGTAGGTAATTTCCTTTGTGTTTAGAAAAAAAAAGTGGTCTCTAGGTCTCTTATAATGATTCATTTCATTTAATTTCAAAATTATTCCAGGATCAAAATTTTAATGGGCTCCAAATCCATGTGGCTTTTCTCTGTCTTTGATTAACTTGAGAACTTTCTGTACATTTTCTATGACAATTGTCCCTGCTTAATACCTGAGTGGGTTTTTTCTTGTCCCTTACCTCTTCTTTTGCTCTTCCCTCTCTCCCTATCTGATCATCTGAGTATTTACTTGTGGAATTTCTGTCTGTACCTTGCACCGTTGGCATCAGCCTCTTCTCTGTTTCATCACAGATAGCTTCTCATGATGCTTATTTAAAGATGCCTCTGCTAATGATGTTTTCTGTTTGTTTGTTTGTTTTTTTTTCTGCCAGAATAAATAACAGACCTTTTGTGTACATAGGAAATTTGATTGGAGTAACATATAGACTGTTCCAACACTCAGAGTACATGTAGTAAATAGTGGAACTTTCTCTGGAATCTAATAGATTCATAGATCATAATAGTGTGCTTTTATTCTGTGCTCTTTATCAAACCAATTAATTGATGTTCTGGTTATATCTTGACTTAAAGCAAAACTTAAAACATTAATGTAGCTCTCATAGTTTTTTGAATGCTTACTGGTGATTGCAACAGACTAAAATAATTATCTTTTGTTGACTTTTATTTTTCATATTTGTTCCTAAATGGTAATCATTTGCATAGAAAGTTTATCACTAGATAGGATCCTCACAAGTGAAAGGAAATATTTATGAGGAATTTTGCATGTCATGCCAGAGAGCTGAGGCAACTAATCAAAATGGATGGGTGAACTTACATCAGTCAATGGATAATTTTATTTTAGGCAAGAACTACATGCAGATTCATCATCCATGCATATCCACATGGTATGCTATTTTTACTGTCTTCAAGGTCAGGAACAAAGTGACCTTTACCTCAGCAGGGAAATTTATTCCTTAGAACATGTGACCCAGATTAAAAAAAAAGTGAGGCCATCATTTGATAGTACACATTAACAGTCTAAATGAAACACTTTCAAGCAAATTTAGGTCTCCAGATGTTTTCTCACTAATATTCCTAATTCAAAGAAAGGTCCTGTGTTGACCAACCCTCACCAATATGGTAATAGATATGTAACTTTATCCATTTCAGCAAGGGAAAATCTGCCCTGTGTTCTCATCTTAATTTGGATTTTTAAATACTTTAAATATCTGATCTAAAAGTGGTGGTACTGAAATATGTTAATAACATTAAATATCCTACACTTTTAATAAAGTGTGAGGTATCTGAGAATGTAAATATGCAAGTGTATCCTTTTTTTAAGTGTATCATTTTTTAACTTTCTTTTAATTAGATCATGAGGGATTTTGGTTGAGTTACACTGTAGCTGCTTTCCCTTGGCTGTTGAATTTGTTTAAATTACATTTCAGACTGGGTTTACAGAAGAACTTAGCAAAAAAATTTCTGAGTGAAACAAAGGGCAAATCTTTAGATGATGTCTTCTTTAGAACTGGAGACATAACTCATTGTTTATTTTGCTGCTCAGATATATGAGTGTAGTTTATAGAATCAACTTCTAGACCAGGCTTCTGAGCATTGGCTATATAACTAGAGTCTTGCTTCGTTGATTCTCTACAGAGCTGGAGCTCAGTGTTTGGACATGCACAGAACCGGGAAGCCTACTTTCTGCATGTTGAATAAAGAATGTCCCCTGGAGTTTCACATGCTTTAAGCTATTATTAACCCATATGATTCTTCATGAAAGTGGATTTGTTTTCCTTGTAATCTCTCTCTCTCTCTCTCTCTCTCTCTCTCTCTCTCTCTCTCTCTCTCTCTCTCTCTCTCTCTCTCTCCCTCTCTCTCTCACTCTCTCTCTCTCTCTCTCTCTCTCTCTCTCTTTGTGTGTGTGTGTGTGTGTGTGTGTGTGTGTGTGTGCGTGTACTACAGAGCACACATTGAAATCAGAGCAGAGGACACCTTGTGGAAGTTGATTCAATTCTTCCACCCTGAATCCAGTTACAACCAGACTGTTAATTAATCGGTATGGTAAAAAGCACAGAATAGAGGCTGAGGAGATGGCTCAGTGGTTAAGAGCACTAACTGCTCTTAAAGAGGACCTGGGTTCAATTCCCGCACCGACATGGCAGCTCACCACTGCCTGTAGCTCCAGTACTGGAGGATCCAGTACCCTCATATAGATATACGTGCAGGCAAAACACCCATGCATATAAAATGAAAACAAATATATTATTGAAGAAAAGGAGCATAGAATAACACACTCTATTATGATCTAGGGCTAGTAGACTCCAGAGAAAGTTGCAATTTGTGCTTTTTTTTTTCTCGACTCCTTGTTGTTTATTACATGTGTTCTAAGTGTCAGAACAGTCTGTGTGTCACTCCATTCAAATTTCCTCTATACACACAAGTTCAATGATTTCTTCTGGCATAAATAAAAACCAACCAAAAATCTCATTAGCAGAGGCATCTTTAGATGACGTGCAATATGAGAAGTCTGATGGAAAGAACACTTCCTTTGTGTTCCTGATGGTTATTTAACATCCACTACTACTTTGCTGTCTTCTAATGGAGGACACATCCATACACATGAACACACACAGACACACACACACACTCACAATAATTTAATTCTCCACAAGTTTGTTGTGTTGTGAGTAGTCAGTTGGTGATTAGACAGAGAATGCTAGCACATTAAGTGTATGTTCACCTATAGATAATAAATTTTGCTGCATTCAACTTAAAAATATAGGATTACAATCATAACACTGTTCTGAAGAAAGAGGAAAGTAGTTTTGTAAGCATGAAAATTCAAGGTAATGGGAAATATCTAAATGTGAATGAAATATAAGCAACCAGGACATCCTGGCTTTCCTAGGAGAAAGGCTGTTTTGCTAGACACATTGTCAGGGAGACTAGGAACTCTGGATGCTGGGGATTACCTTGTTTACAGGTGACCTAAATCTTTTCTTAGTGGAGTGGTGTTTCTGGCAGAAGAGAAAGTAAAAGTATTTCCTAAGTTCATATCCTCTCATATATGTCAAAACTAGATAGGAAAAAAAGAAGGGTATCCCAGTACTTATCAAAAGGTCCATTATGTGTAAGGTTCTATTCTAGGATGCTGGGATGTGTCTGTGATTATAATTGGGATGGATTGTTGCTCCTGTGGTACTTACATTCAGACAGAGCCTTTGGGCAAAGGGAAAAGCAAAGCACAATGTCTACCTTGGAGAAATCAGTAGGATCGGAGACAATGGAGGTACTGATACACACAATAAAGAACAAGATACACAGAGTCATTGGAGGGGTCTGAGCAAAAAAAACCCCACCAACAATTATTGTTCTGATTTTGTTTTGGCAATCTTTAGGGACTTAAAACATTCAAGGCGGACCCGGTTGTGGAAATGGGTATAAAGATACATGCTATAACATGTCCCTTAGAAGTATAGTAGAAGCATAGGGACCCATCTGAACATTGCCATTTAGCAACTTAGATGCTGATGGAGTCTCACAAAGGTTTCTGGCAATATCTCTTAGTTGGTTGTCCACATGAAAGAATGTTTGTTGAAGCTAAATGGCCTTCTTGGCTTTTTACATGGAAAGCTGAACACATATCTCACTGAGCAAACATATCCCACCAGAAAAAGGGTCATCAAATTGTTGCTGAATGGATGCTCAACCTGTCTGGTGGGCCAGAGGACTAGGGAGCAGAGGCCAATAGCCATTCAATCTCTTATTATTTTCAAAAAGAAGTAGTGAAGATTTGTGCACTGGAAAAGGGCCACCAAATAAATAAATAAGAAATTAACCCCAAACTCCATCTTCTGCAGTAAGTTTGGCTTCTGTCTCTGATTCTCACATCTGCAACAGTGACCTATTCACTTGCCTTCCATACTGAATATTATTAAACTCAACAATAAATATCTCTAGCATTCATGCTAGCCATACATGCTTAGTAAATTCAAGTATGGAAAAAATCTTTCATTGAAGATTGAATAATATTGAAGATTGGTTAAAACATTACCTACAGAAAACCAAAATCTTCAGAATTTCATTATCCTATTTTGTCATTGATTATTGTAAAAATAATCATCAGTAGTTTTATTTCCAACATGTAGACTTTCTTCTTAGATTTTGTACTAATATTATGGGCATAAATTTATATTCCTTGTTTTCACCCAGCTTTATAATAGTCTGCTACTTCTTTTGGCCAGGTTTCAGTTTGGTTGGTTTTGGAATATTGCTTCCCAATATAACCAGTGATAGCACCCTGCAGATTTAGCTCTCCGCACTATTATTTATAGCACTGGATATATATCAAAGAGAAAGTCAAGACAATTTCCTGAAATGTTCAATGTGAAGTGTGAGAGAAGTGTATAGATAAATGATAGATGTGTTGTACATAAATAAAATTTGTGATATTCGTGAATGTTCTTGAAGAAAAACTACTGATTTTTTTTTCTGCAATTAGACTAACTGGAAACGATTCCTCCAGGTCCTCAGATACAGGCAAAAGCACCATTTGCAATGCCTACACAGTGTTCCATGGATGATTGTCATATTTCAAAAATTATTTCTTATAAGTAGACAATCAAGTTGACTTAACATTCTTCTCCCTTGCTTACTCCAGTGCTCATAAGCACTTTAGAGAGCATCAGATGCTGCTTGAACACACAGTCATTGCTATCTCTTATGATTGACAGATTTGATAGAGATAATATGTGCTGGAGAGATCTTTACATGTTTCTCTGTTGCCTGAGGCTGTGTTCTAACAAGGTCATCATCGTGCGTTCCCTGACAATCCCTGACTTCCTTCCTTTCCCCACCCTTCCTATTCCTTTCCCCTTTCCTTCTCATCCTCTTCTTCCTTTCCTCCTCCATCCCCTGAAGCTGATCCTCCTTTTCATGAAGTATATTCCAGCACTTCTTGGGTAGCAATCTCCCTGATGAATCTGAGCCTGGTGTCATCCCTGTAATGGATATTTAGGCATCCATCCAGTCTTTATTTCACATTGAATTTTTTTTCTTTCAAAATAATAGTTTAGCTTTTCATCTTAAACTAGTTTTCTCCTATGTTAAACTCACATAGGGATAGATTGCTGAGTTGGTGCAGTCATTGTTGACTAGGTATTAGGACCTGACATTGGATCCCAGGTATTCCCATAACAACCCAGCATGGCACAGCAAACCAGTAATCCTGACATTGGGGAAGCAGAGCCAGGAAGATCCCTGGGACTTGGTCACCAACCAGTCTAGCCAAGTTGCTTTGCTGAAGGAAGTGTCCACCGCTGGCCTATATAGAGAAAGGGAGAGAAGGGGAGAGAAACAGGGAGACACAGAGAGCATTCTTCTATTATTTTGTGCCTTAAAGTTGATTTCTTAGTGTAGCTTTTAAAATATTTTACCCATTAGTATGTGTACCTGTTGGGTAGATTGTTTGTGGCCAGTTATGCCACAGTATGCATGTTGTAATAAAAAGACAACTTTGTGGAAGTCAGTTTTCCTTCCCACATTGTGTGTTCTGGGCTCAGGAGATAACTTATGTCTGAGCCTTGTTGCCATCTCTTCCCATAGCCTAGAAGCCCTTCACTCCTATAGGTTGTTAATCAGAGGAGTATGTACTTATATATAATATTCCTCCCATATTCTTCCTTTATAATTTATACTTACTTTTACCCATCTACTTATTTACTTCTTACAACTTAATTGTATGTTTTTGCCCCCCCCCCCCCATCAAATATATCTACCATATGTCACAGTAAGCAGTTAGGCCCTACTTTGGATATGTTAGTCTACAACAAAAAAACTCAAATACATGTTTTTGTTTGTTTGTGTTTTGTCAGGGTGAACAAAAAAATGAAGTCACTAAAACGTGGAATTCTGAAATGACACAAGCTGTCTTTTTTATCATATCAGGGCGCTGTGTGGGAGCTATGGTTCAGATGTGGTCTGTCCTTCAGCCTCCACTCTGTGAAGTGATTTAGAATTTCAGTCCATTCTACTCCCACTTGGGGTTAAATTGTACCCTCTATTGCTGTACAGTTTTCTTCTTCTTCTTCTTCTTCTTCTTCTTCTTCTTCTTCTTCTTCTTCTTCTTCTTCTTCTTCTTCTTCTTCTTCTTCTTCTTCTTTTTGCCTTTCCATTAAATCTTAGTTCCCCTAAGCATCATCATTTTTTTTTAGGAACACAAAGAGGGTCTTTATTGGTTCGTATAAAGTCAGGAATAGTCATTTATTGAGATGGTGCACCCATGGTCTCACACATGTCAAAGAATATTCTGTTTCTTTCTTTTCTTCTGTTTGATTTCTTATTTATTCCTAGAAAATATTTTGTATGCAACATGAAGGCTATGTGAATCTCTTGACGTACATTTGCTTCTGAATCAAAACATGTTATTAGAGTAAGCAGAAAATCGCACGATCACTTACAACCAGAGAGACATCTTACCACCTATAATCTAAGCACAAGATCTGTTAAAAAGGTATTTTTAATCAACAGTGCATCTTCATTCATTTTCTGGCTCTCTCTTGCTTGTATAACATGCCTTCAACTCACTCTACCATCATGCAAGCTAGTTCTAGAAACATTGAAAATCCCCTAAAAGTATGACTGTAGAATTGAAATCTATAGTCAAAATGAGACCCAACAAAAAGAAAGTTATTATTTTTTTTCTCAGACAGGGTTTTTTGTTGTCCAGGCAGACCTAAAACTTGTGATCGCCCTGCTTCAGCCAGTTAAGAAGCTCTGTTTAGACTGCTCTGCCTGCAGACCCAGGCATTTATGTTTGTTTTAAGGACTCATTTAGCTGATGCCCCAGGAATAAGTGTCAGGCACATAATCATAGAGGAAATAGGCTAAAATTCTCACATGGAAATTTGGGAAAAACAAAAAGGAAAGAATGAATCGACTTTATAATTTGGCCGATTATGTTTTTTGCCAATGTGTCCTTTAAAATATTCTTCCATAATTTGGTGTTTGCTGTTCAGTTTCAGTAATGAGCAAAGCAGCTCTGGTCACTTCTGAAGGAGGGCGTGGGTGGGGGCTAGAGGGCAGGACTATGATTTCAAGCTAATTTTTTAGAGTGAAAGCTAAGTCAAATTTCTCACCTGCGTACTGGGCACAAAGACTGCCCTCTTTTACCTCTTTTATAGAATTTCTCTATGCTATTTTGATTTTTAATATTTGTTAAATGATTTATTTATTTTGTGGGGGAGAGTATTGTGTAGAGGCCAGATGGGGGGCTTTTAGGAGTAAGATCTGTCTTGCACTGTGTGGATCTGGGGATTGAACTCAGACCCTCAGACTGCATGCTCTTTATCATCTCAGTGGCCTTTTGATGGTTTCTTATTTCTTTTTTTAGCAATGATTAAAACAGCAACAACAAAACCACAAAACTAACTACCACAGGTACACAAGCTGTGCAGACTTTGCATTCCGCAGGCATCAGATGAGGGCTGTGTGCATGTGTATGCACGTGTGCATGCATGCCTGTGTGTTGGGGAGGGCTCAGCCCAAAGCTGTATGTTTTGAGGCATGCAAACTTTCTGAAGAACAATTTAGGATAGCTTTGATGGAATGGAGAAGAAAGTATGCAGCATAGACTGCTTTAATCTGTTTCGTGTCTTCTAAGTAGAATTTGGTTCTTCTCTGACACTGGATTTCCTACAAGCAGAGAAGCCCAAACATTTAGGTCATGCTCCTCCATTTATTAAGACAGGTATGTTCTGGGTATGTTGGAGGCACAAGGGAAACCTAGGTGTGTCTCACTGTTTTGACAATATAAACCTCAGCAGCTCCACTTAAAGCTACATATTTAGTTAGGATAACACTCACCTCATAAGTAGTATACTTATCTGATTTTTTATTTGTTTGCTCATTTTGTTTTATTTTGCTTTTTGCAGCTCCTCTATATGAGGAGCCCAGAGTGTGGTGAATAAGGGGATGGTAAGGTAGAAAGAAAAAGCTACAGGTAGTGCGTATTGCTTTCAGATATGGGGCTAAAGGGAGGGCCTTATGAACCAGACAATCGAATGTTCGCCTCTGGAGACCCTGCATCCATTTATATTGTAATCATATCTAGAAAATGGCTCTTAAGAGAAGGCTGAGCCCTGTCGTTGCTGCTCCTAATGAATTGTGCATATTTGCATCCATCAGGCAGATGTCAGTGTCAAACTCATTGTCAGAAGCCTATTAAGTTGGAGAAAGCAATGACTAAAGGAGAAAGCTAACAGCTCTACCCCATATCACCTCAGTCCCTTTTCTGACCCAAGGATCTAGTGCCTAGCTTCTGCTTTATGCTATGCCTTGGTTTCTTCAGCATGACTTGCTGGCCCCTCAAGCCACAATCCAACCTTCAACAGAACTGGTTTCCTTAATGTCTCTTTTTCAGTCATCCATTCTTTGCACCAACTACAGTGCACTTTTTTGCAAACATGCTTTGTTGGAAAACAAGTTAGTTTCTTAGAGTCTTGAACACTTAGCTTTCTTCTCAGGTCTCAGGACCGTAGTGAATACCCTGTTTTCCCTTGCGCGGGACCCATTCTGATCCCTGATTACATATCAGCTTTTAAATAGTGGGCCTCACAAACCTATTCAAATAAGCATCCCACCCACAGTAGGTTTTCTCCTTTGCATCTCGCTTTCCTGTTTCTTCTCACCACTTATATTGACTATAGCTTATGTGCTTCTCTTCATTCAGTATTTTCCCTCACAACAGAACATATTTTTCATGAGACCAGAGACCACGTTATCCTTGTTTTTGTAAGACCTGAGAGTGGTGTCTGAGCACTGTTGCTATAGCAATATTGTTTCTCAGTAATTAAATATTTATGGAAATCCTAATATAACAGGAGGTATTTTCCATTCTGATAGCTGTAAGTGGCGCCATAAAGAACAGCAAGTAGAGTTTTACGCCTTTGTGGCATAGTGGACAGCTCTACTTTTTCCTTCTAGAAGGGGGATGATTCCTAGTACTTCCTTAAGCAGATGTTTAGGTGCCCCACATTTATCATTGACCAGTCGTATGGGTAAGCAGCACCAATATGTTATGATTGACACAAAGGAGTGTCCAGTGCTCTCAAAGACTCTCTGACTTAAGGACCTGTGACTTATCTTCCCTGCTCAAAGAACTTAATGCAAGGTATATACAATGAGCTGACCCTGTGTTCAACACATTGTCACCTTATATAAGACTCAGTAATACTTGGTGGAGGATACTCTTAGCATTACCGTGTTCAGTACAGATAGATTTAGTTTAGAGTGAACACATATTGGCTTACATTGATACAGGAAGCAATGTTGAGAAGGAATTTTCTATCTTAGTGTGTCTTTACTGTGTTTTATATTCTCAGAGTTTTGTGATATATGTCATTTAATCTCTATTATGTTGTTAGATAGGATAAATTGATGGTGAAAACTGAGGCACAGAAGGCTTTATTTGACTTACATATGATATCTATGGTGCTAACCACAAGGCTGGTGTGATACTCCCTGTCTCTGCTGTGGTAACTCCAGACTCCCAAGCATCTCACGCAGAGTGGGGCACTGAAGATAAGCTAGCTGACCATGTCAGTTAGAGCTCGTGTTTTAGATTCAGTCCCCATCTAATTAACACTGAGTTTCTGAGTACAGCGTTAAATTTGCTGGGGTATAGGTTCTGATCTGTAAGACAGACTTGATCAGAACATCAACTCTGTTATACTCATTGAATAAAATAATACACGTAAAACTGGAGCAGACGTAGGGGCAATGCTCCCATGTTTACAGTCGTATTTTAGGCTTATGTGGCACATGACTCCCCTTCTAAGCTACCTCCCTAGTGTACTGATTTCATGGACACTTTTCTCTGACTTGAGGACCACACAGGGGACTAACTGACTGTTTCTTTAGTGTTTTAAATGTCAGGGTGCTTTTTTTAAATATCCCAGGCAGTAATTTTCCGTTGACAGTGATGGATTATTATTCAGTTTTGATTCATAGCTAGGTTGCCATATAAGGAGAGAGTGGCATATCAATGAGGTGGGCTGCTGTTTTAAATATGGGAAATATTTTCAGTAATTTCCTAATTAGCATGAGTGGATGTAAAAGCCATTTCTGGACTGGGTGAGGAGTGTATGCTTATTGCTATTATGAGTCCTTATGGCTAATGCTCTCTGCAGTGGATCCAGTCAGCTCATGCTCTCTGATGGGATCTGTCCCTGTAACATGTATCTAGGGGCCCAGTGTGTTGACTTTGCGCTAAACAAGATCAGTGGCAGTAGAGATACAGACTCAGATTGTCCCAAGGAAGGATCTGAAATCCGCCCAAGCTTTCCTCCTCTGATAAGTGTAAAAATCATCTTTGATCTCTTTTCCTCCACGGAAAACATAAGAGGATTGAAATCTGAAAAATATTAAACTTAGAGTCAAACTATAATAAAAAATATGCTAGCCTTTTACTTGATTTTATTTTAATCCTAGGGCCTTACTGGTTTGCTTCATAAGATCAAAGTCTTTGCCCGTCAGAATGCCTGTGATGTTTTAAGAGAATTGGGGAAAGGAGTGGGATTAAAGACTATGTCTATCTTTAAAGCTGGCGGGGCCAGGGAGACAAAGTGAATACATATTTCAGTGAATTAAGTAGTACAGTTGTCCATAGAATAGCCTCACATTTTTACCTCTGTGCTTAAGGACGATTCGAGAAAGTAGCAGAAGAGTATTTTTATTTAGGAAGTAGGGAAACCACCCCTTGTAATGCTCCCTGTGTTTGGATAAGAATCATGATATATGTTTGAAAAGAATGTTTATGTGTCGGTAATGTACATATGTATTTGTGTATGAATGGGCATATATGTATATGTGATTGATTGTGCCTAAAGTCCAAATGTGGATGTTGAGTATGATCTTAGTCAGTGTTCTATTGCTATGAAGAACCAAGTGTTCAACATACTTGTTAAGTCATAAAGCCAGGATGTCTTAAAGCTACAGGAGTTGTTTCTGTAAACTGCCTTTGGGGTTAACTTAGATCTTGCTTCTGCCTGTTTCACTTGAACGGTGGGTTCATCAAGCATCAAAAATTATGAATTGTGCTAATTTCTTAGCATTAACTCTTTTGTCTGTGTGTATGTGCGTGCAGATAAGTGTTCACATACCCATAGCCTATTTTACATTTTACCCAGGAAGTGGATACTACTCCACAAATAACTAAAATATGGATATAGCTTTCAGTGGAAGTTTAAAGAGTTTTGAGTTACTTTCAGGGTAGAGCCTGGATTGTCTCTAAGAGAGTATTGGGTGGATGGTCATTTTGATGACAGTTCCGATGGACATCACTTTGCCTTCTGGTTTCTCCCTCTTAAAAATGGCCTGTATCTTGTGCCTCTTTTACAAGACCGTAACTTGTCTGATCTTCAGAGATACAAAGCTGGAGAGGAATTTCACCTCAGAATGAATCATGCCTCAGTTTCTACCCACGCCTGAAGTAGATATTTTGAGGAGAGCTGAGATTCAGAACCAATGCTGGAATTTTCTAAGACACTGGGGATTGCGGATGGACACATTTTGCGTGTGAGATAAATATGGATTTGGGAAGCATGTATAGAGATAGAGAAGAAGAGAAGGAGAGAGAGGATATGAATATCATTCACAGACAATCCTCAGCTTTGCTGAAATATAGCGCAATGGAAAAGTACTATAAAAAGAGAAGCATGGTATTTCAATGGCTTATTTTTTAAATTCTTAGCTTTATTTTTTTTTCCTTAAACAACCAATTGTTTCCATATTTACTAATCCCACTTATTCTCTTTCGGGTGATGTTAGAAACATGAGATAAACAATGATCAATTTAGTTTGATTTATTAAGTGCTTTGAAAATGTATGCCACAGAACTTTGTCACAGGTAGCCAAAGTCTCTGGAAATGCATTTAATCTAAAACACCTACATGATCTTGGTGTCTCTGTGTATGTTCTGTGTTACTATAGCTGAGAGATCCCAACAGTGACAATATACAAAACTCTGTGGGGGATTGGAGGACCGTTTTTGGCGTTGTGTTGATTCTGGCCACTGAAAGCAACAGGTTCTCAGAAGCATTGTGGATAAACCACAGCTGCTTCTCCAGATTGCCTCAGATGAGTTTCTCTTTCGAGTTCTTGGGAATAGCTTTCCAAGGTTTTTATGAATTTTGTTTCAGTATTATAGTTGTTCCTTTTTTATTAGCTCATCTGTGGCCTTACTTTACTTCCTTTTAAACTTGATTTTTCCTTATGTTTTAATTGACTTTGTGTAGATAATCTATTTGATAATCTATAACAGCTATGTGTGGTTACCCAAGGGATGGAGTTGAAAGCCTATTGCTTTAGTGCATGGACTACAAAGGATGGCAAGTACATCAGACTTCTAAACATTCAGTTGTGGCCATTAGGCAATGCAAATAGCTGTCAATCAAGACCCTCTTTCTAAAGGTGCTCCCTTCATGGTCTTTGAAGAATTTGGAAAGTGAAATACACACGTTTTGATTGAGATGTTTTGTGGTCATGTACTTACTTTGGGTAATAAAGCTCGACTGAAAACATTATTGAATAGAGAGGTGCAGATGATTAGCACACGTATGACTGTACTGAGACTGGAATTGCACACAGCATCTCCTTGTTTGGTCAGTGATAGCCAACTGTAAGAAAGAGATCGTCCCTTTGAAAATGCCCTGTCCTTCTGTTTCCACCCATTAAAAAAGCTGTGGCTTAATGTGTTTCATGACACCAGGGAGCACTGCTCTCATTTTCCTCCATGTCTGTTAAAGTAACACTTGAAAATACACTTTACGAAGTGGACACTGCAGTTCCTTAGAAATGTTTTTTTTCCCCCTGTGTGAAAAGATCCCCAGCTCAAAATGCTTCTGACTGTGTTTGCAGCTTTCTTGAGTGCTCTTTAGAGGTTGACAAGAAGGTCCTGCCTGACTATGAGTCCTTTAGCCAGATCCTGCCACAGCTTGTCCGTGGTCCTTCAGCTTTTCTAGCAACCGGGTATGCTCTTCAACCAATCATATGACTGACATTAGGCTATATAGTTATTTACATAGTCTCTACTTCGTTAGTCTTTGGTCCCCACGGTTCCTCTTTGTAACTGCTATAGGTCTGCAGGCAGACAAGAGAGCAGGTTGACTTATGTTTGGTAGATAGCTTGGCATCTCAAACATTGCAGAAAAGTCTCAAACAGGTCACTAGTCATTTATGTTTGTTTGTTTTCTGAGTACCCAACTTAAAGAAAACAAAACAAAACAAACAAACAAAAGAACAAAACAAAACAAAAGAAAACTGTTTCTGTCTTTTCTCAGGGCCAAAGTCTAATCAGTATTCCCTCATCATTACCTCCTTAAGTGCTGAATGCACTTTAGGTAGGTTGATGAACCGCCTTTCCCAGTGATGCATATCTACTGACCCACCACTCTGTAAGAAGCTAGTGGAGCCCTGCATGTTTGATGCCATCCTAGACAACAAAGGGGGTTCAAGACAGTTACAGCCACAGAGCGGTACCCTTTCTCTAGAAACTGAAACAAAAACTACATCTGCATTAGCCTCAGAGCTTGTGTTTTAAATGAGACACCGTATAAATCAAGAGGGCTAACTGTTGGTGGGGATCATCGAGTCTTTCAGTTCTGGGAAGGGACATATGTATGGGGGCAAGAGAAGATTACTGGCATTTGCATCCCTAATGGAGAAAAGGCTGGGGTTGGTCATTAGTGATGGAGATCATGGGTCCCTCAAGCTGTTGGATGCGTGATGACAGTTTACATGTTCCCCTTATCCGTACTTTAATTTCATGAACAATTAAGATTTGCTTCAGCGGAGCCAGCACCCAAAACAGTTTGCTTTGTGCTTAGGCATCTGCTCCTAGGCCTGAGAGCTGTAGGCATGCAATCCACCTCCCTGGGTGGAAGTGTGGTGTGTGTGTGTGTGTGTGTGTGTGTGTGTGTGTGTGTGAGAGAGAGAGAGAGAGAGAGAGAGAGAGAGAGAGAGAGAGAGAGAGAGAGAATGTGACAAAGCGGACCTGAGTATTGGCTCCTTTAAAACTCGATAGTAATTTCTTACATTGCTGGTCTTGTCCTTTTCATTATTGAATTTTCTTTTCCAGCTGGCAACTAGTTTTAAGGTGACTTTAGGTTATTTTGATCACAAAAGAAAATATAGCAAAAGAAACCCTTACTTAAAACAAACAACAAAGCTTTGGTTTTATAAATATGGAAGAAAAATATCCAAACTGAACACTTGGAAAGTCTGAAAACTTATATCATCATTTCTCTATCCTCAGTTTGCTCTGCAGAATGCCTTGTGGAATTTAATGGATACCAGTTTTTTTCCTTATTACTTAATAAATCATCTTCATTGTAATAAGTAACTCAGAAGTGCTGTTTTTCCCATAGAATGAATATATCTATATCTATATGTCTATATCTATATATTATAGACATACTCATATAGACATATAGATATATAATCAGAGAAGAACATTGCTTAGAATGAGTCATTTTTTTAAACAAACATATGAAAATGTATGGTAGTAAAGATGAACTTTAGCCATTTTGCTTTCAAACACCTCCCATCTGGGTAGAATCAAAGGAATTTAAGAACTTTTTATGTAGAGTCAAACACAGGCAGCACATCGAATATCACATGCATAGCCAAGTTCACAAATGAACCCTCTTTTTCCTATCCTTCATAATTCTCATCATTTCAGCTAGCTTTATAACTCTAAATAAATACACAATTTACCTGTCTCTTCCAATGATTGACAGTGTTATAGTTAAAAGTTAAATAAAGGATGCTATTCTGAGTGTCTAATTAAATCTTCGATGTCTCTTCAGATCAGCTTCAAGACTTCAGCTTATAACGCTTCTAAAAAATAAGATAATTTATTACATATGCTGATAGTCTCAAATCAATAATATTTTTCATATTTTATTTATATTCTAATTCGATTATTTAAGTTATTTACGTGGGACTACCTTCCTAGAACCCTTAGTGCTCTTTCTTATTCAAGACTTTTTTTTATACTTCAAAATGTTCTTTGAGAAAAACAAGCATTATTATATCCATCTTGTAGATGAAGAATGAGATGGTAAAAAAAACATCCTCTTTCCAAGAGTCCCCACTGAAACTATGTATGTTCATGGACCGGCATCTAAGCTTAAAGCCTGCAACTTCTGAAAATCGAGTCAAATGTTCAGAACATTTATTCAGAATTAATGATCCCGAATAATCTGACAGAGCAAAAAATCCCTTCTTTTAATGTTTCAATTTGTCTGCTATAATCTTTCATGACTTCTGTTCTTTAGCTCGCACTGGTATTTCAATTCTATTTCATAAGAAGGACTCATACCTGCCCCAAATACCGCTCATCTTATATATCTGCAATAGAAGACATTCCCAAACAAGACTTTAGCATCATTTCTGTCTGCTACTTCTGATTTCTTTCTCTGTATGTTGTACCTTCTCTAGGCTTGCATAGAGGAGTGGACCCTGAGCACAGGCAGGCTCTCTCTCACAATACAGGCACTTTGAGGCTCGGCCTGGGACAAGAAGTTTGACAGCTAGCCTCATTGCCAAGTGATGGCTGAGAGCCTCTTTCTAATCACAGGAGAATGGAGACTGAGGACTCTGGACTTGCCAGAGGTGCTGTCAGAGCTCAGAAAGCCAGCACTGTGGAAGGCAGTGTATGTAGGAAGAGATAAGAAAGTATGTCAAAATACCTTTTTACTAGTAGGATTTTGGGGGCGATGTGAACGTTTTTATTTGGCTGGCAGTAGGTCTTCCAACTAAATAAGAGAGGCAGAAATTAAGGCGATTTCTGTGGGTAATTTATTCCCAAGCGCTCTCTCTCTCTCTCTCTCTCTCTCTCTCTCTCTCTCCTCTCCTCTCCTCTCCTCTCCTCTCCTCTCCTCTCCTCTCCTCTCCTCTCCTCTCCTCTCCTCTCCTCCCCTCCCCTCCCCTCCCCTCCCCTCCCCTCCCCTGTGTGCACTCACACACAGAGCTGTCCTGTCTATTCTATTCTAGCACTGTTCTGTGGGTCTCTCCAGGGAACAGTTACTAATTTATGCCCTCCATTCATTTGCTTAAGACAGGTAACCAGATCCTTTCAAAGACAGGTGTACTTATGAATGAGTATTTCATAGAAATACTAAATATTAGCAGTAAATGCCCTAGACTGACTTTCAAGAAAGGAATTTATTCCCTAATTTTTTTTCATTATAATTTTTGTGTGTGTTGCTGTAGGTCCTTGTATATGTGATTTGATTTCTTTACAACTGAATTATGGCCCTAGCCAAAGAAATGATTGGTTTATTTACTAATAAAAGATATACATATAAAACTCCAGAGATATTGAACTCCTTACTAGCAGAAAATTTGTTCTTCATACTAATTTGTGGTAAGCAGCAGGTGCTGAATATGCAACCATACTAGATAGTCATGGGGTAAGCAGTGTCTGACCTCAGCACCTACAGGCCTGTAAGGTCCCCCATAACTTCAACATGGGTAGAAGCAAAATTAACCTCATTTACTGCATGCAATGAGTGTTTTTTCGGAGAGTAGGAACCACTTTGGCTGATTTTGACTGAGAGATTAGATTAACATTTTTTTCCAATAAATTATTTATTTTACATATTATATTGACTTATGTTCCCTCCATTCCCATTTTCTCTAGGACAGTTATTATGAACTTATTATACTGTATTGATTTATGTATGCTGAACCATCTCTGCATCTCTGGGAAAAGTCGACTTGATCAAAATGAATAATATTTTTAATGTGCATCTGGTTCGAAATGGTTTTGTTGAGAATTCCACATTTATTTTCATTTGGAGGATTGTTCTATAGTCATGATTTCCCCCGGCTTTGGTATTAGAGTAATACTGGCTTTGGATAAAGAGGTGGGAAGTACTTCTTATGAATGTGTATCGTGGAATGTTTCGGGAAGTAGTGCTTGGAGTTCCCCTTTAAATGTCTGGTTCAGTTCTGCGAATCTCTCAGGAGCCAAGCTCTTTTTATTTAGGAGATCCTTTTAATTATTGCTTCAATATCATGCTTGTTATTACTGGTCTGTATAAGTTATTGATCTTATCTTGATTTTACTTTGGTGAATAATATGTATGTAGAAAAACCATCCACTTCTTTTAGGTTTCTAAGTTTAGTGAAATAACAGTTTTCTGGATTTCTTGGTACCACTGTGATGCTGGCCTGTTCATCTATAATTTTGTTAATTTGGGTCTCTTATCTCTTTACTTAATTTGGCAAAGATTTTTGTCAGTTTATTTTATCTTTACTGAGATGAAACTTTGTACTGTTGATTATTTTATATTGTTTCTAATACTTATTTGCATTTCATTAATCCTGTTTTTGAAATCAATCACACATCTGGTTATTTGGGGCAGGCGGTGGGGGCGGAGAGGTGACTCAATTGATATTCAGCAGAAGTTTTGAAAGATGTGTATTCGCTATTTTCATTCTTTTAAGCAAAATTTATGTTCATTTTTTTCCTGAATAAGTAAAATAGTATGATTTATTCCCTTTTCTTCAAGTAGCCTCTTAGAATAAAGCAGAGATATTTCTTACAGCAAGCCTGTTAGTTGTGTTTGGTAGTTGTGAACTCTTTAGCCTGTTGTTATCATGGAAAGCTTTTCTTTCTTTGTGTTATGATAAATAATTTTGCTCATCAAAGCAGCCTGGTTTGGCACCTATGTTCTTTCAGGACTTGAGGCCAATGTTTTTAATTCTTCTGAACTTTAGTTTCCACTGAAACTTGTTACTCTCAAAGATGTGACTTCAAATGATGTATGGGCTTTTTTTTTTTTTTTTTTTATACCTTTCAGTACTTTCTCTATAATCCACATATATATAGTGTCTTAACTATAGTATGGAATGGGGGAATTTATTTTCTTCTCTTTTCTCCTTGCTGTTCTGCTGCCTCTTGTGCCTAAATTTGGGGATTTTTTTCCTATGATTTTTAGAAGATGCATTCTGCACCTTTGATCTAGAATTTGCTTTCTTTCATAAATTTGATATTTTCATACTATGGTATAGTCCCTGAATATTCTGATGGTTTTCTTTTATCTTTAATTTAGCATTTTTTGACAGAGTGATCTAATTCATATACTCTATCATTAGCCAGGGGTTTCCATCCTCTTATGCTTTGTTCTGTTGACGAGGCTTTTTTTTAATATTAGAGTTTTTGATTTTCTCTTTCAGACTCATCCTCGGTTTTTTGTAATCAAATATTTCTCTCTATTGAATTCGGTTTTTGTAGCCTATGTTGTTTTCAGTACTACATTCAGCCCTTTTTATTTTCTTTGATTTTAATCAGTTTCTGATCTCTTGAAATTCATTCTGGTGTTTATACAAGACCCTGTTGAATTCTTTGAACTCCTTGAGCATGTGTAGAACTGTTCTTTTAAGTTTTGTTCTGAATTTCATTTATCTTTTTTGTTGATGCTCTTGGTGATCATTACTATGGAATTGATAGCTGAAGGGACTTTTTTTTTTCTAGTTATTTCCTGTTGCTTCTAGTTTTTGAGGTAATACCTGGGTGCCTATATTCAGGCCATCAGTTTTATCTTTTCAAGTTAATTTTTAGCCTACTGGTCAGAGATCACCCAATTAATGATTTGCGGATTTAAAGCAATGGATCTGATAGGAGAAGATGTCTTCACAGGACTACATGGGCAGCTAGTGAAAACCATAAGGCATGCCAGAGGAGTGGTCAGCTTAAGAAATCCAGAGGGGTAGAGACAAAGAAGTATATCCTATAAAAATAGTCCGATTAGATGCTGGAAGCTCTCTGGGCTAGATATGAGAAGCAGGTCTTAGGGACAGTGTGGCCATGGCTATAGTAGGAGGAGGGGCCAGATATCTCAAAAGGTTCTGGCAGGCTGTATTGGCTGGATGCTTAGAAAACTTTTCTATCTGGGTTTCTCAATGGACAATAGCAACCACATATTTACATGGTTATTTTAAAAATGATTATATTTATTCATATGTTTTGGTGTATGTGCCTTGTTCTGTGTGTGATGGGATACAAATTCTGATTAGGGGCAACAGCTTATAAGAGTAAGAGTAAGCACAGGCAGGCTCTCTCTCACAATACAGGCACTTTGAGGACCATGTAGAGACTGCCATATCCAGGGATCCACCCCATAATCAGCATCCAAACGCTGACACCATTGCATACACTAGCAAGATTTTATCGAAAGGACCCAGATGTAGCTGTCTCTTGTGAGACTATGCCGGGGCCTAGCAAACACAGAAGTGGATGCTCACAGTCAGCTAATGGATGGATCACAGGGCTCCCAATGGAGGAGCTAGAGAAAGTACCCAAGGAGCTAAAGGGATCTGCAACCCTATAGGTGGATCAACATTATGAACTAACCAGTACCCCGGAGCTCTTGACTCTAGCTGCATATGTATCAAAAGATGGCCTAGTCGGCCATCACTGGAAAGAGAGGCCCATTGGACACGCAAACTTTATATGCCCCAGTACAGGGGAACGCCAGGGCCAAAAAGGGGGAGTGGGCGGGTAGGGGAGTGGGGGTGGGTGGGTATGGGGGACTTTTGGTATAGCATTGGAAATGTAAATGAGCTAAATACCTAATAAAAAATGGAAAGAAAAAAAAAGAGTAAGCTGCATCTCCAGTCCATAATTTGTAATACTTTTATATTAAGACCTCTTTCCCCTCATTGAGCCTGCTCCTCAACAATGGCTGGTATGTACTCAGCAAGGTTTGTGAAAAATGTTGCTTAGTCTCCAGAAGAGTGAGCATGACATTATTGGAAGGCCCTGTACCCCTAGACTCAGCAGCCTGATGCATCCAATCGCATCTCTTTAATCATGACAGTTGACCTGCAAAGTACGTTGATGGAAGAGTTAGAGGACTGGCTCAAAGGAATAACTTTCATTAATGAAATGTTTGCATCCTTAAGAATGTGGTCATGGGGACTAGAGAGATCACTCAGCGGTTAAGAAATCCAGACATCCTAAGTTCAGTTCCCAGCAAACATATGGTGGCTTACAACCATATGAAATGGGATCTGATGCCCTCTTCTGGTGTGTGTGAAAATAGCACTAGTGTACTCATAAACATTAAATAAATAAATAAATAAATAAATAAATGATAGATAGATAAATAGATACATAGAGTGATAGATGGTAGAGATAGATAGATAGATAGATAGATAGGTAGATAGATAGATAGATAGATAGATGATAGATAGATAGATAGATGATAGATAGATAGATAGATAGATAGATAGGTAGGTAGATAGATAGATGATAGATAGATAGATAGATAGATAGATAGATACATAGATAGATAGATAGATAGATAGATAGATAGGTAGATAGATAGATAGATAGATAGGTAGATAGATAGATAGATAGATAGGTAGATAGATAGATAGATAGATAGATAGATGATAGATAGATAGATAGATGATAGATAGATAGATAGATAGGTAGGTAGATAGATAGATGATAGATAGATAGATAGATAGATAGATAGATAGATACATAGATAGATAGATAGATAGATAGATAGATAGATAGATAGATAGATAGGTAGATAGATAGATAGATAGATAGATGATAGATAGATAGATAGATGATAGATAGATAGATAGATAGATAGATAGGTAGGTAGATAGATAGATAGATAGATAGATAGATAGATAGATAGATAGATAGATAGATAGATAGATAGATAGATAGATAGATAGGTAGATAGATTGATTCATGGCACAGGTGCAGTTATGTGAACATGTTCAGGTTTGCTTGTTCCCATTTCCCATCCTCTGGACAGTTTGCAGTCAGTGCATCAGCAAACTCTGCATCAGTTGTGATTGCACCCTACTGGGACAAAGCTTGTTTCTAGACATCCTTTTCAGCAGACCAAGTGCTTATCTCTTGTCGGTTGTTTTTTTTTTTTTTTTTTCCTCTTGGAAGCTTATCTCTTTGATGCATCACAACTTACTGAACAAAGAACAGGCAATCTCCCACCATATATGACTCAGTGGCTGCCCTTTGTCCAGTTGCCGGGGAAGCTTTCTTCTCCAGGGTGCAGACTTGTAAACGAATGATGTAAATAGGGTTGAATTATGTTTGCTCTGGCATCATTCAGCTAGAGGAAACATCTTTTATGTTTTTAGTTTTGGGGTCTTTTGGGGGGAGGTTGTTTGTTTTGGTTTTGGTTTTGATTTGAATTTTTTTAAACAAGAACTCCTTTGTTCTTACTTTAAAAGTTTGGGTTTAATATTGACAGGTTCTAGAGAAGTGAAGCTGGGGTAGGAGCCCTGCAAACTGTTTGTACGCTGCTTGTCTTCCGAAATAGGATGTTAGGAATACATAACAGTAAATAGTTTTGCACTGCCTCTCACTAGTTGCGCATGAGCTGGCATGTTGAGGAACACTTGTGAGTCACGCAGGCTCACACAGTGCATGTTCTTTTGCTCACACCCTCACAGTTTTTTATTGATACTTCTGCAGGAAATTCTAAACATCTGCTTTGCTAGGTGGATCCTGTGCAAATGTAAGGATCAAGTCAGAAGTAAGCAAATACCTTGCACCATCCAAACCGAAGGCAGCATTAAGCAGCATGACAAACAAGCGCTATCTCCATCCTCTTGCATTTAAAACAGCAAGTCCCTTTTTGAATAGCACTAAGCCATGTGTAGTGTTTGCTAGTTTTCAAGGAAGTATGTCTTTCCTCTTTTGTTGACAGCATTAAAATGCTTCCAGTAGAGTCCTCTGTTTCTGTGAAGCTGTTGGTACAGGAACTAGTAGCCAACACATTTCCCTCCCTGTGGAAAACATAGGCTGCTGAGCTTCCCATAGCACTTGGCACAAGCCATGTTCATGGGACTCTTAGAGGTGACAGGACAAAGGGGCACCAGTTGGTAGTTTTATTAATTGAATGCAGGCCTAAGATGAAGAAATGCTGAGAAGAAAGACACACCAGAGAGTATACCTGTGGACTTTCCAAGAACCATAAGATGTTGAGGTGGACGAAGTATGGCTCTTCAAGAGCAAGCATGCAATTGGCTCATCCATTACGGGCCATATACATTATTTTGTTGGTCTCTAAGAAAATCTTAAAACTTTGCTAAGAACTTTTATTTTATTTTATCTTCTCTTTTGACTTGTGACATTTGCTCTGGAGATGCCTTGGATAGACTTATAATCTGATATGGTAGAAATCAAAAACCACTGGGGTTGTGTAAGGTGGTTAATACATGACCATTCCCTGTGTATGAGGGTTTCTGATGAGATTCCCAGAGGAAACCACTCAGTGGGTTTTTACGTACCTCAAGACTTTGACTATAGAGAGTCAAAATAAACCCATTTATATAGAAAAGTGCAGTGTCTGAGATAAATTCCTGAGAAATCCTTACATCAGGGCCTGTCTGGTGGAAGTCAGCCAAAGAAAACCTCTCTCTGGGGTGGCTCTGCTCCACCCCCTCAGGCTTTGCTTCTGTGGATTTCTTTTGTGTTTAAAGAGCAGAAATCCTAAAACAGAAGTTTTCAAATGCAGAGCAGGAGAGGCAAGCCCCAATGAAAAGGAAGCAAGTGCCATAAGACAGCTAGAGATGAGGGAAGGTCCCTGTGGTCACCTGAAGCCAAGGCTTAGCTGTGCCCTTCTTGGTTGAAATCTCTGCACAAGGGCAGAGTGGAACACTTGTCATGAAATAAATCATACCCGGGGTCTCCCAGGACTGAATAGTGTATATCTTTAGCAACAACAAAGTAAAAAGGCAGAAAGAAGGCAAAAACAAAAACAAAAAAAAAACAAACAAAAAAAAAAAAAAAAGAAAGTCCAAGCGTCTCGACTCAACTTTGGCAATTGGAATAAGAGATTTGGACGAAAGCCCTCCATTTTTAGAATCACTAGACTGTAGCTAATGACTGCAGGATTCCTGTGAGCCTCTCACACACCTTGCTCTGGGATTGTACTCAAGAACAAATCTAATTGGGACCTTGCTTGATGTGATAGACAGGAAGCACAGTGTCCACATGTCTGTGAAACTAATTGCTATTGGTCCAATAGAGTTTCCCTCTGTTGCCACAGAAGCACAACTCCCACACTAAAGAGAGTAAGAGCTAGTTTATTCTGGAGCTAAATATTGATGACTATGGTGAAAACACATATTTAGGTAACATCAAATATCATGCACCAGTGGTTTACATACTAACAAAATAGAAGCAATTCATGATCAAGACCCCTTTAAACACACATAGGTCAGTGTTAAATATGCACTATAGATCTTAGATGCTATCAGATGATATTTTTAGTCCCTGGAAGCTAGTTAATACAGTCCAAAAGACTTACCCAGTAGGGACAAAAATGTTAGGCCAAAGCAGGACGTGGAAATTTGGATGGTAGTTAGAGAGTAAGTTAGCTGTGGTCCTGCACTATGTGGACCAGACACAGCCCCCAAAGTTGTAATATATCAAGAGACCTCACAGAATCTTTAGAATGGCTTCACTCTCCACTCCATGGAACTTTCGTTCACACTTGGTTCACTTAACCATTAAAGACATGTGATCTGGACGGTTGCTTGTCAGAGCATGCATTATGCATCCTATGTAAAATTGAAACATTTCATAAATACATACAAATAAAATATGAGTGTCCATGGAGGGGTAGATGACATATTCTTTTCAAGAGTTGGCAAAAGAGACCTCTGATACTAGAGATTTACGAACATTCGGATGTACGTGTGTCATTCTCTTATAGGCATTTATAAACACATTTTGTAGAAACTTAACTTCCTAATATCCATGGCATCTCACAGAGGTGAGCATCTTCTGGTATCTCCTAAGTACAGAGCACAGATTGATAGACTCAGTATCAGGTATCTGCTAGAACAGAGGGCTCCTTCCTTACAACCAAAGCCTGTCTCTCTCCATCATACTCCACATCTCCCCCTTCTATCCTTCCGTCTTTCCTGCTTTCCCTTGTCCCCACTCATCTTCAGGCTTCTGTAGCTATCCCATTTGCAGAGGGGCATAATCAGATGTTGGGGTTGCCCTTATCACTACTGTATGTGTAGATGCCCACTGAAGTGCAAGGATACTGCATAGCTCACTTATATCATGTAAGGGAGCTCAAGAGCATCCTGGAACATCCAGGAACTCTCCAATAAGCACGTCCCAGATACCACACAGTGCCTACAGGAACCCAGTTTCAGGGCCAGCAGTGGGTACCAGACCGAGAGGATGGTAAATTAGTGTGCACACATCATGTACTCTGTCATCTGTACTTTTAAAAGATTTTCAGATTATGTAAAAACACCTAATGTATGCAGATACTCTAGGAATCATTGTTACATTGTGCTTCTGTGGGGAATAATTTTAAGTCTGTACATGCTGAGGACAGATACAGTTTTCTCTCCTGAATTTTTCTAGTGTGTGATACACGGAGTTCACAGTTCACAGAGGTGAGCATCTTCTGGTATAGTGAGCATCTTCTGGTTGATAGTCTCAGTATCAGATATCTGTTAGAACAGCAGACTCAAATCAAATGTGCTTTTCTTCCTTACAAGCAAAGCCCATCTCTCTCCCAGAATCTACATGTTTCTTTCAGCTCATCTCAGAGGCTGGATAATATAGATATCCCTACAGATAGCTTTGCAATAGGCACAAAAACTGTGGTTAAGCTACTTGCCATTCAAAGTGTAGCTCAACAGCCATGAACATCAAAATTCCTTTGGAATTAACTAGAAATAAAAAATTATCATGTCTCATGCCACAACAACTGATTTAAAAATATCCATTTCATCAGAGTCCCAGATAGCAAGAGGCATCGCCATGGCTGGCTCTAGAAGAAGATATACCAGGAACAAAAACCTTTATCCAGGAGAACCCCTGGCCCAATATCAGAGCTGGCAAAGCTCCGGGGCTGGTTTGACCCCGTGCCAGCTCAGGACTGAGACACTGAACCCGTTAGGCATACATTTGTATTCTCTCCTAGAGAGGCAAAGAGTAATTAGTAGCGTAAATTTTTGTTAATTACCAGGGTTAAACTGTGCTGGAAGTTTACTTAATGGGAAAGGAGTTAGAATGTTAATCTCCACTCTCGTTGTTACCCTCCGGTATCTCTCATGAATGAGAAGGACTCAAAGTGGCTTCCTGTGTGCATTGAAATCTTAATCCACAAAAGTTGGGTTGCGAAAGCCTTGGAGTTCAGCAACCCTCCTTACAGGCTGGTGGCTGGCATCTAATGTGCATGATTCCGGGTACAAGAAAGAAATCTGCACAGCAAGGAAGATGCTTCCCTATGCATTTAACCTTGAGAAGACTGCCAGGTTTGGGGAATAGGAATGAGATGTAGCCTTTACAGATGGAGAGGATACAGAAGAGCAAGGGTATTCCTGTCAGAGGACGGATAGGAAACCACTCTGGGAGAGGCCCATAATCACTGAAGATCTGACCAGGCTCTCGTGCTTCATTCTGGTTTTATAGCAGCAGCATTGAGAAGTATCAACTCTAGAGCAAATCCTAGCTCAAACTTTGAATTAATATTCACAAAACTCTATTGCCCAACTTTCCCATTTTCTTCTCTTTCATAGGGAAAAAAATAACAGTAGTTAGCACCAGAGCTCTTCAGGGCCAATGGCAGGTCTTCATGTACTTAGGCATTGTCTCTGAAGCTACCCTACCAATACCAGGAAGTAGTAGCTACTGGCACTAGAGTTAGCAGATCGCTATGTCATGTCTAAGAGTTCTGTGCTCTGAAGAAGTGTGACTCCACAGTGGCTTTTTCTTCTCCCATGATGACACAAATTCTACTTTCCCATCCTTCTACTCAGGTTCCATCTCAATGTTCCCTCCGCAAATTAAGGAAAATCTGTACCAATTGCCCAATTGTACTCAAGAAAAAAAGCCATTGTCCTAGATTGTATAGACTTACAACCCATGTGGGCTTGTCAGGAGACTTGGATCAAATCACTTAGAAATGATGAAGGTGTCAGGAAATTATGGGGTTATTTGGAGAACGGAATGAAGTAGGTCCTAGTGTGACTCATTGGCTAGAATTTCCTCAGGCAGGTAGGCTAACAGGAATGTGGCTCAGAGGGTCTGAGGATCTGCTAGAAGCGCTGGCATCTAAGACAAAGAGATAGCATCATTGGAGTTACAGCTTTGGTCCAGTAGACACAATGAAGAATCTTTTGGAATGATGTGGTGAGAACTAATATACATATGAAAGTCAGATGACATCCTGGGAGGAGGAGAGTTAGAATTTGGAGGAATGAGAAGATACCTGTTCTGTAGGAAGCAGGTGGAAAACTTCGCCCTTGATGCAAAATCAACACTAATTTCAACTTCGACTTCTTTTTTTAACTGTGGAGATGAATTTATTTTTTTAAATCAAAGCCTAATATTACCATATTAGATAGTATGTATGGGGAAGCAATTCTGCCTGGCAAATGACTGTAGAGTCAGGCTACTCTGGTCAAATGCCCACTTGGCTCCCTACTGGGGAAACAGAGCTCTATGTCTTAACCTCTGTGTGTCATTTCTTAACAGTCTCAGGTTTATCAGGATACTCAAGTTATCACACTAAGGGTTTTTCTTATAGATACTTAATCCTGAGAAACACCTGACCAGTTACAGTGTGGTATTCAGCTTTGTGTTATTGTAACTAATACCGGAGATTACCTGCTTAAAAAGAGAACAAAAGCTTTATGTTGGCCCATCATTTGAACACCTAGTCAGCAGCTGGTCAGCCTCCATGCCATTGGTCTGCAGCAAGGCAGCACAACATGCTGAGGATGCATGGTAGTGCAGTATTCTCAGTGGATGCTTAAGAAACAAAAGTAGGGCACTTGGAGGGCAGAGACAGGCAGATTTCTGAGTTCGAGGACAGCCTGGTCTACAAAGTGACTTCCAGGACAGCCAGGGCTACACAGAGAAACCCTGTCTAGAAAAACAAAAACAAAACAAAACAAAAAAAAAAAAAAAAAAAAAAAAAAAAACAAAACAAAAAAGAAAGAACGAAACAAAAGTAGGGGAACATGTTGACACCAGCATTTCATTATTTCTTCCAAGGACACTCCCTACCCCTAGTCAGTCCCTGATTGTTATTCGTTCTTCTGTTAGGCCCTGTCCTCCAAAGATCTCCTTACATCTGGGTACCACCACACGTTAGTGTTCAAACTTTCAAGACAGGGGCCAAGTGAGGGACATTTAAGACCCAAACACATGTCATTATTATGATGGCTTCTTTCAGCTTTGACTGTGTGTGACAGTCTCTAGTTGAAATTGCTTAAGTCATGAAAATTCTTACCACTTGCTGGGTTACTAATTCTGTGCTTCAGTAAAGGTATTAGAAGCTCAGGCACTTTCAACTTTATGTTGTGACTTGCAGGGTGGCTTTCCACAGGGCAGCAAGATTGCAACAGTGGCTCCTCTCATCACATTCAGGCACAGCATTGCCCACCCTCACTTGTTGAGTGAAGGGATTTTTTTAAATCTCACATTCACCAGCAGGATACTCTCATTCACCTCACAATGGCTAATGTTGTCTTCTCCTCCTCCTCCTCCTCCTCCTCCTCCTCCTTTTCCTCCTCCTCCTTTTCCTCCTCCTCCTCTTCCTCCTCCTCCTTCTTCCTCCTCCTCCTCTCCCTCCTCCTCCTCCTCCTCTTCCTCCTCCTCCTCCTCCTCCTGCCCCTCCTCGTTTTCTTCTTCTATTCAGTGGGTAGCAAATGGAAGTAAAGACAGCTCATTGGCAAAGCAATTGTAAGGTGTCTTAATAGAAGATATTAAATAGGGTTTGTCTCGAAAAGGAGTTAGAGTGTGTAAAAGGGTCTTTCCCTGAGATTTAAGATAGCCTATCATCACCAGTCAGGGACTTTGGAATTCAGAGGCTTAAACCACCAGTTTTAAATGGGTTTTGCTTATAAAGCTCATAATTTATGATCCGTACTTTGCCACATGAGTCATAAGCCTGCTTGCTTTTCGTAGGGCACACATCTGTTGAGGAGCCCAAGTGCATAAATTTGCTTAGGGTGGGGCCCAGATCTGTCAGGAGCCTTAGAACCCTGATTGCATCATTGTATAGACTGTGGTTTGAATAGGGTTTCAGAAGCATGTAGCCATCTATGATGGGTGGATAGTTGCACAAGGAAGATTGATCTGCAAGAACTCCATTGCCTGTGGAGACCTGAAGCCACAGACCAGCTGGATATCCTTATCCAAGGCCTAAATTCTTTAAAGGTTTCCATCTCTTAGTGGACACCCTGAGGTCTAACCCTCCAATAGATATTTTTAGAGGATCAGCCAGTTCTGACTCTTTAAGGGGCTGGAACCCAATGGCAACATAGCTTGGTTGTAGAACTATTTATGGGTTCTGGTTATTGACAGAAGAGCTCAAGAGGAAATAATGTCAGGGCCCAGCATTTAGGACTGTGTAGGCTGTAAAAGCTGTGCTTTAATGGGGCATGGCTAGACCTGAAATCCTAGCATGGCAGCCCTGGAGCTTCAGTGTTCTTCCTTGGTGAAGGTAGATGTAGTAGTAACAGGCTCAGAGCAATTATATCCCTGGATAATTCATAGATAGATACAGATACAGATACAGATACAGATACAGATACAGATACAGACACAGACACAGACACAGACACAGACACAGACACAGACACAGACACAGACACAGATACAGATACAGATACAGATACAGACACAGACACAGACACAGACACAGACACAGACACAGACACAGACACAGATACAGATACAGATACAGATACAGATACAGATATATAGATATTTGTATGCTTTGAAAGTTCATCTGGGACCTTCATGTCAGGCTAATGCTCAGTTTCCCAATGTTTTTGAACTTTGCTGTATCCTGCTGTTCTGGTGGTGGTGGTGGTGGTGGTGGTGGTGGTGGTGGTGGTGGTGGTGGTGGTGTGTGTCTGTGTGTGTGTCCAGGCTATCCTTGAAATTACAATGTAACCTAGCTACTTCAAGTTCTTGGCAGTCTTCCTGCCTCAGCTTCCTGAGTGCTGTGATTATTGGCCTGAATCACCCACCATACTCAGTTTAGTGCATTCTTAAGTGATAGACCTTGGGGTGGAGATTCTTTTGTCTGTTTTATTTAAACTTGATGCTATTTTCAGTTATAGTTGAGAAAAATTAAAGCTCTGGCTGAGCATTAGATTATTCATATACTTATTTTTTTAATTATCCTTCTGACAATTAGATTTTGTGATAGGGACCCAGAGAAGGGACAGGGCAGGTTTCGTGTGGCAAGCTGTTGCCTGGAGACCTTCTCTTCCAATTGCTAAATAGGTTTTCAAGAATTTTCCCTCCACAGAAAAAAGGTGAGATACCAATGAAAAGATGAAACTGGTTTCTTGTCAAAGATTTCTTAGAGAAAGCTGAGAGAGAGCAGGTTATGGTAGATTGGCAGTCAGTGCAGAGACAACTGTCTCTTGAGATGAGGGATCAGCACTGAGCCATTTCATCACTGGCCATGAGCTTCTACAGCTGTGGAAAGCACTGGCAAATGAAGCTGTGGTCCTAACTTCACAGTCTAGAAATATTCTGGAGATATTTCTAGGACTCAGTCACCTACAGAAAATGAAGTTTAGTGCAATACATACCAAGAGTTTAATTTAGTGGCCATATTTTCAAAACTTAAGATGTGTGTGAATTTACTAAGAATAGTCAGTATCAAATGAAGGTGGAGGTTAAAAAATATTTTTGTTCACTCTTTTAAGTCCAATATAAGAAGCCTACTCTGAATGGATGAGACTTGAAGTCTCAGGGAGGACAAGGAATTTAGCTATGAGCATATAAGTGTGCCTAACTTGGAAGTGCTCTCTTCCTCATTATAATTTGCTGAACAATTGGAGCTGAGTTACCCAGAAGCTGTGCGGATGCAGGGAGAATGGAGTGAGGTGATTCACCATCATCATACCGCTGCTGGGCCCAAAGAGAGTAAGTATCTGATTTGAGTAAAAGCACAGATTCTCCATTTCCTGTGTGTCACTCAAGGAAAATAGATACATCATTGTTCCTAATAGGGATAAGAGCCAGCCTAGCCCCATCCCTTCCTGGGATATGCGGGGATCCACTAAGGATAGGAAATAAGAAAGGAGGGCATACGGGAAGCACTCAAGAGTCCTGGGAAGATGTTTTGGCTTGTGTGCTGCTCAAGGGCAGCACGTATCATTTGTTTTTGCTTTTAGAGGGAGGAACGCACTACAGGCTTGACTTCTTGATGTGTCGTCTTTTCCTGCCCTGAGTGCTCACCCCATCCTTTCTCATGCTTTCATATAAGGAAAGACAAAACAAAATAAACAATTTTTTTTTCCTATCCTCAGTACAACAGAATACGTCTGTACCTATGTACTGTATGTGGAAATTCTTGGTATATTCTTCAGTAGATTCAATGAATTCAATTCAAAATGAACATTGTTTGTTTAGAGATATTACCAGAGTTTAGAGCTAAAGGATTCCCCACACAGTGCCAATCAGAAGACTTCTGCTCTGATCTAAGGGCTGTAGTTCCTGTGACTCCTTCAGTTCACAGTATTTTGTAATGCACTTACTCACTGGTTTGTCATAAAGGATATTACACATAGGACACTGCTGACTGCCACAGGGTAGTGTGGAGCTCAGAGCTCCCAGACCCTTCCTGTCCCTACTTAGTTCTTTAAGGTTCTTGTGGATCTACCTTGTAGAGGTAGAATCAATTACATGACTACCATAGAAACCAATTCAAACTTCAGCTTCTCTCTGTTATCCAAAGGAGGTGGGTCTCAATATTCTCATCATGTCCTGTGCTCTCTGATTCTCCATTCTGAAGTTACTTAGGAGCTCCTGCCCTCCCTTCCACTTCATTTCCTTCCCTTTCTTCTTTTCTCTTTCTCTCTTTCTTTCATAGGTCTCTCTCGGTGATATTGACATAAATATCATCCTATAACTTCTGTCACATGACAGTGCCCAGGGCCCAACAAATGTGAGATTGATCACTGTCACATCTTTACCATTTAGTTCAGGGTAGATTTGCTCAGTGTAAGACATTTTTGTAGGACTTCTTACTGTTGAGACCAGAGTCCCTAGTGCCTGACTTTTAGAGGGTTGCAGTCTATCCCAGTGGGGAAGTCATCATGGTGAGAATAGGAGACAGAAGCAGGTCAGTTGAATGGGGCAGGGACCCCAGAGCAGCAGCTAGGATGTCCTTGCTAGAGACCAGGGATGGCTAGGAGGGTTCTGGTTCCTAAATCTATGTTTTCTCCCCCTTCCATGGAAGTCAGATGTGACTAAAATGGAAAGAAGTCACATGGACACCTTGCAGATGGGCAAACTAGATTGACTGGCTGAATCCCTTCAAATTCCTCTCCCAAGTTTGTGTCCTGAGTCCTTACAAAAGCCTGCAGACTGTCTCCTGTGTGGTGTCCACTCCTGGGGATGCATGTCTGCTGGAGAGGAGCTCAAACTCATTTCTTCCCTCAAGCTCCCAGGAACTAAAATAGGCTTTTCTAATATTTACCATTTGTGGGCTGTGGTTTAAAGTTTTTGCATTTGCTAGACAAGAAAATGAAAGCCACCAGGTTTGGCTTCAGCTACGCCCACAAAGAGCTGAGAAAGAGCTTGTCACTCTGAAGCTACTTCTAAGTTCTCTTTATTAATGGGGAAATGTCTCTGATATCAATAGCATAAAGCTGAGGCTTCATCACATGACGGGGGCCCAGGAAGCAGAGAGCACAGAACTTGAATCAGAATCAGGTACAACGTTCAGAAGCCCACTCCTAGTGACCTACTTTTTCCAGAGAGGCCACCTTCTTAAGAGCCTATACTTTTCAAAGTAGAGTTTCAAGGTAGACTGGATGTTTAATACATGAACCTGTGGGGGAAGATTTCAGATTCAAACCACAGCACTCAGCAATTCATCTTTGCCAGACATGTGAGACATACAGTCAGTCATTAAGCTGCAATCAATGGAAGACTGTGGTTCACCCAGATAAAGCCAAATTCCTCTAGACCACCTTCCAGCTGCTCTGTACTTTTGCCATCATCAAGGACTTCAGAGGAAAATTGATGTTACCAAAAATGACACACATAAATCAATGTCTGGTATTTATATAATGTCACATGTAAATTATTAATTTTCTCTTGACAGGAACAAATGTACAGTAACATTTACTAATTTTGTCTAATTAAAAGAGAGGGCAATTATATACCAAAGCCTCCATTTACTGGAAGCCAAATAACAAGACTTCATTTAATCAACTTTTTTTTTTTTCTTCCATGGTTAGAAGGGTATTGTAACTCATAGAACTATTAGACTTTCTGGGACTTTCCCTCTCAAGAGGTATTCATAGATTGTGCTATGGAGTCAGACAACACAACTCCTGCTTTGCATAGTCTTCAAATACCTAGTACCATGCAATGTAATGCTACCAAGTCCTGAGATTGTATAGGTTTAATAAACCTGTCTGTTGACTAATCCTTTGTAGCCCCTAATCTGTGTCCCAGGCATATAACTAGAATTCTCTGTGTATCGGCACTTTGGCAATTCTTTTTACATAGATGAAGTCATAATTGTTTACAATAAACTTAATGTGGACATGCCTCATGGTCAGAGCCTATATAATAAAGAAGATGGCTGTAGGTGCCATCCTTTAGCAGTCAATATGAGACTCTAAAGCCAAAATATTCAGCTCCAACCTTTCTGAACTTCCTGCAATTTGAAAGAAGACGAGGTATTCTTTAGAGAGAGCATGAGGTGCCATCATTATGGAGTCAGGAAAAAGATGAGTGGTGTGTTGTTAGGGTTCAAAAATCCAAACCATTTTAAAATATTTAAATTGTATTTGAAGTCTGAGATGCTATCATTCTAATCCCCCAAATACTCATTCAAGCAGGTTGCCCTATAGAATGAAAATCATAGGCTAAAATCTGGTTTAAAAAAATGTCCAAAATAAAATTGTGGATGTGTTTACTTTGTTGTGTCATATGGGCATCCCCAAAACAGCATGTTAAATAGGCTGGTCTCCGGAGATCTGTCGCATGCTGGTAGAACGGAAGCATTTGACTTCATTGGAAAGCATGGTCAAATACCTAGTTGTAAAAGACTCTTCTTCATGAGTCTTATATATTAACTTACTTCCATATGTGCACATGTGCACGATATGCACACACACACACACAAACACACACACACACACACACACACACACACACACATAATTAAATGTATGAATGACTGACTGACTGACTGACTGAACGAATGAATGAATGAATACCAGTGTCAAATGTACTTTTATTCCCTTGGAAATTATTAGATCACTTTCTGCTTTTATGTTTATAATACATATATGTTCACATTACAAACTAGGATCTACATGTGAGACAGAACATTGGGATATTTATTTTCTTTCTGAGATTAGCTCACTTTGCTTTAATATAGTAGTTTCTAGATCTGTTTTTTTTTTGTTTTGTTTTGTTTTGTTTATTTTGTTTGCAGATTTTATGATTACATTTTTCCTTATTGCTGAATAATAGACTTATCGCTTCATCATATGTCTATATCATATTTTCTTATTCCTTTATCTACATATTGGTAGACTGCTGGGTTTGTTCTGTTTCCTTGCTACTCTGACTGGAAAAGCAATGCACAAGGGTATGCATGTAACTCTATTATAGAATATATAGCCTTTGGGTAGGTAGCTAGGAATGTTGTGGCAGGAGTCAAACAGAGTGCTGTAAAGACTTTAATAGTTCGCACTCCCATTAGCACTGAATAATGGCTCCCCTTTCCCCACATCCTCACATCCTCACTAGTACTTTTTGCCAGTTTCCTTGATGACAGCCTGTCTGAATAGAGTAAGATGGGAGCTGAACTTGCATTTCCCTGATGATTTGTTTGAGATTAGGGATATCAAGCAGTTTTTAAAACATGTATTGGTCATTGCATTTCTTCTTTAGAGAAACGCTTACTCATTTTGCCAGCCCATATGTTGATTGGCAATTTTCTTTCTTCACTGTTTAATTTTTACAGTTCTTTTGGAATTCTGGATATTAAGTCCTTTCTGAGTTATAACTGGTAAGGGTTTCTACTTTCTATTCCATAGGCTATGTTTCTGTTTAACTAACATTGTCCTTAGTTGTTCAGGAATCATTGGTGGCATTCCATTTATTAATTCTCAGCAATGGTTTCTATTCTGTGAGGGTCTTTTCAGGAAGATCTTGCCTATACCTATATTTTAACTGTATTTCCTAATTTTTTCTAGAAGTTTTAGCATTTCAAGGTTTAAATAAGTCTTTTAATTCACTTGGAAGTGAATTATATACAGGATGAAAGATATGGATTGAATTCCATTCTTTTATATTCAAATATTAAATATTTCCAGCATCATTCATTGAATAGTCTGGAGTTTTGTATTTTGTTGCAGTATAGGTTTTTTTTTTCCGTGTAAAAATTTATGTAGCCATCACTATATGGGTATATTTTTGATCCTATATTCTGTACCAGTGACCTATGTATCTGTTGTTAGGTCAAGAATAGCCCATTTGTCATGATAGCTGTGCTGGATAATCTGAGGTCAATTATTATGATAATGATGGAGATCTGTGCTCCTTTACTTTAGTAATTTTTTCTTTCTTTTTTTTTTTTTTTGGTTTCTTGTTTTGTTTTGTTTTGGTCAGTTGGTTGGTTAACTACCTGTGGCCTTTTGTATTTCCACATGAATTCTTTGTTTATAATGATTTGATGAAAAATAACATTAGAATTTAGATGGGAATTGCATTGAATATGTTGACAACTTTTGTTAATGTAGCCATTTTCATAATATAAATTCCCCAAATCCAGGAGCAGGGTCTAGTATCCTCCTCTTTCTCTTTCTCTCTTTCTTTCTTTCTCTTTTTCTTTCTCTCTCTCTTTCTTTCTTTCTTTCTTTCTTTCTTTCTCTCTCTCTCTCTCTCTCTCTCTCTCTCTCTCTCTTTCTTTCTTTCTTTCTTTCTCTTTCTGTCTGTCTGTTTCTCTCTCTTTCTTTCTTTTATTTTTTCAGTGACTTAAAGTTTTTATTGTAGTGGCCTTTCACTTATCATGTTAGCTTTATTCCTCCATACTTTATTTTTGAGCTGCTAGAAATGAGGTATTTTTTCTAAGTGCTGGCTTTCAAGTATTATTAGTGTTTATGAAAGCTACTTATTTCTGTGTGTTGATTTTTATACGTTGCAACTTAAAGAATATATTCTGGGAGTCTTACAAGTATAGAATCATCCTATCTCCAATAGGAATACCTGGGCTCTTTTCTTTCCTATTTTTATCCCTTTCATGTCTTTCTCTTGTCTTATAGTTGTAGCAAAGACTCCAGGAACTATACTAAGTAAGATCGGTGAAGGTCAGCATCCATTTCTCCTTTCAGATTGGAGAGGAAATACTCTCAGCATTTCTCCCTTTTCAATCTTTTGTCTAACTTACAAACATGGTGGTTGTAAGGTTAACACACTGCACTCTGTCTTTTCTGTTCCACTCACTCAAGACTTTCCTTCATCATCCAAAACACATGCACTGCCTAGAGCTATTTGCTTTGGGGAATTTTCCAGATTTGCTATGGTAACTTGGAGAGAAAACCTGCCAGGGATCATCCTCTGCTGGGTACCTGCTATGTGCCAGTGGGGCTTCATGTAGCTTGAGGTTCTTGTTAGTCTGACATCCAAGTAAAGGTGGGAGGAAGTAAACATGTAACAGAAAGAAGAGTATAAGCAAGCATGTTAGAATGTGGATGTGCATGTTAGAATGTGGAAAAGACAAAGAGAATTGACAAGGGCAAAAGGAATCAGAGGATAGAAGATTAGTAAATTGGGCTTTCACGTTGTATCTCAATGAGTGAGAGATTTGTCTTCAGAGAACTTCCAAAGTTTTATCCTCTTATTCAGTCTGAAATTATTGTCTAGTGTTCTGTAAGACCCAACATGCATACTGATCTCTCTCTCTCTCTCTCTCTCTCTCTCTCTCTCTCTCTCTCTCTCTCTCTCTCTCACACACACACACACACACAGAGACAGACACACAGACAGACACACACACTGTCTCTCTTGCTCTCTCTCTCTCTCTCTCTCTCTCTCTCTCTCTCTCTCTCTCTCTGGCTTTCTTGCACTCACTCTCTCTTACACTCATTTTGCTGTCTATTCTTTGCTTTGCTGGCCACCCTCATTCATCATCATTTGCTTTCTCCCGTATTCTAGGTAGTGTCTTCCTTCCAGGCTCCGCTATTGCCTGTGTTTGATGAGCTTTCTCTGGGTACCCTGCTCATTTTTCTTTCCACTCTCCTGTCTTTGCCTCCTGAGCATTTCCCTTGTTATACTCACATAAGCCATAGTGCTCCCTCAAGGCACTGTTGCAGTCTCTGTGCTTCGTTTCTATCTCTCCTCATCTAGTCTACTCTTTAGTTATTAAAGGTGAGAGTACTAGTTAATTTGTTTAAAGACTATCAGCTACTTAAAGAGCATGGTCAGTTATTGTTATCTTCTTTTGTGAACTATTTCCAGCTATAACACCTGGACTGGCAGAAAGAATCTACCGGATGGTAGAAATGTGAATGCTATATGTGGGTACTGGACAGTTTTATGTCAAGTTGACAGAAGCTAAAGTCATCTGAGGAGAGAATTTGAATTAAGAAACTGCTTCCATAAGATCAGATTGTAGGCAAGCCTGTCCGGGATTTCCTTAATTAGTGATTGATGGGGTTAGGCCCAGTCCTTTATGAGTGGTGCTATTCCTGGGCTAGTGGTCCTAGATTCTACAAGAAAGCAGGCTGAGCAAGCCATGTGTCACAAGCCAGTAAGCAACACCCCTCTACGGCCTCTGCATTAGCTTGCAGGTTCCTTCTTTGTTTGGGTTCCTTTGCTATCTTCCTTCAATGATGTTAAGGAATGTGTAAGCCAAATAAATCCTTTCCTCCCCCAGTTTGCTTTGGTCATGATGTTTCATCATAGCAATAGCAAACTGAGATAGTGTCCCATGAGCAGCCCTATTAAACAGCATTTAAAATGTATCAAATGAAGAATTTCTAAAACTCAAATGATGCACTGATTTAACAATTTTGTTTACATTGTTGATTTGCTTAATACTTGAAGACTATTATAGAAATACACTTCACTGATGCGTATTTGAAGAAGTCCAACTAAGGAAATTAGACTCTTTATCATTGTAAGCCATGTGAGAGATGGTTACCATTGTACCCATAAGCCACATGAGAGATCTGTTGATGAGCATGAATGAAAATATCCCTCAAATTAAAGGCAGTAGTTTTAATTAAGTTGTACTGTGTGGTGTTTCAATAGAACCCTGTTCCCCACTAGTCCTACAGTGGGATTCATTGTCCTTCTCAGCAACTATACGTACTCTGATATAAAGGTGCTCCCCATAGGAAAACATGAGTGGACAGGGTTCTAACTCAGAGATTGATTAAGAAAATGAGTGTTTTTGAGAGAATGAATCTTTGAAGGAAATCCTCAGGAATGCCGGAGTATTCCAGCACTCTAAAAAGCATATGGAAACCACTGCAATCATTCAAAAATAGGCCAGGCCTCCATATGTATTTGCACGTGAGCCAGTGTGAAACTTCCTGGTCTAAGGGTATGATCCTGTACGAAGGATTCTGTGGTCTTTGTATACTGAATGGAAGGATGCTGCTACCTAACACCAGTCTCCAAGGCTGTTCTCCTTTTTAGAATTTAATGTTTTCCTCTGGATTTCTATGTCTTGAAATATTTCCCCTTCCCTTAGTGGCATTTTCAAACATAAAGAGAAATCAGCATTTTTAAAATTCAGATGGGCAGGAGTTGGTTTACAGTTAGAGATTTTGAGCATACTGCTTTTTGTGTGATAATATTTGAAATTTATTTCCACAAGTTATTGCACATTCATTTCTGGGGTTTTCATTGCCGAAAATTGCCAGAAGGAATGGATTTTGTCTTCTTCAGCTGGCAGAACAATTTTCCACCTGTCGCCCAAATATTTGATGAGAAGGATTATGTTGCTGCCTCTGAAAGTTTATACTCTGGATCCTTCCAAAGTGTGAGGGTCTAATGAAACTACTATTCTGGTATCAGAGTCCAGCTTTCTAAAGTGTCTATGAAACGGGGATGGATTTCCAGTGAGTAGGGCAATTTCTGAAAGACTAGCTTCAGTCACACAAATAAACAGGCACTTGGTTTTGAATCTGTAGCGTGGCAAATGATGGCTTCTGTCTGTTATGCTGTAAGTGTGTTCTTGTGTTCGACAAGGCTCTTGGAGCCTTGCTCAGGATCTCAATTAATAGCCTGAAATTATTGCTGTTGATTGTGGTAAATGGTACAAAGGAAAAAAGAGAGAGGGGGGCTATGGATGAAACTGTAATCTGATTTGGGTTCTAGTAATTGACTGCCCCCCTTGAGTTTTCTATTTCCTGTGCAGTTTGTTACCAAAGGCCAGCCTATTCAGTGCAATCAACAAATAACATTTTAGAAATCCATGTATAATGGCAGCAACCTTTTAAACTGTCAGAGTAAATATAAAACGGTGTCAGTGCCTTGTTTCTTTGAACGCTTTATGGACATCATAAGTAATAATAATATTGCTGCTGTCAGAAGAACGTTCCTGAAACACAGATTTCACCATGTACATTAGGATTCTTCAGCTGGCTTAGACAAAGGCTCCTTGGGCTCATAGTCACATCCCTGACTAATGCCTCCTGCCTGTGGCTTCTCTCTCTTTCCCCTATTCCATGTATATTCTATGTCCTGTCTGCCTCTTATCCCCTGAATAAATAGGTCTTGAAAATCATTTCATCTCTTGTGGGTTTTTGTTTGTTTGTTTGATTGTTTGTTTGTTTTTTTTGCATGCCACTTCCCATTTTCTGTGTTGGTCACGTTTAAAATTTGCCTGCACACCAGGCCCCAATGAAGAAATTAATAATCTCCCATGAAGTCCTTCCATGAAATATACAGAAAGAAACAGAGGCTTGCTTTCTAAGCTGAGCCCGCTTCCTTGCTTTTGTTCATGGAATATTTTTATTTGTTTGTTTCTTTGTTTTTTTCTGTAAAGTACATGCAAATCTTGAAAGAGACAGACTCTGTCATAAAGAGCAATGAGGTAGATGTCTCTCAAATGTGGAGATAATAATAGCCTTCCGTGAAACTAATTCGTCTGGTTTTCTCATGAAAATCTAATCTGTTTCCATTAGTAGTTTTGTTGTTGTTTGTTTGCTTGTTTGTTTGTTACAGTTCTTGTCATATGGCTTCATGTTGGATTCATCAATACCAAAGACTCTATGCTGAGGCTTTCAGTGGTCTTCCAGAAGTTGTTTGTTTCTTTTGTTTTTGTTTTGTTTTTATCATAATATGTGCTCCACTGTATCATTAACCCATGGAAACCAAGCTGCATTCACCTTCATGATGCTCACCTTAGAGAGAAGGAAGAAACCCTACCTGTTCACCCTTCCAACCCTCACTGCTCTCGCTGCCCTTTGATATCTACCTGCCCAGACCTTGCTCTTTAGTGTTGAGCCTTCTTCTCTGGGTTCCTTCTATCCCAGTGACATTGTTAAGTGAAGGCAATGACTAGCAGTACCTTACTCATGTGTGCAGTTTCCCCGCTCCTGCCACCCAGAAGAAGCCTGAATTCATTGTTCTCTGCCTAAAAATAACTTCTTGAAGGCTCTGCTGTTATCTCGCCCATTGCCGTTTTGAGATTGTGTTCCCTTTCTTTGCCTTCCTTTCTAAAATCTGCCTTTTACACCTCTTCTCCCAAACACCAAATATGCTGGTGCATGGTGAACTTCTCCTCAGTGTCTTTACCAGGGAGCTGGGAGGATTAAGGGAGTCTCCATGTTACACTTCACTCACAGTTACAGTCATGGAAAAGATGCTCTCAGAAAACTGTATTGGTTTCAGGTCTGTACAGCTTCTCTTTATTCCCATTCTCATAAGGCTAACAACTACTGCCATGGCATTTAAGCCGTTTTATTTATTCATTTATTTATTTATTTATTTATTTATTTATTAATACATAGATGGTTAACACATACAGTTGCTAAGGTTATATGCAAATTATACATGATTTTCTATAAGAAATTTGAGCATTTGGATTTTAAGATTCTAAGGGCCCTTTATCTGCTCTGAGGAATGGCTGTACAGTGGCTTTAGAGTCCAGTAGACTGTTATTTCAGGAGTTTGTGAAATAGATGTGTAAGAATAAAGGATTGGAATGGGTAGAAATGCTTTCTTCCTGTGAGATGTCCTCTCTGAAGGAAGATATGTGCTAATATGGCGGTAGCTTTGACCTGGTGTGATTTTCTTCATTAGATCCCTCCTCTCTGAAATGAGGGAAGTAAAACTGGAAGTGAACCCATACTTGATAGATAATATCCTTATTAGTGTCTAGACCTGTGCTGCTCTGCAGGCGGAAGGTCTGTCCTAAGGTTTGACTTTGGGTCCCAGAGCACAGTGGACTTGTGAACAGTTGGGATGTATGTGCATTCTTCAGTATTTCACAAAGTGTGATGTACAGGGCACCTTTTCTCACCTTGCTGTGTTTTGATTTTGACCAGAACTTTTGCAGTGCAGTAGAGTACACTGGCAATGTTGGACCACTTGGTTTGCTTGGGACGTTATAAAATGCCATTTACCAGCTATTAAGATGACACAAATTTACGTTGTATAGTTGTGTGGAGGCTGGATGTCTAAGGTCAAGGTACAGAGGTACAAGAAGATTGGAGTCTGCTGAATAATGGCTCTGTCTACACTGTAGTTCCCTAGAGGAAGGACTCCCCTCTCACTTCATTAGGTCTGCAGTCTTCAATAGAACCTATTTTTGTCTTTTAACTTCAGGTCTGGGAAAATGGTATGCCACCAGCCTATTTTGGAGCTTACCATATGTTCCAGGGTAGCCTCTAAGTTAGGCTTCTCCTGCCTCTGCCTTCAGAGTACTGGAATTATCTACACCCAGGAAGAGTGAGGATTTCAGTAGAGACATTGAAGGGAGTGACAAAAATTCAGTTATAATAAATTAGTCAGGCCCTTACAATTTTTTCTGAGTTTTTAAAATACAGAAATCAAATAGTGTTCTTCCTGTTTCTTACCCTGTTAGCGCCATGTCTTCTTTAGTATTAAGTGGCAGTGTCACTCTATCAACTTTCTGTGCTTTTTCACTTGTTTGTTTGTTTGTTTGTTTTTTGGTACTGTGGCTACAGAACCCATGACGTCCCACTTGCTAGGCAACCACTCTAGCGCTGAGCTATGCTCTGGCCTTGATGTGCTTTAACAGAGGCATCATCACTCTAGAAAGCATCAGAGTTCTTTTCTCCTTCCGGGCTTATAATGTGTACCTTCTCCTTCTATGTCTTCCTCAAAGCGGCTCTCCCTAAGGGTTTAGCATCCTTGCATCAATTTTTTTTTCCAGATTTTCATAATTGTGTGAGTCACATATCTTGTAATGCTTTGAGGCTGATTAATAAGCACATACATATATTCATTGTACGCTTCTTCTGTGTACCATCAATTGGGACTTATCCATAGGGGCAGGTGGAACAGAGCTCCCAGGTTGTGGTTTCTCCCGATATGCCTTATTGGTTCATTAGACCCGCCAAGAGGGGAGAGGAGGCACCGTTTTTGTTTTCACTCTGGAGTTTTTGTTTTCACTCTGGAAAACATCAAACACATTTTTCTCTTGTGTTCTTTCTGTAGTGCCCTGTTGGGTATTGAGTATGTCTCCAATTAAGAGGCATTGGTAGAGTAATTATCTATCAAATGCTGTTTGGTTGAATGAAAACTAAGATATGAATTTCTAAGGAATTATGTTAAAAAAAAAAAACAACCTATGCCATGTACCTCTCTACCTGAGACCTGGGTGAACTTGGTTCTTGGTAAGTTTTGAAAACATAAATAAAACATACCTGGATTGTAGGTGTCTATAAATCCTTGTGTATAACACACACACACACACACACACACACACACCACTAGAGTGGAGACATTTCAAGCATTGGACATAAACTCCCACTTTTGTAATGAAAGTGGCCTTTTTGTCCTGTCCAGGAGCCACACAGATTAGCGCATCACCTCCACTATGAACCCCTCATAAACCATTAAAGTCTCAGCACACATCCATTTTTTTTCCTTTAGCTTTTCTTCTGGATTTCTTTCCTCAACTCATCTGTGTAATGCTAATAAAATAATTTTTTTCATACACACTAAGGTCATATTTAACTTTTGGACTTTAAAACTAGAAGAGATGAAAAGCTGTTATAAAAGGCACCCTGGCACAAAACTACATCATTTTCATAAGTGAGTCTCTGTATTTATGCTTCTGTACAAATGGGATATGACCATCTTTGTAGACAGGAAACAGAAGGGTATGAGGTCCTTGTGCTTACCCAGCCTCGGGCATCTTATGACAAGCTCACTTGCTCCCAAGCAAGGGTAGCTGGCTTCAGTAGCATATAGCCCCCTATGATGGCCATCTTTGCTTTTTAAGTGTTCTACTACTTAGTGTTAAGTGTTTGCAACTTAGACATTTCTTTAGCTGATAATGGGGGGCATTAAAATGTACTGGAAGACAGGTAAAGAAGGTTCAAAACATGATTGTCTCCAGTGGACAAACAGAAGTAAGCAAACTAAAAGTCCATTAATTGAATGGATAGGTAAGTCAGGGTGTGTATAGAGAGCTTGATCCGAAAGGGGGAAAATGCTTGGAATCAAGACACATGCTTTGACAAGATGAATTTCAAAATTACTGCTGAATTATATAAAATCAAAACAATGTAAATGGCCCTCATGGCATTATTAACTACTAAGGAAATAGCAGTCAAAGCGTTCACACATATCAGCCAGGCAATAAAAATAAGACAGATAATCACCAGTGTTAGCAAGGATGAAGTACATTGCTGGTACAAATGTAAAAAGAGGGGGGGGAAAGAATTTCAGCTCTTCTTCAAAATTAAACATGTAGCTAGACTATGGCTTACCAGTTTCACTCCTGTGTTATATGATGAAAATGACAACACAGGCTCACACAAAAATATCTTGATGGCTGCTCACAGCACCATTATTTCTTTGTTATTCCAGCAGCAGACTTCACAATGTCAGAGTACTATTTGGTGATCCCAAAAGAAAGAAATCAGAGGAGTCCGTAGAAGTTTGGAAGATTGTAATGTGCAGGGATAACTTCCTAGGAGAAAGCAGTTCCTTGGATGACTACAAGCAATAGCAATGAAGGCATTATGAAGGGAAAGTGGGTCTTAGTGCTCAGGGTTGTACTGACGTCTGATGGGTACTTTCTACTTGTCTCTAAGACCTCAACTCTTTTTCCTGTTACATCATTTTCAAAGGACACACAATGCCAATGGCCCTTCCCCCACAGCAGCATGTTCTTTTACAATCTGTCTGCAAGGACAAGGTCACTGTGACTCGGTCAAACAATGACAGGTTTCCCATACTTCTCATGGTGAAATTGTCCCAAAATCCATCATTTCCAATGGATAAAGGGCATCACAGCTACAAAATGGAAAACTACTCTATAATAAATGTGTATGAAGCAACAAGCCATGCTATAAATCAGACAACCTTGAACACGCTATGCTAAATGAGAATAATTATCACAAATGTTCACATTTTATATGATTTCATTGATTAAGAAAAAGCCCAGAATAGATGTATCCATATATAGAAAATATAGATTGATGGTTTGTAGTGGCTGTCATAGCACAACAACTAATAACGGGTGCAGAATTCCTTTGTGTACGGTGGTAAGAATGTTCTCAGCGTGTACTGTGATAGTAGCCAACCACTCTGTGACTGGTAGATGACCATTTAATTATATGCTTTAATGTGGATAAATTTAATGGCACATCAATTATAGTTGTGATCTAAAAAGAAAAAGAATATAAGCAGGGAAGAGTATGGGAAAGTGAAAGGAATGCAGGTCTTCTGCAACAGTTGTTAGAAAATTCAGTAATATGCTGTCTAGGGTTATGTATGTGTTCATTACACCGTAAGTGTTACGGAAGCAATGACTGTCGAGTAAACAGGCAAATGTAGCTGTAGCATGCAGTTCTGCTCTCACCTCTGAGGTTCACAGAGGCCATCTCATCTAACTTTAGAGATGGGTGGTTCTGGGAACGACGGTTTTCTTTCATTACGATGCTTTATCTCTAACATTTACAATACATATATTATCTTAAGCCGCGGTTATCGTGAAAGCACCAGGCAGCAGATACTTCTTCAGCGTGACCTCTGCACGCAGCCCGCGTTACTTGTGAAGGAGATGGTGCACTTTGTATTAGTGGAACAGTCTGTGTTCATTACATTTCTATTTCCTGGAGAGATTGCTAGGGAGAGACAATGGAGAATACCACAAAGTGATGGCACATTCCTTACCCAGAACATCAGTGAGTCGGTGCTTGGATAAACCTGAAGGTTTTTATGTTACAAAGAAATACAATTAAATTTCGTTCTCTGAAAATAAAGATTTTTTCCCTTCTTTGAGAGAGAATAAATATGATTAAAACATGGGAGAAAAGGCAAACTTCTTGGTGGAATAAACCTTTTTGAAAGTGACTACTGTACTCCTGTTTTTTGTTGTTGTTGTTGTTGTTATTGTGTTGTGTTTTGTTTTATAAAGAATATATATATATATACATATATATATATATTATAAAGAATATATATATATATATATTATATTATAATATATACATATATATATTATAACTTTCTTCATGCATACCAGAAGAGGGCATCAGATCCCATTACAGATTATTGTGAGCTATCATGTGGTTGCTGAGAATCGAACTCAGGACCTCTGAAAGAGCAGTCAGTGCTCTTAACCGCTGAGCCATCTCTCCAGCCCCATACTCCTGCTTTTTACTATGTTTCCTTACACTACAAATGCCTTCTAAGTCTCTGTACACTAAGATAAATATGCTATCCAATACATCAAGATGTTTATTAGTTTTATTTTAGTTTAGTTTTATTAGAATTGCAGGAAAAGCTCTGTGATCTAGGACTGGCTGAGCTTACACAGAGAATGGCATGTGGGACAGGAAAATATGACTCAGCACCTGAGCCAGTGGTACGAATGACATAAAATTATGACTCAGCAATTGAGCCAATGGTAAGAGAACCAGAGCTGAAAATGCCCATCTTCCAGTTTTCTGCCCCCAAGTTTTCCCCATCATATGTGGTTACCAGTTTCCTCGCTGTTTTGGTTGATTGAGCCATGAAACCCTCCCAGAATATGGTTTCAGTTCATCCTAACACATTCTACTCTGAGAAAGTTTTTAGGATAAATTATTGATGCACCCCAAGTAGCCTCTCATTATACCTCGAGGTCTGAAACTTCATTTGAGGAGTGAAATTTCTACAAAGGTATGTTCCTAGTTGGCAGACATCTAGTACAATCATGATTCCCACACGTCCTAATGAACTGTCCTGTGGGACCATATCCTTAATTCTCCTGAGGATAGATGCTTCTGTTGCCCTGAACTCCGAGGACAAGCTCTGGGGACCTCTGAACATGCTCACAATGAGCATGTCTTCTCAAACCTTCTGGAAATACCCTGGCATATTTTTTTCTCATGTCCTTTTTGTGCAGAGACTAAATTTCCTACCATGAAAGAAATAGTTCAACGAAACTTTGGGTTTAAATGTTATAGTTTACTTGAAACTTGGTATCATGTAGTGAAGGGGATTATATTTGGAGGTATGTTTTTAATTGGCTAACTTCAACTATTTACTTCACAAACACAGACAAGCTATGTGGACCCTGATAGGACCCTTCACAGTCTCCACCACCTCCTGTAATGTTCATAATACTCAGTGGTTCCAAACATAGGACCACAGACCGAGCTCCTATCTGCTTCTGCATGGCAGGTACCAAGTGTCCTCCAAACTCTAACCAGAGCAATCCCATATGGTATAATATTGAATTGCAACCCTGTTCTGAAAGCTTTCTAAAGTAAACTTGATTGGTACTACTAGCCAGCTCATGATGAACTTTTGGTATCTGCCAATTCCATTGCCAGCCTAGTAATTTGATCTGCACAGGTATCTCGTTAGCCATTTCTGTGTTTTAAGCCCCATTTTCATTCAAAATTTCAATACAAGTGACTTATATGTAGCCCGCTGTAACAAGCAAGCAGGATCTCTGAAAATATCCTATTTTGTAAGGAGATAGGTTTGATAGGCAGTGATAGGTGTGGCTATTCAAGCCAGGGTGACATAAATCAGGTACAGCCACAGCATCAGAACAATTAAAATCCCTTTGGAACTGCTGAAACCAAGAGAGTCTTCTGTCGACATTTAAACTCTTTTCTTAATTGGGTGGAAAAGGAACATTCTACTTCAGAGATATTTAGTTATAGTGAAATCAGTTCAGCTATTTAAAAAAAGAACGTCTCCTTTTTTTTTTCCCTCTCTGCCCTAGAGTATTCATAGAGTCTGCAAACACTGTCTGTTATTTTTCGGGTTTCCCAAATATAACTTGGATAATTATCCTCATATTTGGCTCATTAAGCATTACATGCTTTTGTGAATCGCTGAGATATGACAGCGGCCCAGCAGTGGAATGGCTTCCCGAAAACATGGGGAGAAAGTTTGACTGTGTTCTACTGGTCTTATCCTCAAGTCTGTGATTGTCAGCTGAGAACATGCTCTCTCATGTACTTAATCTACTGAAGTCTGAGACATAGAAAAACAAAAACAAAACAATAAACAAAAAACCCAGTATCAAAATAAAAGCAGCAGCAACAACAAAAACCCAACACAAACCATAGTCTAATTTGCTAGAAGCCCAGGGTCTACATTTATCTTTGAGGCTGGTGGTGTATCCTTTTAGTCACAGGAAAAGCAGAGCATTCTTCAGAAGTGGCTCCCGAGTCCTTGCATGCAGGAGTTATAATATGCCAGAGAACCACCTCATCAATCGCTCTTGGTTTCCCAAAAACAAGCCAGGTGGATCCCTACAGCAGTGGATTCTTCTTGCCAGTATGGGACTTGTCGTTTTAGCTGGCATTAGTAGGAGGCCAGAACTACATATTTTGTTCTTGCACTGCTTACATTTTAAGCTTTGAAGAATCATCCACCAGAATTTTAAATTTAGGGAAGAAAATATTTTTCTTGCATGAAGAAAATTTTGTATCGTCTAAGAGAATAGGACTTAAAAAAGGAGGCTTAATTAAAACAGCCTACAATGGTTTCCTGTGAGTATTCTGATCTCTCCACTCTTCCCACCACCCCCAAGTTAAAATGTAGCATATGATTGCTAAACGTGCTTCAATAGTGTTATGTATTGATGGCTTTCACTTTCTGCTGTCCGGATAATTTCCTCTGTTCTGTGCACTGCATGTTTTCTCTGCCCCTCCCAAATCAATGCACAGGAGGACATTTCTTTGTCATTTGTCTGAGCCTGGGATGTTTCCACTCTTATCCCATTTTATACTAGATTTCACTCTGTATTGGAGTATTACTTAGAAGAACATTTTTTTGGTTTGGTTGGTTTGTTTGTTTGTTTGTTTGTTTGTTTGTTTTTCGAGACAGGGTTTCTCTGTTTCCCTGGCTGTCCTGGAACTCACTTTGTAGACCAGGCTGGCCTCAAACTCAGAAATCTGCCTGCCTCTGCCTCCCAAGTGCTGGGATTAAAGGTGTGTGCCACCACACCCAGCTATGGAAGAACAATTATTGAAAGGCCAAAAAAAAAAAAAAAAAAAAAAAGCAAACAAACAAAAACAAAACAAACAAACCAAAACTGGGGCTGGAGAGATATAGTTCAGTGGTTAATAGTGTCTGCTGCTCTTCTACAGAACCTGGGTTTAGTTCCTAGCACCCACATTGTGGATCACAGTTTTCCTGTGCTCCAATTTGAAAGGGTCTAATACCTTTCTTCCAGCCTCCATTAGCACCAGACACACATGTGGTACGGAAATATCCATGCTCAGGAAACATCCATACAAATAAATTAAAAGTAAAAACAGAAGTGGAAAACCACTTGTAAGTTGTACTCTAACATACTGCACAGTCAAAACTGTAGACTGATTCTTCATCCCATCACTACATCGCCCCAACCATCTTTCAAATTGTTCCTGCTAGGGTTCTACCTTATGTCTTGCCCCAAGTGCCTCAGAGCCACCCCTTGCTTGCTGTTGGCTTTTATGGCAGATGCCCAGGTTGGTTAACTATCTTTGGATTCTTTCTGTGCGATTAAAATTACTGTCCTCCAGAAGTTCTTTCCTGAAATGTGACTGCAATCTCCTTAGTGAGCTTCACATTTATATTCTACCATTTGGCAACCAGGATTTTCAAGAGGCTCACTGACAGGCCTTGCCTGCTGCCTTGAAGGTTGCCATCTTCAAGTGTCCCTAGTGGTGGAGAGCACAGACCGAGAGGAAACTCTCCTGCATCTTCCTCAAAGGACTCCGTCCCCATTGCGGGAATCTGGTCATATTCCAGAAGTCACACTTTGGATGTTGAACTTTCAATTATAAAGTTTAGTCCATATTATGCAATCATTTCTTTTTTTTTCTTTTTTTTCCATTTTTTATTAGGTATTTAGCTCATTTACATTTCCAATGCTATACCAAAAGTCCGCCATACCCAACCACCCCCAATCCCCTACCCACCCACTCCCCCTTTTTGGCCCTGGCGTTCCCCTGTACTGGGGCATATAAAGTTTGCGTGTCCAATGGGCCTCTCTTTCCAGTGATGGCCCACCAGGCCATCTTTTGATACATATGCAGCTAGAGTCAAGAGCTCCGGGGTACTGGTTAGTTCATAATGTTGTTCCACCTATAGGGTTGCAGATCTCTTTAGCTCCTTGGGTACTTTCTCTAGCTCCTCCATTGGGAGCCCTGTGATCCATCCATTAGCTGACTGTGAGCATCCACTTCTGTGTTTGCTAGGCCCCGGCATAGTCTCACAAGAGACAGCTACATCTGAGTCCTTTCGATAAAATCTTGCTAGTATATGCAATGGTGTCAGCGTTTGGATGCTGATTATGGGGTGGATCCCTGGATATGGCAGTCTCTACATGGTCCATCCTTTCATCTCAGCTCCAAACTTTGTCTCTGTAACTCCTTCCATGGGTGTTTTGTTCCCAATTCTAAGGAGGGGCATAGTGTCCACACTTCAGTCTTCATTCTTCTTGAGTTTCATGTGTTTAGCAAATTGTATCTTATATCTTGGGTATCCTAGGTTTGGGGCTAATATCCACTTATCACTGAGTACATATTGTGTGAGTTCCTTTGTGAATGTGTTACCTCACTCAGGATGATGCCCTCCAGGTCCATCCATTTGGCTAGGAATTTCATAAATTCATTCTTTTTAATAGCTGAGTAGTACTCCATTGTGTAGATGTACCACATTTTCTGTATCCATTCCTTCCTCTGTTGAGGGGCATCTGGGTTCTTTCCAGCTTCTGGCTATTATAAATAAGGCTGCTATGAACATAGTGGAGCATGTGTCCTGCTTACCGGTTGGGACATCTTCTAGATATATGCCCAGGAAAGGTATTGCTGGATCCTCCAGTAGTACTATGTCCAATTTTCTGAGGAACCGCCAGACTGATTTCCAGAGTGGTTGTACAAGCCTGCAATCCCACCAACAATGGAGGAGTGTTCCTCTTTCTCCACATCCACGCCAGCATCTGCTGTCACCTGAATTTTTGATCTTAGCCATTCTGACTGGTGTGAGGTGGAATCTCAGGGTTGTTTTGATTTGCATTTCCCTGATGATTAAGGATGTTGAACATTTTTTCAGGTGCTTCTCTGCCATTCGGCATTCCTCAGATGAGAATTCTTTGTTCAGTTCTGAGCCCCATTTTTTAATGGGGTTATTTGATTTTCTGAAGTCCACCTTCTTGAGTTCTTTATATATGTTGGATATTAGTCCCCTATCTGATTTAGGATAGGTAAAGATCCTTTCCCAATCTGTTGGTGGTCTTTTTGTCTTATTGACGGTGTCTTTTGCCTTGCAGAAACTTTGGAGTTTCATTAGGTCCCATTTGTCAATTCTCGATCTTACAGCACAAGCCATTGCTGTTCTGTTCAGGAATTTTTCCCCTGTGCCCATATCTTCAAGGCTTTTCCCCACTTTCTCCTCTATAAGTTTCAGTGTCTCTGGTTTTATGTGAAGTTCCTTGATCCACTTAGATTTGACCTTAGTACAAGGAGATAAGTATGGATCGATGCGCATTCTTCTACATGATAACAACCAGTTGTGCCAGCACCAATTGCTGAAAATGCTGTCTTTCTTCCACTGGATGGTTTTAGCTCCCTTGTCAAAGATCAAATGACCATAGGTGTGTGGGTTCATTTCTGGATCTTCAATTCTATTCCATTGGTCTACTTGTCTGTCTCTATACCAGTACCATGCAGTTTTTATCACAATTGCTCTGTAGTAAAGCTTTAGGTCAGGCATGGTGATTCCACCAGAAGTTCTTTTATCCTTGAGAAGAGTTTTTGCTATCCTAGGTTTTTTGTTATTCCGGATGAATTTGCAAATTGCTTCTTCTAATTCGTTGAAGAATTGAGTTGGAATTTTGATGGGGATTGCATTGAATCTGTAGATTGCTTTTGGCAAGATAGCCATTTTTACAATGTTGATCCTGCCAATCCATGAGCATGGGAGATCTTTCCATCTTCTGAGATCTTCTTTAATTTCTTTCTTCAGAGATTTGAAGTTTTTAATCATACAGATCTTTCACTTCCTTAGTTAGAGTCACGCCAAGATATTTTATATTATTTGTGACTATTGAGAAGGGTGTTGTTTCCCTAATTTCTTTCTCAGCCTGTTTATTCTTTGTATAGAGAAAGGCCATTGACTTGTTTGAGTTAATTTTATATCCAGCTACTTCACCGAAGCTGTTTATCAGGTTTAGGAGTTCTCTGGTAGAATTTTTAGGGTCAGTTATATATACTATCATATCATCTGCAAAAAGTGATATTTTGACTTCCTCTTTTCCAATTTGTATCCCCTTGATCTCCTTTTGTTGTCGAATTGCTCTGGCTAATACTTCAAGTACTATGTTGAAAAGGTAGGGAGAAAGTGGGCAGCGTTGTCTAGTTCCTGATTTTAGTGGGATTGCTTCCAGCTTCTCTCCATTTACTTTGATGTTGGCTACTGGTTTGCTGTAGATTGCTTTTATCATGTTTAGGTATGGGCCTTGAATTCCTGATCTTTCCAAAACTTTTATCATGAATGGGTGTTGGATCTTGTCAAATGCTTTTTCTGCATCTAAGGAGATGATCATGTGGTTTTTGTCTTTGAGTTTGTTTATATAATGGATTACATTGATGGATTTTCGTATATTAAACCATCCCTGGATCACTGGAATAAAACCTACTTGGTCAGGATGGATGATTGCTTTAATGTGTTCTTGGATTCGGTTAGAGAGAATTTTATTGAGGATTTTTGCATCGATATTCATAAGAGAAATTGGTCTGAAGTTCTCTGTCTTTGTTCGGTCTTTCTGTGGTTTAGGTATCAGAGTAATAGTGGCTTCATAAAATGAGTTAGGTAGAGTTCCTTCTACTTCTATTTTGTGAAATAGTTTGTGCAGAACTGGAATTAGATCTTCTTTGAAGGTCTGATAGAACTCTGCACTAAACCTGTCTGGTCCTGGGCTTTTTTTTTGGCTGGGAGACTATTAATAACTGCTTCTATTTCTTTAGTTGATATGGGACTGTTTAGATGGTCAACTTGATCCTGATTCAACTTTGGTACCTGGTATCTGTCCAGAAATTTGTCCATTTCGTCCAGGTTTTCCAGTTTTGTTGAGTATAGCCTTTTGTAGAAGGATCTGATGGTGTTTTGGATTTCTTCAGGATCTGTTGTTATGTCTCCCTTTTCATTTCTGATTTTGTTAATTAGGATTTTGTCCCTGTGCCCTTTAGTGAGTCTAGCTAAGGGTTTATCTATCTTGTTGATTTTCTCAAAGAACCAACTCCTCGTTTGATTAATTCTTTGAATATTTCTTGTTTCCATTTGGTTGATTTCACCCCTGAGTTTGATTATTTCCTGCAGTCTACTCCTCTTGGGTGAATTTGCTTCCTTTTTTTCTAGAGCTTTTAGATGTGTTGTCAAGCTGCTAGTATGTGCTTTCTCCCGTTTCTTCTTGGAGGCACTCAGAGCTATGAGTTTCCCTCTTAGAAATGCTTTCATTGTGTCCCATAGGTTTGGGTACGTTGTGGCTTCATTTTCATTAAACTCTAAAAAGTCTTTAATTTCTTTCTTTATTCCTTTCTTGACCAAGGTATCATTGAGAAGAGTGTTATTCAGTTTCCACGTGAATGTTGGCTTTCCATTATTTACGTTGTTATTGAAGATCAGTCTTAGGCCATGGTGGTCTGATAGGATACATGGGACAATTTCAATATGTTTGTATCTGTTGAGGCCTGTTTTGTGACCCATTATATGGTCAGTTTTGGAGAAGGTCCGTGAGGTGCTGAGAAGAAGGTATATCCTTTTGTTTTAGGATAAAATGTTCTGTAGATGTCTGTCAGGTCCATTTGTTTCATAACTTCTGTTAGTTTCACTGTGTCCCTGTTTAGTTTCTGTTTCCATGATCTGTCCATTGGTGAAAGTGGTGTGTTGAAGTCTCCCACTATTATTGTGTGAGGTGCAATGTGTGCTTTGAGCTTTACTAAAGTGTCTTTAATGAATGTGGCTGCCCTTGCATTTGGTGCGTAGATATTCAGAATTGAGAGTTCCTCTTGGAGGATTTTACCTTTAATGAGTATGAAGTGTCCCTCCTTGTCTTTTTTGATAACTTTGGGTTGGAAGTCGATTTTATCCGATATTAAAATGGCTACTCCAGCTTGTTTCTTCATACCATTTGCTTGGAAAATTGTTTTCCAGCCTTTCACTCTGAGGTAGTGTCTGTCTTTTTCCCTGAGATGGGTTTCCTGTAAGCAGCAGAAGGTTGGGTCCTGTTTGTGTAGCCAGTCTGTTAGTCTATGTCTTTTTATTGGGGAATTGAGTCCATTGATATTAAGAGATATTAAGGAAAAGTAATTGTTGCTTCCTTTTATTTTTGTTCTTAGAGTTGGCATTCTGTTCTTGTGGCTGTCTTCTTTTTGGTTTGTTGAGGGATTACTTTCTTGGTTGTTCTAGGGCGTGATTTCCGTCCTTGTATTGCTTCTTTTCTGTTATTATCCTTTGAAGGGCTGGATTCGTGGAAAGATATTGTGTGAATTTGGATTTGTCGTGGAATACTTTGGTTTCTCCATCTATGGTAATTGAGAGTTTGGCCGGGTATAGTAGCCTGGGCTGGCATTTGTGTTCTCTTAGTGTCTGTATAACATCTGTCCAGGCTCTTCTGGCTTTCATAGTCTCTGGTGAAAAGTCTGGTGTAATTCTGATAGGCCTTCCTTTATATGTTACTTGACCTTTCTCCCTTACTGCTTTTAATATTCTATCTTTATTTAGTGCATTTGTTGTTCTGATTATTATGTGTCGGGAGGAATTTCTTTTCTGGTCCAGTCTATTTGGAGTTCTGTAGGCTTCTTGAAGGATCATGGGCATCTCTTTCTTTATGTTTGGGAAGTTTTCTTCTATTATTTTGTTGAAGATATTAGCTGGCCCTTTAAGTTGAAAATCTTCATTCTCATCAATTCCTTTTATCCGTAGGTTTGGTCTTCTCATTGTGTCCTGGATTACCTGGATGTTTTGAGTTAGGATCCTTTTGCATTTTGTATTTTCTTTGACTGTTGTGTCGATGTTCTCTATGGAATCTTCTGCACCTGAGATTCTCTCTTCCATTTCTTGTATTCTGTTGCTGATGCTCGCATCTATGGTTCCATATCTCCTTCCTAGGGTTTCTATCTCCAGCGTTGCCTCACTTTGGGTTTTCTTTATTGTGTCTACTTCCCTTTTTAGTTCTAGTATGGTTTTGTTCACTTCCATTACCTGTTTGGATGTGTTTTCCTGTTTTTCTTTAATGACTTCTACCTGTTTGGCTGTGTTTTCCTGCTTTTCTTTAAGGGCCTGTAACTCTTTAGCAGTGCTCTCCTGTAATTCTTTAAGTGAGTTATTTAAGTCCTTCTTGATGTCCTCTATCATCATCATGAGAAATGTTTTTAAATCTGTGTCTAGATTTTCGGTTGTGTTGAGGTGCCCAGGACTAGGTGGGGTGGGAGTGCTGCGTTCTGATCATGGTGAGTGGTCTTGATTTCTGTTAGTAGGATTCTTACGTTTGCCTTTCGCTATCTGGTAATCTCTGAAGCTAGCTGTTTTAGTTGTCACTGTTAAGAGCTTGTTCTTCAGGTGACTCTGTTAGCCTCTATAAGCAGACCTGGATGGTAGCACTCTCCTTAGTTTCAGTGGGCAGAGTATTCTCTGCAGGCAAGCTCTCTTCTTGCAGGGAAGGTACCCAGATATCTGGTGTTCGAACCAGACTCCTGGCAGAAGTTGTGTTCCACTCCCTAGAGGTCTTAGGATCCCGTGTGGAATCCTGTGTGGGCCCTTGCGGGTGTCAGGCGACTCCGCTGGCAAGGTAGCCCGGGGCTCGAGAGGAGCGGAAGGGGCTTGTGCCCCAGATCAGGCCCGGGTAGCCTGCTTCCCTATGTACCACAGTCTCAGGTTCCGCGCGATTGGATTGGGGCAGGCACTGTGTTCCACTCACCAGAAGTCTTAGGATCCCGTGGGGAATCCTGTGTGGGCCCTTGCGGGTGTTGGGCGAGACTCTGCTGGCAAGGTAGCCCGGGGCTCGAGTAGCAATCATTTCTTTACTAAGACTGTGCAAATAGCAGAATGTCTAAGCCTCAACTTATCCTCCTGATTTTCATCCCAGAAATTACATTACAGGTGTGAAGTGTTTGGATAGCAAACCAAAGTTATTTTCCCCCCACAATGGTCCTCTGTCTCTGTGGCTGTTGTGTAGCCTGGACATCTATAGGCACAGGGAACTAGAAAGGAGAATGATTGTAAACAGAGACACAGACTCTGGATTCACTTCAAGAATGAACCAATATTATCTTTCCCACTTCTGGTTCTGTATTGTTTAGATGACTACTATCATTGTAAGAAGAGCTTGATCAAATAGTACTTGACTCCCTCAACTGAATCCCTCCTTTAGTACTTCTATGGACTTAGTATCTTTACCCTCTTATCTGAGAGTTCCTTTGTTTTCCCCGGAAGTCACTGCTTCTAGGCTTTGTTTAGCTCCTGCAGTTCTCTGCAATCTTAGCCATATCTGTTCAGGGTTTAGCCTGAGAAAGGAATTGCTCATGACCTGGATCCTAATACCATTATACACAGTTGTACCATTGCACATGATAACTTCAAATGTTGTCTAAATAGTGGTTCTTGGTGTCTACTGCTGTGCTACAGTCTCTGTACGTAAGGACTAAATTACCTATTTCTAACTTGGGATTCTGATGTTGAACCCTACTCATCCTCTGAGGTCAACCGTGAATTCTGTCACTGGTCTCCCCTTTAGTAGCTAGTTGTCAATTATTTGAAAATAAACACAAAGTAACTAAGCATAAATATTTATGTAGAACCATCTTCGCGAAGTATCCAGTCTCATTTTTAGGTAATAATATCTGAGAGGCACCTCAGTCTTGTGATTTTTCCAGTTTTTGTTTCTCTAATTTAGTCTTGGGAAGGATCACAAAAATTTCATCTGGCCAGGAGAGCACTGATTCACAATAAAAACAAATCTGAAAGAGAAACTAGTGTAATCACATAAACACCCACCATTTTCTCCCCCTTCCTGCTTACCTAACATGTCCATACTTAACCTAACAAGGAAATATGGGGCCTCTTGGACCTAACCACACATTTGTTCTGAAAGTCACCTCTAGATGTTAGTGAAGGTTTCATTCCTCCTGGGGCACATTGACCCATTTGATTGATGGTTTAATATCTTCTCTCAAAGTAACAACTCGTGCTGGCTGTTTCTTTTAATTTCAAAAACTGTTCAGTAGTACCACAGGTCATTACTGATCTACTGACCCAGACCCTGAATGACAACAAAATTAAGTGCTTGCTATGAGTTAGAGATAACCTGCAGGCTATCAAACTATTGGTGATAAATGGCACACTGTAGTGGCCCAGCAATATGTACATGATTGTCTGATTCATATTCATTTGTACGTGGAGGAAGGGTGCTGAGATAGCTGAATAAGTAAATCACATAATGCAATTAAACCTACTCTATTAGAGTGCTTTGTTGCCTTCATTCTTCTTGCTGACACTATGTATATCAGCCCTCGATCCAGTGCAATTAAACTGATTAGCCAATATGAAGCTGCTGGAGTATGTTGAAGGGTTTCTTCTTGTTGTTGTTATTGTTCTTACATCTTTTTATGTGGATACCCTGTAAGTCAAATGTCATTTTCTCATGGTACAAGTTATACATGATGTGCATAAAGCTCTTTACTGGACACATTAGAGCAGATGCAAGAAGCCTTAATTTTTCTAAGAGCATCCAGGGCCCCCGAATTGCTCATTGGCTTATCAACTTAGATATCACCTGTTAAGCAACAAGTAACATTTTTTTCCCACATGCTGGCATGCTCCTTAGTGGACTTGGCTTTAGCAGTTTCTTTCTCACAAACAAAACAATAATACACAGGATCCAACTCTACTTGTATTCCATTCTTCACCATTCACCCATCTCTTCATGTGTCTTTAAAGATTAATATGCTAATGACAATACCTAGTAGAGATGAAAGCCCAGCAATGTCTTAGGCAATATCAGAGTTCTTTTCTAGCTAAATGTGTAAAATTCGCAGAATAGTCTACAGCAGAAATGATTCCCTTTGTCTAGAAGAACTTAGAGGCCAAGGTAGGTTAGGAATCTTCGAGACGGGCAGTGGTGGTGCACACCTGTAATCCCAGCACTCGGGAGGCAGAGGCAGGTGGATTTCTGAGTTTGACACCAGCCTGGTCTACAGAGTGAGTTCCAGGACAGCCAGGGCTATACAGAGAAACCCTGTCTTGGGAAAAAAAATGGGGGGGGGGGGAATCTTGCCTGAGAGTTAATCCTGAGATTTGCTAGAGAAAAGCCATTTCCACTGTTTTGAGCCCAATTTAAAACAAGCTTTATTAAATATTAAATACGGATTATTGATGAGCTTTGGTAAGGATCATTCATTCCCTGGAATTTTCCAGCTGAAATTGTCCCCATATCACAGAGGTTTGTAAGGACAGACATATAGACCACCTTACATTTCAGTGAGGCTTTCTCATTTTCCAAGAACTACAATTCCCAGTATTCCAGGAAGTTACCTGATCCCTGACTAAGTGGGGCTTATGGGTTAATCTTGGGCATCACACACTATCACACAGCTAGTGAGAGAGTCTCAATTTGATAATAATTCTTAATTCCAATGCCCCCTGGAACCCAGCAACATCTTGATAAAAGATGCAAGAAGAAGCAGCATTCTTTTCTTCCAGTTCCAGTTGGTGTACTCCTGTTGTACAAGTTCTCCACCACAATCATATAACTGTCAAAGCAGGACATAGCTTTTACTGTGGGACACTAGTGCCATACAGTATTGCCTATTTTTACTGAAGAGCACATCCCACAGGGCTCAAATGTGTCTGTGTTTTCAGAAAAATAACAAAGGATTTAAAGGATTTCTTATAAGCATCAGACCTCCATTGTCATAGAGACATCTTAGGTGGCTTCTCAGAAGTGACTTTGCTGTGACAAATAGGACATCTCATTAAGGAATGTCAGACAGACACAGACATTTCTCCTTTAAAACAAAAACATAGATGTCTATAAAAACACATTGATTTCTTTTTTAAAAGATTTATAGTGTTCTTTGTATAGAACATTCTTTTTGCTTAGATCTAGCAATCTGTTCAAAATTCAGTTACAGAGCACATGAACTCTTGATTGTGATAATGTGATAACATAGATTTCCTTTTTTATTTCAAATTCGGTAACAAATAGATTAATGGTCAGGAGAAAATATAGAAGGTGTTCCTGCTGTCAAGTGCCAAGTCAGGTCTTCACTTGTTTTTACATAATATGGATGTAGTATATTTAACAATATAAAATAGAACATGTAATCAAAGTGTTCCACATTCAAAATAAATAATAATAGCTGGTGTTTTACTTTTTAATATAGCATGTAGTCAAGATGTTCATTAAATGATTATTATTGCTTTTACATATGAATTAACATACATTCCAAAGAGATAATGCTTAAAACTAGTGAGAATGGAAATTGGAATTGAATGGAAATAAAAACTGGAATTGTTATTAGGCTGTGGTCTATGAGATTTTATGGTCTTCTTGGAAATAAAGTGAACAGTGTGTTCTGTGTCCCTACTACCTTATTCTGCAGTGATGATGGTCTCAAGGTTCCCTCATGCTTTCCTCTATTTGCATATTTATAATTTTTAAAATTTATTCAATGAACATGTGTCGAGTGTCAGAGTTGTTTGCCCAGTGGGGATATAAATAATTAAAGTTATCCTCACATGCTTTTCTTTCATGGAACCTAGTGTCGAGACTGGAGGAAGATGCGGTGATGTGCATGAATAATTAAAGAGTAGTATGAAGTGTAGGAGAAGAGATGACAAAAGTGATGTAGCCAATGTAGAATTTCTGAAGTTCAAGTAGAGCTTCACATAAGAATGCATCAGCGAAACTGAACATAAAATATGTGAATGAGAATTAAGCAAAAGTAGGCAAATTGATGTTCTGGGAAGGAAATAGATATAGATATAGATATAGATGATATGGATATGGATGTGGATGTTGATGTGGAGATAGAGATAGAGATAGAGATAGAGATAGAGATAGAGATAGAGATAGAGATAGAGATAGAGATAGAGATAGAGATAGAGAGTATATGTTAAGTATGCTTAAATCCCTGGAAGAATTGTGACAGTCTCTATAATTTTCATTTAGTGTGGATTGACGCAGCATGAACTTGAGAATCTCTGGGCCTATTGCAAGAGATATCAATAAGAAGACAGTGCTGAAAGACTTGATTAGTTGTGTTGGAAAATAAGAGTGGAAGTGTATTTGAATTACACGTTTGCACAGTTCATGCTCCTGTGCAGTTTATGGGAGGATCAACAGAAAGGTAACAGAAAAGATGCCGAGACGATTCCTACAAGGAGTGTAATTGAAGACAGTGATGGCAGTGATCAGAAAGAACAGAGAAGAGACATTCATGAAGAGCTGATGCTAAGTCTGAAAGATCCTTGGGAGACAGAATCAGTTACTGAGGAATAAAGAGAGGAGCAATATGAACAAGGATAAACACTTTCTAGAAGTAGCTACATAGTACTGAAAACTACTCTTGGGTAATTAATGTCTTATAGTGGATCATCATATGTAGTACAAACAATATAATCAAATAACTACTATACTTTTAGTTGTACTTGATTTTACTAGAATGTTTTAGATGATTATTATTCTGGGCAAAACTTCTCAATATCTGTTATAATAATACTTTGTACCATGTCATCATGAAATTGGTTTATTAAAATGCAGAAATTTGTATGTGAGTGATTTGTAGAGATAGTTGCAATGGCTTTGCATGGTAGAAGTCTTAGACAAGCAACCTCAATCCTGGGGCTTAGATGGCTTCTATAATAAAACAGGTGTCACAGGTTTTATATAAGGACACCAACTACTTTATTTTGTCTGTGTCTATGTGGCACACAACACATTCTATTGAACCACGCTGTAGCCAACTCAACATGGATTTAATTTTCAAACCCAGAGACTCAATGGTCACAATGTGAGTCACCTGACCTCTAATAGAAGCAGATTTATTTCAATAAGAATTTAGAATTTGTTCCTTACACTTTAGCTTTCTCTCCGTTGTTTCTTTTTGTCATTATAAGATTGAAAGTCCCTGCTGTATTAGTGCATTACACATAAAGCATACAGCTCTCCTTGAAAGGTAATTTTCCAAGAACAGTGTGTCGTGCATATATATATATATATATATATATATATATATATATATATATATATATATATGAGAGAGTGATTGAGAATGCTATTTGATTGTTTGGTTTTCTGTCATTCAGTGTTACATTAAAACAACATTTTCTCCATAAATATGAATGACCTCTCCGTTAAAAACTGGCAGTTATAAATGCAACACAGTAACACTTTAAAAGCAAAACCTTCCCCATGTCCCAAGAGATTTTCATAGGAAGTTGAATCCTAGTCAGCTGCCTGCAGAGATGCAGAGACGTAATTTGTTGCTGGAGAGAATAGTAACCAGTTAGTATATTCTCTCAGCTTTCGTCTGTTTACTTATCTAAAGGGATGATTCTTACAAACCATTTGCTCTGACATTTTTAAAATTACATTAAGTCAGATTTATTTACTTCATCCTCTGTTCATGGAATTTAAGAACTCTATAATACTGTTAGCATTCTTGTTCTACTGCTATTCTTTCTCATACACTATTCATCTCTATGAGACCACTGTAGAAAGTTATTACATCTTTTTTAGCATCCTCAGAACCTAAACCACTGTTTGATCTTGATAGGCATGCTAACAAATGTCTTGTAAAAAAATATATTATTGAATAAATTAGAGGCTATTTTTCCAATTATGAGTTGTCAATATACCTTTATAACCTCTATTAAAAGTTGGATATCTTTATTTTAGGAACTAATAAATGACCCTTTAGATTTTCTTCGAACATAAGGTCAGCCTCAGTGACCTCCTTCCACTCTGCAGAGAAGATCTGTTCAAAGTGACAGTATGTTGGGCTGACAGTGTATGCGATTAGCTGTAATGTGTTCTGCAATGCAGAAGCCACACAGGTGTACTCCTTCCCCTCATTTCCATTTTCATTAGAGGTTTGGAAGAGGGCGTTGTAGTGTGAGAATTAAAAACTAAAGTTAAGAATAATAACCTGTGGCTGGAGAGATGGCTCAATAGAACTTTCTGTTCTTCAGAATATTTGCGGCAGTTCAGAACTATTTGTAATTCCAGTTCTGGAGGATGTGTTTCCCTCTTCTAACTTCCACAAGCATCAGACATACCACACACACAGGGTATACTTATAATATGCATGCATACAAAACATTCATACACATGAAATAAAAATAAATGATATTTTAGAAAAGTGAACCTTGCATTGGGATCTAAGAGAAGTGGTGAATATACTTCATCATTGTGTGATTAGCCATATGGAAACAAGTCACATTTACATAAACAAAAGAGAAACCCCAGCCCTGTGGTGCTGTCTTTGGATTATGTAACCTGCTTTGCCTAGTGTGGCTCTCTGGTCTGCTTTATATATTTCCAAACTCCACTGTGCTTGCAGACCATGAACAGAATTTAAAGTCCATTTTTAGGTATTTACTTTATAAGCATGTTTCAGAAAAAAAAATGGGTTCTTGATTTTATAAAAAAAAAAATCTTATTTTTTGTTTGCCTAGGGAAGCTAATAGTTTTGGGATCTGACCAACAGGAAATCCATTATGCTTAACAAGAATTTGCAGGGCCCTCAAGAGCCTGGTGCATTGCAATATTGTGAATTTATTAAATGATTTTTGGTGTGTTTTCAGAATTCTTGACTTAAAGTAATTTCACTGATGTATACATATACATATATATATATATGAAACCAATAGTAGAAAATGTATAAGCAATAATCTTATGTGGACTCTGAGATGAAAAATGGAATATTGTTTACAATGAAATCTGAAATACTATTTGCAAAATACATCCTTAAAAATTAAAACATAAGCCTCAGCATTCATTTCAGGATTGAAGCCAAAGGGATTATAATTTTAATTCTTTCCTTTTATATTGATGTTTATGATGAAAGTGGTACAAATGGGCCTGGAGGGATGACTTAGTTGTTGAGTCCACTGGCTGATCCTTTAGAGGACCTGGGTATGGTTCCCTGAAACCACATGGTGACTCACAACCATCTGTAAAGGGATAGTATACCTTTGTCTGGTCTCTTCAGCACAAAGATGCATGGGATGCATAAACATATGTGCTGATAAAGTACCTGTACCAATAAAATATTGAAGGGACACATAACATTTACATCTCATTTAATGGTTTATAATATTTGTTTCGTGTATAATCTTATTTTTTGCCACCAAAGAATATGGTTTAGTCATTCACGTTGCGAGGCTAAGAAAACACAGCCAGATGACTGAAAAGTAACAGTTACCCAGACTTGATCAGCTGATTTCATCCTAAAGTGCATTTGATGGTATGGGTGCTAGTTGCACTTGGAACCTTGTGCCAATATGGTGTAACAACAAGCGTGCTGTGGGGATAGAAGAGAAAAATGTGAAACATATTTAAATAGAACACCCTTTCCAGGAAAAGTGATGACACCAGTTTAGAATTTCTCCAACTTCACAAAGCTCCGTTTGACTTATACTTCATGAATTATAGTGGTTCAAGGGTTTAACAGTGGACCTGGTTTGTGACATCTGTGGACTGATATGGGTCTGATTCTATTACTTCATTTTATATTTTAAGATAGATTGTTGTGTAGCTCAGGCTGGCCACAAACTCATTATTTTGCTAAGGATGGATTTAAACTTCTGGTCCCGGGGTTCAAGATCTAGCCTTGACTGGAAACCAGGGTGTCTGCACATAGCCTGTTGCCCCACATTCCCTCTTCTGGCCTGGGGTTACAGATATTTACTAACATATGTAGTCTATAGAGTAGCAGGGATCAAGACTTCAGCTTTATGCTTGATGTATTCTAGGCAGGCACTACTAAGTAACTATATCTCAAGTATTATTAATGATACAACACATGAAAGGGTCAAATAGCAGTTTCACTTGGCTAAAACTAATAGAATGACAATGGCTTCCTCCCACCCTTTCCTGAGGTCCACTGACTTTTAAAAAATACTCCTGTATTAACTGGAACTTGACACTTAAGTGTTTGTGCTTCAAAAGGAATAAATGCTTCCGAGTGGTACATTGGAGACCCCCTTTCCTTATATTATTCTTACATTACATGTTGTTGTTGTGGTGGTGGTGGTGGTGGTGGTGGTGGTGTGTGTGTGTCTGTGTGTGTCTGTGTGTGTCTGTGTGTCTGTGTGTGTGTAAATGTGTGTGATGGTAAGGATGGAACCTAAGACCTTACCTGTGATGGGCTTGTACTCAACCATTTCACTGCACCTCAGCCCCTGACTCCATTATCTCTAGCGTTGGTGAGAAAGGCTCATAAATTGATTATATTCTGGTGATTACTTGCTGTTATTTATTTATTTATTTATTTATTTATTTTTAATTTTCTTATGACCTTCTTTCAACTGTACTCACTGACTTTCACCCCCAGATCAACTGACAGGAAAAGTGTCATAGTTGATAGCAATGGTGAGGGACACACAGATAATGTACATTTGTTTATCCTGTTCTCCAGATTATATGCATAGCATACAGTCACCCTAAGGCTGCCACATAATAAATGACAACTATAAACACACAGTAAATGGCAGGTCTCATTTTTGCTTTCTATTCACATAGTTTCCAAGTTTCTTAGCTGATCAGAACAGATCAAAAAACCTGACTCAGTAGCTTTTCAAGAACTATCTCCTGTTTCTGGGTTGGCGTTGAAGGAGCTGTCAGCCATGTCTGTTCAGTTCTCTGTATTTTGTCTTTGTTTTTCCTTGGGGCCTTCCACACAGGAAGCAAAGGGGCAAGGGCTGGTAAGAACCAAAGCTTTCATCAGGGAAATAAAAGGTATACAAAAAGTTTCTGTTTGTGGGTCTTTGGTTAGGCTAGTGTGTTTGCCGTGCAAGTATTTAAGAGTATCAGCAGAGAAGCATGACTTCCCCACTTTATTGTAATCAGGATGTTGAGCAAAGCAGGTGACTGTCATTGATTGTCAGGATTTGTTATATCAGATCTTAAAATCTCTCTCTCTCTCTGTCTCTCTCTCTCTTTCTCTCTCTCTCTCTCTCTCTCTCTCTCATACACACACACACACACACACACACACACAAAATGGTAGAAGACATGCCAAGATTACATGTCGATTTTCTTTGAAGCACAAATACATTGATCCAGTTTCCATAGAACTACTTCCTAGAGGAAATGACCTAACCCGTCCTCCCACAGAACAAGATCAATAAACTGCTAAGACCCTAAAATAATTCTCACTTCCTTTCATGATCCTCATGATTTCTTTCCTTCCTTATTTTGTGTGTGCACATGCACACACACAGACACACACAAATGAGTTCATTGTGCTTGTGCATGCATGTAGAGGCCATTAGTCAACTATGTATTCTTCCTAAGCAGGTATCTACCTTCCTTCTTGAGACAGGGTTTCTCAAAAGACTCTGGAGCTCAGTGGCCGGCTAGCCAGAAAACTGCCTGTTGCTGCCTCCCAAGTAAATTACAAATGTGCTTTTAGGTGGGTTCTGGGCATTGAACTCAGATCCTGATGCTCACATAGCAACTATTTTATCAACTGAGCTATCTTCCCCACCCCTTCCTTTCTCTTTTTTTCCCTGAAGAATCCCAGGATAATTCCTGAGGAATTCTGTTCCAAGCTTCCAGTAGACCTGATCAGGATGTGATGTTATCAGCGAAGGTAACAAGGAAGACACCCTACTTGTCTTCTGGGTCTGAGAAGGCAGACTAACAGCTGGAAGAAATGAACATGGCAGGTTCTTCTTGTCCCAGAAATAGAACCTGGTCAAATGAAGTAATGAAGGAATGGAGTGGGGTGGGAATCATTCAAAGCCAAGCAAGGTCAAAGAACACTCCCAGCTCCTCCCTATACAAAGCAAGGGGAAGAATGTCGCTCAAACTACACTATTGTTTGCTTCTTTTATTTGTTGAAGAATGCAGATAAATGTTAAGAATATACGAATCTGTACTTGCTAACTCTCACCTTCTGTTTCTCTTATAAATCAATTATTTTATTTTGTGTACTTAAGGATCCTGGCTCTGCGTTTTCTGTTTCTATGTAGGGCATGAAGTGAACACTGGTTCAATAATAACTGAGATTTAATATTACATTCCATCTTCCTTTTCTCTCTCCTCTAAACATTAAGATCTACTGATTCTTAAAGCCGATCTGTGCATAGCCAGAACATTTACCCTCAGGCTTCTTCATGTACTCCCCTGCTCCCTATCTCTGATACAGGCTCAACTGCTTTCTTTTTCTAAAGGGCATCTATTAAAATGGAAGGAGGGAAAGCTAATATTTTTTAGATCTCCCTGTTTTGTGTGTTGGATGTTTAAAACTTGATTTATTTTGAATCTCCTGCCTTTGTTTTTGACATTTTACAAATGTGTTCTCAATATTTGGGTCGAGTTTGTAACACTTTCAGCTACACCCCTTGTAGTTCCTTCAAATATTCATACCTTGTTAACAGGCAAAAATGCATCAGTAAGAATGTATCTCTGTGCCTATCCATTCATGTTTCTATCCTAGGTGGAGGACAGCTATATATTCTCATCAATTACCCTTTCATGAGCAATGAATTACTTTGAACACAGCTCAAGCCTCTTGTGGGAGTGTGAGCATTTGATGTCCATAAAAATCTTTTAATATCCTTGTCATTTCCTCTAATGTATGGATTTACAAAAGCCTGCGGGGACTTGGTATTTATTGAAAATTGAAATTGGCATGAGTAGTCGGTAATAAAGTAAATTAATATATGATCTATTTTATGAAGACCATTGTAAATATAATTTGATTCATCACACACACACACACACAGAGAGAGAGAGAGAGAGAGAGAGAGAGAGAGAGAGAGAGAGAGAGATTTTATTTATTCTGGAAATGCTCTCTCTAACTGTGGTATCTCTGATAGTTATAATCAGTGATTTTATTGTGATTTCATGAAGCAAAATGTTTACATCTTTTTTTGGGTACTTGTTTTTTGATGATTTTTTAAATCTCTAGTCATTTACATAGAATTAGCCCCACCTTTTCAAATGCATTACAAAGCTTATAGTATCTTAAACTCTTTGTTTAAGCCTGTCCTCATCCACACCATAGGTTGATAGATTTATCAGAAAACAGTCCTGTTTATGAGAATCAGACTATAATTATGTTTAATTCATCTCAATTGAAAACCTTGCTTATGTGTTCCCAGGCGAGAAGTTGTTTTCATAGCTCACAGTAGTCTGTTTGCATCCTTGCATTAAAAAAAAAAAAAAATCCTGAAGTACAGGCCTCTCTGTACCTTTTCAATTTCTCTGTCTCTCTGTCTCTGTCTCTCTCTGTCTCTCTCTGTCTCTGTCTCTGTCTCTCTTTATCTCTCTCTCTCTCTCTCTCTCTCTCTCTCTCTCTGTGTGTGTGTGTGTGTGTGTGTGTGTTTGTAAAGGTTGTTAAAACAAGGCATTAATTGTGCTTACCTCTAACAATGCTTACTGGTTTTGGTTTTGACTTAAATATGAATAATGATATGAAGCTCTGTTCAGGATGACATGGAAAGCCCAGGTTAGACTGGAAGAGGCTCATCCATCACAACATGCTCTCCTAGGGGTTGGATCTTATGAAAGAGTGTTCTTCCTAGTCCTCAGGTCAGTTTTAAAGATCCCTTTGGCCTCCAGCATGTTCCAGGGAAAACTTGCCTTTGGTATTGAAACTGTTGCCTTCTTTGTTCTTCTGCCCTTTGAAAGTCAGGTCATCTCTTCCTACCATCACCTGCTTGGTAGTGCTTCACCCGATGTGCTTGCCTGGGACTTAAGTTCACACAAAATGTGTCAATGAGGTATAAAAGGAGTTTCTGCTGTGGCTTTTCCTTTTCCTAGAATTTCAGGAGTCCTCTCAAAAGTTCGTGAAAAGCCATATCCACTTGATCTCTGAATAGATACATTGTAACAGCCCAAGGAGTTATTTTGATGACTTGTCTTGCCTATCAGCCTTGGTGATATAATACACAGTCCCATGATGGAGAAGTATGGTAGACAGAGGAGGAAATTCTTCCTATATTTTTTTTTAAAGAAGTAGTAAATTTGCAAATTACCAAAAAGGTACTATACAAATCAGCAGGTTAAGAAAGCAGGTATTGGAACTTGGGGAAATTAATAGCGTCCTTCCTTATCCACACATACTGGGAAACTATGTAGACTCTATCCTTTTTCCACCTCCACATATTCATTCAAGAATGCTCGAAAATCAAAGATACTCTAGACCCGTTTCCCAAGGTTTGAGACAGCTTGAAGTCCTCACTGAATCTGAGGTAACCAATTCTCAGATTAAACTAGAGAATTGGCCCCACGGTTACTTATCTCAGTTCTTTCCCCAGATGCTCAAATTCTAATTGAACTTGGGAGTTCTCACATTCATGTTCTAGGTTGTGTAGCAATGTGAAGGCACATCCTGCTGGAGGTTCCATCTTTGCTAGGTCAGCCTTTAGAAGATACTAGGCAGACCTTGGGATTGTACATATTGACAGTGTTTCAACTCAGAATATTTTGGGGTGTTGGTGGGGCTGGGGTGGAATGCTCATTGTGATTTGCTGTGTGAGCCTTTGCTGTAGGCGGGGTGCTAATCTCCTCTTCAATTTTCCAGGAGCCGATGGCAGTGAAATTCTTCCCGACTCTATCCCATCTGCCCCTGGAACGCTGCCTCATTTCATCGAGGAGCCCGAAGATGCATACATCATCAAGAGCAACCCGATTGCACTCAGGTGCAAAGCAAGGCCAGCCATGCAGATCTTCTTCAAATGCAATGGGGAGTGGGTCCATCAGAATGAACATGTGTCCGAGGAGAGCCTGGATGAGAGCTCAGGTGAGGGGTGAAGCAAACTGGAGAACCCGCAGGATCTCCCTAGACTCTCCTCTTGCTACTTAAGTGGTGGGAGGGAAGGGGAGGGAACATAAGCATTTATGTCCCCCTGTGTGGATGCAGCTAATGTTACCTCATTTTAGACATGTAAGACAGATAATCTCATTCCTCAGTGACCTGACAGCTTCCTTTGTTGTTTATTCTAGTGTAGTTCAGAGCCATTTTCATGCTCTGTATAACTTCAAACACTCCACGTTGTATGAAGTTAATATTCCCATTGGAAATTAAACCAGACAGTTGCTGTTTTCATTTGACAAATCCTAAATAATTTTGGGACAAATATTAAATCTTTCATCAAAACCGTTTTAAGCAGCATAATTTCAATCACTTTTATCTTTTTTTTTTTCTCCTGGAGATTACTCTTATGTCTTTATTCACCACAGCTGGTGGTTTCTGGGCTTTTTTCTGAAGTTGTGTTGATCATTTAATAGTGATACAACCAGAACCCGAGCACCATATACTAAGGGCTTCTCAATATGGGTAGATTTTAGGATCATCTTTTGTAGCTGCCAGTGGCTATGGAGAACTGGGTTCCTGAAAGGAAAGCTGGGCTGGATGGGGTGGATGGGGAGAGAAGAATGAGACCAAGAAAGTTTCTGATCAAGGCCCAATATTTACTGCTTTAGTCTGAATTTTTAAATGGGGGAAAACCCATCCCCCACTATGTCAGTATCTAAAACAAACAAACAAACAAACAACCCAAAACCCTCAGCTGCTCAACAGGTAGTGGCTTCTTGCAGGAAGCTGCAGATGTGGCAGACAATAGACTTCACTTAGGTTGGAAGGCTCCACCCTAGGTGGGCTAGTCATCTGTGGCAAAAACAAGGTCTGATTCTGTCTGCTCAAGGCTGGGGGGATGGCACAATCTTTATTAGTGTGGCTATTTTTTCTGATAAATAATGAGAATTCAATCATACTCATCTAAGGTTTACTGAGTGTGAAAAATTTGAAGTCCTTAACTAGGCAGATATTATTTTGGTATTTACAGCCATTTACTGGGATAGATACAATTACTGACATCAACTAGGTAAGAACTTGGAGGCTCAAAGAGAAGTTAAGTGTACATGAAGAGGTGATACTAAGTCTCAGCATAATATTTTTTGATGAAAACATTGAAGTATTTCTAAAAGTTTAGATTTACTTATCTTGTTGTATTTTAATATTTTGCTTTCAAGTATGTATGTATACCCTATGCATGCCTGTTACCCTAGTAGGTCAGAAGAGGACAGACATCAGGTCCTCTGAAACTGGAGTTAAGCATGGTTGTGAACTACCATGTGAGTTCTGAGAACCAAACCAGGGCCCTCTGTAAGAGTAACAAGTGATCTCAAGCACTGAACCATCTCTCCAACACACTGTCAGAGATTGCTTTTGCTTGCTTTTTGGTTTCTTCTCATCCTACTTACTTGCTTCCTCGATATGTGGGCTTTTGTATTGTCTTAATTTATCTTGTCTTGTCATGTTTGGTGGTTGTCTCTTGGAGGTCTGTCTGCTCTTTTCTAAATGGAAATGGAGGGGAAGTGGATCTGAGGAAGAGGGGAAGAGGGGGGAAGGAGCTGGGAGGACCTGAGGGAGGGGAAGCTGTGATTGGGATGTAGTGTATGAGAGAGGAATCTACTTTCAATAATAAAAAAGAAATAAATGATGAATAAAAAATTAAGCATACTTTTTAATAAGTAAAGGTTTTCTATTTCACCATGTAACAGAAATCACATATGCTTTTGAACTTAGCCCCTCTCACAGGATTCAGTTTGAACTGACACTTGATTATTCTTTTTTATGGGAGATGATTTGGTCAGTTAACTAGATATCAGATTTTGAATAAGTCAGGAAGCCTCAGTGTAATTAGAAAGTTTCCAATGATCTCATTGTGTTAAATATAATAATGGCAGTCAGTGCATTTTAGACCTTTCATAATATTTAATGATAGGAAAGTTATAGCTCAGGTTGGTGTTCTATAAACATATGGGAAGAACAAGACAAATATTCTAAGAAGTTCTGTGTAAATGAAGTTAGAATGTTTTCAGAGAGGTATGTTGTATTGTGGATTCATAGAAAATGCCACTTCCCAGTGGGAAATTTATGGAAGGGACATTACTATTCCAAACAGGCATCGCTGAAGATACACTCCATGAACATATGGAACATCTTGATGGTGTAAGTGTCACTATCATTAGCCAATGGACAAAGCCTAATATATGTCCAGTAGGAAGTATAGTTCACTTCAAATACAATGCTGCTCTCGGACTGTGATCCTCAACCTGTGAGTGGCAAACCTTTCATAAGAGTCACATATCATAGTTAGCCTGCACATCAAATATTTACACTGCAATTTATGACAGTAGCAAAATTGTAGTTCTGAAATAGCAAGGGATAATTTAATTGTTGGGGCCACTGCACCATGAGGCCCTGTATTAAAGGGTCACAGCACTAGGAAGGTAGAGACCCAGTGATCTTGAAGAAGGGCTACTGAGGAAGAATGCACTCAGTGATGTGGAAGGGGACAAAGGCCACTGGGAGGAGGTCTGTGTGTGGATAGATGCATTGGTGATGGTGATGATGCTAAGATTGGAAGTACAGTGACTAGAGTATGCTTTCCAGAACAATTCCTACAAAAAGGTATGGAATGACAAGGAGAAGCAAAAATGAGGAAATGTGGAATGTTGGAGAACTCAGGTAAGGAAAGAGAAGTCAGATGCTTGAGTAGAAACTGGATACCCATTATTAGAAGCACTTTAGTAGAGGAACACTCCTCCATTGTTGGTGGGATTGCAGGCTTGTACAACCACTCTGGAAATCAGTCTGGCGGTTCCTCAGAAAATTGGACATAGTACTACCGGAGGATCCAGCAATACCTCTCCTGGGCATATATCCAGAAGAAGCCCCAACTGGTAAGAAGGACACATGCTCCACTATGTTCATAGCAGCCTTATTTATAATAGCCAGAAACTGGAAAGAACCCAGATGCCCCTCAACAGAGGAATGGATACAGAAAATGTGGTACATCTACACAATGGAGTACTACTCAGCTATTAAAAAGAATGAATTTATGAAATTCCTAGCCAAATGGATGGACCTGGAGAGCATCATCCTGAGTGAGGTAACACAATCACAAAGGAACTCACACTATATGTACTCACTGATAAGTGGATACTAGCCCAAAACCTAGGATACCCAAGATATAAGATACAATTTCCTAAACACATGAAACTCAAGAAAAATGAAGACTGAAGTGTGGACACTATGCCCCTCCTTAGAAGTGGGAACAAAACACCCATGGAAGGAGTTACAGAAACAAAGTTTGGAGCTGAGATGAAAGGATGGACCATGTAGAGACTGCCATATCCAGGGATCCACCCCATAATCAGCATCCAAACGCTGACACCATTGCATATACTAGCAAGATTTTATCAAAAGGACCCAGATGTAGCTGTCTCTTGTGAGACTATGCCGGGGCCTAGCAAACACAGAAGTGGATGCTCACAGTCAGCTAATGGATGGATCACAGGGCTCCCAATGGAGGAGCTAGAGAAAGTACCCAAGGAGCTAAAGGGATCTTCAACCCTATAGGTGGAACAACATTATGAACTAACCAGTACCCCTGAGCTCTTGAATCTAGCTGCATATGTATCAAAAGATGGCCTAGTCGGCCATCACTGGAAAGAGAGGCCCATTGGACACGCAGACTTTGTGTGCCCCGGTACAGGGGAACGCCAGGGCCAAAGGGGGGGAGTGGGTGGGTAGGGGAGTGGGGGTGGGTGGGTAAGGGGGACTTTTGGTATAGCATTGGAAATGTAAATGAGCGAAATACCTAATAAAAAATGGAAAAAAAAAAAAAAAAAAGAAGCACTTTAGTAGCTATGAATTCAGAACCATTAGTAACATAGGACTTTAAAGATGATTGGATAAATAAATGAATGAAGAGAGATTAATATCAATTCCCCTTTTACAGGAAGGGCAGTATAATTAATACAAATTATATTATCAGAGAGAGGAATCCAGAGAAATCCAAATCTTAGCACACTCACAATTTGAAGTGCTTAGGTGTTCTAGTGAAATGATAGAGGGCAGAGAGTTGACAGAGGTCAGGGGCACAGGAGTGCATCAGGAGATAATCAGTAAAGAATGAAGGTATTGAGATACAGGAATCATCAAGACAAAAGTCTACTGTGAACAGAAGGAGCCTCCAAGGTATCATCATCAGATGTCAGAGAGAGGGAGAGCCCTATCTGACTGAGAAGTGCCTGGAGTATGCAGAGATAGGTAGTTTGTGACATAGCTACTTCTAGATGTGAATACTATGGTCATTTCAGGTATATTCCTCAACACTATGAGGCACTTACTTCTACATCTTCTCATATTCTCCTTCAACTCAAAATGTCTACAAGTTCTCTTTAAACTCCATCCATAGATCGTCATTTTCCCATCATGAATGTGCTTAGCTTTTATACTACAAGACTCCATATATACTTCATTGAGGTTTGTTATTCCTGACCACATATACAGTCTCTATCTATGATCTCTTGGAGGTCCATTTCTCATTCATGTAGAATGTCATATGTTAGGCAAAGTTTCCAGAGTTATGGGTATAGTTTCCTTAAACCAAAGATTTGTTATAATCAAAGATAAAGGAGAAAACAGTCTTGATTTACCTATTTCATATTTCCAAACTTTGGATGGATGGGGCCTTATTAGACAAACTTGTTGGGAGTGGTTGAGATGGAGACAATACATACCTTTTTTAGATTGAGAATGTTACAGAAGGATGCTAAGATGTGGATGCATATAACAGAGGTACACTCATCAAGTAAATGGTAGCTTACCAACGGCAGTGGGTTATAACACAGTGTTATGCCCAAAGAGGTCTCAAATTCCAGAAGTCCAATGGGGCTGCTTGCCACTTGTGTGTGTGTGTGTGGGTGTGTGTGTGTGTGTGTGTGTGTGTGTGTGTGTGTGTGTGTCTGCACCCTACATTGCATAAATGGCTCCAAATGTAAGGAGGAATGCTGTCAAATAATCAGCCATTTTCCTAACACTGTTTAAAAATCTTGTATCTATCCTCACTTAACCAGCTGTTGGTAAATAGTACACACCAATTGAATAGTTCACTCTCCTGTAATTTCACAATATGTTGTTCTGTTATTATTTCTTCCTTTTAATTCTGCTAGCATTGCTAGGCAACTCTGTGTCTTGAGGAGACCATTGTTGATTACAATTTTCTTTCAAATAAAAATCTGCCCTCCAGTTATTTTTTAAAGGCCAATAAAAGTCATATATTTCAAAGTTACCACAGAACAAAAAATTCATAAATGGTAAAAATCAGGAGAGCATATGTGTGTGTGTGTGTGTGTGTGTGTGTGTGTGTGTGTGTGTGTGTGTGTGCTAGGTTTTTAAAATGCCTTTAGAAAGGAATGTAACTCTTACATCTTTGAAATAATGTAATAAGCAAAACCTCTTAATATAAGTCATCTTGGTTGGTAGAACCAATAGGAAATAACTATTTTTCTTTAAATATTTTCCCCCATGTTGCTAGTGGAAATTGTCATTTGCCCCACCTTGTGAGTGTTTCCTCAGCTCTGTTTTAACACTTTAATGCTATAAACAGCAGCAAGATGAGTGTAGATATTTATCCCAAATCAATACATGAGTGCAAGTACACAGAAAAAAAAATAGCCAGAGAGATTGAAAAGTACAGGATGCATTATCTCCCCCAAGGTTCTCTCCACAAGAAGCTGGGTCATATGGCCTGACTACTGTTAAAGACTTAATGGCTTTTGATGAGATCTGTAAAATAATCCCTTACAACCCAGCAAGACTGAGTAGCACTGACAAGCCAAGGACAGGAGACACCATTTGACCAGAAGTACAGGGGGAACTGTTCATATTCTGTGAGAAGCCTGTGTGAAGTCACTCTTGGCCTGTCTTTGGACATGTTGTCCATTTCTGAACTATTATAATTGATACATTTTATTTTTGACACATTGCCTTGTTTCTTCAAGGGTATGATGGGAACACATAGGACCTGATAGTGCTGAAAGTAGACATGGAATCGTTTTTGTGTTCCTGGATAGGAAGCAATAAGTCCTTTCAGTTGTTAAAAGCTGCAAACTGCCTTTGGTCTTTCTGGTAATTTGGACCCGTCATCTAACTGCTCAAATAAGAAGAAAAAGGATTGTGAGTTTTCATGCAATTTAGCTTGGAAAATCCTGAGCTAGAGTTCTTTCCTGCAAAAAGTACAATTTATTTGACATGAGTTACGGTGTTTTCACAGACGTGGCTATACCTCTTAGTAATGTACACGCTCGGTTCTCCACATGAGCCAAGGGATCCTCTCATTTGTTCTGCCCCATTTCGTTTGGAAATATGGGGCTCTTCTTCCTTGTGTTTTGCTTCTGTTAACATCTGGAAGCTTCGAATGGTGGAGCAATCCCAAGGAAGGAATCACACCCCTGTGAAATGGTAAGTGCATTCATTAATACAGGAATTAAAGCAAGGCACACAGGCCTTACAACACCACACACACCAAAGACATTAATCCCAAACACCCACACAATGGAGGTGATGTTGCTTGTGCAAAACTTCTGTTATGGAAAAGCTATTTTTTTTTCCATTTTTTATTAGGTATTTAGCTCATTTACATTTCCAATGCTATACCAAAAGTCCCCCATACCCACCCACCCCCAATCCCCTACCCACCCACTCCCCCTTTTTGGCCCTGGCGTTCCCCTGTACTGAGGCATATAAAGTTTGCGTGTCCAATGGGCCTCTCTTTGCAGTGATGGCCGACTAGGCCATCTTTTGATACATATGCAGCTAGAGTCAAGAGCTCCCGGGTACTGGTTAGTTCATAATGTTGCTCCACCTATAGGGTTGCAGATCCCTTTAGCTCCTTGGCTACTTTCTCTAGCTCCTCCATTGGGAGCCCTGTGATCCATCCATTAGCTGACTGTGAGCATCCACTTCTGTGTTTGCTAGGCCCCGGCATAGTCTCACAAGAGACAGCTACATCTGGGTCCTTTCGATAAAATCTTGCTAGTGTATGCAATGGTGTCAGCGTTTGGATGCTGATTATGGGGTGGATCCCTGGATATGGAAGTCTCTACATGGACCATCCTAAACTACTTCTTGATTGCTCAGTAATAACCTAGAGTTTGCTTTTTTTTCTTCTTCTTTTTTTTAAACAATAATCTGTCATTCTTAATATATTTGGCCCAGGAGTCATTGAACTTGAACTGGTGAAATTCTATGCATTCCAGTATATCTGGAAAAAGTCTAAACTTGGCAAATTTTGCCCCCTTTCTAAAGAATATCATTTCATGCCTTCCACTCTATGCTATTCCTTTTTTACACAGCTGGAACCTTTCTCTTGGGATAAAAGGTTAATGCATTGTGTTGAGAAAAGGCAGAAGAGTAGAAATAAAAGTGTCTTAAATCTTTGAGTTTGTATCTCACAACTTCACTGCCCTGGCGATGAGGATTTGAATATAGTATCTTCCAGGAAACCCATCAATGTGCAGTTGCCTTTGATGATTCACAGATCGCCAAGGTACCTTAGGGAAACATACGTTTGAGCCCACAGAGCTCAGAAGTGATCAATCTCCGGAGTCTTCTGCCGACGTCTGTGTGCATTTAGAGTCCACTTTTATAGAAACGCCCTTCCTCACAGCTCTGTACTTTATCTTGTTCATTGCTGTTTCTTAGAGAATACTGACACATTCTTAAAAGGGTTTGTAGACAATCATTATGAATTCCCTCCGTAACATGTAGCAGACTCTTAAAGACTTGTCTCTGGTGTCTAATTTAACCTTTCCTACAACAACAGCAAAAGTTTGGACACCATTTTCCTTCGATTTAACTTTAACAGTGCTAGAAGTAGTTCCTTACTTCCTGGCACTTTCCAAACACTCCTTAGGTCAGGGTCTCACTGTGTACCCTAGGCTGGCCTCAAGCTCGCTCTGTAATCCATGATGGCATGGACCTTGTAATCCTCCTGTCTCTGCCTTCCTGCACATTCTAAATTCTTGAGCGATGATTTTTTTTTATAATTTTCAGCCCATTCAGTTCATGTAACACTAAGTTGTGTGGCTTTTAATTTGAAGTTGGAATTATAAAGAAATCAGACAAAGTAAAACACAACAGTGACAATTTGCTCATGTTCAGAAAGGTAGATGTGAATGTTCAATGATGCTTAGATGTGCTTGGAATGCAGCTGTCCACTAACAAACTTCTCCACTAGATGGTGTGTCTCATAGCTTCCTTCCAAGGTTTTCTTGGTATAAGATGGAATAATAAATTCATCTACCACCATTGCCTTAAAGGTTATAGAACTTAGTACATATGCTGTATTATACCCTGCAAATACTCTGTCAAGGTTATCCTTAAAATGATATAAATTTGATATTCTAAAACTTTAAAAAAAAAAACTTGATTCAAAAATTTACGACCTCACATTCATAATTCCAAAAAGAGAAAAGATACATCATTAATTATTTGAATTTACTGAATAAGATTTTATTACTTGCATGTGGTTCTTTTATGCCATATTCATTTAACATATCAAATAACACATGGCAAACAACATACATTATGAACTTAGGCTGCAAAGAGATAGTTTTCATGATATAGGAAGAGAAAATCATTGACTCGGGTACAGAATTGGAAATCATGATCCTATTTGCCTCAATGAAATATGGCTTAAAAGTGAGTCGTGTATGAAATGGTGTCCTCTAAGTGACCTCACCATATCCATTTCTGTCTCTGAAGTTTCTTCTTCTTGCTGTTATCAGACAACACTCTCAAGTTAATTTGCTTGCCTCTGCCAGACACCTCTGAGCTGATTAATTCTAATCTCTAGTGTGGCAGAGACTGGAGAGCTTGGGTGTATTCTTCATTTCTGTACTTAAGTCTGAACTTGTGATACTTCTGCAGAATGTGTGAAGTGCTTATTATCCTGGGGAAACTAAAGAGCGTTCGTTCATTAAGCGTAGTGCACATACACATTCAAAGGATGAGGACTTTTTCTTTCTTTCTTTCTTTTTTTTTTTTTTTGTCAGAATATATTTTAATCTTGTTGCTAGGATAAGGAGGCAAAAGACATTTAGCCCTAATTAGTCATCTGCCATTAAAATGAAATATGGTTCCACCTTTTAATTACCTATATTCAATTTATTATTTTCAGTAGCATGCTCGTCTGAAGACAGCTAAGTTCACCCACAATATAGGATTAGATTTTTATGACATTTCTTCCAGAGGTTTGTAATTTCAGAAACACGGGGAATCTGTGTGTTATTAGTGAGCAAGAGAGCCCTGTCATATAAACTAAGTTTCACAATGAATATCCTTGAAACCTTCAACACTGAGGGAGAATAGTACCCAGACCCTTAAGAAGCCTTTTCTCTTTCCAACGTTGATAAGTCCATTTTGTGTAATCTTACAATATTCTGTAGTTCTGCTTTCATAGAAGATGTTGCCGAATTGGTAGGACAACTTGAAGTATGTTCTCCTTTTACCTGGTAGCACAATGATGACAGCAGTCTTTATAGGTTGCTTGTGACGATGCTCTTGGCACTTGTCACAGAAGTAGACATGGATGAGAACCTCCATACATTTGTTTTTCAACTCAGTATCTGTCACCAACTTTATGATGTCTTTGATTCGTTTCTTAAAAACACCATAATAACAATTAAAAATGATAATAAGTGATTATTCAAAATATGGGAAAGCTTTCTATTGCTCATGCACAGTTGTAGAGTCTAATCTGGGAACCATCAGAGGTCAATAGGAAGTGTTGCCCTATCTAAGCAATGAAGGCAGTTCTTCCAGGAGAGTGGGCGATTTACCGGCTGCTCAGCAGGTGGAGGGAGATGGTGAGGCCACCTCAGAGCAACAGCTATCCAAAAAGCACTCTATGGGCTTTGAGGGTCAGTAGAAAGCCCATGGATGCCAGAAGTCCTGGGTTCCTCCCATCCCTCTTAGAGCTGACCATGGTGCTGATACTCATGAAATTCCTATGGTCTTGTGGATTTTTCCCCCCTTACAGGAAGCTAAGTAATGATTCACTTGGTTAGTACCCATATAATTATGACACATCATATCCTAGAAAATAAATCAGGACTGTGTGGAATATGACTGGAAAAACAAAATAGAACAAGAAAACAGACCCAGAGTTTCCCATAAAAAAGCAACAATGCCCCTCCAACTAAGCTCTCTAGGCAATGGCCACTTGCATATGGTTTGTAAAAAAGCAAAACATGTTTAAGGACAAAGAAGGATTCTAGCTTTCTGCTGAGGTCTGCTTATTCTGTGTGAGAAGCTGAGCATCCTACCCGAGAGAACTTCAGCTGAGAGGAGGGAAGCTGTGGGGGTGGTGAGCGCGTGGGAACTGTGTCTAATCCCTCCCTGAGCACCCATCACCAGGTGCATCCAAGAACTGGCTGCAACAATAACCAGGCAGGATGCTAGTGATGGGCTTTGTGCTGGTGTGATAATGAGCTGTAGATAAAAGGCAGGAGGACAGCTGTTAGTAGGCACCAGGCTGTCATTGGCATGGCTCTGAATGTTAAATACTACTCTGGGATCTTTTATGCTCTATGCACCAAGTTAGGATCTTACACTGAGACTGTGTAGCCCTTTTATTGAATTTTTGCCAGATATAATTCATTTTAATTCTTTTCTCTTCACTGTCTCCCCCACCCCACCCCCTCTTCACTTGTGCATTTCTCTGCCTTGACTTGTGAAACATCTACCTTCAATTAGTTGGAAAATGCTCTAACTTTTCGCCTCCCTACAGGATTAAACCTGCTAAAAGTAACTAGTGTTTTCTATCTGATAAATAAGGGGATTACAGCAGTAACTGCTGTCAGCGTTTTTCTCATTTAAACAAATAAAGCTGACAAATGATGAAGTTCTGTGCTGCTCTGTTATGCTTAGAACATGCAGAGTGATTATTCATCTGCTGCCAATGTTAGTCTATCCACAACTAAACCATCCCAGAACCTAGAAAGCTTATTAGCATATCAGTACCGTAGTTATATTTTTATATTCTGTGAGACCCTACTCCATAGCAAAGGCTGATGCCCATAATTTGCATGATCATTTAAAGGTGTGGGCTTTCCCCTGTTTATTAGAGTTGTGCAAGTTATTGGGTACAATGCCTCTCTTCTTCATGAGATACAATGTTTTATTAGTTTTATTTGTACCACTGTAACGTTTCCTGCAATCAAGTTAGCTGACATCTCTGGAGATAGAAAAGTATATAGCTGTGTCTGCTTGCAATACAGATGGGTGAACTTTAGTGGAGATGATAGGAGCAGTTACCTTAAATAGAGAGGCTTTGCTTAAATGTTTTCCAAATCCACATATGTGCATAGTTATTGCCTATGTATATATATATATATATATATATATATATATATATATATATATTCACAAAAGAACTGAAGATTTGATAAAGAATGCCCTACTTTTTAAGAAAGACACCTTATTAAAGCAGCATTATCTTCTTATGCTAAGTAAAACACAAGAAATATAAAGAATGTATTGTGTTGTAAGGATTTTCTTAGACATGATGGTCTGACTAACTGAAGCCCTCACGTTTGAAGGAGTCATCAAGCAATTAATATACATTTGTGTGTGTGTGTGTGTGTGTGTGTGTGTGTGTGACAATGCCATTCGTGATCTGCTGCCTTGATCATGCTGATTAGGAGGCCACACCGTGTTCAGAAGAAGCCCATTTGTGTTGGCTTTGCTTTGTGACCCCTTGAAGAACCTCTGAAATGGACCAGTAGCTGAGCCATCCTGATGTTGAATTCATGACTTGAGGCTCTTCCTCTCCATCCTGGATGGGATGTCAAAAAGAATTCCAGAAACAGAGCAAGATAAGTTCTTTCCATGTTTTAGGGACTTGCTTTCTCTTTGTTCTTGCCAAAGTATCCTGTAAAGGTCTCTGTGTAGATTAGTCAAACAGGTTTAAGGCCTGTTGATCTTGTGGGGAGTGCTCTGATGATCATTGCTGCATATACAAACTAACCCAGACTCTATGCACATCCTTGATACAGCTCCAATACTCCAAGCCACCATTCCCTCTCCTAACCCCAGGACCAAATAGGTAGCCATTATATGACATTACTCAAATTAGCCAATTCTGGGTTTTATTGCTATTCCTTTATAATCCCTTTCATGGGAATAAAGCAGAAATAGCAGAAATATTCTTGTTCCCTTTCCCTCTCCTTTCTGCCTTCTTTTTGCCCTGGTGCTTTCTGCTTTCCTGTGTGGCCAAATGTGGCAGGCTGGGCCAGTTTCTTGCTAGCTATGTAAATTTCATCCTTCATGCCAGCCATTTGTATGTCTGCAGGTCTGACCACAATTGATTAAAATAAATTCTGGGTGTCCTTATGGTAGGGGGAATGCAAATTGGTGGTATGAATGTGTGTGCTCCCTGTTTTCTGACTTGGATATGTGACTGCTCTTAGACATTCTGAGGTGGATTAGATAGATTCACAAGGTGGATAGAATGAGAACCAAAGGGTGGTTTGACCACCTTTTTACCTTTCAAGTTTATCATATCTAAAATGTTAGATATAGGGGCTGGAGCGGTGGCTCAGAACTGGCAACTCTTCTAGAGGTCCTAAATTCAATTCCCAGCAAGAACATGGTGGCCCACAACTATCTGCCATGAGATCTAAAGTCCTCTTCTTTTGTGTTAGTGACAGCATATTCATATACCTAAAATAAATAGTAGATCTTTTAAAAATATTAGATATATATTTGTACAAAATAACGGGGTTTCATGACATTTTTTGTAGACACGTATGGTGCGATTTGGTCACACCCGCACACCTCTGCGTTTTCAGCTTCCATCCTCTGTTTCCTCCCCTGACACCATGGGATCCCCCTTCTACTTTGCTATTTATATTTGTTGTGTTTGGCAGCTCATTTCATAGGATGATCTCCAGTTCCATCCATTATCTCATAAATAAATAGCATGGTTTTTTTTTTCCTTAGTGGTCAGGTAATAATCAATTGTGAATCTATAGCACATGTTCTTTATCCATTCATCTGGTGGTGGATCCATAGGCTAATTTCAGGGTAGCTACTGTGAATTGTGCCATAGGGAGCAGGAATATACAGTCGGCTCCATTGAATGCTGAGTTTACTTCCCTTAGGTATATACCCAAGAGTGGTAGAGCTGGATCATATATTAGTTCTGTTTTTTTTTCCCTGAAGCCCTGCATAGTTATTTCCATAGCAGCTGGACTGATTTACATCCCCACCAGCTAAACATATTGTTTGATGGCCTGCTTTACAAAGGACATGTGTGTTGTGACTCAGTAAGCATCCCCAGCACACTACCGTGGCTGCCCCCTCTCACCTGTAGTATTGTATGATCCTTTCTACCCTGCTTGCCTCTTCAAAACTGGTTATCCATTTGTCTTAAGTTGAAGAGTAGGATGTAGGCAAGCTCTCCCCTATATCAGTTCACTCCTTAGCATTAACACTCAACTTCTTTGCTCTCGAGAAATCCACAGATTGCAGGACACAAATCTTTAACAAAAGAAGAATTCAACATATTGGAGCTTTCCATCAGAGGAAATGTGGATGGTTAAAAAACACCAACAGGATGAGTGTTGTGTGGTACCTCCTCCAAACTTAGGAAGACTACCTCAAATTGTCCATGATGTTTTATGAGTCCATAACAGTCTCTCGTCACATATTATGAATAATACGTTTTTGACTGGGTGGCATGGGTGTTCTCCATGTGATTAGTTCACCTCTGTTCTTATTTACCACCAGAAGAGGTAGACTTGTATCCCACTTCTTCCTTGCAGAGCCTTTGGCTCATTTGAATTGGAATGACCCCATCCCCCAACCCCAGGCTTTTTTTCTGCTACTTTTTTTTGTTTGTTTCCTTGTTTGTTTTGTTTTCTTTTGTTTTTGTTTTTTGTTTTTTTGTTTTGTTTTGTTTTTTTCAATTGAAATAGATTCTTCTCTAATACAATTTGAAAGTACATTCTGCTCCCATACAACCCATCCTAAGCAGTTTCCCCTCCCTTTACTCCTCCCAGCTCCCTATCACCTCACCTCTCCCCCCAGTCCCATCCTCCCCTCCCCTCTGTTTTCCTTCAGAAAAGAGCAGGCTCCAAAAGACAACAACCAATCACAACAAAACCGGATACAAGACAAGGCAGATTCTTCTGAATTCTTTATTATTTTTAAGGGAAAATAATCTAAATTAGGCATTTAATTTTGCTTCAATTCTTTCACGTATTCGACTTATTTCCATGATCAGGAACAAAAAATTTGAGCACAGAGATAAGCTTTTCATTGTGAAAATAACCTCAGTATTAATTTATAAGGCAGAAGCAGGGGATAACCACAAAATGCTCCCTCTGTAAACCATAGATGTGAATGAATGACTCTCATCTCTCTAAGTCATGGGATGTTTTTGTCTACATCATGGGGATAGAAAAACATATCCCATCTTTGGGAGATGTGCACATATAGTGAATAAAGATCTCTAGGGCTCACTGTGGTGCTGGGCTTCTATGTTCAAGCTTTGAAGAAGCATGCTTATAATGGCGGCCAGTGTCAGCCAGTGTCTGTGGGACAGAAAGGCATGAGAACTAGAGACTGGGACCTTACTTGTCATTAAGTAACTAAAGGAGCTAGAAGGAATATCCACTTTCATCCCTGACACTCCATGAAGGTTAGCCAACCTTCCCATATGCATAGAAGGAGCCCAGTGGTCCTTGGCCAGAAGAATGAATGAGTTTGAGCTCCACAGTTACACGTACCAAGCCTATTCCTAATGATTAGAAGGACAATGCAGAGTCATAAAAATCTCATTGAAAGGTTACAAGTCTTCAGCTTTATCCTAGCTCAGGTGTTTCTTTTCTGCTGTTTCTATAACCCTTGCTCCATCTTCTCACAGCACTACTCTGAGAGTTTTCCTTGGTCCTCTGTCTGGATTCTTAGACTTATAGATCAAGATGGCTGCTTCCTTTCTGTCCTGTCCATTTGCTTTGTATCCTTTAGACTTTGTTCTCAAACTTTGATGCCACTATTTGTGCCATTTCTTGAATTCCTGGTCTGTTTCTCCCCCCACCCCCCGTCTTTCTCTCTCTCTCTCACGCACACACACACATACATACACACACATACTTTTCTTTCAAGCCACACCATTACAGTAACCCTTCCTTGGCTACAAAACCCTGTGATGACTCTAAGATCAACTTAAAACTCTGCCCTTGGGCTTACTATATGGAGATGATTAGGTTCTAGACATTAACTTTGGTACATATTCCTCATAGTACATTTTATACACAGACTGAGAGCCCTGAGGGCACCAGGTCAATGAAAGAGGGATGCTATTCTATTGTACTGCACTGCATTAGTTGATAATACTTTGTGTGTGCACTCTACAGCCTACTCAGCTAGTGGAATTTAATTAGCAGTAATATATTACTGTCACGGTAATTAAAACCTTGCCTTGATTAAAAACAGAATTGTTTAATTAAAAAGAAAAGGTTTGGCTGGCCTTACCTTTGTGATTGAGGAGTACAGTTGCCTCACCTAATGTTCTCCGTCTGCCCATCAGGCTTGAAGGTCCGGGAAGTGTTTATCAATGTCACCAGGCAGCAAGTGGAGGACTTCCATGGGCCAGAGGACTACTGGTGCCAGTGTGTAGCGTGGAGCCACCTGGGAACGTCCAAGAGTAGGAAGGCATCTGTGCGCATAGCCTGTAAGTACCTTTGGGGGTGATCTGTGCCCATAGCCTGTAAGTACCTTTGGGGATGATCTTTGGAGGCGACCTGGGGTCTTAGGAGTCTGAACATGGATTAAATACAGCTGAAGAGCTCTGTGAATATATCCTGGTCTTCTGCAGAATGTAGATGAATGGGAAGCAAGATGGACTTTTCCAACTTCCAATAAATTTAGTTCTTAAAACTCTCCTTTAAAATGCTTGGACATTTTCTGCAGAGGATAATAAGCAACTCAGTTTGCCTAAGAGATTCTTCCCGAATGTTCAGAGCTCAAATGTCTTCACACTGCCAGGAAAATGTGTTCCAGAGAAAAAAAAGCCCACACAAATGCACTCTGCTTCTCCCCATCAATGTAGGCTCACGGGGAGCCTACATGGGGCGAGCTGAGTGATGGCTGTTTATTCTACTTTCCAGCCCATCTGCAAAAATAAGGCATTAAAAACATTAGAGGGTTTTTATAGCCCGCTGTTAAGTCCTTTCTCTGCTAACCTTAAATCATGAAAATGGGTTTCAAAACTATATTTGTTTGACCCAAGTATAACTTTTAAAAAAATATATAGTTGAAAAATGATGAGAAATAAAAAGAAAGAAAGAAAGAAAATTGCTTTTCTGAGGAGTCCAGGATTTCTCTATCCTGTTTCAGCATCTATGTCTTTATAATCTGAATATGATTTATAATATGTAAACTTCTCCTCCTGTCCTACCCATTCCCATTAGCCCACCTCTGTAGATCCTCAAATTGCTCCTTTTTGCGCCTAGGACTGTTATAAGAAAAAAGGGGGGAAAAACTCAATAGAAAGAAGCTGGGAGGGGCAGGAGAGATGGTTATTGTTGTTTTATTCAAATCCTGCCTTTTGAGAGTGTCATAAAGAATATGGGACAAGAGGGATTTGTCTGAGGACTGGAGGAATTCTCCATAGCAGATGTTGGTGGCTTAGGGATTAAGAATAGGAGTGAATTGCTGTTTGCAAAGACATTTATGTTTCTTCAGAAACAAAATCTCCCTCTTAAAATATGCATTTTACCTTCATAATACTGGCGATTTGGGAGGCCTCTCCTGGACGCCATGTGAGTCCTCCAAGACCAGGAAAGAGAGGTCACCTCATAAGCTGTACTCAATGTGAGAGCCTTGGGAAACATTTTTTCCAATACTTACTTAGTTAATTAAAATTAGCCAACCAATATTTTATGATGTTAACGTAGCAGGTCAACCAGGAGAGGGAGTGTGTTTGCATTCATTTGTCCCATAATAAGTCCAGTTCTGTGTTCCCATGTGGACTCACAGAGGCCATCCAGATCCCTAGTCAAGGCGGGGTATCTGTAGTGCTCAATTCAAGCAGAGAAGAGGAAACAGCATGAGAGTATTCAACCCTGGCTCACTCAATTTCTGTCTTCTGAGCTCCATTCTCCACCCCCACCCCCACCCCCACTCATCAGCCTTCCTTCTCCAAGGTCCATGTCGCCTATCCTTTGAACTATTATCAATACAGGTTTCCCAGTCTGTGTCCATCTCTTTGGTTGTCTCCCTCAGTTGTCCTGATTGCCATGTGTCTATCAGAACCTCATGTTTGGTTCACAAAGCCCATCAGAGATTGGTTCACACCCACCTGTTCTCATCTCTCATCACGTGGACTATACTCCACACACTTTGTCCTTTCAAATGCATGGTTGCCACACATGTCAGCTTTGCCTTTCTGACACACCCCATCCACTAGTGCAGTCTGCTAATTTGCATGTGTAGCGGGACAGGAGAGAAGAGCCTAGACTTCACATCCCTGCTCCATTTCCATTTCTGTTCTGCATCGCCTTAGTTTTGTACAGGTGGAAAGCATAGCTCATTTTCCTCGGTCTTAATATCTCCATATGTGAAACCGTACCTATTTCCTGGAGCTGTTCTGAGCATTGCTGATATACCCGAGTACTAATTATGTAACCTAACAACACCAGTGAATACTCTCCAGCTATGACCTGATGCCCTGTGGCATACCTGATCCTCTCCTGCACTGTTTCATGGGCTGGTCTTCACTGATGCTTACTGACTGAGTCTTCTAGGTTTGCCTCTACTGTGCTGACCCTCTCTGCATGATAAAATAAGAGATTAGGAAATATTAATAATGGAAAAGGAATTTTTCATTATGTCACTTTCCCTTTAATCATTTGACCTTCATAGACGTCTGAGATCCTTTTCTGATAATAATCTTGTGATTCTCTCTAAAGATTTTAAAGGAACTGTACTTTTCATATGATAAGCTCATTTGTATATAAATATTTTTTCAAGCAAAAATGTTAGAATATCATTATAGCCCGTATTATACAATTCACTTAATGAGTTCTCTAATAGTGTTTCCAACATATTTTTAATTTCTTCCCATGTAGCAAGTTAGAGGCTCTTTAATTTATTTAAAATTATTTATGCAAGCCAAGACATGATTTGTCATTAAATATTGCATTTGACTTGGGGACCAATGTGTATTAAAATGTAAATTGAAATTTAACTAGTGTAATGGCATCAAAAGTGTATGTGGGGGTGCCTTCAGGATCTTACTTGGATGTTTTATTCGCTTGCAGGAAAAACATGTTTAAAATGATTTTCTATTTTTATTAGACTGAGAGAAAAGAGTTCTGACTTTTGCGTGTAAGTACTTCCTAACGAATAGCACATTGCACATGAGGATAGTCCTCATTCTGAATAAATGAATAGGCAAATTAGATATAATTGTTACAATGTTTCTTCTTTTTAAGATTGTTTTTTAAGTAATAGAGGCATCTTAATGTGCTAAATAATCATTGGTAGATAAATGCAGTTTATGAACGTGAGGACCATCATCCGAAGGGACTTTACAATTTACTGTCATCTTTATAGAATTCAATAAACCGTTCTGTTTCAGCATCTGAGCCCCTTATGCTTCCTGCATTGAGCCAATGAGCCATTAAGGATTTAAAATTTTTTAAATTGCATTGGGCAAAAGCGCCAAGGCAACTGGGACGTCGAGCTGGGGGACATATTGACAGGAGCCTCTTGATGTGATCAGGGTTACTAATCTCTACGAAACACCAGGAGGTTCTCTGGATGCTGCTGCTTAGAGATGGTTTGATTTTTAAGAGGAAGCAACACTGAGAAAAATCTCCTGTTATTTTTTATGATTCATCTGTTCCTCAGAGTGGACCCTATTGGAGGTAAAAGTTACAGATACCGAGCACTGTCTTCTATGATACTCTGGATTAGACTATGGAAATATGATAAATGTTGTAAATTATTTATGCTTATATTATTTATTATTTAGTTTGCTATCTACTATGTGATTGTATAATATGGTTAAGGATTTTGTGAGTCTGTAAGCAGATATCATTGGGATATCTTGCCTAGGAACAAGATTTCCATAACTCCACCGTGCACCATCATGTCAATCAGCAATCAGCATGGTCCTCATCTAATGCTGAAGATTCAGTTCAAATAATTCAGGAAGCCTAGTATTGGGTCTCTAATTGAGAATTTCTATTGAGCTTCCTGAATGTGAGAGCTGCTAGTTGATGAACGCCCTGTACCTCCAGTCCTGAGAATTTATGTAATATTATTTGAGGCATTTCTATTTGCCCCATTTAGGATTTCCTATGCCTGCTTTGTTCAACGTGTTGCCAAAAGATAAAGACCGTGACTGAAGGGGAAGGTCATCTAGCCATTACCAAAGTGGAACAGAGCCCCATCTGTCTGCCCATTGTATTCCCTTGCGTATTCTTACTGCTAAGCCCTGTGAGTTGCCCTCTGTTAAATAGAAACGGGAGAATCAAAATAGAAACCTTTATGTGCATTTGAGTACTTTCTTGAGGGAAATGGCAGTTGTTTTCCTCTTTCATTTCTAAGTCAGTTGTGAACCTGAACCGCCTCATGGTCAAGTTCTACTGTGTGTACGCTTCTTATTGGGAGCCAGTGTGCTTGTCATCCGCCTTCACTAAGATCCCCCTTAATCACACTAAGGCATGAACAGGGAGAAATTGGCTGGCCACCAACTACAGGGGGCTGGAAATAGCAGAGACCTAGTTACCAAAGTGAGTTTAGGAAGGTAAAAATAGGTAAATAAAAGCAGCCTACATTGACCCCCACCAAGCTGGCAGAAGCCTGTCTCCAGGGAACAACTCCCACAGGCCCTCCCTCATCCGTCTGCTTCACTTGGGCTGGAAGATACGTCGTGCTGTGGCATCTGCTGCTGGACTATTGTCAAAACCAGGAATACTCAATCATTCCTAGTTGTTTATTTTCATGGGTGAACATTTGGCAGCTTAGCCCTCTCTTTTATTCTCTGTTTTTCTTTCTCTCCTTCATCTGCTTATAAGGTGTTGTGCCTGTAGCATTAAACTCTTAGTCAAGGAAACCCTTCTTGACACTTGGCTACTTTACCTAATTTTGTACTGAGAAGGAACTATCCCTGTCCTATAATTGAGCCTGTTCTAGCAAGTTGGACATTTGGAAGAATACACAGTAGGAAATCACTATTTTGTTGATTTTTTTTTAAAAAGGGGCATAATTTGAGACATGCTGAATAAAATGTAAATATGATGTTTATTTGAGATGCTTCTAAAATATCTATGCAATTGTGGCAAGGAATGAAGAAATTAGAAAAATCTCATTTACAGCCACAGGGTGCTCTATACTTGCATGCTGGAGTGAAACAGGATTATTTTATTTTTCTTTTGGAGGTGGTTTCCTTTTGAAAAATCAGAAAAGAAAAAAAAAACTATTCAGTTGTCTCTATTGTGCAGCGCAGCTTCCTGGCTTCAGTAAATAATTTCATATGCTGGGAACTGCTGGGGCCTCTGCCTCCTGCTAGCAACATTAAATATGGGGATAAATAAATGTTCGTATACTGTAAAATTTTCAGGAGTAACCTCTTTTGCCTGCCTTGCCCCATGACGTCCTTACAGGTGTGCTGCGCTCCACCTGAGTGAGTGAGTGAGTGAGTGAGTGAGTGAGTGAGTGAGTGAGTGAATGAGCACCACTTAGATTCTCAACCTGTGGTTCACAGCCTCTTTGTGGGGGGTCAAGTGACCTTTTCAGATGGGTCACCTAAGACCTTCAGTGAACACAGATATTTATATTGTGATTTATAACATTACCAAAATTTCATTCATAAAGGATCAAGGAAAGTGATTTTATGGTTGGGGGGTCACGACAACATAAGGAACTGCATTAGGAGGGTTAAGAACCACTGTCTTAGATGCTTGGGTATAAATTCTTAGGCTCAGAGGTATAGGCTGCTTTCCCTGTCTGTACTTTGCCTGTGTTCATTATTGTCCCAGAGAACATGCATAGGTCCATCTCCCTGTCTCTGACTCTTTATTCGTACGTTATGCCCCTATTGAAGGATTATCCTACTTGTTGCCTTATACATAGACACCAGCATAACAAATCTGTTCACCCCACTGACCTCAACAGCCTCTTAGACTAATTTGGACATCCAAGAGCCTACTCTGGTATCCAGCTTCCAAATTTTATGGATTCAAGTTTCCATTTCTGTCTTCCCACAGAATTTTTTTAGGACTGTTATCATGATATTTGTAATCACAATTATTTTGAAATTACCTGTGAATTCATTCTATATGTAGATAGATACAGAGAGATAGATAGATATAGTTTTTTTTTTTCTTTTTTCGAGACAGGGTTTCTCTGTGTAGCCCTGGCTGTCTTGGAACTCACTCTATAGAACAGGATGGCCTCGAACTCAGAAATCCTCCTGCCACTGCCTCCCAAGTGCTGGGATTAAAGGCATGAGCCACCACCTCCCATCTATCTTTTTATATTTTTGAACTGCCTCAAGGTTCCACCGTTATTACCTTCACTGTTTTGACTTCCAAGTCACAAGCAGATCTTATTGTCACCTTTGTAGTGGGTACGTCTTGAACAGCAATGCTATTCATGTAAAGCTTAACTCCTCTTCAGAAAAAGGCATCTGTTCATTGTTCATTGTGATGATGTCCAGCTGTCTGACTTTCTTGTGAGTCTATGGCTAATAAGAACATGGAAGAGTCATCTTTGGCTTCCCTTATCTGGAGATGACTGCATACTGTCAGCAGTGCAGTAAGCAGAGGCCAAAAGGGAATAGAAGAGATGAAACATTACAATCATGTTACACCATGTATTACATATGTGACCTCAACTGTTTACACTGTCTGCTCTGGTCCAATATTCTCTGTCCACATACTCCTACATTGTGGGAAACAGTCTTCAATACCTTGTATGAAATGCACACAAGTTTAAAGCCTTAATTTCTCTTTTTACAGCAAAATGTCCCCTAAAGTTAAGAAAGGCAATAAGCTAGCTTTCTTCTAAAGATCAATCATTTCCCATAACCATACATTAATCTATAAGATATAAGATACTACTGAAGGATGTGAGAGGCTTAGTTTCGTAATCATATTGTAAGCTGCATAAAATCATCTAGTCAAGGAATGTATGTTTGCTAAAGTACAGCTGCAGTCCAGTAGCGAGGCTGCACACTGTGGGGTGCAGTTGTATCTACCTGAAACCATGCAAATGCTGTTTGCTTGTCAAGCCCAGTGCTAATGAGTGTCATGTTTGCACAGATGTGCCATGGAGACTTACAGAAGCAGATCTGGGAGCATGCTTTCTGAGCCCTAGTGTACAGTGAGCAAAGTTTGGTGTTTAAAAGATAAAAGTTTGGACCAGGAAAATCAGTCTTTTGAAGCATGTGAAATTATATGGAGCATAACACCTGTGAGCCAACTCTGAAAACTCAGGCCATATATGTAGTAATTGGGTTTTTTTTTTAAGTGAAATAACTGGCCTTGGAAGCCTATGGATACCCTCAAATTCTATCATACAGGATTTAAAGAGTGCTGTTTTTACTATAAAGCCAGCAGCAGCATCTAGGTATTAAGGTCTAAGTATTAAGGTGACAAATGACTCTAGAGCCTGGAACCAGACATGACCAATGGTGGAGCAATGTTCCTGCTATAGAATCGCCTCGTGCACTATACATGGAGAAGAAAAGGACATACATCTGACAGTGACATTTGAGACTATATACTTACGTTAGATATCTAGGTAAGATGGCAGACAGGTTGCTTACAAATTAAACGATGATATCAAGAGTAAGTGGAGTCAGTTCATTGGTAGAGTGCTTACTTAGCATTCAGGAGATCCTACATTTGAACCTCTGCACTCCACAAACATCCTATAATCCCAGCACTCTGAAGGTGAACAGAGGTTCTAGGTCATCAAGCTAAATGGAGAGCAAGGCCAACATGAAGGCACAACTCAAGCAAATGTTTGACATAATGGTAGACCTTAACTGAGGTTACATCATAGTGCCTAGAATTTCCTTCAGCCATGTACTGAGAGTCTTCAGGTTAACACTGATACAGCTTACTGTTGCCACTCTTTCTGTGTTTATATCTCTATGATCTTGCCCCACTGAACCATGGGAAGTGTTCTGAGATTCACATCATTAGGTATTTTTGTACTTGCTTACCCAGGTTGCATGCTTCCATATGATAAGGAAATATGGAATAGGGCTAAAGCCAACCTACCCTGTGGAAGTATATTCTGAAGTAAGTATATTCTTAGTAAGTAGGAATTCACTTGAAAATTGCTACAAAAGCAAAGAAACATATATAACTGTACAAGTCAACTATATGTCCTGAATGTTTATACAACTGATCTTATAGCAAGCTTCTTTACAAAAGTTACCACAAACCCATGCAGATAGCTAGATCTGTGGGTTCACTGGCAACAGGAATTATTTAATTCTAGTATTATACACACACACACACACACACACACACACACACACACACACACACACACATATATATATATATATATATATATATATATATATATATATATATATATATATTAGATTCAGACTTGTGGAATTCTTTAATATAGTACCATGTCTCCCTTCACTGCCCTTACTTAAGTATATTTTATGATACTTAAGTAATTATGAGAAGAATTTAATAGAAAACTATTACCCAGAGAACCTGACAGCCTCTGGAACAGGCAGAAGCACAGAGGCGCTGAGGCAGCACCCTGTGTGGGCCGGGGACAGCCGGCCACCTTCCGGACCGGAGGACAGGTGCCCACCCAGCTGGGGAGGCGGCCTAAGCCACAGCAGCAGCGGTCGCCATCTTGGTCCGGGACCCGCCGAACTTAGGAAATTAGTCTGAACAGGTGAGAGGGTGCGCCAGAGAACCTGACAGCTTCTGGAACAGGCAGAAGCACAGAGGCGCTGAGGCAGCACCCTGTGTGGGCCGGGGACAGCCGGCCACCTTCCGGACCGGAGGACAGGTGCCCGCCCGGCTGGGGAGGCGACCTAAGCCACAGCAGCAGCGGTCGCCATCTTGGTCCCGGGACTCCAAGGAACTTAGGAATTTAGTCTGCTTAGGTGAGAGTCTGTACCACCTGGGAACTGCCAAAGCAACACAGTGTCTGAGAAAGGTCCTGTTTTGGGCCTTCTTCTTCGGCCAGGAGGAGGTCCAAATACAAGATATCTGCGCACCTTCCCTGTAAGAGAGCTTGCCAGCAGAGAGTGCTCTGAGCACTGAAACTCAGAGGAGAGAATCTGTCTCCCAGGTCTGCTGAGAGACGGTAACAGAATCACCAGAAGAACAATCTCTAAACAGAGTCAACTATAACTACTAACTCCAGAGATTACCAGATGGCGAAAGGTAAACGGAGGAATCTTACTAACAGGAACCAAGACCACTCACCATCACCAGAACCCAGCACACCCACTTCGCCCAGTCCAGGGAACCCCAACACACCTGAGAACCTAGACCTAGATTTAAAAGCATATCTCATGATGATGGTAGAGGACATCAAGAAGGACTTTAATAAATCACTTAAAGAAATACAGGAGAACACTGCTAAAGAGTTACAAGTCCTTAAAGAAAAACAGGAAAACACAATCAAACAGGTAGAAGTCCTTACAGAAAAAGAGGAAAAAACATACAAACAGGTGATGGAAATGAACAAAACCATACTAGACCTAAAAAGGGAAGTAGACACAATAAAGAAAACTCAAAGCGAGGCAACACTAGAGATAGAAACCCTAGGAAAGAAATCTGGAACCATAGATTTGAGCATCAGCAACAGAATACAAGAGATGGAAGAGAGAATCTCAGGTGCAGAAGATTCCATAGAGAACATCGGCACAACAATCAAAGAAACTGGAAAATGCAAAAAGATCCTAACTCAAAATATCCAGGAAATCCAGGACACAATAAGAAGACCAAACGTACGGATAATAGGAGTGGATGAGAATGAAGATTTTCAACTCAAAGGTCCAGCAAACATCTTCAACAAAATTATTGAAGAAAACTTCCCAAATCTAAAGAATGAGATGCATATGAACATACAAGAAGCCTACAGAACTCCAAATAGACTGGACCAGAAAAGAAATTCCTCCCGACACATAATAATCAGAACATCAAATGCACTAAATAAAGATAGAATACTAAAAGCAGTAAGGGAAAAAGGTCAAGTAACATATAAAGGCAAGCCTATCAGAATTACACCAGATTTTTCACCAGAGACTATGAAAGCCAGAAGAGCCTGGACAGATGTTATACAGACACTAAGAGAACACAAACTGCAGCCCAGGCTACTATACCCAGCCAAACTCTCAATTATCATAGAGGGAGAAACCAAAGTATTCCACGACAAAACCAAATTCACGCATTATCTCTCCACGAATCCAGCCCTTCAAAGGATAATAACAGAAAAAAACCAATACAAGAACGGGAACAACGCCCTAGAAAAAACAAGAAGGTAATCCCTCAACAAACCTAAAAGAAGACAGCCACAAGAACAGAATGCCACATTTAACAACTAAAATAACAGGAAGCAACAATTACTTTTCCTTAATATCTCTTAACATCAATGGTCTCAACTCGCCAATAAAAAGACATAGACTAACAAACTGGCTACACAAACAAGACCCAACATTTTGCTGCTTACAGGAAACTCATCTCAGAGAAAAAGATAGACACTACCTCAGAATGAAAGGCTGGAAAACAATTTTCCAAGCAAATGGTATGAAGAAACAAGCAGGAGTAGCCATCCTAATATCTGATAAGATTGACTTCCAACCCAAAGTCATCAAAAAAGACAAGGAGGGACACTTCATTCTCATCAAAGGTAAAATCCTCCAAGAGGAACTCTCAATTCTGAATATCTATGCTCCAAATACAAGAGCAGCCACATTCACTAAAGAAACATTAGTAAAGCTCAAAGCACACATTGCGCCTCACACAATAATAGTGGGAGACTTCAACACACCACTTTCACCAATGGACAGATCATGGAAACAGAAACTAAACAGGGACACACTGAAACTAACAGAAGTGATGAAACAAATGGATCTGACAGATATCTACAGAACATTTTTCCCTAAAACAAAAGGATATACCTTCTTCTCAGCACCTCATGGTACCTTCTCCAAAATTGACCACATAATAGGTCACAAATCAGGCCTCAACAGATTCAAAAATATTGAAATTGTCCCATGTATCCTATCAGATCACCATGCACTAAGGCTGATCTTCAATAACAAAATAAATAACAGAAAGCCAACATTCACATGGAAACTGAACAACACTCTTCTCAATGATACCTTGGTCAAGGAAGGAATAAAGAAAGAAATTAAAGACTTTTTAGAGTTTAATGAAAATGAAGCCACAACGTACCCAAACCTTTGGGACACAATGAAAGCATTTCTAAGAGGGAAACTCATAGCCATGAGTGCCTTCAAGAAAAAACGGGAGAGAGCACATACTAGCAGCTTGACAACACATCTAAAAGCTCTAGAAAAAAAGGAAGCAAATTCACCCAAGAGGAGTAGACGGCAGGAAATAATCAAACTCAGGGGTGAAATCAACCAAGTGGAAACAAGAAGAACTATTCAAAGAATTAACCAAACGAGGAGTTGGTTCTTTGAGAAAATCAACAAGATAGATAAACCCTTAGCTAGACTCACTGAAGGGCACAGGGACAAAATCCTAATTAACAAAATCAGAAATGAAAAGGGAGACATAACAACAGATCCTGAAGAAATCCAAAACACCATCAGATCCTTCTACAAAAGGCTATACTCAACAAAACTGGAAAACCTGGACGAAATGGACAAATTTCTGGACAGATACCAGGTACCAAAGTTGAATCAGGATCAAGTTGACCTTCTAAACAGTCCCATATCACCTAAAGAAATAGAAGCAGTTATTAATAGTCTCCCAGCCAAAAAAAGCCCAGGACCAGACGGGTTTAGTGCAGAGTTCTATCAGACCTTCAAAGAAGATCTAACTCCAGTTCTGCACAAACTTTTTCACAAGATAGAAGTAGAAGGTATTCTACCCAACTCATTTTATGAAGCCACTATTACTCTGATACCTAAACCACAGAAAGATCCAACAAAGATAGAGAACTTCAGACCAATTTCTCTTATGAACATCGATGCAAAAATCCTTAATAAAATTCTCGCTAACCGAATCCAAGAACACATTAAAGCAATCATCCATCCTGACCAAGTAGGTTTTATTCCAGGGATGCAGGGATGGTTTAATATACGAAAATCCATCAATGTAATCCATTATATAAACAAACTCAAAGACAAAAACCACATGATCATCTCGTTAGATGCAGAAAAAGCATTTGACAAGATCCAACACCCATTCATGATAAAAGTTCTGGAAAGATCAGGAATTCAAGGCCAATACCTAAACATGATAAAAGCAATCTACAGCAAACCAGTAGCCAACATCAAAGTAAATGGAGAGAAGCTGGAAGCAATCCCACTAAAATCAGGGACTAGACAAGGCTGCCCACTTTCTCCCTACCTTTTCAACATAGTACTTGAAGTATTAGCCAGAGCAATTCGACAACAAAAGGAGATCAAGGGGATACAAATTGGAAAAGAGGAAGTCAAAATATCACTTTTTGCAGATGATATGATAGTATATATAAGTGACCCTAAAAATTCCAACAGAGAACTCCTAAACCTGATAAACAGCTTCGGTGAAGTAGCTGGTTATAAAATTAACTCAAACAAGTCAATGGCCTTTCTCTACACAAAGAATAAACAGGCTGAGAAAGAAATTAGGGAAACAACACCCTTCTCAATAGCCACAAATAATATAAAATATCTCGGCGTGACTCTAACGAAGGAAGTGAAAGATCTGTATGATAAAAACTTCAAGTCCCTGAAGAAAGAAATTAAAGAAGATCTCAGAAGATGGAAAGATCTCCCATGCTCATGGATTGGCAGGACCAACATTGTAAAAATGGCTATCTTGCCAAAAGCAATCTACAGATTCAATGCAATCCCCATTAAAATTCCAACTCAATTCTTCAACGAATTAGAAGGAGCAATTTGCAAATTCATCTGGAATAACAAAAAACCAAGGATAGCAAAAACTCTTCTCAAGGATAAAAGAACCTCTGGTGGAATCACCATGCCTGACCTAAAGCTTTACTACAGAGCAATTGTGATAAAAACTGCATGGTACTGGTATAGAGACAGACAAGTGGACCAATGGAATAGAATTGAAGACCCAGAAATGAACCCACACACCTATGGTCACTTGATCTTCGACAAGGGAGCCAAAACCATCCAGTGGAAGAAAGACAGCATTTTCAACAATTGGTGCTGGCACAACTGGTTGTTATCATGTAGAAGAATGCGAATCGATCCATACTTATCTCCTTGTACTAAGGTCAAATCTAAGTGGATCAAGGAACTTCACATAAAACCAGAGACACTGAAACTTATAGAGGAGAAAGTGGGGAAAAGCCTTGAAGATATGGGCACAGGGGAAAAATTCCTGAACAGAACAGCAATGGCTTGTGCTGTAAGATCGAGAATTGACAAATGGGACCTAATGAAACTCCAAAGTTTCTGCAAGGCAAAAGACACTGTCTATAAGACAAAAAGACCACCAACAGACTGGGAAAGGATCTTTACCTATCCTAAATCAGATAGGGGACTAATATCCAACATATATAAAGAACTCAAGAAGGTGGACCTCAGAAAATCAAATAACCCCCTTAAAAAATGGGGCTCAGAACTGAACAAAGAATTCTCACCTGAGGAATACCGAATGGCAGAGAAGCACCTGAAAAAATGTTCAACATCCTTAATCATCAGGGAAATGCAAATCAAAACAACCCTGAGATTCCACCTCACACCAGTGAGAATGGCTAAGATCAAAAATTCAGGTGACAGCAGATGCTGGCGAGGATGTGGAGAAAGAGGAACACTCCTCCATTGTTGGTGGGATTGCAGGCTTGTACAACCACTCTGGAAATCAGTCTGGCGGTTCCTCAGAAAATTGGACATAGTACTACCGGAGGATCCAGCAATACCTCTCCTGGGCATATATCCAGAAGAAGCCCCAACTGGTAAGAAGGACACATGCTCCACTATGTTCATAGCAGCCTTATTTATAATAGCCAGAAACTGGAAAGAACCCAGATGCCCCTCAACAGAGGAATGGATACAGAAAATGTGGTACATCTACACAATGGAGTACTACTCAGCTATTAAAAAGAATGAATTTATGAAATTCCTAGCCAAATGGATGGACCTGGAGAGCATCATCCTGAGTGAGGTAACACAATCACAAAGGAACTCACACAATATGTACTCACTGATAAGTGGATACTAGCCCAAAACCTAGGATACCCACGATATAAGATACAATTTCCTAAACACATGAAACTCAAGAAAAATGAAGACTGAAGTGTGGACACTATGCCCCTCCTTAGAAGTGGGAACAAAACACCCATGGAAGGAGTTACAGAAACAAAGTTTGGAGCTGAGATGAAAGGATGGACCATGTAGAGACTGCCTTATCCAGGGATCCACCCCATAATCAGCATCCAAACGCTGACACCATTGCATATACTAGCAAGATTTTATCGAAAGGACCCAGATGTAGCTGTCTCTTGTGAGACTATGCCGGGGCCTAGCAAACACAGAAGTGGATGCTCACAGTCAGCTAATGGATGGATCACAGGGCTCCCAATGGAGGAGCTAGAGAAAGTACCCAAGGAGCTAAAGGGATCTTCAACCCTATAGGTGGAACAACATTATGAACTAACCAGTACCCCTGAGCTCTTGACTCTAGCTGCATATGTATCAAAAGATGGCCTAGTCGGCCATCACTGGAAAGAGAGGCCCATTGGACACGCAGACTTTGTGTGCCCCGGTACAGGGGAACGCCAGGGCCAAAGGGGGGGAGTGGGTGGGTAGGGGAGTGGGGGTGGGTGGGTAAGGGGGACTTTTGGTATAGCATTGGAAATGTAAATGAGCTAAATACCTAATAAAAAATGGAAAAAAAAAAAAAGAAAGCTAAAACTAGAGTTGTTCCATAAAAAAAAAAAAAAAAAAAAAAAAAAAAAAAAAAAACTATTACCCAACTTAGATAACTATTCATTCTTTGCCAACATGCAGAAATTTGGCTTTGAAACAGATCTAGCTCCTGTGTTACCGTGAGGTGTGAAGCCTCTGCTTCTTATAACCCAAGGGACCTTTTAGTCTTCTTTTGTCATCTGTGGCATAGAATTTAGAAGTATAATGGTCAGTTATTCTGCCTGATGTACCTCAATATAATTTTTTCATTGTACATAATAAATACAGCCACACAGAAGGAGGCTTTCCTTGTTTGGACAATTTGAGCATAGAAACAAATTATAGTTAAAAAGTATAACTCATTAAGTAAGGATTCACATTGATTAAGTATGTATAGCTAAAGCAAGTATCTGGAGAGGATGCGCATGGGTAAAGCATCTGCTACATAAGTGTGTGAACCAGATCTCCAGATATCAGTTGTTCACATAAATAGCACCCATACAAAAAAATCTGGTTCTCGAGTATACACGTAAGTCCTTGATTCTGCACATATAGTTGTCATGTACATGAGATATGGTAACACTAACAAATCATTCTAGATTTGCTGTTTCATTGTTTTTATTATAATTTTAAAGTGAATTTGCATTGAGGAGGCAAAGAGAAGAAGATATACTTGGGGTTTGCTGGCTAGCCTGTAAAGTCAATTGGTGAACTCTAAGTTTATTGAGAGACCTTGACTCAAAAATTAAGGTTGAGATCAATCAAGGAAGATACATAATGTGAACCTCTGGCTTCCACAAACATACAGGTGCATGCACACGCACACACACACACGTATGTGTGTGTGTATGTGCTTATGTGCATGCATGTATACAGTGAGACAGATAGAATGAGACACAGAGAAAGAGACAAATACTGGTACATAAAATAAAGAAAGTACAGGGATAATTCTTACTTATTATAGAATGAAAATGTCTATCATAATTTAGTGAGTTTAAACAAGCACTGTAATGAGTCCAAATCTAGTGGTAAGAGTAGCAGGGTTCTTAGCAAGTTTACAGAAATTCAGTCTCTTTCCTCATCTACTTATTAGTCATAAAGAAGAAGCTAGTAAATTTGCAGTGGAAAATGTGATCATACTCTACTTCAGCAAATAATAACATCACCAGTTATAGGACAGTCAATGAGATCTCTCCTCATATAACGAACAGACACTAATCACTTCAGCATTGTTCTTTCTAAATGTACACAGCTTGTACTTTCAGGAAGACATTGGATAAATTACATCAAAGAAATTGGATGTGATAGAACATTCTGGACAATCTCCTCAAAATGCTATCTACATGTCAGACACTAGAGAAGCCACAAGATCAGTGTGGCTTACCTCTCTCAGTCCTCAGTATCCACAGGAGTTTACGGTCCTGCAGTATCAATTCTTGTTTGCCCAACTGCCTTATGTTAAAAGGCGTTATACTGGAACCTCTTATCATAATCTGTAAGTCATCTCTGGATTGCTTCCAGTCCTGTGTAAAAATTGAACATGCATTGTCTGGAAGGCTTGAGACCACCATGTTTTCATGTTTCAGGGTCCATTAATTTTGGGGGTAACTACAACTGCTTCACTCCTTGAGCATCTCCAACCCAAACATCAAAATTCAGAAATGTTCCAATTTCACAATTTTTTTTTTTTTATCATCAGATTTAGGAGCACTTTGGATTGGGGATTGTTGTTGTTGTTGTTATTGTTGTTGTTGTTGTTGTTACTGTTGTTATTGCAGTTGTTCAACCTTTCTTACATTAACTTCTATGAATTATTTATTGTATTCTGCTCTATTGTTTGAACTTTGAGTAATAATAATGACAATGTTTATGTTCTATACAGATACAACTAATTTTTATTATTTCCACACAAGCTTGGTTTATTTTCCAAATGTGAAGTCTATGGATACAGCATAGTGCATACTTCTCTTAGGTCAGTAAAAATAATTATGAGACATATGAGGCAGAATGATGAATGTGAACAAGTTTTGAGGGTGCAACTTTAAACATCAAAGTACTTTGCATCCTGCATCTTCTTAGCCTCTACCCAGATGGCCCTGCCTCTCTTGCTAGTATATATTCTTCAGCATAGGTTATGAGAAACTTAAATCTATAGAAAGCATGTTTCTTTGAACAAAGAGCAATGGTTTGTACAATTCTGATAGAAATTGGCTTACTTTTGCTTAATACATGCCTTTTTATAAGTGACAACCTTAAAGATGGGATCTATTGAAAAGAAATGTGTGAGGGAGAAATGAAATTTCCCCAGAGAAATTCTTTCATGCTATTTATTGCCAGTCATTATTTTACCAAGAAGAATTTGCAGAAACATAGCCACTGCCTTTCAATAAAAATCACAGGTTAATTCAGTCTGTTTTTCCTTCAGTGAAATTCACCTTGAATTTCCCAAAGATGGCCATCTTTATTCAAACCTCAGTAAAGCTTTATTGGCAAAGAGAATATAGATTTTACTTCAGTCAATACTCAATCTTCCTACTTAGTAAACGTTCCAACAAACCAACAGTTGAAATACAAAATAAACAAACAATTACAACAAAAAGGAATTAGGTCTCTTAGTCTTTGCATACTTTTTATGCCTAGTGATTCTTCTTATGTTAGTGTTATTTCTGCCTGAGTATCGGATTACATCCCAGAAATTGCCTACGTAAGAGAGGGATGCTGGCTTAAGGGAAGAGTCAGTCATCTGTGAATAGTTCAGGAACCTTCATGTCTTAGGCAGCCCAAGAACAAACTACTGTCCCTTCACAATACAACAAATGAAATACTTGTAAATACGAATTTTTGGTGAAGCAGAGGCATGGCTGACACATTCAGTGTGCCTAAGAAGCCCACCAGCACAGCTCCTGGGTCATTTTAGGATAGAGAGAAATTTAGATGTGACCACAGAAGAGAGCCTAGGCACACACACACAAACACACACAAGATGCAGGTATAGGGTGACTGTCTCTTATCTAGAATATTGGGTAGAGCATTTCAAATCTTTTCAATGTTCGAACTCTGTATTATTTGTATTAACTTCCTTGACTGAAGATCTGTAACTGAAGCCTTTGTAGTCTGCTCTGGCCTCAACCCCAAGACTGTTTAGATCACCAGGTATTGACAGATGCACAGTATGATGTTTAATACATGTTTATAGTAAATAAAACACAAGATAACAGGAAACAGTTTAACTTGAGAGAGGTGGGTAGGTCAGATGATGAAGGTATTTGAAACCTCAGCTAAGACTTCAGATTCATTCAGGACATGACTTGGCCATTGAGGTAGCAGAGGTGGTAAAATATCAAAACCTCCAACTTCCCATTAACTGTGGAAAAGGCTTCCAAGAGAACAACAGTGATGATGGGGTGGGGGGGCAGCGGGAATGCTAATCGTTTGTACAGAAGATGCAAGTTAAAGAGAATGGGACAAACCTGAGGCTCCAGAAAAGGGACATTAACATGAGAATATGGCTGTTGAAATAAAAACTAGAAGCTAAGGTAGGGATTTTAGATATGTTAGGTATAGGGCCGTCTATGTTTCTGTCTTGAGTAACTGAGTTGCTAGTTATTTTATTAAGTATAATTATGACTGTAATAGAAGAAATGAGATTCAGAAACATAATATCAAGTTCAGTGTTTGATCATAGTGTGTGAAGATATAAATAACCCATGTGATTGTCAATGAACTGTTTTTAATTAGGCACTTGTACTTTTGAGCCTGAAACCCAGGATATAAGATAAACGTCAAAGCCCTAGTTGGAGTCCTTGAAAAATTAGTGATTAGGACTGTCTGCTATTGAAAATACAAGAGGAACCGATTTTGTCAGGAATACTTTTGCATGTGTCTTTTCTCCACTCTCAAACTGCTGGTGGAAATGGAAAGGCTGGTAAGCTATGAGTAGAGTTCCATACAAGGACACGGGAGAACCAGAGAAGTTCGCAGCAAGGTGAAGGTAAACGCAGTAGAGGAAATAAGTGGACATTGTTGTGAGGAATAGATGGTCAAGACCCCAGTGTTATATCTACAGATTATGGGAATATTTTAGGTGTGTCCACTGGTTTTGATATGAGAGTTGTCGTTGATCCAGGACCATTAATGAAAGAGGTGTTAAGAGACTGTGTACACCAAGCAAGTAGCAGGAAGATGGAAAATATGGAGGATAGAGATAGATGACTCTCTCCAAAAGCTGAACTATATAAAGAAGAGCTAGAACATGGCTGGAAGTAACCATTTTGGGGCTAGATGATGATGTAATGTTAACATGGAGAATAAAAAGACTTTCTTTGTGAACATTTGCTAAGAAGGAATAGGAACAAAAGAAAAAAGAAGTCAAATCAGAAAATCTAGATTGAGTCTGGGCTCAGCCAACCAGCCACCTGATTAATTAACTAATTATTGATCTACCTAATCAACTCTACTGATTGTTAAAACCCACCATAGATGATATTCATATAAAAACCAGAAATTAAGGTCACTCAGCTCTGCTTAAGGACAGTGAAATCATAGTCTTTGGTAGGAGGGACAGGAATGCTTGGTGGTTTTGCAGTCTTTTTGGCCTTCCCTCTTCCTACTGACTACAGGAAGAGTTCATTGGTCTCCATCCCCACTGAGATGCTGCGGATAATTGATGGCTTTGGGGGAAAGGAGAGTCAGTTTTCTTTAAAAGCATGGTCCCTGGGTGGTTCACCATGATCCAGTGGATTGTCCCCATTCATGAGTACATGGGGACAAATAAGATTCATTAGCTTATTAAAAATATAAATGAATATAATGTTGAGAAAAGTGGTGTAGGGAAGGATCTGGGAGGAGTTAGCAGTAAGAGTAAGAATGAATTTGATCCAGTTACATCTATAAAATTCTCCAATTAGTTGACTTCTCTTGTATAATTTGGCAAATGAAAAAATAAAGGAGTAGATTATGATAACCCTATAGCTTAAGTCCTGCATCTGACTCTCCAGACCTACTACTGACTCCTTGAGAATTAACCCCACTTTTGTAAAAAGTGCTTCTTCTCTCTGTTGCTGCCATAATGGATTCTTTTCTTCCTCAAATTTCCACAGGCAATCCTGGTTCAAAGTCCTTTTTGATTCTCTTTTTCTGGAAAGTATCCCCAAGAGCAAGTTAGGTTGGGTCCTTTGTAGCTTTTATTTCATGGGCAATATTTACTATGTCTCTTTATAGTATTTAACATCAACTATAGATTTGATTATAACAAGTTTTGGTCTAAGTTATTACTTGGATCCTCCACGGTGTTGTAGGAGAGCATTAAGGTAAGCAAATCTCTTTGGTTTTTTGTTTGTTTTCTTTCCATAGAGATGTACTTTTGGGGCCAGGAAGTACTAGGTATTTGGTGGCTATTCTATTGATTTTGTACTCATGACACTGGCCACATGTTGTTGTAGTTGACCTTTTAGACCTCAGGGAGATGGGCTGAGGGGAGAATAAAAGATCTAACACTGCAGTTCAGGCTCTATTTCTTCTTGCTGCAGGGTTGACTTTTCTTTTTGCTTCTTTCTTCCTTTTTTTCCTCTTCCCTCCCTCTGCAGTCCTGGTACTGAATCCTAATGAGGTGGAGAGCATTGAATGCTTGGGGTTATTTTTAGGTCATTTCTTCTGAAACTCATTGCGAGATCACAGCCCTCTAATTTCCTGTGCAGGGCTGTGGAGGTCACACAGGGAAGCCAGGGATGATTCTTCATGTCTGTGTCGGTCTTAAAACTTGGATCCATCAACCATGGAGTTCATTGTGTACTGGAATGCTCATCAAGATGCCAAGCTGCAAGCCAGTGCTTATAGGTGTGAATAAAGCACGTTCGCATTGGGAATTCTAACAGGAGGAAGATGAACTCTGTGTGTATTGCTCAGGATTTGAGCAGCACAGGAAAGCTGAGGATTTTGCCCCTGTATCTGGTTTTTGCTTCCTTTCTTCGGAAATACTTTGCTTTGGTGATTATCTGTATTGACCTAGAACTCATTTTCCCATTAGCACTCCAAAAAGAGCAAAAATACTAACATGCAGAAAATGGGATTGATAGCTAATTTCTCCCTATAACATGCCATGGATCATGATAAAAATAAGGATATAATATAGCTTAGGATAAGGATATAATATCACTGTATGTCTATCTTATTCAATACCTTAAAAACATGGTACATTTTACCTAATAATTTTTGAAGAATTTCATATAATATTTTTCTGTCAAAGGTCATTAAAACATTTTAGTGTAATTCAGTGAAGCATCACCTATCTTTCATGTATTGATCCAAATAATCAATATATTCAAATTCCATTTTGTCATTTGGAGACAAAGAAAACACAAGAAATCCGTAACCTGTGTACTTTCATTATGTAATGCTCCTACCTATAGCTCCTTCCTGTACGAAGTAGTTTCTCAGTTATATTGGTATGCTATAATATATATATATATGTGTGTGTGTGTGTGTGTGTGTGTGTATACCACATTTGCCCATTGGACCAAGAATATGTACCTAGTAAGCAGCTCTGTACATTGACCATCATGGAGTCTCATTCAGAGAGAATAAAGGATCCTGTACCTGTGGTTAATCGCTTGTCTGCATATGACCTGATGCTAAAAAGAAATAATTGGAACTAATTACACAAAACAAAAAGGACAAGAAAAGCAGGGACCTATGGCTAGGAATAAATTGAGTTCACCCTGGCAGAATACTGAGAGGAAACTGGCTGGGGTTGGGCAGAGTAACAAATGCAAAGTGTGTGCTGAAAGGACGGAGTAGCACCCTAGTGGGTGGAGCTATGCTGGATCTCTTTATCGCCTTGTGCGGTCGTTTTATAACTTTCTTGAAGAATGGTTCTCTTAAGATTGATGCATTCATTGAAGTCACTGCTTAAGGTACATTTGATTTCCTCCAGTCTCGGGTTCTTAATTAAGATTTTTTTGCTTCCTAATTGTCAGCCCAGTCTCAGGTTTTGATGGCTTCTGAATGCATTTTTGTTTTTACCCTTGTAAACAGGAGAGGTCACACACAATGCAGTGTGCTTTGCTGGGAGCAGCTCAGTAGAAGGCATGTTAAGTTGTCAGAGTGCTTTCTCAGCTCTGCAGCTGTCTCTAGCCACCACCAATGTCCCCACCGTTGGCAAAGCCACCCTATGTTCTCCTATACTGCAGTTACTTACCTAATAGTTTTTGCCAATAGTAGGGAGGGAAATATCAGAGAACTCTATTTACAAAATATTTTGTGAATGACAGCTCTTTCCCAGCAGGATTATAGGGTACAAAGTATCTCATGGTCCCAGAGTTATTTTATGATCATGCTAATCATGCTATCAGCCTCGGGAGTCTCTATGTGCCCGGACTCTGTGCATTGGCCAAACATCATGGGGTATCAGTAGACACAGGCAGCAGATTGTGTTCTGAGGGAGGAAGTCACACGGAGAGTACCATGTTGGTTCCACTGTGACAGAAGTGGCTTTCTACTGTTGCTACAGGGTTTCCTAGCAGGAGTTGGTCACAGCTGTAATACTCTGGGATTTTAGGTCAGAGCAGGGGAAATACCTCAGCTGTGATCTGTAGGAATCTCCATTTGGAAGTCTGTCTTATGACCAGCTGTTACTCGAGGGCTCCTCCCAGTAACACTCAGTCCTGGAAGAAACAAGGCAAGATGGGCTGGGTGGTGTGAATGGCCAGTATCTATATGAGTCCTCAGAATCTAAAGCCAAGCAGAAGGAGTTTAGCAAAGCTAGCCAGAGAGGCACAGAGAGTACACTGTCACCTGGCAGGATGCTTTTCATATGCTTCCCAGGGGAACTGGAGTCATTAACTGACTTCGCAGGCCATTACTGTTTAGGACCCAAGGACTGAGACAGAATCAAATAGAGGCACTGGGCCCTGACTTCCATTTTCTGCTGGGCATCTGCTATGCGTTTGAATCAGCCCTTTTATTACAACAAATGACCTGCATTTGGCAGAGTTACAAATTCCTCTTATGTATGACAAATGTGGTTTGTTGTTTCTTCTGAAGAAACACAGTAGGAAAGATTCAAACCCGATTTGAAACCAGTGTAGTCAGACAACTAATGGGACGTTGTGTCATCCTCCTGCATCTTAACAAATGGCCTTGGCTATGACTATTAAAAAATGTCTATGATTTTTCACTGGCTGATTTGGTTTGAATGAGTAAATTATTTTTATTTCATTGCATTAACTGCCAGAACATTGAATGAGCCGATAACTCCCCAGTGTTGCCGAGCTGCAGAGAACTATTATTCGGAATTGAATTTTTATTGATTTTTGTATGCTACAATGACTTTTCTAACATAGTAGCATGAAAAGAAAATGAGGAAAAAAATCCAAATAGGGCATGGGGTAAGGAAGCGGAGGCTGTTGTGTCCTATGGCCCAGCCTAAGATGTGCCACTTAGGGGCAGGTACTGCTGTCGATGGAAGACTTGTTGCTGATTGTATGATTTATAACCAAGCCATGCACCTGGCTTCCTCACTGTGTACTCCTCTTCTTTACCCCTAATGTTGTTCCTAGTCGTCTTGAGTGTCATTGACATTCTACTGTAGGAAAAAAAAAATGGAAGCAGAGTGACAGGTAAAGTTATAGAAATAGAAAATGCAGTGATTTGCATTTTATTGATGATGTCACGCATGAGAGTTTACACACACACACACACACACACGCGCACAGAGTGTGTGTGAAGAAGACAATGAATAAGTACATCTTTTCAATAACAGCCTTGTATTTATCACATATCCCCATGTTTTCTTTGTCCTCTTAACTCCTGAGAATGTTCTCAGGTGACATGAGCGGAAATGAAATGCATAAGTAACTTAATTAATTCATCCTCTCATTGAACAAATATTCATCAAGAGATAGTATACGCCATTCTGGGTACCAGGTGTATTACCTTCCTTGTTGGGACAAAATGCCTACAGATAGATGTATTATAGCTGTGAGGAAGGTGGGTAAGGCCAGGGTTGTCTCTGGGAATTGAGCAGCAGAGAGAGACTTGAGCAATAATTATTAAGCCCTGCCTTTAGTTTCTGTGCCCCAAAGGTCCCACACCCTTTGTAGACCATACCACCGTCTAGAGAACAAGTGTTCAGAGACATGAGCTTGCAGGAGAGGATATGCTATATTCAATTCAAAGCATAGACACATGACAATAAATCAAACAGATGAAAAGTTTGCCCCCAGTCCCACAACAAAAAAAATAAAATTGGGGGCATGTTTAAATTCATAGTTCTCTGAGTTTTGAAGGCTATGTAATTTTAGCTTCTTTTATTGGTAGATGTGTCAAGAGTGAACCAAGACACAATAAAATGAGACAGAAAATGCTTATGCCCACAATCCTAACTCAGTATACACTACAGACAAGGGGTGGGGACTCTGAAAGTAGAGGGATAACTTTTTACTGGTGTTTGATGTTTGTGGAAATGAATGTATATTTTACCAAGTTTATATACAATGAATGTAATCATTGAGAGGTAAAAATGTGAAATGCTGAATAATGTTATTTTAGGGTTTATCCTATAACAGATAGAGTAGTCTCAAACAATTTGCTGTTTACAGATGATAAGAGTTTTATATTCTTTAACCACATCTGAAATATTTAATATTGTGTATCACATATGCAATTTAGTTAATTTCCTGTGTGTAGAATAATCTAATTGTTATCTGATACACAGCTATAACAAGATGAAAGGATAGAATCCAGTCATGCTTTACCCTGTCCGTAAATACTGATAGAAGAAGCATCAGTCAGAAGGGTATCCCTCTGTGATTCGAGAGAGGTAATAAAGGGAGGATGTTCAGAGATTAGAAATAAAGAAATGAGAAGATAGTGCTAAATTGAAGATGATAATGAAGAAAGTATGTGGTGAGGAGGGTTGGAGTGTGTGTGGTATGTGTAGGGTGTGTGGTATGTGTGAATGGTGTGCATGTGTGTATCCATGGTGTGTGTGTGTGTTTGTGTGTGTGTGTATACATCCACACATGTGTGGGTACAAGAATGCATGTGTGTAGAAGTCAGAGAATGATAGCAGATAATGCCTTGCGCCTTTCCTTTGAGGCAGGCTCTCTAGCTGAATTGGAACTTTGCCAAATGGAATAGGCTCCTTTGCTGTCTCCCCCTCTGCCTCACTGTCAGCGGGAGCAAAAGCCCTTGCCATCATCCCTGGCATTCCTATGGGTTCTGTGGCTGAGAACTCAGGTCCTTGCACTTGCAAGGCCAAGCATGTGATGATTCAGATGTCTCCCCACCCCTGAAGGCCCATGTCTTAGATTAATGAGAATCAGAAAGTGGGAATTCAGTCTAGGGTGTATTATTTAAGATGGGGAGATCTTCTACTTCAGCTTGAATAACTCTTCTCTAAGCTTTCCTCCGGGCACTCCGCTAAGCTGTACTGCATTTCATGGGAGGGGCTTCCTTTCCCTCTGTCTCATGGCTCATCCTTCTAGCTCTTAATTGCATGTGTGCAGTGTGCCTTTACAGTGAAAGCATGTATAGTAGATGGGCCAGGATGCTGTATGTCAAGAACCTTCACACTTTCACAGGGTCCAGCCCATGTTCAACAGTGAGAGGATAGAAGCAGCTGTGCTACATTTTCTGAACACCCACATCATAGGCTTCTCATAGGGGAAGTGCTACTTAGAAAGAGTTTTAATTTTTACTTCTGTACTGTCATATGGAAGTAGGCATATTCTGTAACAAGTACAGATTTGCATGGTGAGTTTTAATCATATTTATCATGTACCTGTATATATATATCATATATATGACTATGTATGTGTATATATATATATATATATATATATATATATATATATATATATATAAAACAGATGAGGGGTAGGGAATCTGTAAGCAGTAGGATTGTTTTTAAATATAAACATATATTTACATATATATATGTATATGTGTGTGTGATTAAGGTTTTTCATACAACACTATCTTGTTTATTATTTCAGTCTATATAACTTAAATCTTAAATACCATGACTTTTTGCATAGAATTATTAAATATATGTTTATATATATTATTAAACATATATATATGTATTATTAAATCTTCATTTTAAAATATTAAACAATAATTTAAATATATGCATGTATGTGTATGTGTATATATATGATTGAGATTTCTCATACTATACTATCATGGTATACAATGGCATTTCATTGTATCTAACTTAAACACCATGACTTTCTGGCCTTTAATTTCTGCATAGTATTATTAAATATTAGGGTTGCTACCTGCCGTTCAGATATGCTTTGAGACACTTACAGCCTACATACATTTTTTTCATGTAATCTCTAATCTTTTTCTTAGCTGTGCTTATAGAATTATAGAGGTATATCAATGAAACATTAAAAATTATAGTGCTACTGAAATATCTACAGAAGATTCAATTCTCTTGAATATAGAAATCAATACATGTGAACATAGTCACAGATCTATAACCATCATCCAGGGCAATATGGGGGTATTTTTATATTAACTGCAAGGTCATTATTCATCTCTTTCTTTCACTCAACTTTAGCCCCAGCTGATTACTAACCTACTTTTTCACCCATTACAGATGTTTCTTATAAATGGAATCATGCAATATGTAGCCTTTGATGAATGGCTATGTTCAATTAATATAAATTATGCATTCAAAATTTACCTATGTGCATGCATCAGAGTTTTACATATTCCATAATAGACTGTATATTATGTATCTTTTTATCAGATGAATCCTCTATAATTGGACCTGCAAAACAATTTGCTCCATTTACAACTTGTTCTTTACATAACCTTGTCTCTTCTTCCTTAATATTCAAGACTCTCAAGCCTGATTTCATTTTCATCTCTAGGATCTTCCATTTCAAACAAATAAACAAATAGACCTCGGTTCAGTTAACAGAGGAAAGAGATGTGTCCATACTTGCTATGCTAGCATTTTTGTAACTCTTAATACCCCATTACTTATCGGTAGCCATTTGTGTCTTTTCCATTGAAAATGGTTTCCAACTGCTTTGTCATTTCATCTCATTGAATCTGTAATTTTTCATGGTGTTTCATGAGAGATTTTTAAACACATTAAGGCCATTAACTGCAGAGTATTTTATTTACAATGGTTTACAGAAAGTAATTTTATTTTTGTTTTTATTTTTTTGATGATGATGATGATGGTTTTTCGAGACAGGGTTTCTCTGTGTAGCCCTGGCTGTCCTGGAACTCACTTTGTAGACCAGGCTGGCCTCGAACTCAGAAATCCTCCTGCCTCTGCCTCCCAAGTGCTGGGATTAAAGGCGTGTGCCACCAACACCGGGCGGTAATTTTTTTTTTTAACTAATAATACTTGTCTGTCAATCATTTTTTAGTGGCTTGTTCTTCACACTAAAATCAAACCTTTGTTCTTAAGGTTTTCTAGATATTTTATTATGGATGGGGTTTCCTATTAAAATGTTTTTACCACTACAGCATTTATTTCAGTATAAAGCAAGACATAGATCTTCTCTTTTTTTTCTTCAGAAGGGCAATGAGTCATTTTAATGCCTTTCCCACTTAATTTATCATGTACTAAATTATACTTTTTATTTGAGTGTCTCTGAAAAATGCTCCAGTTTATAATTAATTTGTATCAGATTTATGATAAAATCATCCCATATTAATCATCTTAACTTTATCATAGGATGTAGTAATATATAGACCTTAAAGCTGTTATATAGCCATTGTGCTTAGGAAAGATTTTAGGTATTAATATTAATCTTTATAAAAAGATGTATGTAGCCAGGTGTGGTTGCACATCATTTTAGTCTTCAAATTTGCTAGGCAGAGGCAGCTGGCTCTCTGTGAGTTCAAGGTCATCCTGGTCCACACAGAAATTTCCAGGCCAGCCAAATCAGAAAGTGAGACCCTTCCTTTAAAAATAAGAAGTTACATCTAGCAGGAATTATTATCATACTTACAGGTGCAGAGACTAAGGCAAATAGAGTTTAAGATACTGATTGAGTGAAGGATCTCATGGTGTCATGTTGCTTAGCATGGGGTTTTTTTGAACCCCTAACAGTGGAGTTTTTTGGTATTTTTGACTCTTTTTGCCTGCTCATGGGGCATTTTTCTTCCTACTGGGATGCCTTGCCCCGCCTTGATATACCCCAAACTCCACTGTTAGGGGTTCAACAAAAAACCCCTGCTAAGCAAGCATAGCATGTATGCAGAGGACTGAGCACATCCCCATGCAGGCACCATGATTATTGTTTCAGTCTCGGGGAACCCAGACAAACCCTGCTTAGTTGATTCTGTGGGCCTTGTTCTCTGTCCCCAATATCTCTGGGTCCTATAATGCACACTCCTCCTTTTCTGTGGTGTTTCGTTTGCAGAGCTCTGTCTTGATATAAGGCTTGGCTGTAGGTCTCTGTATCTGCTCCCATCAGCTGCTGCAGGAAACTTCTCTGATGTCAAATGGCACCTTGCCCAGTTTTAGGAGTATAGCAGGATATAATGGTCAACTGATGACTGATCTAACTGGAACCCCAAACCAGGAGAAGGAGCCCATGCCCAAAACTGTCTACATGGTCAGGATCTAGAAGCTGGATGGCTTAGGATCCTAGGGTAGAACCAAACATGAGCAAGACAGATAATTTCAGTTCTATAGTTTCACTGTTTTGTGCAGCAGTTAGTTTTGTGTGTCTGGAGATAGACTAGTTATGATTAGAAGAAGTTATGTACATCCCTGAATACATATAACTTTTCTATATCTAAAAAGTCTGCGGTTGCTTTGATTGCTGGTTTAGAAACTAACTAGTTTGCATGACTTGGGATGAAAGTCATAGCTAGCATGAGAGGCATTTGCCACCATGCCAAAGAGCTTATTTCTCTAATTTTTAGTACATTCCGGAGCTAGCTGGAATGTGTATGTGGAACCCCCGTTTTTAAGACTCACGGATGCAACAGACTTAGGAGAACCTATTAAGCACTAGGCTGAAGAGTAGATCAGAACTCTAAAGTCAAGGGATTTCTCATTTGAAGTGATATCTGGGGTTTGATCCGATACCTGGTATTACTGATGGATTCAGCTCTATACACCTTCTCTGCCCTTCCCCCAGGCTCTTGTCCTTAGTCTTTCTATTTGCAACATTGGGAGTGATAATGTGCTTCTCAGAGTCTTCTAGTGATTCCGAGTGTCAGTGGGATGGGGAAGCAAGGTAGTTTGGTCCTTTCTTGGGTCTGATTCTTTTTTTAATGAATATTTTTAGCTATCCCTTTAAATCCCTTGACTTTAGGAAATAAAAAAGATCCCAAGTCAGTACATGGTATTCCAACAGAGGACAAAGGACCTCATTGTGGCTTTCTGTCTACTAATGTAGTTAGTATAAAGTAAGGGTAACTAATGATTGCCATCTTCATTTGTACTGAGCAAAGACAAGGAAGCAGCATCAGAAGAAAGTGTTGACGTGCCTACTCTTACATGTTTGCATTTTACTTGGTTAAAAATCACAGAGTATTTAGTGGTAGCAAAACTCAGATGATCACTTGCTAGCACTGAATAAGCCTTCTCTTGGAAGCCAAACTGACCTAGGAAGCTGGGAAGCAATGGGGAAGGCAACACAGTAAACTTGGTCTCCAGAGCATAGCTCTTCCCGTCACTACTCTGGCATCTTGGCTCTTTGACTGACTTTGACTCCAGTAGATGATCTTTCATATACTTTCTGAGTAGTGCGGCTTTTCTTGGGAAAGACTTTTGGCTCAGAACGCTTTTGAGTGACAGCAGAACATGACCTGTTGTGAGATTGTGCAGCAGAGTCTCCCAACTCTAGGCTTAGTCACTCCCTTTGCTCTCTGCTTCCTTGGTGGTTTTGTTGAGTCCATCACAGCAGGAGTCAGGAACTCTGAACCACTAGGACAATTTAAAGAACTTGGATAGAAGGAAGGTTTACAATTCAACTGAGGGGGCAGCAAAGCCCCCTGAACATACAGATGCTGGTTGTCCGTGGGAGAGAGAACATTTAGGGAAGACTGAATGTGCACATGGCTGCACTAGTTATTCATCGGGTGTTTTTTGACTTGCTAAAAGGAAGTTTAATGTATTTATACAATTTATAAAGATGTAACTGATTCTGGAGCTCTGCTCTTTACAGAGGACATATTTCATGTTATTGTAAGCACTGAAGAAAATTAAATCAATAAATCTACAGCCTGTAATTTGAGATCCTCAATTTGAAGAAAAATACATTGTCAGGGTGGGAGGAGAAAAATCCTTTTCATGGAAGAAGAATTGTAAACAACCTGTCTTGGCTCAACTGGCCTGTGGACCCAGGTGACAGCAAGAATAACCTTATTCAGGAAGATCATCAAAGGGTTGTCCAGACACCTCCCTAGGAGCCAAGGCCAGCTGCCTACCCTTTGAAATGGTAGAATAGAAGGCTATGCAAATGAAGCTGGCTCTCTCCCTGTAGAACTTCCCAGAGAAGTCTGGGCTGGTTGGCAGTCAGGCTAAGTGTCAGGAAGCAGAATGGATTTCCCCTCTCAGTGGCACTGATGCGTTGTGACCACTGGCAAGCCAATTAACCTCCACAAGTGTCACCTCTCTGTGTGTAAAAGGTTAATAGTGCAGCTTGTTTGCAAAGTGCCCGGAGCCCCGTGTGAAGGGCACTACCCACATACCCAGCATGGCTGCTTGACTAGAGGGCCTTGCATTTCTTAATTATATATCCGGTTGGATAGGTTATGGATTCTGTTGTAACTAGCTATGGCCCCTTCTCCCTGGTTACAAATAAAAAGACTAATAGGTGATCTCACTCTATTACTGTCTTTTCCAGCTCCCCAGAGGGTTATGGGAATGACAGAGGTTACAGATTAATAATGCATTCTTCAGTGAACAACAAAAAAAAATTTCATGTGCATCTCAACTTCATAATGGCTGCGGATGGTAATTTATTAGGCCAAGTATTTCATCAGACGCCAAGCAGATAATACTGGCACACACTCCTGAAATTATGAGGATTTTTTTTTGACTCTGGGTAGTTTTTCTTCCTTCATATCAATATAAAGTATTAAGAGCCATTTTGCTAAGGTATATTTCAGGTGCATTTATGAGTCTTGGAAAAGTAGAACTGGGGAGTGTCAGAAAGTGACATATTTGTGTGTATCTAACTTTTGACATGAAGCTCGCTGTTTTATTGAATTGGGGCCACATGGGAGGAATGCCAATCCTAGCTCAATGTAGCCTACACACATATCTCGTGCTTCTTTGCAGATTTACGGAAAAACTTTGAACAAGATCCACAAGGCAGGGAGGTTCCTATTGAAGGCATGATCGTGCTGCATTGTCGCCCGCCAGAGGGAGTTCCAGCAGCAGAGGTAAGAAGGTCTCCACAGTCCCAAGCCAGTCCTGTCCTTTGTGAGACAAAAGCCCATGTGATAAGAGTTGGAAAAAGAGCATAACCCGGAATTCTTGGTGTCTGGTTTCCCTTGCAAGGCTTGATGAAGAAATCATGAAGAGGAAAGCTGTGGATGAAACCTGCCTCTTGTCAGCATTCTGATTCCCACACAATTTTGCTAGGCAGTCTGGATGGACGAGCCTTGACTCTGAGGATGGACAGATGTAGGCATCATCTGTCCTATGTTCTGTCAGGTCCCCCCAGTTTTGGATAGTGGCTGTGGGTCACCTCTGAGCATTAACAAGTATGGAGATGTGCCTGTGGGAGGGATGGTTGGCTTCTGGTCATCCTTCACCCGCTCATAGACCATGCACCTTCTGAATATTTAGCATATCACTGTCTCTGTGCTGACACGAGGACTATGGCATATGCTGAAGCTCCTTTGTGACATCTAGAATTCAGAGTCACCAATAGTTTTAAACTCCAGATATGTATATTTCCTAGAGCCCCCAGCATACACTGTGAAACTTTAAGTGTGACTAGTAGTACCCTGTGGTCATGCATTAAACATGGTCTGCTTGACCACAATGACTGGGAACAAAACTAACAAGAGAATGCAGGCTATAGTCCAGGACTATAAAAAGTAAATGTATAACATTATCCCTTGCTTAGCAGTAACTGTTTCAGCCATGGCTTTTCTCTGTGAAGGTAGAAAACTATTGGTCCTTTGGTTAGAAGTAGAAAGACTCCAAAGAAGAAAACAGAAACAAAGAAAATGTAAATTTGAAATATTTGCCTCCTGTCCTTGCTAAAATACCTGTATGATGTGTAGTGGGAAAGAATAAAGGAAGGAAATGGCATGAATACATCCCCCTACACACATATATGCACACATGTGCACATATACAAACACATACACACACACAAACACACATATAAAACACACAAACACACAGATACACATACAAACACACACATTGTGCACATGCAGACACACAAACACACACAGTGTACACATGCACACACACATACACATGTGTACACATACAAACACATACATACACTCATGCACACACATACATGCACATACATACACTCATGCACACACATACATGCACATACATACACATACACAAACACACAGAGGCTTGCATATTTAGGTAGAAATCAAGCTGGGTAGATGCTACTGAGGCTCAGATGGTTACCAGAAATGAAATAAGCAGACTTGAAAATTGAAGTGAGCACACCATGCGTGATATGAAATAATTAGCAATGAAAATGCTTATTTTAAATTTGTATTTGATGTAGAACAAAAAGATATTAATCTTCTGCCAACTTTCTCAAAGCATGCATCCTGCCCTCTAAGTGGAACACTCCATTCATGGGAGACGATGTCATCTTGTTTAGGACCTCCTGTGTTCCCAGAGGTCAGCCTGGCATATCATCATTATCTGCAGCCCCCTTGCCATCTTTGGGGATCCTGCTCTACAGATAGTCCAGCAGAGACACAGGCAACCTCTGCAGACCTTCTCCAGGATGTGGGCCACAGGTGGGAAGGAGGCTAACATCCTCTGTTAGCAGTCTGCCCTTGGGATGGACTGCATGCCAGACTAAATTGGGAAGTTCAGGAGTCGATTTTTACTGTTAGGTGAAAGCCTAATTATTTCCCTGGGACAGCCTTGGCCTTTGAGAGGCAGGAAAACTGATGTTCAGATCGATGGCCTAACAGAGGCCTCACAGTTGTATATGGTCTCTCTTTGAAATCTTCTAGGGGTCTCTAACGTGCATGTGGGGAATGGGTACCATCTGTGTTAGGCTTTCTGTTATCACTTCTCCTCTTCTGTACCTACTGCATTCCAAGCAAACCTTCTTCCTCCCCCCTCCCAGTTGAAACAGTCATGCTTCAGCCTCAGGTCCTTTGCACATGCCAAGTTCAGCAGTATCAATCTCTGCTGTTCTTCCTGTAGGGCTTACTCAGCTTATCACATGCATGACAAAGCTCACTGTAGACACTTTGGAACATATTGCCCCACAATTACCCTCCTTTTAGCCTCCTTTAGTCTTAGCCTCCTTTTAGTTCCTTCCTTATCTCTTATCACTCATGTTGTACTGGCCTTGTCTGTTTTCTCTTGTCCTATTGGATTTAGTTTGTGTAAGGAGAGCTTTTGTGCAAGATACCCATCTCTGTATCACTAGAAAATGAAATGGTACTCTTGTGACTATTATCAAAAGGAAGAAATGTAAGAATGGTAGCAAAGATGGAGAAAGTGGATTCCTTGCATCCTTGTGGTAGAGAGAGAAATTTAGTCCAGCTACTAGGGAAACACTAAAGAGGTTGCTCCAAAACAAAATATAGGACTACGCTGTGACCCAGAATTCCACTAGGGGCATACATACCCTAAAAGGCACCTGTACCTCCTCTTCATTAACTGAACACTAGTCAGTCGCCGATGTCTGGAATCAGCCTATGTATGTCAGCAGAGGAACAGTGAAAGGCATGGTTTATGTAATGTGACATCGGTATTAGTTAGCCTTTAGAGAAGATGCCTTTCCATGTCTACCATCACATGTGAGCCTCTATAGCATCGTGTCATATGCCAAATGAACAAGGAGTAGAATGACTAGGTACCCTATGATCTCACTTTCCTATACAGACTGAGAATGTATACTCACTGAACAGTAGAGACTACCAAGATTTTGTGGAATGGCGAAAGGACACAGGATTTCATATGAGAGGAATAGATTCGGGAGATCAGTTATACACCATGGCTACTGCAGTTAATATCAATAGTTGTGTTCTTATAAGTTGATGAAATAGACCTTAATTGTTCTCAAAAGAACATATAAATATGTGTTCTATTCATACAATGAATCACCTTGACCAAAATGCGAGTTTTGGTCATATAAATATGTAACTTAGTGGATATATTCCATTATAGATATCCATTTCAAAACAACATGGTGTACATACATACATATACACACACACATGCGCACATGCACAAACATACTGTGCTGATTTGTCTTATAACAGCTTGACTCACAAACTAAAGTTATCCAGAAGGAGGGAACTTCAGCTGAGAAAATACCTCCATATGATCTGTTTGGAGGGAATGTTTTAAATTAGTGATTGAAGTGGGAGGTCCGGTCCATGGTGGGTGGTGACATCCCTGGGCTAGTGATCTATAAGAATCCAGGCTGAGCAAGCCAGTAAGCAGTACCACTCCATGTCCTTTGCATCAACTCCTGCCTTCAGGTTTGTGCCCTGCTCTACTTCTTGTCCTGACTGACTTCAATGATGAAAAGTATTATGGGAGCATAAGCCTAATAAACCCTGTTGCCTGGCAACTCGCATTTTGGTCAAGGTGATTCATTGTATGAATAGAACCCCAAACTAAGATACACAACATCACACACACAAATACACACACACACACACACACACACACACACACACACACATACTTTATTTGTCAAGGAAGAAGTTAATCTATAAAACCCAAACAGCTCTTCTCATGACAAGATGTTCAATATTTACTGAATATGAGTGAACATAGCTCCCTGCCTCTGAGTATTGGAGAGTCTGTCAGACTTGTGGGGAGAAATTCTCTAAGACTAGTGAGCACATTACTGTTTGTTTCCTTGTGTTCAGTACTAGGTACTAACAAATGACTTGAGCATTCCCCATCTATCCTTTGAAGGTGTAGATTAAATGGCGAAAAATAAAGGGAACAGACATGGTACTCATAATCAGATAAATGTAACAAACAGCACAAAGCAAAGTACAGCAGGCTGTGGGTGTGCACACATGCATCCTTACACGTCACATTCCTAGACAGTGCAGGCTCTGATGCTGTGCAAGCTTGGTAGAGGATTCTGGTGTAGCAGGCTGGTTTCTAGGAGCAAGCAGCTTCTAAGCCTGGTCATATGTTTAAAAATATTACACTTGCCTTGATATGCCAAAGGATACCCTTCCATCCTCCTTACCTCACCTCCTGTCCATTGGCTCAGTCCATTCTCTCCCTTCATTTGCCCTTGATGGTGCTTCTCAGCTATAATCCAAATGAACAGGGCAGGGCTGTTCAATGACAGTGAACATAGATATTTGGTAGAGTTAAGAAAGAAGGACAAATATGTAGTTTGTTGTAGGTACCTTATTGTCCATTTAAAAGTGGACATTCCCACCCTTCACTGTCACTATTCCAGGTTATACAAAAAGGGGGAGGCATTGCTTTCCTTAATTCATTTCCCAAAATTCCTGTCACAAAGAACCACAACATAGAAAGCTTAAAATGACAAATATTACTTTGGTTTTTTTTTGTTTTGTTTTGTTTTGTTTTTACTCATAGTTCTAGAGATAGGAGTTGGAGCTCCATGTGTTGGCAGGGCACTTTCTCCTGGGAATACTAAAAGGAGAACTGTGCTAGGCTTGTCTTCTACCTCCTGTTATTTGCAAACAGTCCCTTTTATGTTTGTTTGTTGTTGTTATTTTGTTTTGTTCTTTTTGGTTTTTTTTTTTGTTTTTTGGCCTGTAAGCACATCACTTCAGTCTCTGCCCCTGCTTACATGTGACCTCCTTTCTGTATTAATGGGGGTCTGAAGACTCCTGTGTCTATAAAAGCATCACCTAGTGGATTATGTTCTATCCCAATCCACTAAGCCTTTACATTAATTTTATGGATCACAAACATTTGTGAAGACTCAACTTCCAAATAAATAGAGGAATGGAATCACTTATCCAGCCCAGTATGCTTCCCACTTTCTGCTTGAATAATCTATGCTTTATAAAGTATATTTCAGAGTCAAGCTGGATGAAACTCCAGGTCTGTTTCAAGAAGCAGTCAGAACTGGAGAATGCTTACAAATAAATTGTAGGCTAAGAGGGACTAGACCTTGGTTTGTATTGGAGGTAGCTATGGGGAAATTTTTGTTGCATTGTAGGTAAGTGAACTGCTGCATAGTCCAGCCATTATTTCTAGCTTTACCTTGATGCAGAGAGGCCTCCCACTTGACTTATCATGGATTGCCCATTGAACTGCTGGATTCTGAGCACCAGCATGCATGGCTCTTTGACGTTGACTAGTAGGACAAACAGAAGTTATTGTCTTATATGTCTGTATTCCTCCTTGGAAAGAAGAAAGAATGGGAAAAGGAAGACTAGAAAAGGAGGAAGAAAGTAACTATGTCTATATACTGCCTTGCTGTGGTCTCACAGGATGAACAGAATCTGTTGTGTGGTCCTCAGATTGAAGAGTGTACAGTGGCTATATAATAAAGGGATGGTCCTATGGTGGCTAACTGTACAGTATGGCAGTAACTGAGTACTGTATTTGGAAACTGGTCGTTCACATGATTGTCATAGTCTTTGTCTCAGTCAGTGTTCTATTGCAGTGAAGAGATATCATAACCACAACTGTTACAAAAGAAAAATATTTAATTGTGGCTTCCTTAGTTTCTGAGGTCTGAGTTAATTTGTCATGGTGTCAGCAGGCGTGGTAGCATCCAGACAGACATGGTGCTAGAGAAGTAGCTGAGAGTTCTACATCCACATGTAGCAGCAAGAGAGAGACTCTGGGCTTGGAATGGGCTTTTAAAACCTCAAATCCTACCCCCAGTGATACACTTCCTGCAACAAGGTCACACCTTCTAATCCTTTTAAACATTACTGATCCCTGCTGACTAAGTATTCAAATCTATGAGACTATGGGAGCCATTCTCATTCAAACCAGCATAATATCTACCCACAGCAGGCCATGTTCTATCCTGTACCACAACTGGGTTCACGTCCTGACCCTGCTGAAGGGCACGCAATGTCTTTACTGAAGGGAAATATGGTATCAGAGACACTGGTACATCACCTGGATTTTTATCACAGTAGACTGGGCAGTCTCCCACTGGATGTATTTCAAGTCACTTTCTGGGCATGACTATGTCTTGTTTGCACAAGAAATATAATTAATACAATGACCTTTCTCTGTAAGATAGTCATGGCAATCAATTCATTAGACGAAGATATGTGACTTGTATAAGAATATAAAGCCACCACTTATAGGGTGCCTACTTGTACCAAACAATATGTTTAAACTGCAGAAAAGATTATGAATTACTAGAAGAGTACAGGATTTTCAAAACTGTCATACCATAACTGGGTCAGATCTCTCAGATTACTAGTCAAGACTTGACACTAACCTGAAAGTTCAGAACTGAGCTGTCCTTTCTGTAGTTGTTTTTGCTTATTTTTCTATTTTTCTGGATTTTTTTGTTTTGTTTTGTTTTAGTGTGTGTGTGTGTGTGTGTGTGTGTGTGTGTGTGTGTGTACATGAGTGTGATGAGACCATGTGGTTAGGAGGTTCCCTAAGCCTTTGTCAATCTTGAGAGTCTTGGGTCAGTGAGAGCAGATCTGCCTGCTCTGATCTTGGACATTCTACCCATAACCCTACATCTGCTGTGCAGGCTGGGAGTCTCTGAAGCAGTAACCCAGCTGCGAAACAAGGGGCAGAGTACAGAGAGATGGAGGCTTTGGAGCTGAGGCCCAGGGAGCCTTCCTCGGTGTAAGGAGACTGGGAGAAGTTCTCATAGGCTGTAGAAAGGAATTGGATGCCCATGGTTAGCTTAAATAGACTTTGAAGGAGAAGAAAGAGTATGTCCTATAACTTCTGTACTCTTCGCTGTCTTTCTTGTTTGGTCTCACCCTTAACAGAAAGAGGTTATCAGAAAGGACTGAGGTTTGCTCTAAGGGGCACACTGTGAAGTTTGGATTAGAGAGTTATTGCTCTAGTGCTAATAGATGATTTATGAAAATGGTTGTACAGACCAAAGACTCTCAGCATGGTAAGGCAATGGAGACATCATGGCCATTGGCAGCAGATTCTTACTCAATTCTCCCATGCTGACCGACAGCTATGGCAAGTCACCACCTACCTTCAACCTCAGTTTCCTCACTGCAAAATAAAAACAATATTTCTTTGTAAGGTTTTTTTTGGGGGGGGCATCAAAGAAGAAAAAAACTAAGTATTAATGGCAGACATTATTGACTTTTATGGTTCTTTCTCTTTTATTTTTATTTTATTATTAATTTATTTTGTATGTTCATGTATTGATGCAAAGGTCCATATGTGTGCATGTGGAGGCCAGCGTTCAACTTTGAGATGTTGTCTCTCAGGCGCTGTCTAGTTTATTTTTGAGCTAGTGTCTGTCACTGGTTTGGAGCTGGCCTGAGTAGGCTGGATGGTCAGCAAGCTCCATATATCTGCCTGTCTCTACCTCCATAAGCTCTGGAATTATAAGTAAATAATCCACCACACCCAGGTTCCTCCCCCTACCCTGTTGGGTCATGTGGATCAAACTCAGGTCCACGTAACTCCATGGCAACTACTTGCCCTAGAGATTTATCTCTCGGTTCTCCTTCATTGCTTTTAAAAATTAAAGAATCATCAAATCTCAGAAAGGGAAATAGAGGCCTGCTCTATGTAGTCAGGGAGCTAGATTAAAGCTGCAGTCTCCTGCAGTACACTGTTATGAGTATCAAGTGTGAGGGAGACGTGGCATTTCACAATGGAAGGACACTTTGAATGGCTTCTAGCTTCCTTCTTCTGTTATGTTGCCCATGGAGGAATTAAATGTCTACTGACGAAGGCCACCTTGTTTCCTGACCTTGCCCCTCTGATGTATTACGGATGGCATTGCCAGTAAAGCATCTTTCAAAGATTGCTTAATGTAAAGTTCAATGTTAGCACCTGACTTCCTTTGATCTGGCTTGAATAAAATTATCACACGGACCATACATATAGTTCTTACCAAATACCTGAGAAGTGAAGAGATGATAACTGGAGCCTTCCCAGATTTCAAGATCTCATCCTAATTGCTGGATATAGTTGAACATTCATGTTATTACAATTACTCTTAACCTTAACCTTGGGACGGTTATAACTAAAGATAGCAACTTTAGTGCTGGACACTTGTTGTCTTGCTAAAAACCAATTTGCTCTTTTCAAAACAATTCATTATCCTACACTGCACTTTTTTATACTCCCCAATTAAATGAAAAATCTATCTTTCATAAAAGTTAGAAATTATGTCCAATGAAAATCCGACATTTTAATGGTTTTCTACAGATTAAAATTGTAGAGTTCTCAATAAACCCTGATTTACTGATGCTGGCTATAAAATGGTTATTGCTGTTAATAAAGTCTATAAATCTTAACAGGTTATATTTGCCTTGGACAATAAAACTTGCCATAAAGGCTTAGTGTCTAGGGCTAATTCTGCTCACATCAAGGTAAACAGCCTCCTCAAAATAATTCAGTGTCTTTGAGAATTAAGGCCTTAAAGCTAAGCAACAGACAGATTCTAGCCCTGGGCCTTCACCTGCCAGGAACTATTTTTGGTTTTTAGTCTCATCAAAGAGTCAGAAATGATATTGGAATTAGAAAACTCAAGGTCGAGGGCCTTGTTGAGGCCTTGACATCATTGCAGCATTGAAGAGGAGTATGTCTTCTCTGGGCTCAGGACAAAGCTGGGTCAGCCATTAACTGATCTCTATGAGCACAGCAAAACCCTTGTGCTTGACAAAGTCCTCTTGAACTATGCAAGTGTTAGACTCCAGATTAAGGGCTGATGAGGTGAAAAGAGGTTAACGAAAGGAAATTGTTTTCTAACTGTCTTTCTAGGAATCAAGGAATGGCTTATGAAGTCTTGCTAATCACCCTCTCATTGGCTATTTGCCAAGTTTTGCTAGTGTTTGGGAATTTCATTTTAAGTTTTCCTCACTTGAATAAAACTCAAGGAAGTGGCTCTTGTAGTCACTTTAGTGGTAGCTGTCAACCTGGTATACTATGGGGGATTGGAAGAAGTGATAAGGGTGTAGACTTCCCCAGGTTTTTCTGCAACTAGATGAATGCATCTCTTCCAAACCTCCTTGTTGTGATATGTGCCATGTGTTCAAACGGCTTGGTGTTGCCAATTGTACCTATTCCATGATATGATTGCTTATTGCCTCTGTCTGTGTAGCAACCTAGCCTGGCTCTTCACCACTCATGAAGGTCCTGGGCAGGACTAATATTCTTAAGTAAAGTCCTTTCCAGGAAAGAGTTGATGAGCAGAACAAAGAACCTGACCATGTCACCATGTGTGCCAGGCCATATTAATTTCAGGATGCTATCAGAAAGAGGACTTTGGACAAACATAAGTATCTGGGATCAAAGGCTAATTGTTACATATCTCTTATTTTGTTACAAAATTAGAGGCTTAGGTACTGCAAGCTTCTAGTGCCCCTTTTCTTATTTCTCATTATTTCTGACGCATAACTGTGAAGATTGTGCCTTATCTGTGGCTTCCCATTGTCTTGATAATTCTGCTCAGATTGGCACCAAGCTGTTTGCAAGTGAGGGGCCCCTTGCTCTTCTCCTGTGAGAACATTCTGAATAAAAGGTTCCTCTGTTACTAATTTGCTCACCAGCATAAAACCCCAAAAGAGAACCTATGATATCAGGCTTTTTAAGACAAGAGTCAGCAGACTCTTGTGTTTAACCTCTATCAAACACACCATGGAATGAGGATTTTATTTAAAAAAAAATAAGACTAGAAAAATAATTGACTAGAGGAATGTGAAGTGAGGTGCCCACATTCTGAAGCAGTGAGCCCCGGGTATAAATAATCAATCTAATTTGGTGCAGCCAAACCACAAGGAATGTCTAGTAGTCCAGATAAACTTGGCTATGAGGAGACTGACAACGAGGACCTCTGCAGGAAACCGCATTTGATTAGAATGTATATAATATTGTAATAAAAGCCTAATGGACTTTAAAGGAGAGAGTATGTTGAATTGGTTAAATACTGGTAATTAAGTGAGAGGAAATTAGTCCTTTGGAAACATTTCCAGAAAAAACAAAAAAAAAACAAAAAAACAAAAAACAAAAACCTGCTGTTCTAAGAGAGATGGGAACATGAGGTTAATATAAGTTATTTTCAAAGGGAATGTCTGCCGTCCAGATACCCTCAGCCCTAGACAAATACTCATGCAAACCTTGTTGCTGTGCTGACTTCCATATCCTAAGTTCTGAAGCATTCTTCCCTTGCGGAAGAAAATACCAGGCACCTGACCCTTCCTGGTTTGTAACTATTTTCCTTTGCCTTCTTGCTAGATTCCTTGGGAGGGGAACTTAAACATGGTTCTTAGAATGGCCATTGTCATAGGCAAGGAGTAAAGCCAAAGGTTGTCGCCTTGCTTTGCATGCCTTGAGCTCTGCCAGTGCCATAGTCAGATGTACCCAAGGGCCTTCTTGGTTCTCGCTGTGCTTCATTCTCTCTTACATTGCTGTCCCTATGCTCTGTGTGTGTCCTGTTTCTTCCCTTGTCATCCTGTCCATCTCTGACTAACATAGTCTCATTTGGCTCCTTACCTACCAGCCTCCTAGTTCTTCTTTGCTCAGCTCAGTCAGCACTGTGTGGGTCGTTCTGGAACAGAAACATGACATAAAAGCAGAAAGGATTTGTCTTGACATTGGCTCCTAGATACGGAAGCTGCAGTCGGCTGTCTGTCTGCTGGCTTCATGGACATGATGCTGTGAGGAAGCAGGAGAGCATGGTGGCTGGGATGGGTGGTAGCAGAGGCTGCTCATCGGTGGTGGCTCAGAAGCAGAGACTTAGAAGACAACTTCAGAGGCATGTTTCTGGGGAATCCTTTCCTTCCTTCCGTCAGATGCCGGCTTCCTGAGCTTCCAGAGCCTCATGAGAGTCACCCCAGTGCTTAATCAGGCAGCGTGTTAATCCATCCATTAGAGCAGTGTGTTTCGATACAATTACTTTCCCAGAGTCTCACCCCTACCCAGTCTGTCAATCAAGCCTTCACCACATCATCCTTTGGAGGATACTTTCAATCCATATAACACCCCAATTCATCTTTCATAGAAATTTGTGATTTAACTGGTGTGACCCTCTCAAGTTTTCTCTTCTTCCCTCTGTATGTTTTATATAACGTATTGATTTGAATACTTTTTCATTATATTTTTAACTATTGTATTTAATTTTTCATCCCAATGTGTCATAGTTCCTCAAAGTAATATCCCGTGGGGACAGGAAGTAAAAAAAAAAAATCACTATTTCCAATAACCCCCCACCCACCCACACAGTAGATAACACAAAATTGGTCAAGCAGATTACTGCCAAATTTTACATATAATAATACACTTTTAAATTTGAGTAGAACTTTACAGTTTATATTTTAGTTATATCAAGTTCATTTGATCCTTAAATCTAGGTGTGTGTGTGTGTGTGTGTGTGTGTGTGTGTGTAAGTGTATGTGTGTGTATGTGTTGGTGTCTTTGCCTTATAAAATAATGAACAAAAGGGGTCCCTTTATCCACAATGTGTGAAACAAGAAGGGTTTCAAATTTCAAATGTTTGGGTTTATTAACATTTGTTATATTATTATCATTATTGTTACTATTGAATATATTTAATGAGATATCATGGAGATGGGAGTCAACTTAAATATAACAATAATTTTTGTTTTATATTTATTTTATATAGCCTTAAGATAATTTTATATATTCTCTTTAATAATTTTGTAAAATTTTTGGCTTGTCATGTTGGTATTCTAAATGTCCTCTATTTGGGTGTCTGAAAAGAGCCCAGTGGTAGGACATTTTCACAGCATGTGTGGCCCTAGGTTCAATCCCCAGTTCACAAAAATGGTTTATATTTGGTACATTTTGACTTTTAGATTTGGAGATTACAGCTGTTCTCTGTGTATACTCACTGGAAAACTGCAATGCAGCTTACCTGTATTTCATGTGTCCGCTAATCTTCCCAACAGCTCTCTGAAGGAGGGATGGCAGTTTTATAGATAAGGGAACTTACAAGCTTACAAGGTATTAGGCAGTTACTCAAGTACATGGTTACTGACTGAGCCACTATGGGACAGTCTGACTTCAGAGCCTTTACATAAAAGTGCCTCATTGTTGGTCACACCTTCTATCTTAAGCATAGGTAGAGAGTTTGCCTGTCCTTGCCTGGCTTAAAATCTTTTGTCATTGGTGATATATATATATATATATGATATTATATATACACACATATATATTTATATTATACATACATATGCATACACAAACACACACACATATATATGATATTATATATACACATATATAAATTTATATTATATATACATATACATACACAAACACAAACACATGCACACACACACACACACATATATGTATATATATATATATATATATATATATATATATGTGTATATATATATATATATATAATCAGTGGCTACCTGAAGGCCTGTAGTTTCAAAACCTGTATACATTTTATTTTACTATATATGTGCATAAATGAGAGAAGTTTAGACAAAGTAAGAGATTAACAAAAACAACCAATAAAAAAGTACAATAATTCTAATAATGTGTAGTTGTAAAAATGTATGTATATTATATGTGTGTGTACATACACACACACACACACACACACACACACATACATACATACATACGTACATACATACATACTTCTTGTCTTGGTCTTTTTCTCAAAAAATAAAACCCACTTATTTGAAAATAGATTTTAGTGATCTCATCATGCATTAATTTTCTTTTCCTATTTGGTTGTGAACTTCTAAATTGTCACTTGTACCTTGTGGCTTTTCTTTAGTGCATTCAAACAGTCAACATCACTAACCTTGTGCTTTAGACCTATTATTATGTAAAGTGATGCCGAACTTGAATATTAGCTCCACACTCCTGTGACGGTTGATTGGATAAATGCAATAATGACCGAATGACTAATGGGCAGATGGCATTTTCATCATGGACTCCTTAGACACAGTGGTTTACAAAATAGACAGGACACAGTGGAACATCACACTATCACCAGTCAGTTTAAAACATAGGGAATAGTTTTTCCTGAAATTGTCCATTTAATGTTTTTGTACCACATTTGAAATTGAGTTACTAAATCTAACTCTAAGGGAGAATTATTATATATGAATACATATGCACCTGTAAACCAACTTGCATTTCATCCTCTTGGGCTGGAGTACAGTTCAGGAGTAGAGCTTGCCTACCATGCAATAAACTCTTCATTTGATCCCTAATACCACAAAAAAATAATAATACTTCTGTTCTAGTATTTATATTCATGATTCCAGGTCTAAGCCCATTGGCAATTATTTCTGCACGTTGAGGGCAATGGAATGTGTGCTGCACTGGGATTGTAGGGATGTCAGGACAGGGTTACTTAGTGTCAAAGATGGGCATTGATCTGTTTTTAATAGCAATGCAGACAGCCCACAACCAAGCAGTGAGTGCAATGATATTCTTTAAAGCCATGCATAAGGAAAGCAAATGTCTGCTTGCTCGATTATCATAATGAAGGTGGAGAACTATTTCTCTATCCTAGGTCTTCTTACACAGTTTAGCAGCAATAAACAGCCTTTAAGTCTTGAATTATGCAGAAGTAAGAGCAGCCCAGGAGGCTTCCATCCAGACAGCTACAGATCTGTAACTCAGCAGTAATGTTCCATGGGTGTGAATCAGGACTTGCATCCCGGTCCTGCTGAGACAGCACAGGTTTTAAAGTTTCTAGGCAGCACAACCCGCACCACCCTGATCCTCTCTGCAAATGCAGGCTGCCTGTGTTTTTCAGCTCATTAAATTGGAAAGAAGCAACCACAACCATGCGCACCATCAGCAGCTTCTCTTGGCAGTTCTCTGCCATGGGGTCCTCTGGTCCTCATGGCTCTCTATAGTCTGCTTTGGAAGACATGATACCTGCAGCTACTGCTTTTTTTTTTTTTTTTTAACTTTTAGTTAATTGTTGGTGATGATAATAAGCACCAACCCTGTGGAAATTCTTTCACATAACTGCCAGTAGAATAGAGTGTGCCCATTTCTCCTCCGTGGGTGGTTTAGACACCTGCAGAATAAGCACCTGCCTACAGGTGCGATAGAGATGCATCCAGCTGATCTTATTACAGGTTGGCTATAATTCTAGAACCTGCTGCTGAAGGAATCCTAGGTGGACTGTCATTATACCACAAGCTCTCATTTTTTGTTGTTGTTGTTGTCTTCCCCACCCACCCTGCTCTATAAGATCTTAAGGAGCCACTGCAATGTTCCCTGGGAGCCACATAGATCTGGCTGCATAGCAAGCACATCAAGTGAAAAAGTGACTTATACTGCAAGTCCCTAGGCTTTGCTTTGTACAAATTGCAGTGGCTTCCACCCCACCGATTACAGGCAAACCATCCCAGCCTAGCATCTGCACAGCTCACTTCACATGAAGCTCAGCCTCACTTGGCTCTATCTGTTAGCTTTCCAAGAAAAACCATCCAACACTCAAAAGCCGAACAGCTGATAATCCCCTGCTGTGGTGAATTTTGATTTAAATATAACTCAGTCTCTCTTGGCTCTGGCTTAACTGAATTGGAACTGTTCTTTTCATTGTTGATTCAGTATTGGCTTGAAGATCTGGCTGTCTATTCCCCCTAACAGATTCTCTATGGAGGTATTTATTAGTTGTGTTCAGTATTTCCGAGGCTCTCTGGACTGCCTACAGTGACCCTTGATTGTCACAGTGATAGATTAAAACTCCATTTCTGTCCACAGTGTGTTGAGCTGATTGTTAGATTTCTGGCTCAACTGGTTCGCTTTAAGATCACACCCTAGAGGCAGTCATGGTGGGTACTGCATGGGAACAAGAACCGCTCCACATTGTACCATCACTGGTAGGATATGGACCTGTGCTTTGAGAATTATGTATTGAACTAGGTAGCTAGACTAGTCCTGTTTTCAATATTGTCATCTCTGTGCTATTTGAAATGCCTTAGTTACGGTATTTGCATGCATTCAGAAGGAACACAGTGTGCCATAATAATGAGTTAGTATACCTTTGTGTAGAAAAAAGACATGTTTATCTCCCTTAAGACCTCACATTCTCATGAACTTGGCTCAAGAATGGGAATCATGAAACGGTACCGAAGGAAGGTCCTAGGGATAAGAGATAAAGAAGGAAATAAACATTTCCAGTAAGGAGAACAGGCTTCGGTATAGATATAGATGCTGACAGAGGCTGAACTTGCTTATGTGATATTTTCCTTGATTCTGTGATCTTCCAACTTGATGCAATCCTGAATAATGATGGTTGGCATTGCTCACAATCGTTCGAAGATACCATGCCAGGATTTCTACTAGGCAGTTACTATGAGAACTTCTATTTAGCTCTTTCATCCAGCCAACTCTTTTTTTTTTTTTTTTTTTTTTTTTTTTGTCTTATAGATACAGTAATTGAGTACCAGGCTAAGTAACTTTGAAGACTACCACCCCACCCTACCTTACTCCACCCCCAGATTGTAGGAGCCCTGGTTTTTTTGTTTGTTTGTTTTGTTTTGTTTTCACTTCAAGTTTAGCCTTTGGCACAATCCTATACTGTCAATTGTCACTTCCTCTATGCCCAGAAGTTGCCAAGTAAGGGAAGAGATTCTGTGGGTATCTGCATGCTGCCAATGGATTTTCAGTATCATATAGCACAACATTCCTCCTGGATGCTGATCTGTTTTCCATCAGTACAATATCTTAGACTAGTGACTATCCATAGTCAGTTAGTTATGCGATTGGTTCTCAAATCTCATAACCACAGATTTCAATTTATTTAATAAATGAGTTTGGTGCCTCAAGGTATTTGGCAATGAATGGGATACTTCTTCTGTTCTTAATCAGTTCAAGTATCAAACAAATGATATAAATATGTAAATAAAAATCGAATAGGGAGGTGGAGAAATGGCTCAGTGGTTAAAATGTCTGCTGTTAGGCAGCAGATCTGAATTCAGTTGCTAGCATCCAAGACAGTTCCCAAATACCTATAAATCCAGTGCCAGAGGGTCTGACTCCTTTCTTTGGCCTGCGAAGGCATGCATGTACATGCACATACCCACACAGAGACACAAACACATACACATAACTCATAATAAAATATTCAAAGAAGACTCTAACAGCTTGAATGTTGACTGTTAAGATAGTAACAGTAAAATTGGAGGGATATGTCTATTTCTACTTACCAAGACTGGTCTGAATAGCATTCTCATGCATATTTTGGAAAAGTGATTATAAGCCCATTGTGTGGCGGGGCTATATTGGATGAGAGATGAAATCACATGAGTGTGAACTGTCATGACTGCTCAGGAAGCATACTGTTTTTTGTTAGCTTCATTTTGAGAAAGCCTTAAAAGCTACCCAAGTGTTGGAGTTAGGGAGTAGATAGGGGCACACTCAGAAGCTCTGCTGTGCTGAACGTTTGGACTGACTTCTCTCGGGTCGTGAAGAGACATTGAGGAGACATTGTGCATCAGAGAGGTGACTACTAGATGTATTTGTTGCTCTATAATTCCACTTTAAAAAACCACACTGTTCCTCACTCCAGGAGGCTGGAATTGGACTAATTGGCAAGCTGGTAAGGGTTAAGTTGGTATCGGGGTCTCAGTGCCCTTGTTGGAAGTAACATTAAAAAAAAAGTAACATAACACTAAATAATTTCAAATTTGCATTAAATGTTGACTCCTAAGAATAAAAGGGAGTAGAGAGCCTAGGAGTACCCTGACAACTGCTGTGACAGCCAGCTCTCCCTCCCAAACCTCAGCAAGTAGTAGACCTGACTTTTGAAGCCCATTTAGTTAGGTCTGTTGCCCCTGTCCTGCGGAGCAGATGAAAGGCTAGGTAGACCTGTGAATGCTTTGTACTCCCAACCTAGGGCAGCATGTCTCAGTCCCAGCACCGTTGCCACTGCCTCTGAGTACCATTGTCCAGACTCCACTTTGTCCATTCTGCACGGCTACTGGGTGTGCTGCTGTCCTCTGACTCCGAACAAACATTGCAGCTGACAAGAAGGTCACAAGTCTTTACATCATTCAATGCCCCTGAACTAGCCCTTCCCCTCGGCATTCAGTGTGGACTCCCAGAACTCTCTGATAGAGCCTTTGAAGGTGTCCTTTCTCATCTATTCTGAGAACACAGGGATCCTCCCATTCCCCATTGCCTTTGATCCCATTAGAGCCACGTAGGAGACTCAGATTTGTCGGGCTGTATTGTCGTTAGACTGCTTCTCTAAAATCTATGCCCAGGGGCAGACCAAGGCTGGTGAAGTGCTGTCATGATTGTTTCCATGCAGCAGGATGCTTTCAGCCACATAATGATGATAGGTTCTCAAAGCTCCTGTGGTACAACAGCATGGCAGAAGCTTTTGTGTCCTATCAGACCACACCAGTGCTTTATTGTATCAAAAGAGCTTCTGCTCGCCTCAGGTCCTCACTCCATTGTCTCAGCCAACTTCTGCATATGCTTTATTCTGCATGTATTGTTCCCAGGGGCTTATTCTGCCATGGTCTATCATACCCTTATGACTGGCTAACCTTACTACCTGCATTTAATGTGGCTTGCTACATTTCTTTTAGCTACCTTCGTTCAAGCATGAGATCTAGCTCCGGCGCACTTCTCAACCTGCCCGACTCATGGACTTATTGTGCAGTTTTCATGCCTCAGTTTCCTGCTTTCTGTTAATTTTTTGGCTATTTGTAGCAATTATGGATTCCTGGGATAACCAAAGATCGTGTCAATCAAAGACAATCCCCATCCCCTTTCTACTACTTATCAGTTGATACCTGACTCTGACTCTTTTTTTTTTTAAGCATAAGACAGAGAGTTTTTAACCTTAATAATACTGATATGTTTTTGTGGGCTGATTCTTGCTTTAAGAGGATGTCCTGGTCAAGGGCAAACTGTTGGGCAGCATCGTTAGCCTCTTTCTACCCATTGATGTTATTAAGCTAGCAATGTCCTAGCCAACCCAAGTATAACTACCCAAAACTGTGATCAGACATTGTCAAACAGCTTCTGTTGAAATGCTGGCAGAGATATTGGTTTTTAGGGAGTTTAGATACCATAGTGATGGGAAAGTAACTCATTTGGAGAGTCCTGGCATAGGATGCATACAGCCTGGGCTTCAATCTCCACCACCAAAAGGAAGAGAGGATAAGAGAGAATGTCTAGGGTTTTAGCTCATTTAGTAGTATGTTTGCCTCTCACCCACAAAGACCTGGGTTTACCTCCAGCATCATTTGAAGCCAGGCATGTTGATGCATGGGGAGGTGAATGCAAGAGGTACACAAATGTAGAGTTACCTTCAGCTACACAGCATAATTGAGGACAGCCCAAACTACATGAGACCCTGTCTATCAAAGACACAGAAAGTTAAAGGTGGGAGGAGAGGGACCTTGCTGTACATTCTGTTTAATATCTTGACTGCTGTATAGCTTGGGCTCACTCCTTTATGTTCAGTGGCGCTCCACTTTAATCAGTGGTCTGTAACACATCTCACTTGCCTGTGATCACTTGAAATCAGTGGGTATAACATCATATTCACCTCTTAATAAGCTGTCATTAAACCTATTAAGCCGATCTGGCGTATAATAGATATTCAAAGTTTGGAGCTGAGATGAAAGGATGGACCATGTAGAGACTGCCATATCCAGGGATCCACCCCATAATCAGCATCCAAACGCTGACACCATTGCATATACTAGCAAGATTTTATCGAAAGGACCCAGATGTAGCTGTCTCTGGTGAGACTATGCCGGGGCCTAGCAAACACAGAAGTGGATGCTCACAGTCAGCTAATGGATGGATCACAGGGCTCCCAATGGAGGAGCTAGAGAAAGTATCCAAGGAGCTAAAGGGATCTTCAACCCTATAGGTGGAACAACATTATGAACTAACCAGTACCCCTGAGCTCTTGACTCTAGCTGCATATGTATCAAAAGATGGCCTAGTCGGCCATCACTGGAAAGAGAGGCCCATTGGACACGCAGACTTTGTGTGCCCCGGTACAGGGGAACGCCAGGGCCAAAGGGGGGGAGTGGGTGGGTAGGGGAGTGGGGGTGGGTGGGTAAGGGGGACTTTTGGTATAGCATTGGAAATGTAAATGAGCTAAATACCTAATAAAAAATGGAAAAAAAAAAAAAAAGAAAAAAATGTTGAGGAAATATGTAAGTTCAAATGAAAATGATTATGCTGGGTTTTGTGATTGATCAGAGGTATATGTATTACATTGCAGTAAGCTATACTGCAATTGTATCTGTATGAGAACTGAATGGGGAGAAAAGATGAATCGAAAGAAAGCGTAAGTTCCCCCCAGTTCATGGTCACTGTCTGTATTATGTCCCTACTCCCAGGTGACCCACTGGCTTTCACATGGCAAAAGGAAAAGCTACACAGGACAGCTACAAACTGCAACCCTGCCTGGCCTTGCACCGATGCTTACAAATGTTCTGGAATGGAATGCTTACAGTGAATGGGAATCATATCAGGAGGTGCCCCTGCAGAGCAAGTGACCACAGACAGTTTTCTGCACATATCAAAATTCCATAGTTACACAGTGATGAATAGAGCATTTGCCCTTAGTATATGATTCAGTCTTCACAAAAGTCTCACAAAACAATCTAAAAGGAGACAAATGAATGTAATTGGCACAACTTGGTGAGATTTCAGAGCATGTGTTCAGGAGACCTGAGTTCCAGGTCTGGAGTTACAGTTCCTTAAATAGAGATACTAATATTTTTCCTGTATAAAAGTCAGAGGCACAAAGCGACAGCTGGGGGGCTCTTAAAATCCTTCAGAAGGTGTTACTTATTATAAACCTGCTCTTTTAAAAATGTGGATCTCAAGCCAGATGGATTGACATGTACCGGATGTCTCAGCTACTTTGGGGACTGAGGTGAGAGCATCCCATGATCCCAAGCATTTGAGAACAACCTAGGTGTCTTAGTTAGTGTTTTTCTTGCTATGATGAAATACACCATGACCAAGAACCAAGTTGTAGATGACAGGGTTTATTTACACTTCCATATTGCTGTTTATCATTGAAGGAAATCAGAAGAGGAACTCAAACTGGACAGGAGCCTAGAGACAGGAACTGATGCAGAAGCCATCGAGGGGTGCTGCCCACTGGCTTGCATCCACTGGCTTGTTCAGCCTGCTTTCTTATAGAACCCAGGACCACCAGCCCAGGGACAGCACCAAGCACAATGGGCTGGGCCCTCCCCATTTAATCACAAGTTAAGAAAATGCCCTATACCTGAGTAATGGAGTAATTTTCTCAACTGTGGTTTCCTCCTTTCAGAGAACTCCACTTGGTGTGTCAAGTTGATGGAAGAATAGTCAACACAGTAGACAACACAACACTCATCTCTTTAAATTAGGCAAGGTGTGAACTCATCATGCTCTATCTATAGCCATTTATACATACATTGTGTCTGTGAGTGTGTGTGTGTAAAACGATAATAAAGAGGCTATCAACTTGAGTGTGGGAGGAATGTGGGAGTGGTTCGAGGTAAGGTACCAGGGATGGGATAAAGGAAATAAAAGAGAGGAAGGAAAGTTATATAGTTGTTTTTCAATTAAAAATGTATTTTTAAAGGCAGTGTGTGTGTGTGTGTGTGTGTGTGTGTGAGAGAGAGAGAGAGAGAGAGAGAGAGAGAGAGAGAGAGAGAGAGAGAGAGAAGGGGGGCGGGGGGGCTAGCCAGGTGCAGTCCAAGCTCCTCCTAGCCATCTTGTTGTCCTCTCTGAACTGGTGTCCTCCTGAAAACTAAGATAATGCTGCACAACAATGTTATGAATGTCTCTAAAACAGGAAATGTCTTTATAGCATTTTCTTTGGTCCATGGCACATCAAATGTTTATGGTCAGAAGTAGTAGTAGGTCATAAATCCATTAGGGATTTGAGAAAAGAGGCAGTGCTGGAGATATATGCAGTGCCTGGTACATGCTAGGCAAGTAGGCACTTCATCCCAGCATGGAGCACGGCTCTGCCCTGGTGCTTTTCTTAGCTGGAACCTTGTTAAGGATCCGTGTTTTCCATTTTGTATTCATTATTCCTTCTTCCGAATATGAGTTTTGTGCACCTTCATATCTGCTTTTGTTAACCTGGAATAGTTTAGTACATTCCAAGCAAGGCGAATGCATTCTTCACCAGCATTTGTGATCTCTCTCGGGTTTGGGGATGGAGCAAATGCTGGGGGCATGTTTTCTCAGTGACAAATCCATTTACTTTCCACGTAAAACAATGAAGAATGTGAACAACTTGATTGTGTCATTGGAAGTGCTCTGTACCAGTCAAGGTGGAAGATCTAGAATCAATATGACTAATGGATCCCTGGTCCAAATGATAGAGTCAGCAAAAAGGATAAATTATCACTTTGCCATGCTTCTCCGATGGTAATTTCTTCTTGCTGTCTGATCAGATAGACATTGCAGTGTTCCCGTGGCGGCCGTCAGCCCAATCCTCAGCCAAGCCGGGAAGCACTTGGTCAGTACATCACCATGTCGGGCTCTGGCTCATTTTTATGTTTGTTTGTCCCTTATTACTTTCTTTGCCTGAGTAAAATCTCTATTACTTTGGGCACTGGAACAGGGAATGTGCTCTACACACCCGAGGCGTACATTTTATTTTATTTTTATTATTTTTGTGATGACTTCATTATTCCCTTATGCCAGAGTTTTTGCCAAAATTGTTTTTGCCCTCCTCTTTCCTCAACATCCTTTTCTTTGCCTTCCCCATTTATTTACTCCAGCTACACATTGTGTATTATGTTGTACTGCTCGTCCTTTTTGGCTTTCTATGTGGTAAATGCCCCCCAGACTTTCCTGGATTTCAGAATCCAGTAAGACTTCCTTCTCCTTAAAACAAGGATCTAACCAAGTGTTACCTGCTTCTCATTCTGTTCCCAGAAAAGGGCATTATACTACAAAGCTGCTTTGTTTGACAACCATTACTCATTTAGAATAGGACCACAAACGATGCCTTACAGTCTCATAATGGCACATCTTAAATAAATTTACATTCATAATGAATCCATTATGTTGTTTCATTTATCCTATTTCTCTACAAAACGTAAAAGGTCATCATAGATCATATATAGTATGATAAAACACCAAGTTTATAGGGCCGTCATCTTCATGCACGCAGTGCTAACAGATTAAAAATGAATGTTTTCTGGAATCTGTGAGGACAGCAGAAATCTCTTCAGTCAATTTCTATGTATATTTCTAACATTCAGGAGTAACTTTGATCATGTGCTTTGTTTGGGTGTCCACAATGGCATCAGCATGGTGGAAAGAGAAATCCCCTATTGCTGTTCAAAGCTACAGGTGTGAGTGAATCATCTGGGGGTGTGTAGACCATCTTAGAATAGGGACAGGAGCCTATCCATGTGCCTGCCCTGTGTGGGACAGGAGGGCTGACAGTGAAGAGGGGTTGGAAGCCTTTCATCATTTAATCCCGGTGCACATAGCCTCTGATCTCAGTTGCAGTTTTCCATCCCCAGAAGGCTTGTGCTCTGGAATCAACAGACAAGAATCCAAAGCTTTGCTCTTGGCTGCCATGGACTGTGATCTCAGACAAATTCTTCTCTCCTGCCTCAGCTCATTTCTTTACTTAACAGAAATGCAAGTGATAATGAAGCCAGCCTCCAGATTGTTCTGTTATCTTGAAGAAAGGAGGCAGGCACAGGATACAAAGATAGCACACATTTTCCTGGGATGCAAGCACTCTCCCTCTTTTCTTTTTCCTTCAGTACAACCACATTTCCCAAGGGATGGCCTAAGTGAACGCCACCAAATCACTCATGGTGTCTCCGTAAATTAACAAATCACTATGGTTTTCTCCTCTCCACAGCAAGCCAGCCATCTTGAGTCACATCACAGAAATGTCCCTCGCTCACTGCCTGTAAACCACCTTGTTAATTTGGTCCTTCGAAGAGAGCCTTTTTCAATTATGGGGATGTTAATTATTATTTATCACCCCCTTAATTATTTTAATCTATCCCATGTCTATTCTGAGTGTGGATGCGTGTGCCTGCACTGGTGTTTGCTTCCTCAGCAGTCTATGTGAACTCCAGTCTCCAGCATTTTATTTGCTTGTCAATCTCACCATTTCATCTCAGCCCTGGCAGGAACACCATTGCGATGGGCTGTGTGGTTGCTTTACTGACAAACATAAACTTCACTTTACTTTTGACTGTTCTGCAGAGGTTGGTATAGTATTATAAAATATCTTTAAAACTCTATCACTTGAAAAAAATCCTAGAAATGTGCCTTATAGGTGCTCTTTTATCAAATGCTTAACTCGGGGGTTTGGCACTTTAATGGCTTCCCCTCAATGTTTTGGTGGGTATCTACATAAACTCTGCGGTTTATTTACTACTGTAGCTTTTAATGGAAATGTAAAATAATTTCTCTTCTGGGCAGTACTGACTTCATTGCAAACACATCAAGAAAATGGGAAAATCACATAAAACGCCAACTTGCAACTATTGCTGAGGCTGGAGTTGCTATTTCGTATTTTAGATGGGCAGTGTATTTACAGCTCTGTACAAATACTGTAAAATGTAATGTGGCAGGATTGCTATATTCTAATAAAACAATGTGCTGCTTGCTGAGGAGAAGAAGGGGCTGGTGAATTATTGTAGTCATTGTACCCTGTTTCCCCTTATTGAAAATGGAATATGATTATTAAATGCATGCAGTGTGCATTTTACACACTTAGTTATAGATCCTGGTTTTTATGTGTGCCTAGAATATCAATATTTGCTTTACTTTTAAGGAACATTAGTTACAAATACAATAAGTGTGTTTCATTTTTCATTTAAGGACACGCTGACTTCAGTGCTCCAGTCAGAGTATGCAATATATGTCTCAGTGATTATTGATCTGAAAACCCACTGAAAGTAAGCAAGGCTGCTTTTGTAATAAGCAAACACAGCGGCTGCGGCTGCTCTAGGAAACCCCTGAAACTGGAGGGAATAGCAATAAATAAGAGTTTAATTAAATTGCTTCTTGGCAGATAGCAAGGCTGTCTTTCAACTGTTGTTCAGGACCGGTGGGGTCTTTTTTCCTTCTTGATGTATGTGCAACATTCTCGTTAACGCTAATGAGAAGTGTGCGCAGTCCAGGGGCAGCCGACCTCCTGTCTCATTGTGGCTGCAAAGTACCACATGGTTTTGTTTTGTTTTGTTTTCTCCCCCAGGGCTATTTATTTATTTATTTGTTTTTAATACAAAGCAAGAAAGCTCTCCGTGAACAAGCAGGTTTCAATATATAAGTTCTACATCATTTTCAAAGTATCTTAAAAAAAAAAACCCTAGCATAACGATCACGGTATCTTAGAAACTCAGAAATATTAACCATCCATGTTTTGTTTAGGTCTTAGTTTTAAATTGTAATTATAACCAAAAAGATTAAAATATAGCCTCCCCTTAGACTTTGGCTCCCTGATTAGCTATGTGCATATATGTGATTATCGTGCTTAGCAAACCATGGAAACCATGCTCCCAGGCTTAAGAAATGAATGAAAATGATTAATTAGATTCTCTAAGGTGTTGCGTTTATAGCTGGGCACATGTAGCCTTCAGCTCATTTAGGTTCAAAGCTGTCTGCAAGATACAAGTGCTTCAAAATGATTAAAGCAGAGCTGGCAAGGTACAATTTCCACTTGCTGGGTTGCTATTACTTTCTCCAGAGTACAGGCTGGGAATATGTATTATCCAGGCCTCCTCGGAGCTTCAGCAAAAAGCGCTCTTTTATTATTTCCCTTGTATAAGTTCAAACATTTTCTGGACCACACTATCTGGCAAACCCCTGCATCCCTATGCAGCCCAAGTCTATCTTGTGAACCTGCCTTTCTGGTTCGTGCTGGCCTTCACTTCCTTTAAGCTTGTTGGTAGTTAGGAGCAGTGTGTCTGCTTGTAAAACTCCTAATGCTGGGGTGCTGCCTTTAGTGTGGGCAGTGGTTACTAGCTGAAAAGGGAAATGATTCTTAAGCCACACTCTGGTGAATATTCAGTTTTCTGTAATCTGGGATGTGCTAGGCCAGCATCCACCCAAATAGATACTGCTCACATGCATGAACTAAGAAGTCGTTAAAAGGCAGATTCATTCATCTTGCTACATTGCCTACATTGGCAAACAAAACTGCTAACTGGATTTTTAATTTTTCTTTTTTTTTTTTTTTTAATTTTTAAAATGTAGGCAGGAACAAGGAGAAGCAGCTTCCCGTATCTCCATTGTAGGCGCTGAGGCTCCTGGGTTTCTCTTTCAGACAGTTCACCGCCACCTTCCAGGGCAACCCAGTGACCTTTGAAGCAGACTCACCCATTTTGAACCATACTGTCCAGATATAATCTCCTGGCTCAATTAATCATGCAATCTCCACGCTAACTCGTTTGATTCAGCGCCTTGCAGGGACATGGGGACAGGGCCTGTAGAGTCTGAGCACATTCAAGGCATCTTTAGTGTATTAATTTGTCACAATTCCCTTCATGGCAGTCATGCAGTCTTTTGCCCTGGTAAATAATTTATACTCTATGGGTTTTCTCTGTCTGAGAGTGCAGATATCTTAGAAAAATCCAGCCTTCTGTTTCTATGGAAAATGACCCTAGATTTTCAAATATTCATCAGCACAGAAGACTCCAAATGCCATCCTCTCCTGGAAAGTGCCATCGGTGCATTATTTAAAAGAGACTAACACTCTTGCTTCTGTATTTACCTTCATCGTCCACTGGCTGCTGTTGCTTTCTTTTTTTTTTTTTAAGGTATGCATTGCCGTGTATGTGACAGATAACACCATATTTTGTAGACTTGAAGATGTCATCTCTTTGGAAGTATTGCTTTATATACCACTTTCAAAAGCTGCTTGTGCACTTGACGATATCATCCACTAAGAAGAGAAGTCTTGATTTAAGTTATGTTAACAAGGACAATCATTTGTGCTTTAAAATCTGAAGATATATATGCTTTCTCCTCCTTTCTCTGAGACTTTTCTTTTCTCTACTCTTAGTGTTCTAACTTGAAACTGCAACTCAGCACATAAATGTCTTTTAAAATATCCTCTGATATTTACGTTTTTCAGATACTAACTGCATGTACTGTTCCTAGAGATCAGATAATCCGAGAGAAGTTTTCTAGGGTTCTAAGAGAAGGTAGATGGGGGTAAAGGAAAGCTCACTCCTCCATGGTGGAGTGATTCAAGATTTCCCACTATGTAACCCATTGACAAATGCTTGGGCCTTGTGCATTTTAATTTCTCACGTTTATTATTTTATATCATCTTTTATCTAGAAACATTTTTTGTTCTATCTTAAGATAGTTCACAGGTATTTACATATGCTAAAATGGACAGCTACAATGAAATAAATTCACGAAGTTTCATGAAACAGCTAAATTCTGAGAAGTTCATATTAACTCCATTTAACTTTATGGACAATGTTATCTTGGGACTGCTTGCTCAGTTTTGTTGCCTTGGAGACACACCCAGGAGTGGGGCAGAGGGGAAGGAAACACAATTGAAGAATGGCCTCCAGATGACCTGTAGGGATATCTGTATAACATTTTTCTTGATTGCTGATTGGGATAGCAGAACCCAGTCCACCTTGGGTGGTACTGTCCCTACGAAGTTATGCCTGGACTGCATAAGAAAGGGTTCTGAACATGAGTTTCAGATCAGTCCCATAAGTAGGTTTCCTCTGAGGTTTCTGCCTGGAAGCAGAAAGAGGGACAGGTCTCACAGGTGGTGGAATACTCAAGCTCCCTGCCCCCATTCTTCCTCCAGCTAGTCTTACCTCCGGAAATTTCCAAAACTTTTTTTTTTTTAGATAACTTTGTAGTAAGGAACCAAGCATTCAACATTCCAGTTGATGGGAACTACTTCACATTCAAACCATGACACAAACATATCCATTGAGAAGTAGTATAGTTATGGGGAGGAAAAAAATCTGTCCCAGTATTCCACAGCTCATCCTCACTGTAAACTAGACATTTCACACAGAGTGGGCATAATTTGAGGCTGTAAGCGTTCAAGATGAGCGTATTGATGCCTCTGGATATGGTCCAGCCTCACCTGGGGATGAAAGCAGGTTCTAGCCACTGGATTTTTCTCCTTTATATCAGAAGAACAGTTCTTGAGCCAGGAGTCATAGAAATCGTTTGGCTGGGGCTAGAGAGATGGTGCGATGGTTAAATGTATGTACTACTCTTGCAGAGAACCCATGTTTCATTATCAGTACTCACAAGAGGTAACTTGCAATGGCTGATAGTCACTCCAGCTCCAGGGGAATCCAGCACAACCCATCTGGCCCCAGCAGTCGCCTGCCTTCCCGTACAATTACATATGCACACACGTAATTTAAAAAGTAAGCCTTTCAAAGTAATTTGGCCTGGATATACAATTTTTGAAGGTTGTATGAGACTCACAAAAAGGCCTTCAAGATAACCCAAAGTCGCATAGCTCCTCGGACTCCCAAGCAAAGGTTCTTTCAGCTGCTTGCACCAGGCACTGCTAGGGGTTCCCAAAACGCCATTATCAGAAAGGTGTTGACTTGGTTCTCTCTGTTCAATGTCAAGCTTCATTTTTTCCTGTCACTGAAGGATATGTATAGAAAACAGAAACAGGACCTTACTGAAGAAGGAAAAGGTCTAAGGTGTTGACTTCTGTGGCAGGTAGTGTGAACTAAGCAAGTAAATAAGGAACATATTTTTGCTTAGACTTTTTAGAAAATAGGCATCTTTGCCTCCTGGCAACATGTTCCTTGCCTATAATATGAGGACAAGAATTATGGTAATACATGGGCCTGGTGTATGGCTATATGTAAAAAGTATTAGCTGCTCCAGATGTGGTAGGACATGTCTTTAATTCCATCAGTTGGCAAATAGATTTCTTAGCTTGATGCCAGCCTGTTCTACAGAGAAAAATTCAGGACAGCCAGGGCTACACAGAGAAACCCTGTCTCAAAAACAAAAGAAAGCAAAACAAAAGGGAAAGACAGGAAGACATACAGACAGGTAGATAGAAAAAGATATATATATATATATGCAAATATTATAGAGCTAATGTGCACCTCACAGCCTGCATCTTCATCACACTGTTATGGCCTCTCTCAAAGCCAGTTGTAATATTGTCCTGGCGTGCTTCCTTTATTGTTTAATATGCTTATATTAGCCATAAAATCCTTTACATCACTTATCGAAGACCAAAATGACAAGATGGAGTTCTAACAGGGATCCACGTAGACATTTGCATTCTGCGTGTATCTTGTATTTTCCACTATCCTTCTGGCTCCTGAAGTAAGACTTGCCATCCCTCCCACTTCCAACACAAAGATCTACTGCATTCCCACAGAGCAATCAGAGCCTCCTGGCACTTAATACCAGGAAGCAGCAATAATTGAACTATTATGTCTCCACATATCATGAAACCAGTGTCTGATATTTAACCTGCTATCTCTGGATTTGCATTCATTTGGTGCCTCAAAGTTGCTGTTCTTTCTATGTGGGATGAGCTCTGGCCCCTCTTCTGTTCACATTTCCTTGTTCAGGCTGAAGTACCAAATCTTGCAGTATTTAGAAAATGAATCTTCTTAACGAGGCATCGATTCTGTCTTTAACCTGGAGATGAAATTGCTGCTTTTATTTTGCCCATTACATGGAATGACATAAAAATGTCTTCTATGTGACGGACCATGATTACCATTGTTATGAAGGCTAAGGAAGGGCACTGAGGATTCCTGAATCTCCAGTGTTATTTGACCCTAGATCCATCTGCTTATCCTCCAATTCAGGTCACCTCTTTATCTACAAAAATCGAAGAATATTCAGCCAGCAGGTCTCCATCTCTTGCGATTGTAGATATATTCAGAGGTTAAGAGGGACCTGAGACTCTGTCTGGAAGATCGCATCTCTGAAGACAAGGCTTGTCTACCATTAATATTTCTTGTGCACTGCTGGAAAGTTTCCATGGTCAAGCCAAGGTCATCTTCTTCCAATTACCCAGATTCACAAGAGAATTGTGCATATATTGTTGTTGTTGTTGTTGTTGTTGTTGTTGTTGTTGTTGTTGTTGTTGTTGTATCTTTCAGGTCATTGGGACTAAGGAAAAGAGGGGGACTTGTTTGATTACTAGGGACATATATGAGTTGGCCTCCTTAAGCCATCTCTATTTGTACTGTTGATAGTGGGTCATTGTGGGTGGGGCCTGTTTTTGTTATTGCTATGGGGACTTGCTTCCAGTTTCAGAGGGCTAATCTATGATCATCACAGTGGGGAGCATGGCGGCTGGCAGGAGACATGGCACTGGGGCTGTAGCTGGGAGCGTGTATCTTATCCACAAGATGGAGACAGAGGGAAAGAGAAAGACCAGACTTGGCAATGGCTTTTGAAACCTCAGATTGCACCTACAATGATACATCTCCTCAGGAATGCCACACCTTCCAACCCTTCATAAACAGTCAAATGGGAATATATGAGCTTATGGGGACCAACCTCATTCACACCACTACAGGGACTCTTTCTTCATCCAGTCTACCCTTGTCACCCAACATTTCTGCAAACAGCCTGCCCATGGATTATCCCCTCCTATGGGCTATAGCCCCTGACTTATACTAAAAGACTTGTGCTAACTCATGCTTCCAACTTCCCAAGTAGTCCCTCTCTTTTTTGTAGAGGATTTGTTCTTGAATCCCTATCCTCAAAATCCTAAAACATATGGATACCCAATAGTACAGTATTTACATATAATGTATTCACTCACCTCTGTATACTATAAAGCTCTCTAGAGTTTTAATAATGCCCAAAAAATACAGTGGCTACATGACCAGTGAAAACAGTGTTTAGCAAATAACCAGAGGGATGTCTACACATCTGGTAAAAGTGAAATTTTGTCTTGAATATTTCCAGTTCATAATTGGTTGAATCTGTGGAGTGTAAGCCTACCAATAAATTGTCCAACTATAATTTTTCTCTCAGTTAGTATATACTTGAGACCACTTCCTTCTCGGCTCTCCCTCAGCAGTCAGAAATGACTGTAGAGCCTGTACCCTGCTGTGTGTGATATTTTAAATTATTTTTTATTTTCATTTATCTGTATGTGAAAGACAGAAGCTTAGCCCTGACAGTTCATTATGCAAGTTTGTGGAAAAGTACACAAACTTGCTAGTTAAGTTAAATAGTATCTTCACAAACTTAGCATTTAATTTGTAGCTGGTGACATTGACTCACATGATCTTACGATTCTTATACTTCAATTGTGATAATAACTGTCCTGATGTGAGACTTAAAATTTTAAACCAGGTGTCTTTGGAAAGCATGTTGTCAACTCCTAAATCAGTTGAAACTTTGACCATTTTATCTGCAGTGCACTCCTAAGCATTTTCTGGAATCTATAAAATTCCCCTTCAATCAAGACAAGTGAACATGGCAATCATTTTCCCAGAAAACTAGGAAGGCTGCACATTTTCAGTTCCGTGGCAAACTGTACACTACACAAGGCAATAATATGCACAGGAGAAGCAAACAAAGGTCCCTTAATGGAAACACTGGAGTAAAGCGCTTCTTTTAATGGGAGTAAGAGTGTGGGGCGGGGGGGGGGGGGGGGGGGGAGGGGATTTTCAGGCAATGTGTGCTGTCCCTGATGGTCTCTGTAGAAAGCTCCAGTTAGAGCTTTGTGGGTTCATTTAGAAAGCCTCTGGTGACCTAAGTGCATCCATTTGATAGAATTAAGAACATTTAGCAGAATTATACTAAGTTCTAGGGAGAGACGAGACGAGTTATTTAGTTTTGAAAGGTTACAAATACTGATGCACAGGGAAAACCAGAAGATGCCTGGGCACTTATTGATTTTCAAGTGCTTTTTGTGTAATTATGAGGTTTAAGCAAAAAAGACCAGTTTGTATGGTTGTTTTCCTCTGTCTTGTTGTTTTTCTATAAAGTTATAAAAATAGCCTACTAACTTCATAGAAAATTTCACAAATATTTTCCTCTGCATGTTCTTGAGCAACATTATATGCATTCTGTTCAGGGGAAACTATTCTTTGTTCACTGACATGTACCTCATCTCTTTGGGGGTTCAGTGGGGAAGTGATACCTCTGTTGCTGTCACCCTCCTACCTATGGAAGATGGGATCTGATGATGTTGGAAGAGAGCGGTTTCCCCCTTTGCTTATTGCATGTTTGTTGTCTCCTCCTGTCATTCAGCCAAGGACTCTCTCTTCTGCAGGAAACCAGTCCTGGCTCTAGGAGGTTCTGCTGTTAATAAGAAGTTGAACAGAAGTTATAATAACTCATTGCATTGCCTGCTTGGAAAGCATGATAATGCTCCTTAGTTGTAAGAAATCATTTTAACAACACTGACTGGTGGCAGTTCATTGATGAGGCCCCTGTGAAACCTGCTATAAATAGCACTTGATGCATGTAGAAAAGGGTTCTTCGGTGTGGCTTTTATTTATTTGTAATTTATACTCTGCCTACCTTCACAAAAGGATTTGAGCTGGCTAACAATAAAAGACACATATACAATAAGGTTGTTATGTATGTAGAAATTGAAGATCAAAAATCATATGGAAAGGAGAAGGGGAGAGAGTTATGTTTGTCATTTGTTCCTCCTCATCAAGGCAATGGAAGGTTATGCTGCAACCAACTCTCTCTTGGGCTCACCAGGGTGTGCTTAGCAGGGTATGCAATTCATCCTTCCTTGATATAAAATAATTCAAATTGTGGTGGGCACAGGCAAGGAGTTGGGTGTTGAAAGAATCAGAAACCTTGAAAGCTGCTGTTTGGGTCACAAGGTGTCCAAAGAAAGCCCCAGAGAAAACAAAACTATAGAGTAATTATATTTCTCTAATCACTTAGAGTCCTTATTACACATCACCCAGTTCTCTATCACACTTGCCTGGGATTATACAGGAGCTATTGATTTGTACTACAGATGTCTGTGAAAATCAATTTCATAGAGAGGAAGAAAGAGTAGACATCGTCTAACAATGAATTTTCTGTCTGGCCATAATAGTTTTAGTAACTGAGTATTAGTCAAAGAGGCAATGGAGAATGATATTGAATTAAGCAAGTATAGGATACCTGATTTTAATTTAGCCCAAGTTGTCTGGACATCAGCACAGATGGCATTCTGGGCTGAAGTAGTCTTTCATGTTCGGTAACACCCCACGTTGTGTGGTATTTGGTAAGTCCTCAGTTCTCCATAAAGATGTACAATTAGAGCAGCCACAGCAGTTTTTTTTCCAGATGCTGATGATCTCCCAACAGCCCCAACCACCACTGAAGGGTACTGAGCCTTTCTGGAGAACACATTGATTAAAGAAGAATAAGAGGAAGTTTTATTTTGTAGTTTACCCACGAAGCTGGTGACAACACTGATACTTGCTAGCACTCTGCCAAAATTTGAGTCTGAATTTCAAAATCTCCTGCATTCAAGACTTGGTTGCCCACCGATGGGTATGGCAGGATATTTGGACCATGATGACTTGGACCTAATATATTGATGAATCCACAGGTGGATTTTTCCTTTATGGCATTTTTGGCACATTGTGGGAACTGCAAAAGGGGGTCTTTAGGGAGAAGTAGGTCAATTGGTGCACATCTTTGAAGAGTATATCCATGAAGAGTATATTTTTATTTAAAAAACTTTTATCAGCAATATATTTTGAGAATGCCCTCTTCCCTCCACAAAGTTCCTGAGGTCTCTCCTACACTCAGCTTTATTCTCTTCTCCATTCCACCTCAAAAGTAATCCATAAATTTCAAAGAAGAAAAGTCAAAACAAACAAAAAGAATAACAAAACAAAAACTTCACATACACACAATAATTCCAACCTTGGAGTCCGTTTTCTATTGTCCAGTTATTCCTGGACTTGGAGCTTTTCCCACACAAGGTGATTCCACTCATTGGAAAGAACTGATTTACCTGTTCCCAACAGATACCAATTGCCAATACCAATAGGTTAGGAAAGGGACTTCAGGTATACATTGCCTTCTCTGTGCTGACATTTGTCTAGTTTGAAATTGTGCAGGTCTTGTGCATGCTGTCACAGTCCCTGTTTGTCCATATGTGTATCATCCCTGTTCTGTTTGAAAAGCTATTTTGGAGTTTTCCAGCACCTCTGCCTCTTATAATCCTTCCATTTTCTCTTTCTCATAGATTTCTAACCCTTGTGGGGAGGAGTTTGATAATGGCATCCCATTCAGGGCTAAATACTCCAAAGTTGCTAGCTCTTTCCACATGGTCTACTTGTAGGTGTCTGTGGTAATTACCACCTGCAGCAGGAAGCTTCTCTGGTGATGATTGAGTAACAAGAAGGCAACTCTTACTGATGTTATTGAATGTGGAGAAATACCACTGATCCTTAACTAGAAACTTAACCCCTACTGACAAGTGTCTGTGGTACTTTCCTTGCTACCAGAGGAGAAAAATAACCAGCAATATCACCCAGCTACAAACCCTGCAGGTAACCTGCAATAGTAACCCACCTTCCAGGTATACTGGTGCAATATTGGCACATAGGTTGAAGAATGACCAGCCACATTTGATTGGACTTAAGGACCACTCTATGAGACGGAACCCATATGTGACACTGCTAAAGTGGTCAAGTACCCAAGACTAGACAGGCCATGTACTTAAGGGAAAACACACTACTGTTTTACTGCTAAGAAAACATAGCAATAAACTAACTCCTAATTGATATACCCATAGATCAATGTGTCACCCAACCCTCACCAGACACAAGTATGTCTTGTCTTGTTCCCTTATCTTTCACCTCACACACCAGCTGCCTTGAAGTGGGCAGCACTGATCCACATTGAGTTTCCCACTACAATGTTACAGCTTTGTGGCAGACCCTCAGAAACCATATGACCACAGAGTAAAAGAAAGCATTAAAACCATGATTCAAAGTAAATGTTTCTTTCCTTAGTTGACATCCTCATGTTTCTCGTAACAGTGACCAAAATGTGCTCATGCATGCTGTCATCTCCAATGAGGGGCACTATCTGCCAAGGAAACTACCCAATGGTGTAGGGCTCCCATAAGTGCCTCAGAGTATGTCCTTCCTGCCCATGTTCATGGGTCCTCTCATATCTTGCCATCTAAAAATGTTGGAGAATCTGCTGTATCCCTTGTCACTCAGCTGATGAAAGTCACACTAGTGACTTTCACTGAGAAAGACTCCAGCAACATTCCTGTATATGGCAAAAGCAGAGAAAAGTTAAATAGTAGCTGTACCAGTAAAAAAATTAGCTAGTAAAAACAAAGCGTCATGCCTGTTTGAAGTGTGACCTACAGGCATCCTGGCTTCTGCTGTATAAAACTGCTGGCCCTTTCCTAATTCAAGCCATCAAGAAGAAATGCCTGAAAGGTGGCAAGGGAAATGTCAGTTTGCGTGTGTGAAAGCATGTGGTAGTATAAAAGTATGTCCCAAACAGGTTCCCATATTTGAGCTATCCTTGTGCTATCTGGAGAGGTTATGGATCCTGGGACTTCGAGCCTTGAGGGATTATATAAGTCACTGGATGGTGGGCTTTGAGAGTTCATAACCGCACTTCACTTCTCTTTTACCTTCTCTTCCTCATGCATTTAGATAAAAATGTAATCTTTCAATCTCCTGCTTTGGCTGCCTCCAATGCAGCTCTGTACTGTCATTGCAGATGCTCCTTCTGCAACTGTAAGCCAAAAACAAACCATTTCTTGTATCAGTCACTTTAGGCTATGTTATTTGATCCCAGCAACAGTGACTAATAGAAAGTGACTAATACAGAAAAATAGTGCAAGGTATTGCTATTGGTTGTCCACGTTCAGGTTCAACTGTACCTGTTCTTTAGTGGTTCCTAATCATTAGCACACATGGTTTACACATTCAGTCCAGAAGCCAGTTGGTGGCACTGAATGATCTTCTGTCATTTTTAGGATCACATATTTCCTTTGAGATGAGCTTATAAATATACTCTCTCTGTGGTAGGATCATTGTCTCACCAGTCAAAAATTGTATTCCTGAAGCTGAAGAGACAAGTCACTCATTAGCAGCATGTACTGTTCTTGCAGGGGATCTGAGTTTGGTTCCCAGTACCCTTGTAGAGGCATCTCACAATGGCATAAAGCTCCGGCTTCAAAGGGGCTGACTCTGTGGCTGTGTAAACTCACAGATGCATGTACCATAGACACAGACACATGCACATAACTTAAAAATAAATCTTCAGACCATTAAATTGTTGGCACCAAAGAACTACACACAGGAAATGGAAACAATATGGCTTCCTCAGTCTGACTTAAGCAAGGATAGTAATAACCATGATAATCTACAAAGTGTAGAGCTTATGAGGCCTCAGATCTAGACAAAACATGGCAAGAAGCTAAGAAATGCTAAGATCAGGAGAAACAGTCTTCCCCAAGAAAGAGCACATGAATTGGTTTTCCAATACCAAATTGTCAACCCTGAAAACATAGGTATGCAAATCATATTATACAGACTGAGTAGGTTGTGTTTATGTTTTAGGGACATATGCATGTATGTATATATGTATACACATACACATATATATTCTACATGCACACACACACACATTCACACACACTGGGCTATTAAACAACTAGAGAAAAAGAGGCCATGAATTTGAAAGAGAGCAGGGGTGGAGATATAATATGTGTTTAGAAGAAAGAAGAAAGGGAAGGGAAAAATAATGTACTAATAATCTCAATTTCTTTTTTTTTTAAAAAGAAAAAAGGCTAAAATAAAACAGCAAGTTATTGGGCTAGGAATGTACCCAGTTGCATGAAATAAATTGGCTTACATGTACTTTTACTTAAAATTTTCCAATGTAACTGTGGAGTATTTCTTTAGTCTTTATTATACCTCTGTCATATTGAGAAGGAGCTGGCGGTAATGAGCCCATTTTAGGAAAAGACATGAGGTATGGCCTCTCTAATTGGTCTGGGGTAGTCTAGAATTGGACAGTATCAGTATATTAAACTCTGATGATAAAATAAACACATAAGCGAAGAAAATCTTAACAAGAGAATCCGGCCTACGCTTTTGGCACTGGCATCTCCGGATGTTAATTGGAATCTTTTCACATTTAAATCAAAGGGGAGATGCTCTGCTCCAGTGCCAAGGAGAGGGCTTCTCCATGCTTGCCTGGTAATGAGGATGCTTTAGGGAGATGCTCGGCCTCTGATATTATTCAAGAGATGCCTTTTGAACTTGATTTTTGCTGACCCTACATTATAATCACCATCACCAGCAAAGGGGTGGCACAAGAGACTAGCTCAGCCTATTGTGCCTCTGATTCCAGACCAGCTGTCACTCTCTGTCCTCACTACAGGTGAGAACCTCCTAGAAGGTTCTCTATGTGAAAAGACCTCGTGGCTTTGGCATGTATCATTACCCCAAGAGCAACATGTGTCTCCATTAGATCATTTTTTTCACCTCCATGAAAGCACACATTTTTATAAAAGTATTTGTTTCTTCGTTCACAGAAAGAAGACATTTAACCTACATTTTCTGTATTTTTGCAGAAGACGTTCCTCAGAGCAATGAATCATAACATACAGTAGTGTAAATATAGTACCCTCACAGAGAATGGAATCAACCAGAATTGATACGGTACATGATGTGAAATCTTGTTAGGTCAGAAATCATTACTCGAATAAGAATCCAATTCCTGTTACAGTATCTTGCACTGAGAAGTTCATTTCGGCAGCTAGAGGGACCTTCCATGCCTTCATGTGTGGTTGTTCGCTGTCTAGTAAGATAAGGAATAAAATTTAATCCTGAGACAAGCCTTCATCACAGAATCAATAAGAAGTACAGATGGCTAGGGAGATGGTTTACTGGGTTAAGTGCCTGCATTACAATCAGGGGAACATGAGTTCCCAGCACCCACTTATGTAGGAAACCAGGACCAATGGTTCATGTCTGTAGCACCCATTCTGAGGAGTGACAAAGAGCCACAGAGAATCTAATAGTCAACTTGTTTAGCCCAGTCAGTGGCCTCTGAGCTCAGTGAAAGACTCAGTCTCAAAAACTAAGTTGGAGAACATGAAGAAGAAATGGGATATGGACATCCAGTCTCCACGTGCACATGTATACATACCATATACTCACATGAACACATGCATTTTTATTCCACAGCATATACAAATAAATAAGAATTAAAGCTGACACTTATTAATATTGAAATGTAGTTAAGGCTTCAATAAAAGCAATAGGAGGATCAGTTGTACCATCTATGATTCATTTTGTCTTTCTTCAACTTACTAAAGTGCCTAGAAGTCTGTTTCAGAAGTGCCATAGACACCATGATACATATGTCTTTCACACTTGGAACTGCCCAAAGCAAACAAACCTCAAGTGTGATGTAAAAAATATAAGAATTCAGTGTCTGGAAGAAGTGAATGAAATTCTGAGAATGCTGGCCAGTGAGACCCCCAAACACCATGGCTATTTAAAGAGGCGTGTCAAGCAGGGATTCCTGATGGGACAAGAAGGACAATTCGATCCAAAAGAGGTATTTCAGGGAACAAGTGTCTAAGCTGTCTAACACACTTTCTTATATTGACACCCTGACAGGTGTTTGGGCATTTGGGAGAAACATTACTTCTATCAAAAATGAATACCACCATTAATTATGGGACATTTTTTTTTAAAGTTAGAAAATTAGAAACGTGGTCATAACAAAATTGAGCACTTTAAATGTGAATATTATCAGGTAGTCATAATACTATAAATTCCAAATACTAATTTAAGTAAGAGTAAAATACAACTCTATGCTGGTAATATGGAACTGTGTTGCTGAGAGAAATATAATGCTAACTCTTCGTCTTCCATATGAGGAATAGATAATTAATAAAAATCTAATAGCCTCAAAATGCATTATTTTAATATTAATACAAAGTCTTAAAGAGAAAACTCAAAGGGAGAATTCAGAGTGGCAGACATTTGTTTTCTCAGAATAAATTATATTTTTATGTGTTTAGTTTTATTAAGGTTAAAATAATGACTTTTATTATAAGTTTTTATATACATATTTAATGTATTTGGGTCTTACCTAGGCATGGTGGTGTTTGGCTAAGGTGGTAAGATGGCATTCAAGCTATCCCAGCCAGAGAGACCTTGTCTCAGAAATCAATTCAGTATATTTTCATTTTCTAAATTTTATAATGGGCATGCTCCCTTTGTATATTTAAATAATATTTAATATATTTCCTGTGAGTCTTTATAAAATTAACAAAGTAAAGATAGTGATTTCTATCAATGATAAAAGATCAATTTGGAGTTTTAGGGAGTTGGTCAGTCATGGACACAGACACAGACAAACACAGATATAGACACAGGCACACACACACACATACTTTTATTAACCATCAATTCATTATTCATAACAGACAAGAACCAGAACAATTACATAATATAGGAGGTACAATATCTCCTAGGCCTTGAACTTCTTATACCCTGGGCAGTTATAATCTGCCCCACTCCCTGCTATAGAATAAATGTATTAACTCCTTTCGGTAGTCATGTACCCACAGAATAAAACTCAGGATTACCATATGATCAAAAGTACTCTTTATTTTCCAGATTTATGAAGTGGAGGAGCTTAAATTTAGAGTCTATAGTTTGATTTTTTTCAGCATGTCATAAGCTGTCCTGAGCAACTCTCTCAGAGCAGGAGCCCCTGGTGTTAAGAATCACCGGCTTCTCCCATTATCAGAGGCATACTGTGAGGAAGGCAGCCAGAGAAGATACTGGAGTTGAAGGTTAGGACTGCTCTGATTCTAATAATTATGTCTTCTGAAAGCTAACGTCCCTGAAAACCCAAAGAGGTTTTTTATGTTTCTGATCTTAACTATTTTGTCATTTGAATTTCTATCTGCTTTAAAGTTCCTATTTAATAGACTGTAAATTTTAAATATGTCTAGATATATCTATAAAAAGAAAAGAAGTGCTCTCTATAAAGTACATTCTTTTGGAAAATTCTTCCTCTTCTTGTTTTCCATCCTTGGATTAGTTACATTTTCCACCAGTGGGATAAAATACCCAATAGTTTTGAAAGAGGAAGAACTTGTTTGGGGTCATGGTTGCTTGGTTCCGTGAACATGGGCAGAGCATCACACCAAGGACAGAGAAAAACTTTCACCTTATATTAGAGAAGAAGCAAAAATCAAGACAGAAGGGAGACAGAAATAATATAATTCCCCCCAAAGTCTGTCCCCTCTTAAAATTTGTACCCAAAATGACATCCTCAGTTGCAGAGTTGGTATTCAATGGACTATGTGTTCAGTGAGCCTGGGGCGGGGTGGGTATGTCATATTCAAATCATACTATCCCCTGAAAAATCAATCTGTCCCTGCCCTCCCTACTCACAATTTTCCTATCCCCTATACTTTCTCATTTATTAATTTCACAATCTAGAACATGTAAAAATATATGTTCTTTTACTTTTAAGACAGATTTCTTTTTTTTTGAAATATGAAGTTAGTTCAGACTTGGACCCAAACAAAGTCTAGAACTTTAAATTGGTTATTGGGAACATTAATGAAATCTAAGTGAAAGTTAGGTTTCGAATGTTTCCCAATGAAGCGAGTATCTTCAACCTCTGGAAATGATATCAATAGGGATATGAATGTTCCTGGGTTCTTATGTATTGTCTTACTTGATAAAAGGGCAAACCTATTACACAATATTATATAGCTGCCTCTGGCCAAATGGATCATATCATGCACTTTCCTTCCAGCTTTAAACCAATAGAGTTTTGGTTTGTGACCACCAGGATAAAAAATCTCTGGTACTTAGGAAGTCAAAGATCTTTGCAATGAAGTGTCTGATCTTATCCGTATTGTTTTGGCCAGTGCCCTTCAGGGACATAATTATCCTCCCTTAGAGAATATACATGGTCTTGATTATGAGATTGGGTCATATTCCACAGTTTCTAAATATTTTATGACAGCCGTTGTTATAACTATGCTAACCACTGGCCATAAAATGCAAAATGATTCTATTCTATGTCATTTCAAGCTAGGGCTTGTTAGAGAATTTTCTGGATATCTGGTTGGGACACTATGTCACCTCATGTACCAAAAGTCAGAGTCTGAGATAACCCTGGTCTTATTAAGTTGTATCAGGTCTTTATATTCAGATCTTTTAAAATCCTTTGTGGAGATGGGGTGGGCAGGTAGGGGACATGGGGGTCTTGAAATTAAGATTTGTGAGCCTAGAGATGGAAAGATCTTTCTGCTTAAAGGCTCACATTCCTATGCCATTCTGGAACAGAAATATTGTTTACATAGGTTCTATCAATGGAGCCCATGACTTGAATCTCAGTTTTCCCTTTTCTGTCTTTCCCCAACAAGCCCTAGCTCCCAGAAGAAATGTACTGCGATATGGCTTTGTGATATACTACACTGAGACCAACCAGGTTCCCTCATTCTCTGAGCTACTTCAGTGAGCAAGGGTTTGCATTCCTAATTTATTCTGTGGTTATGACCAAGAAAAATGGAAGTCACAAAGCACTAGTCTTTTATCAATGTGTGAGGCATTATACTAATATGGATACTGCCTCATATCTTATTTCATAGCTTTAAAATTTGCCATAGCGTATAGGGGACTGGATGTTAACACAGAGAGCAATTTCTTTCTGGGTCCCAAGACCTTTGGATTTTTTGTTTGTTTGTTTGTTTCTCAGTTGTGTTGTCTGCATCTTTTCTCTTTGTCTATGTCTTACTAAGGCTGCATTCTATGTCACATTTCTAGAGGTTTCCATGTCTCTGATTATAAAACCAAGAGAACCAATCCAATGCAGGGTTTTAGGAGGTTTTTTCCTCTAGATTCTCTTTTAGGCATCTGGACAATGGACACGCTGTACTTTATACATCTAACTTAAACTCAGGCTTTGCCTAGTAGTTTATATCTTTTAGAATAAACTGCATGGTCCTGGATGATGGTGCTGTCAAAGCCGATGTAAGTTCAAATCAGTTAATAATGCTTGTAGAATTAATTGTGGGTGGGTGGGGAAGCATATCAACAGATTGTTTTCCTGGTTGACTTCCTGGATAATCTTAAGGTATTTGCTAAATTTAATTAGTATATAAAGATTACCAGAAAGTACTTCTTTTTTGACAGATACAGATTTAATTTTAATGAGGCATTAAAGACCTGTAAGACATTTTAATGATGCACTAACCACACCATAGACACATTTTAAAAATAATTGCAAAGTTCTGTTTTTCTGTTTGATTACAAAGCATGATATCACCTTTTCTGCATGATTCAAAACTGGCAGAAAGTTTATCTTTCCTTGAGCAGGACACACATGTGATAGCTCACAACCATCTATACTTCCAATTTAAGAGGATCTGATACCCACTTCTAGCCTCTAAGGGCGCCAGAAGTACAAAATGCTATTCATACATGTAGATTCAGTACTCACAACAACTTATAAATTTGACAAAAAGATTCAAGTAGAAACAAGGAACAAAATGCTATCATCACTCCAGTGATTTCAGACCTTCATCGCTTCCTACATTAGAATTGCGCCCCTCATCATATGTGAAACAAAGATGCACAGAGTAGAGATGCTTGCCTATGGAGCTGCCCACCACGCCTCATTCACCAGCTCAGTTATCCGCTCACAGTTTCCTAGTGCATATTCCAAGTTTGTCCCTCCACAAAAGGATATATTATATCATATCACGGGCATTTAAAATTGTTGTCTCATAATCACAATTCTAAGCTCTGCTTGGTTAAAGTGAGACAAGTATTGCACCAAAATTTCTGCTCTCTGATTCTTTTAAGTAAGTGTGTAATCCTCATGTGCAGTGTTTGTCCTCATCAATGATGAGTATCTCAGATGTATCCAAGGGGGCATTGCATTTTCTCCCTCCATGCTACAATTCTCTCATGGTCCTGAAAAGCTGTGGCTTATGTGTACCTAGACAGTGGACTCAACAAGAAATCATGGAAATACCAACTTGTGTGCTGCCTGAAATTTCCATCAGCACACACACACATTAAATGTAGGACAGTCTCTCACTGGAACAGCTTTAGAAATTCTTTCTTAAGGTCATTGGTCTTTGATAATAAAGGTATCATTGCAGAAGAACAAATATACACATTTGTCATGTGTTCACACACACTTATGTAAACATACATATATACAGGTATTGGGGGCTTGAGCTGTAGTATTCTTTGATGATCATATTATGACGTATGTGGCATCAAATAACTATAAGGAATGATTACAGTAGTTCAAGTAATATACACAGGATACTGACGTATGATTTACTAGTTATCACTTTCAGACCACTTATGATGCACCAGGCATCATGATAGGTTTCAGATTAAAATCTGGTTGCTCTATCCCTGATTTTGATGACATCTGTATGTGGCTATTTTACACCTTCCTGGATTCACAATCATGAAAGAGAAGTTGGATATCTGTTTTCTTAGTTGTGTAAAACCAAAGAACTTGGGAATAATTGCATAAACATTACCTAGCTGTCCATCCTTATACTACAAAATACTACAAGCCTTTGGAGCATTGGCATTTAAAATATTCCAGTATCAGGGATTTTAGACTTCAGACACTCAACTTGTATTCTGTATTGTAAAGCCATATCATGGTTGGCATTTGTCTGAAATATTCTATAGGGAAACTGAATGATACAGCTTTATATTTTTAAAGACTAGAACTTGTATTTGTAGATCCACATCTACCAGTGTCTATACATATTTCTAGTCTGTCATCATTTATAATTTACCAGGAAGTACCTGTGCATTTCCAATTAATAATGGAGATATCATTAGTCCCTCGAGCATTCATTTCAAAGATCAGAGTCTAGATAATAATCCTAAAAACGAATGCCAAGACTAGTTTCATGTGTACATTCAAAGGAGCAAGACAGGTAGTAAAGTAACCAAAATGATTGCACTGTTTACTCAAGTTAGGAGCTCATCTCTGATAATTTGTTCTGTATTTTCAATTTTCCTCACAGGAAACTTCGTATCAGTGATGGGAGCAGTGTTAATTTTCAACGAAAAATATAACAATACAAATGAGTATTGGCTCCCTCGACAATGGAATGCTGCCAGTGATATACTGCATTTTCCAGCATGACAGACTCAGTGCTTGCTTGGTTTCTTGTAGTTAGTATTCATGCAGTCCTCCCACCTAAATGTAACACATTTGTTCGCCAATAATTGTATTGCTCCAAACATAGAAGCAGCATTGAGTTCAAACACTTATTCTCAGTGCAAGTAAGAGGATGATTCATTAGCACATCTTAATGATGTTTCTATCTGTTTGGCTTCACCTGAACCTTATAAACAAACACAAAACCATTCTCTATGCTGGTAACTGTTCATCAAAAGAAAATGCCTTCTATGAGATACTTCCTGCTTAGCTGAAACTCTGAATAAACTCCATTACTTTTATACGCAGTGCAGAAATATTCAAGTTGCTGCTGTAATCAAGAATAAGGACCACACAGGCCAGAATGGAACACAATTTATTGCTTGAGAGCATGGTACATTTATCAAGGTGCTTTCTTAGCAATAAAACTCCAATTCCCTGAATTGTGTGTGTGTGTGTGTGTGTGTGTGTGTGTGTGTGTGTGTGTGTGTGTGTGCGCGCGCGCGCGTGCGCGCGTGCATGAGAGAGATTATATGTAAACATGTGTCTTTGAAACCTTCAGTATTATACAAGCGTTGCTGGTATTTCTTACTTGTAATCACTCTTTTTAATGCTTAATCTTCATAGTGTGGAGTAGGAGCTGTTCGGGGGGAGTTTATTGGCTCATGGCATTAGTTTTCCACGATTATTGTCTAGATTCTAATCTTTGAAATTAATGCTGTAGGGACTGATGGTATCTTAGCAGATAATATAAAAATACAATCACCCACATTCTTATCTACTATTGCTCTTTGAACACTTTATCTATTGGCAGGGTGCCGTCACTTCCTGGTTAATTATAAATGAAGACAAATTTATAGACAATGGTTTTGGATTCTATCTTTTGATCTAAATTCATGGAATTGGCTCATAGAGCCCTGAAGACAGCAAGCCTGGGCATTTTCAGCATTTCTACTTCCCAAGTCAGCAACTAAAGTAACATGGTAGTCCGTATATTTGTGTGGCTTGCTCCCCATTCACTAGACTATAGTGAAGGGAAACAAAATTTTAGCAACAAGCCAAACTGATACAACAGATACCTGTGTTGCACCTCACTGGAAAGAGAACTGTGTACCTTAAACAGCTGAGTCTCCTTTAGTGATGACAGCACAGGCTCTGCAGGAAGAGAAGAGCGTGTGAGTACTTCTATTAAAACAGAAAAGTCACTCTCTTTTATATGGTGCTATCTTTCATGATGAAGTTTTTTAGATACAAGATGACCATGTAATTATGTGGCCTATCTTTATATCCAGAATGTTGTAGCCTTCCATACTGTTGTTATATTGTTGACATCATTCGTAAGTGGGACAAACATACCAGCTCTTACGATTTCCTCCCATTCCCACATGCTCAAAAAAAAGAAATCTCAACTACTTCTGTAGCCAAAAGGGAGACAAGGTAAGTGTGAGCTTTTGGTAATATTCAAGTCAGGCTCTGATAATGCAGTCATGCCATTGACAAATGGCATTCATTATGCTTTGATGTTATGTTGTAGCAAGGAAGGATATTGGACAAGTTAAATATCCACTCTACAGTTTACAGATTATAATCTGAAATGCATAACATTGACTTATCCATCCATAAAAAATATAAGCAACTGCACAGGGCCTACTGAAGCAATACAATATCAAGAACAAAAGCACTCGAAATGAGATAGAATTGCATTTCTGCCGTGAACTAAGATTTAGTGTGTCTTTGAGCTTAGTTTTCTAGTGAGAGAGCTTTGTCACATTGCCATAATCACATTTGTAAATAAGAGTTCAACAATTGTTGAATGAGGGTATTTCTAAAATGGGACAAATTTCTCACAATAATGTGTAAAGGAATTATTGTACTGGGTAACAAGGGATGTTGCAAAACATCAACTCATACCATGATGTCCAAAAGTAAAGAAAGTAACATGTAATCCGTATCTGAAAAATTACTGTACAGTGCCAGGAACTTAGCATAGATAGTGATAGCTAATATGCTGCTAGGAACTTAGTGTATACAGTGATAGATGGTCTCTGGCTTCTATTGCCCACTACTACCTCCTTGGTTTATATCATCTAAGCATCTTCTATCTAATATGGTTGTTTTTGTTGTTGTTGTTGTCGTCTTTGCTGCTGCTGCTATTGTTGTTGCTGCTGTTGTGGTTTGTGTTTCTGGAGCTCTGATTAGTCATAGGAAGCCAACCTAATAAGACAGATGGTACTGGGGGTGGTACTCTATGTGGATACAGTGTAGAAAAGAAAAACTACCCTTTCTATAGAGGGCTGGAAAAGCACTTGAAAGGTACAATTTTCCTTGCCAATAATGGGAAGCCTCTTGGCCAACTCTCATGATTTTCAATGAGAACAAGATATGTTTTAAAGAAATATATACATTTTTATTTGTTCTCTTAAGCTTCCAACATCTAATATTGTCAGTAGTCTGGTAAATGTTTGGCTCTGTAATAGTGTGACAAACTCTACTCCTCTAATGTCCTTTATGTGTTTATTAGAAAGAGTGTGATCTGTACCTGACTACTTCATCTATTCTGTTACATGATAGAACTGAGTAAATATGAGTTGAAGAAGATGGCTGTAGATGAGGAGTGAAGATAAGCAGCCTTGCATTTTCCAGTATCTAAATATACTCAGCTTTGGATGGCTGTGCAGGCCCTTCATGCACCTATGCATGTGCACACACACACACATGCACACATGCACCATATACATGTACATACAAACACATGCATACACCACACACATGCACATGTACACACACACATACATGCATACACCACACACATGCACATGTACACACACGAGAGAGGAGAGAGAGAGAGAGAGAGAGAGAGAGAGAGAGAGAGAGAGAGAGATGGGGCTGAGAGGGAGAGGGAGAGAAAACTAAGATGAAGACTGCTTGGGTACCTTATATAAAAGTGCTACACACACATTTTCCTATGTAAATATGTATATATATATATTTCAAATATATATATATATATATATATATATTTCAAAAGCTACAATAGTATACACGCTGCACATATACTTACTGTACTGAATCCTTGGAAGGATGGCCATAATGATCAGTGGACATACTCAGTATACATCCACTTATTAGAGTTGTTTATTGCACTTTATTGTGTGTTTTGTGAAGAAATGGTAGATCAGACTTAGATACACCCAGTGTCTAGAAATGACAAAATGTTTAAGAATATGAAAATTTTACCCTGAAGAGATCATTACATATTTTACATATTTATCCACTTAACATGCTGTTCCCTATGAATATGTACACTACTTATGTCTTCATTAAAATGTAAAAAAAATAATTTTCAAGGAGACATTACAAATAAACATAATGAGTCAATAATAGAAAGTAATAAAAATCAAAACAGATGGGAGATTCTGCTTCCCAGTAGTAATGGATGAGATCACAAAGTAACACTCAAAAGATATCAATGATAAAATATGGCTGGAACATTATATATAGTTACATAGAAGCACTCCTAAAGAGGGAGTGGAGAGATAATCCCGTAGTTTAGAGCATTTTCTACATTTCCAGAGGACACAGGTTCAATTCTTAAATCTCCATGGTGCTCACAATCATCTGTAGCTCCAGTTCCTTGGGATTCAGTGCTCTCTTCTGGCCTCACTGGGTACCAGGCACACATAGATATACAGACATGCAGGCAAAATACCCATAGACACAAAATATTTTCTAATTTAAAGAAGCACATGTGAACATACAATAAACATGCCATGGGTATATATAGACCTGAATTAGAATTTAAATTCTGCTCTCTACTGGAGAGACGGCTCTTTTTTCCTCCAATTATTTCTTTTTATTCACTTTACAACCTGATCAGAGTTCCCTCTTCTCCTTGCCCCCCAGTCCCCCCCCCCCATTTTTTCTAGCCTTCTCCTCTGAGAACAGGGAGCACCCACCACCCCTAGGTACCAACCCACCCTAGACCATCAAGTTACTGAAGGACTAGGCATATCATGCTCTTCTAGTGAGACCACACAGGTACCCCATTTGGGGAAAGGATCCACAGGCAGGCAACAGAGTCAGGGACATCCCCTACTCTAGTTGTTGAGGGGTTCACATGAAGACCATACTGCACATCTGCTACATACGTGCAAGGGGTCTAAGTCCATCCTTTGTATGTTCTTCAGTTGGTGGCTCAGTCTCTGGGAGCCCCCCCCCCCCCAAAGGTCCATGTTAGTTGACTCTGCTGGCCTTTTTGTGGAGTCCCTGTCCCTAGTGTGTTCCTCAATCATTCCCCCAACTCCTCCCCAAGACTCCATAGCTCCAACTAGTGTTTGACTGTGGGTTTCTGCACCTCTTTTGCTCAGCATAATTTCTGTGTTCAGCTTCAAGATAATAAACTAACTAAACAGCTTAATAAATAAAAGTCAGGACACTGTTTTTCTCCAGTGAAGGAACTTCCAGCTAAATGTCTAGAAGAGTGCTTCTTTGTTTCTCTGTAGTTTTCCATTCCTTGAAAAAATATTTCTATTTTTTACTGTAGTTAATTTTGAGAATTCATGCATGAGTACAGTATTTATATCATGTCCACCCACTCCATCTTCCCCTACAACTTCTCTACTCCCAAAACAGTTCTCATTGTTAATAATTATTATTGGTACACTATTATTATCATTGTTAGACACATACATACATACATACATACACACACACACACACAGAACTTACAGAGTCCATCTAATGTTATTTGTATATATGTATGTTTAAGGCTGACTACTTCGGATTGGATAACCAATTAGAAGGGTCATAATGGGAGAAAACTAAGTCTCTCTCTCTCACAAACTGCTTATCTGTGAGTATTCCTGGAGCCTTGTGTGATTCCGCCTATCTTAGGTTGACATGACAACTGGCGGTGTCATCACAGACATCTTGGTTGGGAAAAAAAATATTGTTAAAATGTCATGGGTGTAGCAAGCTTGTCATTTTCTAGAAGGTACTACTTAGCAGCAGATATCCTTGTCTTCTGGCTGTTATAATTTTTCTGTACTCTCTACCACGGTGTTCCCCGAGCAGTTGGTGTAGGTAGGGGTTGTATTGTTGAGGGGACAATTGGCATTATAGGGTCACTTATACTATGTATTGTTATCTGCTGTGAATCTCTGTAATAGGCTCTGCTAAAATAAGTAAGTAAACAAACAAACAAACAAACTTTGTACAAAACTTTGTTTATGAATGTTGAGAGCTACACTTATCTGTGATTATAAAGATATGTATTTAGACAACAGAAATTATAGGAAAGTGGCCGTAGTAGGTGCTCCTCTAGGATCTCCAGCCAGAGATGGTTGTGTAGGCTGTGTAGGTTTCCAGTAGCAGACATGAATTCCTTTATACGAAGCAGGCTCTAGCTCCAATCAAACAGGGATTAGTTCTTCCCAAGATAATAGTGCCATTATGGCACCATTCTGATATCTTGCCTGGATAATTATCGTTATGGTGCATAGGCTTTACAGGAAGGCATGGATACTGATTGCTGTTATTATTATTATAATTTTTGGTAGCTGGCATAGCAGCATCCAATTAGTGTGAGAGCTGTTCTTTAGGGAAGAGGTTTCCATGTCAGCTCTAGCTCAATTCCTCCAAGCCTTGCATCCAAAGTATGAATTATCTCCAGCAACCTGAGCTGAGGTTCAAGTTCTAGAAGGCAGCCAAGGGGCATGGCAATAGCCTATATCGCTCTGAAAGTCTCTTGTACACTCTGCCCCCGGGGACAACTCAAAGAGAAGATTCTCATACGTGGCTATGAGTTTTGCTAGGTACTCTATGGTTCTTGGGGGAAGAAGTGACAGCTCACATAATATAACTCGACTTAATCTATGTATAGACATATACACCCATTTTAAAACAAACATAAAATATTGTTTCTCTATGACGTTTTCAGACCTCCTTTGTGGTGTCTTCCCTTACTTCCTCACTTCTGTATTACCTTCTATCTTCTCTTCCCAGCTAGATACACACACAGAACCCTTGTTTTTCTCTTTTCTACATTTGTAGTACCTGTGCCCTATTATCCTCCTCTCTGGTGCTTTTTCTTCCTTCTCCTCTGCCTCTTACTAATCTCTTGGCTTCTTTGGTTACTTCAGGATGCATATTCAGATCTAAGGACAATGAGTTAAGATCCTCCAATAAGAAAGGCCATGTAGTGTTTATCTTTCTGGGTCTAGGTTACTTCACTAAATATAATAGTTCCCAGTACTATTCATTTGCCTGCAAATTTTATGATTTCATTTTGCTTTATAGCTGAGTAATGTATCATTAGGTCTATGGACCACATTTCCATAGTCCATCCATTAGGTGAAGGACATCGATACCTCTTTGCAGATAATATATAATAAGAAAAAGATTCTCACAATTCTACCAGAAAACTTCTACAAATGATCAGCATGTTTCTCAAGGTGGCAGGAAAAAAAAATCCACTTCTAAAACTGAGTACTTTCTTACAGGCCAAACCCAACTGTGCTTAGAAAGATCTTGGAAACACTCTCATTTATAAGAGCCTCAAAAGCACTGAAATAGCTAAAAAAAATAAATGTCACCAATTGGTGAAAACTTACCACCAATACCTTAATCTCTGAAGAAAGGACACTAAAAGTCCTCCACTGCTCATGGATTGAGAGAATTGATGTTGTGAAATGACCATCCTACCAAAAGCAGTTTATATACTCAATGAATTCCCAATCAAAACCCCATGACATCCCTCACAGAAATAAAAAATAAATCCTATAATACATATGGAACCACAAAACATTTTTGCATACCCAAAGCAATCCTGAAAATTGTCCTTTTTGTGTTACTACCATGCTGGATGGATTAGCATATCAGATTTCAAGCTATATTGCAGGGCTATAGTGATAAAAAGCTCATGACGCTGACACAAAAACAGACATGCAGAGCAAGGAATCAAAACAGATGACCTAGGCATGTACACATGTAGCTATAGCCATCTGATAATTGGTAAAGATGCCAAAACCTTGCATGGGAGAAAAATCGCCATCTTCAACAAATAGTTCTAGAAAAAAAATAATAGAGATCTACGTGTAGAAGAATGATGTCTGAATTGTATCCATTATCCTGCACAAGTTTTGACTCCAAATGAATCAAAGGCCTCACTCTGAAGCCTGAAATGCTAAAACTATTAGCAGAAAACATAGACAGCGTCCTGTCCTACAGAATGTAGATGAAGGGAAGGACTGTCCGGATGTGCCTCCATTCATTTTAGAATTGGAACCAATGGCTGACAAAAGGGACCTCATAAAACTAACAAGCTTCTGTACAGCAAAGGAAACATTTAGTCAAGTAGAGGAACCCCAGAGTGTGGGGAGAATCTTCGCCAGCTCTACATCTAACAGAGGATTAATACCCAGAATATACAGAGGACAAACAACCAATTAAAAAACTGGACTATAGATCTAAACAGATACTTCTCAAAAGTGGCGACAGAAGTGGCTAAGAGAGAGCTCAAAAAGTGTTCATCATCTTTAGAAATTAGGGAAATGCAAACTAAAACAACTTTGGTATTTGCTTTTAGCCCAGTCAGAATGGTCATGGCCAACAAAATAATTTACAGTAATGCTGGCGAAGATGTGGGGAAAGGCAACTTCACTGTTGTTAGGGGTACAAAGGGTGCAGACACTATGTAAATCAGCATGGAGAATTCTGAACGGCTAAAAGAATTTACCATATGGATCCAGCTATCTAACTCCTTAACACACACACACACACACACACACACACACACGTACAGGCACACACACACATGAGCATGCACACACACACAAATGCGCATACACACATACACATATATTTCTTTTTTCAGAATATTTCATATCCTACTGTGCAGATAATTGCTCAGCAGTCTACATTGTCACTTTACTCTCAGTAGCTAGTTTTCTACTCTTATGCTGTATATAACCCATCCCTAAACACTATGCCATTCAGTGTTGGCTATGTAGGGATTGTTTTCTGTAAGTGAAACTATTCTTCCCTATGTCTTACACGTTCTCTACAACTGAAGTTGATGAGCATTATTTTAGTTGGTTATGCTCCCTGCTGTACACTTGCCGACTATTGCCTCTCTATCTTCAGTGTTTATAGTCATTCTTTCTTTTTAGTAATTTTTGGCCTTAGCTGGGTACAGTCTGTAACATTTGAGGATACATTGATTTGTGTCCAGACTTTGGACATAGTCACACAATGGCATGTTGTATTCCTGTGCGTATTTCCTGGCATACAGCAGTGGCATGTTCTTAGAACACACTCAAAAAGATGGCGTTGGTGACCGACCTTGCACATACACATCCTTACCAGAAGATATCAGCTTGTGATAGACATGGGAAGTGAGCCCTTTAAAACCGATGTGCAATTGAGCAAAAGGGTTAAATGATATTTTATGCACATGAATTATGTCTAAATTTGAAGAGCCAATAAGGTCACACAGCTTACTAAAGCATTAAACCATTCACCTGCCTCTCAGAGTCAATTTTTTAAAAATCATTTTAACAAAAACGAAAGATGTTTCCATCTGTGCTGTCTTGAATCTCTCTGTATCAGCACAGTGCTAGCTGAACTACTCAGGGAAAACAAAGATTTTCCTCTCTCCCATTCTGTGAATATCCCGCAGCTGACAACTTCTCAACTCTGGTGTGATGATTATTGCTAGTCATATGGCCATATAAATACTATTTCCAGATGAGTAACTGTACCATGATAACACACATTACATAGCATTTTGTTTTCCCTGGGGAGTAATTATTAGATTAAAATTGCCCCTTTTTCCCACTAATTTTCTATCTGATTGTCATTCACTGAAGCCCTCCACTTCCTCCAGGCATGTAATTCTTCCTCTTGTGTGTGGATGCCTGTACTGTGTGGACTGTCATATTAAGTCTTCTCATGTTCTGACCTGGACTGACTTTTATCCAGGCTATATTCTTGTGAACTCTACTAACGATGACTTGAATTTCCCTCTGTATGTTTGATGATCTTATTGTTGCCTTTTGTGTTGTTTTTACCCATATAAATGACCATTTCCTTTTATTTAGCCACTGGAGAGCCATCAATAGTTTCCTAGATCTGAAGTAAGTAATAATTATAGCAATTTTAAATCATCTGTTCATAGTTACCACTCTAATAGTTTATGTATTCTGTGCCAGAACACAGACAGAGGGTAAATGAGACTAATACGTGTTAAAGTACAGATGAAAAGAATAAGCAGGACAGTTGTGATAATGAACATTTCTATAGTGTGGCCAGTCTCCATTGTACACTAAGAAAGCATGATGTTGCTTTCTTCTGCCTGTACTAAATTACACTGTATTAGACCCTCACACTCTGCATCCTCTTAGTGCTCATCCCTTTGTCTTGTAAATCATCGTTTTCTGCCTTAAGATTCTACTCCACCTCTGTGTTACATTTGGCTTTTCTTAAGCTCACAAACGTCGCAACTGTGGTTTTTGTATTTTAAGTTTTATTCTTTTATATTTTAACCATTATGCTTTTGTTAACAGAGATTATGAAGGCTTACACTTTCTTGGTTAGTTTTTATAGGCCACTTTTCATGCATTGGACCATATATTTTAGGTTACTCTTGAACACACTACATAGACGAAGCTAGCCTTGGAGTCTCAGTCTTGGCTATACAAATAATTCATTTGTACAGGTACACTGCCCTGCTTAGCATGTACTATAATTCCACACATTCTTGACTTGAAGCAGTAAAGCTATTTTATATTCTGTTCCAGTTCATTATAATGTCATCAGTATCTGAAAATCAGATTCTTTGTCTATCAATTACGAGAATGTTTGAAGCATTTGTTCCTTTATGTACTTGGCAAATTTCTTTTTATGTAGCAAACTCGTGTTTATTGAAATCCATTGACAGGTTATCTTTGAAGTCAATGCCAATAGTAGATATTGATTCCTGACTTGACAAGATGGAGAACTATCTAGGAAATAAACCTTGAGGCCGATCCTTGGGAGAGCATCTAGATTGGGTTAGTTGAATTGGAAAGGCCTGCTCTAAATGTGAGGCAGTATCATTTCACAAGATGGGGTACTAGAGTCCTTAAAAGGAAGAAATGAAGCTGACCACCTGCATCCAATTCTCTCTTTCTTTCCTGCAGATGCACTCTGACTGTCTGCTGCCACAACCTCAACCACCATTCCTGCCATCATGGTGGATGGTACTTTCAAACTAGGATTCAAAACCAACTCTCCTTTCTTTACAGTGTTTGCTGTCTATATGCGGTCCCATCAATGGGGAAAGTAGCTGAAATGCCTGGGCTTTCAGAGCTGCTTTCTCTAGATCTGACTTGCAAAATACTTTTGCTAGGTGCTCTGATATTTTCATTTGTCTCTGAGTTTCCCTACTTTTTTTAAGAAATGGAGTTAACTTTTAGGAAAGGAACTGTGTGTAAGAAATTCTCAAGATAGACTTCTGATCTATTTTTCACCTTTAAAACTTAATGTCAACTTTAAGTAAAACCAAGTTTTCTGAGGACTGCTTATTAGTATATGCCTGTCATATGCTAATAAACTGTGAGGTCTGGTTTTTTTAGCTACTAGCTCATTGCAGGGTGCCTGAGCTGATCTTTCCTTGAACTTGGGGAAAGGTTTGATCCCCTATTTTATGTTGGTGGCCCCTCCCCCTGAGGACTGGAGGATATTGATTGAGTGGGAAGTGCTGACTCTTAAGGTCACTTCCTTGTTTGACCCCTTGAGATTCCAGATGTGTTACTACATGGTTTCATCATCAGCCTTGCCATGCTCCTGCATCAGTATATGTTTTGTCTGGAATCTAGCTCCTCCTTGTGCAACTACTCTGTCACATACCTACAGCTAACACTTCCATCTATTATTTCCCTATTTTCTTTCTTGTAGTCAGAGCTTGGTCTTTCTTTCAGTACTGAGAGTAATTAACCAGTTTTATATCGTCAGAAACCACAAATTAGTTGTGTGATTTCAAATAACCCATATCATTCCTCCAACAGTTTTCTTAGATGGAATTTAAAAAAAAAAAAGTGGGCTACAGAGTCCACAAATTGCTGCTGTGTGTAAACTCCTTGCTACCTGTAAATTCTTGTGACCTGGGAGTAGTATGGGCAGTGGCTGTAGCAAGACATTCAGTGGACATGTGTTGACATGCGCTTATGAAGGTCAACTGTTTAGTTTTTCTTTTGTCTAATAGGTTAGTAATCATATCACAGAGCTAAATTTTCCAGCCTGTTTTGGAGAAGTTTTTTTTAGGGTTTATTGTATTATAATTTGTTTTACATGGGTCCTAAAAATGTTCACAGCACATTTCTTTCTATAATTAAGTTTTCCAGAGTCATCTGGTTTTAGCCAATTATTACATGGACAGGAGCCAAAAAATATTAACATCTTCTCTTCTTGAGATCACATTCCCCCTGTTATGTGTAACAAGCATTCATACACATCGTCTCCTAAATTGATGACACTGGGCAAATGACCATTTCTTTAGGATGTTTAATTATATTTAAGCAGCATGTATGGGCACAAAGGGCTTTATAACTGTCTCTACTCCCTTTTTTCCACTAATAATATTAGAGTAGTACTCAGCAAGTCTGAATTTATTCATCAGAAAAAGTTCTGCTCATCATAGCAATCATGACTATTTCATGATAAGCACAGGAAGACACTGGGATAACAAGGACCGATTTCACTTCCGTAAGGCGCTTCTAGTTTAATTGAGAACATAAATTTTGTGGAAGAGTATTTTAAACTGAAGGATGGAGAGGAGGTGGAGAAATGTCTCAGTGATTGGCAGTGTATACTGTTCTTGCAGAGGATAGGAGTTCAGTTCCAGTACCATGGCAGGAGCCTTAAAACTGCTCATAATGGCAGCTCCAGTAGATGTACTGCCTTTGGACTTCATAAGCACTTGCACACACCTGTACAAATCCACACTTTTAGTCACAATAGAAAATTTTACATACATATATACATATATGTGTGTGTGTGTGTGTGTGTGTGTGTGTGTGTATGTGTATGTATATATATATGAAGGTTGGGGTATCAAGGCCTAGTATTTTTAGTATGAAAGAGAAAAATTAATGGCCAAGTTACAACAAACAACTATAAAGTTAATGTCTGGGATTCCCCATTTTACAAGATGAAACTGTGTATTCAAAATTGCAATAGTGTACTTCAGTCACATATTTGTATGAAACTTTATCTGAGGTTGCACTTGGTGCTACGCAGATTACTGATTTTTTGTTCAGCAAAGAAAACATGTTGCAGTTTTCATCTACTTTTGCATGACCCGACCATCAGCTCCTCCCTCCCAACCATCAGCCCTTCCCTCTACAGCCAGTTGCAGACTTCTTCCTTCAAGGAGAGATTAGATCACATCCATGCCTCAGCCATCTATCACTCAGCTGACTGGCGATGACTTGGGCCTCTCTTTGTACAGAGCTGAATGGCTTTGCTCTTGCCCTCTTGTGTCCATGGCAGTGCAGGTGGCTTAATAGAAAGTCTGTGAACATCTGCTTCTTCACATGGGGGCTGGAAGGAAACAGAAAGAGGGAAAAAAGAAGAGTTGTACTGAGTGAGAACTTAGAAAAGAAGTCTTATTATTTATAATAGCCAGAAGCTGGAAAGAACTCAGATGTCCCTCAACAGAGGAATGGATACAGAAAATGTGCTACATTTACACAATGGAGTACTACTCAACTATTAAAAAGAATGAATTTATGAAATTCCTAGGCAAATGGATGGACCTGGAGGGCATCATCCTGAGTGAGGTAAACCAATCACAAAAGAACTCACATGATATGTACTCATTGATAAGTGGATATTAGCCCAGAAACTTAGAATACCCAAGATACAAGATACAATCTGCTAAACACATGAAACTCCAGAAGAACGAAGAACAAAATGTAGACACTTTGCCCCTTCTTAGAATTGGGAACAAAACACCCATGGAAGGAGTTACAGAGACAAAGTTTGGAGCTGAGACAAAAGGATGGACCATCTAGAGACTGCCATACCCGGGGACCCATCCCATAATCAGCCTCCAAATGCTGATGCCATTGCATACACTAGCAAGATTTTGCTGAAAGGACCTAGATATAGCTGTCTCTTGTGAGGCTATGCCGGGAACTAGCAAACACAGAAGTGGATGCTCACAGTCAGCTATTGAATGGACCACAGGACCCCCAATGGAGGAGCTAGAGAAAGTACCCAAGGAGCTAAAGGGGTCTGCAACCCTATAGGTGGAACAACAATATTAACTAACCAGTACCCCCAGAGCTCTTGTCTCTAGCTGCATATGTAGCAGAAGATGGCCTAGTCGGCCATCACTGGAAAGAGAGGCCCATTGGTCGTGCAAACTTTATATGCCCCAGTACATGGGAACGCCAGGGCCAAGAAGTGGGAGTGGGTGGTAGGGGAGTGGGGTGAGCATGTGGGGGACTTTTGGGATAGCATTGGAAATGTAAATGAAGAAAATACCTAATTTAAAAAAACTTGAAAGTTAAAAAAAAAAGAAAAGAAGGCTTAGTAATGTGTGTGTGTGTGTGTGTGTGTGTGTGTGTGTGTGTGTGTGTGTGTGTGTGTAAGAGAGAGAGAGAGAGAGAGAGAGAGAGAGAGCATCCATATTGACAGATGGAATTTTGCAATGAATAGCAAGAGAGAGAGAGCAGCCATATTTTGGTGGATAGTTTTAGAGTATAGAAATCCATTATCATTTTTAAAACATACTTATTTCTCTTATGCACATAAAGATATTGGAGTACCTTTGAGAATGGCAGTCTCTGGGAGGGAGAGGGAATCATGACAGGCACAAATGTTACCCTGAGCAGATGTCAGGTTCTGGTCTTGAGAATTCAAAGAATGGGGTTCATGTACCACAGCGAGAGTGTTTCAGAGAGAAATTCAGTATAGATTCATAAGTGAGAGTTCAGGAGGGGGGAGAGAGACAGAGAGAGAGAGAGAGAGAGAGCAAGAGAGGAAGAGAGAGCACAGAACTCCTGTATAACAAGAGAGATCCCAGGAAATTGGATACCCACAAGCTGCTAATGTGTAGCTTTTAAAAATGACTTATGACAGAAGCTAGGTGGGGCACGGGGTGAGGGATGAGCTGTCAGTCAGCCCAGTTACTCCTCTGTCGTGTCCAGTAGGATCATCTCGGCCTTGTGGGCACACTCAGCCTTTAGGTAGAGGAACTCATCTAGGAGATAACAAAGGCACAAGAATCAGAGCTCCCTTCCAGCAGTTCTGGCTTACAGACATTCTGGAAACTTCTGTGGTCCCAGACCTACCTGACAAGTTTCAGTCTCCCGTTCTCATCATTATCTTATGGATATGTCTTCAGGTGAATCTCCTTTCCCAGGGATGGCCTCCCGATCAGGTGATTGACAGCTTCACTTGGACTTATACTTAAGAAAGGGGACAACGGTATCTTTGCAGTCTATCTTAGGAGCTTTTTGGACATTTCAAAATTCCATGTTTCCACCCACTGAAGCTTCTTCCTTTTCAATAGAAAATCACAAATCATGTAACAATGTAGATTAAAATGAATTAAATAAAGAAAAAAGAAAAAAGGTAAGGCCTAAGGGAGATGTGTCCATTGGTAGCATGTTTATTTACCTTGCAAGCATGAGTGCCTGAGCTTGAACCCCAGTACCCGTGTAAAACACAACAGTTTGGAATTGTGGCACACACACATGTACTCCCAGTGTGCTGGGGAGGTAGACACACAGGCCAGTCCTTGCTACTTGGTAAGCTTCAGGTAAGAGAGGCACTTAGCTTATCTCAAAGAGGAAAGGAGGACAGGACCTGAGGAACCACATGGAACTGAGCCTGTCCTCTGGCCTCGTATAAAGCCTCTCGAGTATGTGTACCTCTCCCCCCCCCACACACACACACACACACGCATACAAAATAAAAATTGTGAAGATTGTAGACTTTAAAAAGAAGTAAGCTGGTTTTTTGTAAGTTATGATTTCTTTACTATGAGAAATTCTTTTAATGAATTTTGACAAAGCCCTGAAACTCCCATCTCCCTTCCACGGGGTACTTTACAGTTTAAGGGGCAGTTCTAAGGCTTCCTCCCTCCCTTCACACAGTATTTCAATTGTGGCAACTCCCCTTCCTTAAAATGAGTATTCTGTTGGCTATGGAGAGAGCCAGGTGTTTAGAGTACTTGATGTACAAACAAGAGGACCAACGTTCAAATCCCCAGAATTCAAGAAAATCCTGAATGGCTGAAGCAGCTATTCTATAATCCCAGTCTTGGAAAATGGAGAAGGGATTGCCCTGGACTAGCTGACTAGGCAGACAGGCTGCATTGGCAAGCTCTAGGTTTGGCTAAGCAGTCTTGCCTCAAAAGAGCACAGAAGTTTGATACAACAGGTCATAGACACGTATGAACTCACAGAGAACACTGCAGCATACCCAGGGCCTGCATATGTTCAAACCTGGTATTGTCCCAGCGCTGAGATCCCTTAGTGGGTATGAGCTCCCATTCCTACCCAAAAAACTATCTGCAATTGTCAACTGCAATTTTCCAAAGGAAAAGTCTGTTTTCTCCAACGGAGTCCTCCTAAGTAGGTAAGCCACACTTGAGGGCAGACTGCATAGCCAGCAGTAGATGTCTAGTACAAAGTGAACTTGGGGGTGTTTTGTGGATGTTTTTCTTTCATATTACTTTGCTTGGACTTTTTTTATTTCTGCCCTTTTGCTTTTCTATCTTCTGAAAATGTGTTCTTATGGGTGTGTGTGTGTGTGTGTGTGTGTGTGTGTGTGTGTGTCATTCTCAGTGTATTGTCTGTGTATTGTGTGTGGTGTGTGTGGTGTATTGTATTCTCGTGTATGTGTATTGTGTGTAGTGTGTGTGTGTGTGTGTGTGTGTGTGTGTGTGTTTGGTATATGTGTGGTGTATATGTATTGTATGGTGTGTGTGTGTGTGTGTGGTATATGTGTGGTGTATATGTATTGTGGTGTGTGTGTGGTATGTATGGTGTATATGTATTGTGTGGGGTGTGTGTGTGTGTGTATCTTTTTTTGTTAATTCTGGTTTGTATGTTTTCTTTCCATGTTAGTTTTATAGAGAAAGGCCATGGAGATGGGTGGTTGGGGGGGGCACAGATGGAGGAAAGAAAACCATGTTTGGGACATATTATATGAAAAATATGTCTTCCAATTTAAAAACCAAGGAAAGAAAAGGAAACCTTTTTGCAGTGTATCGACTTAACAAAACTGCAGCTTCTACCAACCAAAGGGAGAGCGTTATCCCCAGCATCGGAGGCCTACAGCTGAGAGTTCTCTGCTTTGTTGTAACTGCCTTAAAGTTCCTACCAACACATTTAAGGAACATTGATTTATGACTTTCTTTGTTCTCTTAATATAAAAAATTCATGAAACCGCTTGCATACTGGAAGATAGCTGTGGAGTAACCTAAATCAATATTCCTGGGCCATGGTCATACATATTTGGCATCAGAATAAACTCACTCTTATCCCCTTAAAAATTTTTTAAAAGGGGGGGTTCATAGAGGAAAAGTTAGTGAGGGGGGTTCTAGACTTCAGCTGAATGTCTCCACATCTATGTACAACTCAGAACACATATGTACCCTCATATATTGAAGCATGTATGTACACAGGCACATATATACATGCACATGTGTGTGCACGTGTGCACACAGCCACATGAATAGAATAACATCTACAAAGTTTGATATCTGAACCAGTGAGTTTTTACTCTCTAGAGAACTGTTGTCTAACTTAGATACCCTTTCAGAATAAAATAAATATTAATGTAGCACTTTGATAAGCTACACAGAAAAACAAGAGATATTTTAGAAAGTATTCTATAAGACATGACTATATTTATTTTGCACAGGAAAACATCATGAAATTACATGTGAGCTAATATGTGTGTCTTGATACATTTATAATCCTTGATAAACCTCACACTACCTTGGGTTCATTTCATGTCTTTTAGCTGAAACATTTATTACATGACTTTAATACATTAATGAGCCTTTGAGTGTCAAAAGGTTGTAAAATGGACCAAAAAAAAAAAAAAAAAAAACAAAAAACAAAAACAAAAACCAAAAAATCTTTCTATGTTAGGGATTAGTACCTTTGAATGTATTTTAAATACTTAAGTAAAAGTACATTATATAAACAAATACATATGTGCTGAGAGATGCCTTCTCAGTGTGTATTTCACTGTGGGTATATATGAACCTCTTATTTGTGTTGATATTATAGCCTTTTCTCCCCTAAAGCATTCTGCTATTCCTTCCTATCCTATTTAAAGCCAGAAAAGTATAAGCATGTTATAAACACTCCATAGGTAGATAGCTACGTTGGGAGCCTATGAATATCCAGGTGTTGCATTATGTTAGTTAGGTGGAAGGAAGGAAGGAAGGGAAGGAGGGAGGGAGGGAGGGAGGGAGGGAGGGAGGGAGGGAGGGAGGGAGGGAGGAAAGGGAGGGAGGGAGAAACTGACATGTACAGAAGGAACGTGGCATGTGATTAGATAGGCAAAAGTCAGGAGGTGATCTTTGAAAAAGGCTCATGCACTTCAAATGTCTCACTGCATATGGTGATAGAAGTTAGCATGATAGTCCACATGGAAATGGCATTGGGAAGTCAGGGATGCAGATGAGTGGCAGGCAGCGCCCCTGAATGCCTGACATAATGTTGTGCTATGCATTTTTGCCACACGTTATCACTACTTCTTTTTTTTTTCCATTCCTGGGCCTCGGGAGCAGAAGTAGAAGCTGATTTATGAGTTGAGAGTTGGTGCAGAGTGTCATATTTCTATAATGAGATTATATATTAAATCTAATGAAGGGAAAATATGCTTACCCAGACCAAATGACAGCACTGTGATTAAAGGACTCAAGATCCCTCGATGGATTTGTTTAGACAATGCCGTAGGTAGAGTGACCTCCTCCTTGCTTAGGTCTGTGATCAGTTCTCCGAAATGAAGATTCATGTCTCTTACTATGCTGATGACACAACAGTCTGATTATGGCAAACTTGAACGAGACAGAACGAGGAGAGCAGGTGATGTCTTAGGGGTGTGGTGTAGCTTCAGACCCATCTCTGTTACTGTTTATGTGGCCTGCTGACTGACTAGCAGTTGCTTTTCTCTTCCTTCTTTAACTTGAATCTTCAACATCCTGCTGCCAGTTCATGTACATATATGGCCGCATGGCCACAAAGGAAAGAAGGATGGCATTTCCAACTTTGAGAATGATAGGAGTGTCGCCAAGTTTTGTCTCCATAGCGAGTATATGGACATGAGTGACTTCTAAATGGTACTGCTACTATATAGGTTCAGTGTATACAGGATCAATGCTTGGAGCCTTCATACAACAAAGTACAAGGAATTCCCTCAGATCCTCCACTCATTCCTTAGAACAGAAAAGAAGGAGAACCATTAGCCATTAGTCCAGAAGACAAGAACTAGCAGGGATCCAAGAATCTACTTACAGGGTATGAATAAATCCCCAAACTTTGCCTAGCCTTCATTTGGCCAGTTTTGCTTGCAATCCCAGCATTGAAAAATCATGCTTTAGATTCAGTCTCTGTTTTTCCCTCTCAATTAAAATACAAATATCCAGCAGCTTGTTCATGTGGACCAAGCATGATAGGATGTATTTCAAAGGAATGATTCTGTCTACTAAGGTTTGCCTACAGCTGGCCCTGGGAATGGCAGGAAAGCTGTAGATGTAGTTTTTCTTTCAGTAGCTCCTTCTGGCTCCTCTCCACCTTCCTCCTGTTTTCTTCTTTAGTATTCGTACATTAACAGTGTGTGATCTGTAACAGGGACCACAGTCTTTAGAGTTGCCACATGCAGATTCTTATAAGAGCAACTCCATTAAAGATCATTTCCTCCTGGTGCAGGCTCTGCTCTGATGGTGTTTATCACCCAGCATTTAGCTGCTGATCCCTGTAATGTATGCAGAATCAAAGATCCCCCTTCATCATTTGGATTCTGCTGGGAGTTAGTTTACATTGTAAAACAGGGGAAGTGGAAAGGAAGGGAGCCAGAGGGGGGCAAAGCTGTACACATACTGTGATCCATCTAGGTAGAATAATACCAGGGGACTAGTCAGCCAGAGGGAGGTATGGGAATAGATAGATTCCTTCCCCTGGGGCTATCTGTTTACAGCAAACTGTAGCTAATAACAACCAACTCCTTAATGCCCAACTTTGCTTGGCTTCTAATTTTTCCTCTTCAATTAACTGAGCTTAGAACAAGCCATCATCCTCTGGAACTGAGGTGTTCATTTTGAACTTTTGATCATAGTTTGAGAGTACTTGGTGAATAAGAACATTAAAATCTAACTTGTGAAGCCAGCTGTGGCGGCACAGGTCTGTTATCCTGGTACTCATGAGGCAAAGACAGTCAGAAAGCAGTCAGTTCAAGGACAGCCTAGGCTATGTAATACAATTTCTGCTTAACTACAATGTAATGCTGTCCACCCTAAGTTGCTTCAACCAAAAGATAATTCCAGATTTCGTTGGGGTTGAAGAACTTTTGGGGACATATTACTATAGAGCATCCAAGGACCATTTCCAGTGACTGAACTAAAGGAACCTCTTGTGGGGAGAAGAGACCCCCTAGGATGCTTTTGATCCCAGTCTTGGGTTGGCCAGGTCAGTTGTAGTAGTTCACCTCTGACTTCATTGTGCTTTAGTTTTCTCAGGAGGGATATCTGTGTTTGTCAAGTTTGGAGAAAGACAAGAAAATGGAAAATGAAGCTCACTGTTGCAACAACTGTATTATAGCTATCTTTCCTTACTGCCTGACCTGACTGTATGTTGCTCAAGTTTCTCACTCTCCTGGGTTGCCTGTCAGAGACCCTCAGGACTGGGCATAGATGGGACACCCTGGAGGAATCTAACTACTGTGCATCTTAAGGATACCAGTCACCATCAGCCAAGGGACTGGCTGTGCAACTGTATCCCATAGCATTTTTCCACTTCCCTGCAACTATCAGTCACTGATGAAGCAAGGATCATTTAATAAACAAATAACTAAAACGGTATCTACTAGGCTGACTTCCAATTTCTCACTCTGCAGGTTTCTTGCCTGGAATCCATTAGAGAAAACAGCATCTCTCCTAGCATATAACCCATATCCTCTTACCCAGTGGTGCTTCCCTGCAGTCACTCCAGCACTTCTGGCCAAGGCTGTAGCATCATTATCTCAACATCATCTTCTCATGGTCTCGGATGGATGGTGGATTCTATTGCTGGGGCTGATTGATCTCCTGAGTGCATGGCTAATTCAGCATTTCCCTGTACGAGATATATAGGACACCTGCTTCCTTATACCTCTTGTGTTTCTCCATATCAAATGGGCACAGAACGTAAAGCTTATAAAGATCACACGTGGTCTTTTTAGAGTGATTTCAGTGAAATCTCATCCTCTACAAGATGTGGGTTTGGCAGCCTATCTGCAGTTCATCTTACAGGCCAGTCTGGAATGGTGCAGGCAGACCCCGTGTCTTCCTGATACTTCAGCAGTTTCTAAAACAGCTAATGCCCTCTGGTGATATTGCATTTCTGCTGGTTTTGGTCAGGATTGCAGGTATATAGTTAAGAAAGTGCACAAGTCCAGGAAGCCTAGGATTTGCATTAAAAAAAAGGGGGGGGGGATTAAGAGGTGAGTCTTGGTTGAAACCAAAATATAGAAAATGGAAAGCACAGGACATTGCAACTTGTGGACATAAAGAAGGGAGCCAGATGCAGAACTCAGAGCAGGTAATATCAGGCCTTGCTGCTAAGTACATCATACATCCACTAATGCTTTAGCTCAAACAAGTCCAGGATAAAAATAACTGCTCTAAAATGGGAAAAGAAACCATAAATGGTCAATCTGCAGTTTCAAGCTTGCTGGAGAGGCAACGCTTTTTTTCCATGCATTCCTAAGGGAATCATTAGGGGAACTGCTTAGGACCAGCAGTATGTGCAAATCCACTAAAAGTAGAAGCAAGTGCCGGCTTCTGCTCAATGCCAGACACATCACTCAAGCTGGAGAGCCACTGACACCTTCTCCATCCTAGACAGCCCACTGCCAGGTAGAAAAATCATTATCTGATCTCTTAGCACTTCCTGGCCAAGTATTCTTTCTGACCTTATCTCCATTAGGAGAACTCTGAAAACAGATCCAATCAACTCACATTTCTGCCGTGGTAGGTCCTAGACCGATTGGCACATTGATTGCATGGGCCTCCCGGTCCATGTGATGGTTTAAGTCTTTTGTCCTCGAGATAATGCAAGTATAACTGGCAAGCTAAAACTCCACTGGGGAATGGAAATGGTATCCCTTCTCAATGCTCCAGTCTGCAAGCATGGCACACTCTGATGCCGGGGGTGATGCTGATGACTGGAGGGGTGCAGGTGCAATAACAGATATGTGTATAGGTAAGGGAGAGAGGGGGAAGGCTGAAAGAGAATGATTTTAATTGAAAAGGGAGAACAGATTCAGTTGTAATTATTCTACAGTGCAAAGCCCTTCTTAATAACACAGGTAGCAGGCACCTATTTGAATGACGAAAGGAAACCTTGAGTGGTTGTCCCTTGTTTACACGAGAAAATGTAGGTGAGAGGTGGTTAGATTGAAAATACAGTGTAGAAGGCCTCCTGGTGGTGTGTTTGTTTGTTTGTTTGTTTAAGAAGAGTGTGACTTTTAAGGAGGAAAGAACAGGCCATAAGCAAATGCATCCTGAGCACCAGCAGCCAGCACGTTGACCTTCTTTATATGAAACCAACTCAAGTGCTATCTCCCATCTAGAGAGGATTGATTGCGGAGTCCAGGGTGCTGACACCCCTGATGCGATACTTCTGACGTCTCTGCACTCTGCTTATTGACCACAATGGGAAAATCAGATATAGTTAAAGGGCAGAATCGCCTCATCTTAACTCAAAAACTGCAAAGTTATTTTATAGTTTGACCTATAAGATTGCTGCCTCCCATCTGAAGTATATACAAACAAACACTGTTTTCAAGGACAACACCTATAATCCACATATATATGTTTTATTCTCAAACCAAGAGCCCCGCTCACTATGAATTTTCTCCAAAATCAAAATTAAAAGGGAAGGAGGGGGTGTGGAGTAGAGGCTGTTGAGAAATCTAATTTTCAGGAACTTTTTTTTTTAAAGAAAGAAAATAACGAAGGCAATTTAGTTTATTTTTTAAACATTCCCAGTAGTGTTGTGAAGCCTGAACAGCAGCTCCGAGATAGTTCATAAAAAGCAAAATGCAAAGAGAAGGGGAGTAAACTGGATGAAAACAAATAGGAAAGCATCCACTTTAATTGACCAGGCTGATTAAAGTGAGAAATGGAGACACCGGCCCAGAGGGAAGACAGGTTGCATATACAGAGTCACCTCTTTGAGGATCCCTCTTGACATGCTTGCAACCCATGGAGCAATCTGTGTTATTTATACAATAAACCCAGAAATGAAAAGCCCAGTCCTGCTAATGAAATTGAGTGGTCAACTGAAGTGTGGATGACCTGTGGAAGCAATGTGGGTTTACTGCATTTCCCTTCGTGGATGGATGCAGGGCCCATTGTTCTGACAGGGCTCATTGTGCCTGATGGATTTTGCAAAACTCAAACAGTCATGCCTGTAAATATAAAATGCAACTTGGGATAGTTACTTAGGCTTCAAGTCTACCAGTGGATTGATTTCTGGTTTATGTATTAGTTTAAGGAATAAAAGCATAAGCTATCTAAGATAATGTGTTTACTATGTATAAAGTCTAGGCATAATAGAAATGTTTTTCCAAACTTGGGACTGTGTCTTTGTTTGCATAATCAAAGTGACCTTTTCTCCACTAATAAACATCATACCGAATGTAGAAAATAGGGCAGGCTAGATTATACCGAAGGAGCAAATAGCTTAGAAACCCTACTGCCTTAAAGCAATAGATCTGTATTTCCTATGCTACCTGATCATTAGGTGCCTGCCAAGAATCCTGTTCCAGTGACACTGCCAGTGTGGTTCTAAGTTAGGAGTTCATCTTAGAAACCTTGTGTGTGAGATGTTCTGGAAAGAAGGGTGAAGTCCGGAAAACCACAACACAGGAAACTGACCTGGGACTGAGAAGTTACTCCCGTTGACAATGTGTACCAACCTACAAGCATGCCCTTATTCCCATACTGCAGAAAGCCAGAGATAGTTTTAGGAAAACCAGGCAAAAATGGAATCCATGACCCTATAAGAGGAAAAATTGGAAACATACATGAAAAATTGGAAACAGCAGTTGATGAGTTGCTTTCTAGGGATTTGTGTGAGTGTGCTTGAATGTGGGACAATAGAAACAAGCTTTCTGCTCTGCTTTTCTATTCAGTATTGTCTCATGAAGATGACCTCTTTAATTAAATGGGCATTGTTCTTTTTAATGGCGATATTCCATTCCATTGAGCAAGCATGACATAAATGAACTAGTTGGTTGACAAAAATTAGGATGTTTTCACTTATTTTAATATTATTAACAACATTGTGATTAGCATTGTAGCGTATCATACATCTCTTGATAGTAATAATTCTTTATTGGAAATAGTAGGTTATACGGATTTTTCTAAGTGTCTTTAGTTCTCGTAAAACTTGCAAGGTCATTTAATCTGTCAAGCACATAAATAGAAACTAAGTTGCATGTCTTGTCATTATAACATATCTGACCATAGACAAGGAATGTCTTCCTTGACATTAGACAAGGAAGGTTTTGGTTTGGCTTATAGTTACAGGGGAAGTCAATTATGGCAAGAAAGGTACAGTAGCAGGGGCATGAGGCAGCTGATCAAATTGTCCCTAGGATTAGCAAGGACAGTGATAAGAACCCTTTTTCTCACCTGGTCTTCTGCTTGTTATTTGGCTTGGGACCCCAGATCCCAGGATAGTATGGTCCACAATAAAGATAGTTCTTCCCACCTTAATTTAGCTAATCTAAACAATCCCTTGTGGGCATGACCAGAGTCTAACCCAGTTTGAGTAACCTATCATAGTCTTGACCAAAGGTGTCTCTCCTAGTTAATTCTAGACCCTGTCAAGTGTACAGTATTAACCATCATACAGAATATTATCAGAGAACGAATGGCTCTTTTATTGCTTTAGACATTTGCTGACTCGAATGGATAAAATATTTGTTATTTTATGAGCTAACAATATGTAATTTTCTGTTCATTATTGCTTGGATAACCTCTCATACTTACTTTTGCATTTGACAAATATCCTAGTCAGGCACATAGATCAGTTCAAATGTCAATTTCTTATTGATTGTAAAATGCTTTTTGTATGTTAAAGACAAGCCTTATAATTCAACCCATTTTTTTTAACACAGTTCAACCTTTGATTCTCTGCTTTCGAAATCCCATAGTGAGTGAGGTGTATTTTCTGTTTAGTCTCTCTGGGCAACTATTTTCTCATCTAGGTTTTCTCCTATAGAAGGATCCTTAGCTCATCACCAGAGTTTGTCCCCTGGATTTCTGTCACACACTGTTGGTGATCTCTCTGCTGGAACCCCTCTGTTCCTCCTCTTTAAGAATATATTGACACATGAAAGTATGCGAAGTATAGGTCTCTCTTCACAATTTTCACTCACCCTCTGATTTGACCTACCCTTGCAGTTATTTTGAGTCCATAATTCTTTTAAATGATAAGATAATCATGTTAATTTCAAAAGAAATACCTTCTCTCATTAATCTATGATCTTGGAAATTTCTCTCCAGTTTTTGTTTGTTTGTTTGTTTGTTTGTTTTAGTTTGGGCACATTACATAATTAAATTAAATTTCATTTTTAGCGATCCAATTTGAATCCATAATCTGTTGCCTGCTGTACTAAGCACATGTCAGTCTACCATATCCTTGTCTGATCATGAATAGTTGGCAGGTGCCTGGGTTTGTCTGTTCTAGGAATGCTTGTGAAGCAAGCATTGGGAGCCAGAGAGTTCCACTACTCAACATAGCAGAACACAGAAGATTTCTTTTTTTTTTTAATTAGGTATTTTCCTCGTTTACGTTTTCAATGCTATACCAAAGGTCCCCCATACCCACCCCCCCAATCCCCTACCCACCCACTCCCCCTTTTTGGACCTGGCGTTCCCCTGTACTGGGGCATATAAAGTTTGCAAGTCCAAGAGGCCATCTTTTGATACATATGCAGCTAGAGACAAGAGCTCCGGGGTACTGGTTAGTTCATATTGTTGTTCCACCTATAGGGTTGCAGTTCCCTTTAGCTCCTTGGGTAATTTCTCTAGCTCCTGCATTGGGGGCCGTGTGACCCATCCAATAGCTGACTGTGATCATCCACTTCTGTATTTGCTAGGCCCTGGCATAGTCTCACAAGAGATATAACACAGAAGATTTCTGTTTAGAGCCAGTAACAACTAGCTGGGCCCCAGCACTGTAGAACTGTTTGTATTCTATTTCTGGAGAGAACATCAGAGGTGACACAAACTCCTGTCTAAACTTTAATACCTTTCTCTGAACCTCTGCTGGTATGTAAAAACTATTCACACAACACTTGGGAGTTTGAATCTGCTTGTTTTGAAGCTGAGTTAGTAGAGTAGGTGTGATCTTTTTGTTAGCATGTAGTTTGTTCTCAAATGGTACCTGTACTTATTGGCCAAAACAAACTTGTCTGGAATGTCTAGTCATCAGAAGAACAGAACATGAGTGAGAATGGAGCCCGTTCATCTTTAAGTGCCATTAACTCAGAGACACATGACTGCAGAGCGGTGCTCTTTGTTGCTTTTGCTGTGGTAATGCGGTGAGCTGGCCTCTGATCATTGCTTTCTGTAATTGGATAGAACTCAAAACTATGCTAATTTAGCTTTCACCACCCATTATTTGGAGCTGAGCTAATCCATACCTTTCCCACATAGATCATTACCAGATTACACTTTCACTATAGCTGATGAGAAGGGTGCATTTAGAATCTCCTGGATTTAATTGGGAGTTTATGGGGGAGTTTCTGTACCCTTCTGGATCAACTGTATAATAACAAGGAGCAGAAAAGGAGGACTCTTAATTAACTCTCTCTCTCACCTGATAGCCATTGACAAATCTGAGATGATGAGGAAAGTTGTGAATGGAGACAGAGCTGCTCCTCAATCTGAATGGCAGCCCTGTATCCACGTTAGTTTTCTCCATCCCCAGATAATGCTTTCCAAAGAATAGTACACCCTGCAGTAAACCAGTGAATTTCCTTGTCCCTCTGACAAAACACAGAAGAGAAGCCTGGCTGAAAGTTCTGTCCTTTATAGCTAGGCAGCAGTAGCTCTGGGACTACTTTGGCTCTAGGCTATAGGAGCTTGCAGGGTGGTTTGTTCCTACCCTGGCAGATGCTGAATCACAATGCTCAACTAGAAAGTCAGATTGGAACCCTCCTAGCTCACTGTGTCTACCAGCAAGGTACCATATTTAAATGGTCTCAGGACCTCAGCTGGGGACTGAGTACTCAAGCACAGGAGTCTGTGGAGGATGTCAGACATTCGATCCACAACATTGCTTAGAGGGTTAGTGGGATGAAGCCTGGCAGCTCTGGAGGCAGTGGGGGAAGGAGTGACTAGAGATGCAGAATGTGTCTGTACAGATGACACTGAACACAGGGAGAATTAGTAAAGACACCATCCACCATATTGGACAATGCAGAAGAAGAAGAACAAACAACAACAACAAAAACCAATGGTGTCCTGAGCATCGCTGAGAAGCATCTCTTGGTCACAGTGTCCCCAGATCTTCTGTTTGTAGTGCATCTCTGCATGATGCTCTCCTTTCCTCAGACCGTTATTCTTGTGAGCACTTTTCATTAAAGCAAACGTGTTTCATTCCTTGCTCAAGACAATTAACCGTCTCAGTCAGCAGCAGATGAGGATGGGCCCTTTACCAAAGGCTATTTGCTTGTAAGATAAAATATTTTAAGTTGCATAAGGCCTTGCCCAACTTTGTACCTGAAATCAGGAAGTGAAAGAACAGTGAATTTGACAGGAGTCGCAGCCCATGACAACACGGCGTTTCACAGTTGGTTCAGGCTTCTATGGCTCCTGTCCGTCATCTTTCTGAGCATCCACGAGTGTGCTCTGGCTGAGCTCAAGTCTCTGTCACTTGTCTGTGGCTGCTTCTGTGGTCTGACAATGCAAGTGTATTCCTACTTCCTTTTGGGATGTATAATCAGGTACATCGAGATAAACAGAAGAAACAACAATGTAGGTGGCTTTAAAAAAAATCAATCCACCCAGCCTGTAAGGAAAACCACATACAGAAGGAGCCAGTAGCATTGTGGGAAATAACTTGATGGACAGGTGTCCTTGTATCAGTGAGTTAGGATATTAGCTAACTCACTTTTGACAGAACAAGAGACGACTTCAACCAACCTTTAAGGATGGTGTGTTTCGTCGTGAGCACAGGATTAACCCAGATTGCCGAGTCCCAGCTAAGATGTGTGTGATGAGAGGAATCAGATTATAGGAAATATGAGAAAGCAGTGCTTCGGGTGACCACTAAGAAGCCTAAGAAAATGGCAAAGGCTTCATAGCCGACAAAATGTTTGAAGACTCCTAATCCCATGCATGTAGCCTTTGAACACATAAAGTATATAAAATAGAAAGAAAGTCTGTATTGCTTCCTTTAGGCTTGCTGTAAGGTTCAAGCAAGATAAGGAACGCATGAGATTGTGAAGGACAAGCAAGCAGAGAACCTGTGATGTCTTCTCCCTCTTTTTCATGGCCACAAAATAGCTGCCACCTCTTCAGAAGCATGTTCCTGTCTGGTTCAATGGGAAGGACAGAATGTGTTCTTACCCATTGGCTTAGATACAATTGGTCTATGTAAATACTTTAAGACGCAGTCTAGATCAACATAAAAAAATTTCATGGGCTATTTGCTCCATTCATGTCTGCTCATTGCCAAGAAGCAAAATAAAACACCAGATACCTCGGAGAGGGCAGGGATAGCTATTCTTGACATATACCAGATTCAGTATATGTCACAATAATTCAGCTTGCTTTCTAGGCAATTGGCCACGTTGGTGTAGCATGGGTGGGACCTGGGCATTTGGCTGCTCCTTTTATTATTTTTCCATTTTATTTAACCCTTGTCTCTCTCTTTTTAAAATTTTGACAGTTTCATCCATAGGTGTGTGTGTTTTGATTATAATCACTCCCGTTAGCCTCTCTTCTTCCTCTCCACCTCCCAGAACCCTGTCCTCCAAATAGTCCTCAGTAGCCACACAACTGAGTAAATGACATTCCCTCCCATATCAGCCACCAATAGTCAGAAGCTCTGTAGAAAAGCATGGGACCTCAGGAGTGCCTCCTCTGTCCATGTCGGAGCATTGAGGGGCTCACTTTTGTACAAGTGCTGCAGTGTGTTCAATGACCATGTTATACTGGGTAGACAATGTTACATAACATTGCTCCTTATCATCCGGATCTTATATATTTTTGTCCTCTCTTCTGCTGTGATCCCAGGCTTGTATAAGGAGTGAGACAGAAGTCCTGTTTGGGTCTGAGTGTTCATCAGCCGCTTGTTCTCGGTACTTTGATCAGATGAGGATCTCTGCATTAATCTTAGCCACAGACAGAGAGTAGCACTAGTCTGTGAGCATAAACATAAATATTTAGAAGGAATTTTGGCCACATAGCTATTTATAGAACCAATGATTATATGGCACATATCTTTAATGCCAGCACCTGGAAGACAGAGGCAAGAGGTTTGTGAGTCTAAAGCCAGTTTGGGGTACATAATGAGACCCTACGTCGAAACACAAAACACAAGGGGTAGCTTCATGGTAGAGCACTTACCTAGTACATGCAAGATCTCAGATACAGACTCACAAAGACACACAGATAACACACAAATACGTTCCTACACACATAGACACATGTACACACAGAGACATACACACACACACACACACACACACACACACGCCCGCGTGCGTCTGTATATGCACACATACACACATGCATGTGCCCAAGGACAAATATACACAGGTGTATGTATATACAAACACACACAGATGTATGCATACATGAACACACACACTCTATTGTGCTTAAAAGAGTAGCAAATGGTCACTCCCCATGTGTACTGGCCTGTTTTGTGTGTCAACTTAACACAAGCTGGAGTTATCACAAGAAAGGAGACTCCCTTGAGAAAATGCCTCCATGAGATCCAGCTGTAAGGCATTTTCTCAATTAGTGATCAAGGGTGGGAGGGCATCTTTGTGGGTGGTGCCATCTCTGGGCTGGTAGTTCTGCATACTATAAGGAAGCAAGCTGAGCCAAGCCAGGGGAAGCAAGCCAGTAAGCAGCACCCCTCCATGGCCCCTGCATCAACTCCTACCTTCAAGTTCCTGCCCTGTGTGAGTTGCTATCCTGACTTTCCTTTGGTGATGAACAGTAATGTGGGAGTGTAAGCTGAATAAACCCTTTCACCTCCAACTTGCTTCTTGGTCATGATGTTTTGTGTAGGAACACAAACCCTGACTAAGACAACAAGCAAGACAAGATCTTCTCATTATCAGACTAGGAATATTCATTAGACCAGAATTCACAGTGTGATGTAAAGTGTATTTATTGACTACACCAATGTCTTATGGTGGGAAAATGCAATAGAGATCTCTTTGTTTCCTATAACTCAGGCCTTTACTTCTGCTGGTTCCATTGTCTCCCGTCCTTCACTGGGTACATCTCATATTAGCTGCTCAGGAGTTAAGATACTTTCTTCTTTCTTCTCTCTGTGGTTCCAAGGAACCACATGCTTCTTTTTTATGACATGAAGAACTCACAGACAGGTTAAGAGGTTATTAAGGCAGGAAGGGGCAATTCTGGGAGTTACTATGGCTTTGCAGTGTTTCCCTGATTCTACCCCATATACGCCTAGGCAATCTTATCTCTATCCCTCAGCACTCTCCTGCTGTGCCTTCCTCAGCCACTTTTTAAACTCTAGTTGAAAGACTCACTTATTACTCTTACATAACTCATACCTTGTAATAATAATGAAACATAAAGGAACATGTACCCATTTCAAAATACAAATGACTTCCAAAATATATTTAGGAACAACTAAACCATCCCCCTTCTATCTTGTATCTGTGCTCATGACCAGAACCTAGCTAGAATGTTCTTTTGTCTTGGACTGATGTAAGCTGCTAAATTGTTTGTGAAGGAGTAAATAGGGCAAAAAGAGAACCGTCACAGGTGATGAGTGGAAGAATTTTGAAACTTCTTAGATTACATCTATGAAATAGATGAACAATTCCATTTGATCATGAGTCTAAGCAGTTCCAAGTAAGGACATGGAAAAGTTCACCTGGTAAATGGCATCAAGGAATGGTCCCTGATGGCATTTTCTGAGGGAGGTACAAGAAAGAAGATTTCCAGGTTGGTACCACTTACAATTTTAAGGCTATGGGGCTTGGGGTTCAGCCCAGAAATTGCCATCCTTTGCCAGTGGCTCTCCCTTCTTCTAGGCTGGGTGTCCTTTGATTTTGGAGCCAGATCAGCTTCATTTGCATTCCATGCATGAGAATGCTGATATACTGTGAGATGACAGTGAGTACTTATGCTTTGTACCTGTCCATACATGGCAGTGATGAGTTAAGGGTTACAAGGAATGACAGTTAACAATGCAATCCATCCTAGGACTGCAGGTTACTGGGGTCCCAGAATAGATATTCTCCCACAAAACATCCTTCTCCCACTATCCAAAGACATATCCCTCTATCTGTCTGTATATCACAGTACCTACTGGTAAGGAAAGTACATACACTTCCAAGCTACACACCAATGGCAAGTCAGGAGCCAGCTCTCTGGCAAGCAATCTAATTGTCTTCAATGATCTGTGTTTCCAGATTTGTTTATAAACTGGAAAAATCGACAAATTGCAGACCATCTGCACATAACTCTCTGCTAATGAATGCAGGCATACTGCAGACCCATAGGCTCGTTGCCTCCCAAGTAACTAGTTTCTTCACATATTCCTAAGCAAGGCTGTTCATCTGAAGCAAGGAAGCAGAAATCAGATGAGGAATCATTTCTCTGCAGGGTGAGAGCCAGATGCCAGCAACCTTTGAAAATGTTAAGCCTCTCTGTTGAAAATATGGCTTGCCAGCATGATGTCATAGGAAACAGTGATGCAAATGCCTGTGACCCTCGGGTTTCAATGTATTGATCCTGCAATGCTAAATGGAAAATTTGTATCCCTTTGTTAAGAGCCTAAGTAGGAACTTCCAGCTTTGCCAGTCTTTCATAAAGGAATTTCTAGAATCACAGTGCTATGTAGAGGTTCCTAATCTCTGTGATGTTCTCTGTCACTTCCATGAGAAAGCACGGGCAACTGCAAGACATTTACTTGTCAGCACACACAAGGAGCCCAGGAAACCCAGTGCAAGTGGAAAACTGTCCTTAGAGAGCATTGAGCTCTGCTATTGTGATGTTGCCTACAGAGCTCAAGTTAGGCATTGCACCTTAGTTTTCCAGAAGGGGGGACTAATCTGTATCTGGTGGTGGGACATGCTTTGTCACCTAGGTCCTGTAAGAAATCCCTGGCTCTGTGTGCTTTCTCAGGGTGATGATAGTCAGACCCTGACTAGCAAGGACTCATTTGCACAGGCCTCTTCCTCTACATTTTTCCTCAGCTTGTGCTTATACATAAGTCCTGTCATGGTGGCTGAATATCCTGTAAGTCTGAGGACCTCTCTACAATATATTAAAAGCAAGAGATTTTAAAGCAAAGATGAGTTCATTTTTTTTTATTCCACTAACACTTATTTTTAAAAGAAAGACCAACGTTACTAGCAAAAGTGGGAAAATAAAAGGAGGCTTAAAATGTCACTTTTTTTTTTAAGAAAAAAAAATGGGAGTGAGCTCATCTCTGTGTGGAAATAGAGTATTCTGCTAATACATAGACAATGAATCTGTACCTTGTACCCAGTTCCACTGCAGTAATTTATGTTGCCTACTTAGCCCCAGAACAGTAGAGTTTGCAACTAAAGAATATAATACTCTCTCTCTCTCTCTCTCTCTCTCTCTCTCTCTCTCTCTCTCTCTGTGTGTGTGTGTGTGTGTGTGTGTGTGTGGTGTACATTAGAAACACTTACATAATCAAAAATATTTCAAAGTTTCTCTAAGTGACAAAAAACCATAAAAGTGCAATCTGTCAATTTTATAAGCCCAGAAAATAGCAAACTAATTACCTCCTAAAGATCCTGCCATCAGTTAAATGGATAAATTATTAGGTTATTCTAAAAGGTCCTACCATTAGGAATGCACTAATGTATTGACTGTTTATAGACACAGTTAGATTGATGGACTGCAGTCACAGCACCGTTAACACCCAGTGTAAGAGAAGGCATATGGACACCTAGAACATATGTGCACAAGTGTGTATAGCTAAGTTGGTGGACCACTTGGTGTGGCCAGTATATATGATAGATCACATTGTACCTTCTGTACCTCTGGGGGCTCTGTTGCCACATACAGAGCAGGACAAGAATACTCTCCCTTGTGGCACAAAGACAGTGGGTTCATGCATGGCCTCATGTCTGTAGTTGAAGAGCCCCAAATCTGCTGCTGAGAATCCCTCATTTTTATGTCAGTCCCAGGATCTTTCATACTTTATCAGTATTTCATTTTGGGTTTTCGGATAAGCTTTGAATTGAAGAAAGATTCCCTGGCTAAATGTAAAGTTAAAAACTGCTATACTACATGATAAATACAAGAGATGCTTTAAAGCCAAGGTGATTTTTTTCATATTAAAAATGCTTTTCCTGCCAGACTTGGTGGCACCCGCCTTTAATCCCAGCACTCAGGAGGCAGAGGCAGGCAGATTTTTGAGTTCGAGGCCAGTTTCTAAGAGCCCCTAACAATAGCACATTTGCATAGCAGGTTCCAGCAAGGGTCAGGGTGGGTCAGGGTGACTTTCTTTGAATGAACATTCCTTGAACCCAGGAAGTGGGTGGGTGGAGGAATGTCTCTATCTGTCTTATGATTAGCATACCTTGGAGCATTGAGTCACAGAGGTCACATTCTCAAGCCTGGGCCTAAAGGCTAGAATTTTGCTTTTACGTTCTACTTTTTCAGCACTAGAAATAATCAGATGGCAGGACATAAGCAACAGAAACCAAGGTTACTTAGCATCATCAGAACCCAACTCTCCCAGCATAGCAAGTCCTGGATACCCTAACACACTGGAAAAGCAAGATTCAGATCTAAAAATCACTTGTCATGAGGATGATAGAAGATGTTAAGAAGGACATAAATAACTTGGAGAACACAGGTAAACAGCTAGAAGCCCTTAAAGAAGAAACACAAAAATCCCTTAAAGAATTACAGGAAAACACAATCAAACAGACAAAGGAAATGAACAAAACCATCCAGAATCTAAAATTGAAAGTAGAAACAATAAATAAATCACAAAGGGAGACAACCCTGGAGTTAGAAAACTTAGTAAAGTGATCAGTAGTCATAGATACAAGCATCACTGACAGAATAAAAGAGATAGAAGAGAGAATCTCAGGTGCAGAAGTTACCATAGAAAACATTGAGACAACAGTGAAAGAAAACACAAAAAGCAAAAAGCTTCTAACCCAAAACACCCAGGGAATCCAGGACACAATGAGAAGACCAAACCTAAGGATAATAGGTATAGAAGAGAATGGAGATTCTCAACTTAAAGGGCCAGTAAATATCTTTGACAAAATTATAGAAGAAAACTTCCCTAACCTAAAGAAAGAGGTGCCCATGAACATACAAGAAGCCTACAGAACTCCAAATAGAGTGGGGCAGTAAAGAAACTCCTCCCAGCACATAATAATCAAAACACCAAATGAACTGAACAAAGAAAGAATGTTAAAAGCAGTAAAGGAAAAAGATCAAGTAACATATAAAGGCAGACCTATTAGAGTTACACCAGACTTCTCACTAGAGACTATGAAAGCTAGAAGATCCTGGGCAGATGTCACACAGACCCTAAGAGAACACAAATGCTAGCCCAGGCTAATATATCCAGCAAAACTCTCAATTACCATAGATGGAGAAACCAAGATATTCCATGACTAAACCAAACTTACACAATATCTTTCCACAGATCCAGTCCTACAAAGGATAATAGATGGAAAACACCAACACAAGGAGGGAAACTATACCCTAGAAAAAGGAAGAAACTAATCTTTCAACAAACCCACACAAACATAATTGCACCTCAAACAACAAAAATAACAGGAAGTAACAATCCCTTTTGTTTAATATCTCTTAAAATGAAAATTAATATTACCAATATATCCTAATCAATTGAAATTAAAAAATATGAGGAACTAGAAATTGGTTGGCTGTCATCCAGTGGTCTCTCTAATTTGGTAATTGGAGATATAGGTCCAATATTGTACAATCCATATACACTTTCTGCTTGTTTGTATGTGGTAGTGTCTTGCTGTGTGCCACATGATGGTCTTGAAATCATGCCTCTCCTATCTCAGCCTCTCTATTAATATGATTGTTTATTTGATGTTTTTACACTATACTGTAGTTTTTGGAACAGCTTACATATTTCAAAATTATTTATATAGCCAAAAGAAACTTAGACAATTAATTTGGGAAGTGGCTTGTAAGAGAATAAAAAAGACTGAGTCTGAATGTTTTGCTTGATATTTATAATTATAGTATCAATTTTGAAGAAGCAGACTTTATAAGTTACTCTTTTTCTGAGATGAATGCTTTTCAAAATCATCACAACCAATGAACCAGAATCTTATCCTGACCTAATGTCTGTGCCACCCTCCAAGCAGAACCATTCTTCATTGAAACAGTTGATGAATGACTTCATGGATAGAACATCTTAATACACACATCATTTCTTAAGTGAATGTAACCTGTTTCCTGGGGGGGTTGAGAATAATGACAATCACTCAGTTCAAATAACTTTGACCATAGCAGGAAATATGTATCCAAGTAATCTTGCCTACAATTCATTCCTTGGCACAGCAGAACTTTTAGCTTAGCTACTATGGAGGTAAAATCCTTTGGTGATGTGAGATATATTAAAGTACAGCCTTATTACAATGTAATCCAATGTCTAAAAGTTGTTCTTATTTTGGGTTTATACCACAGTAAGAGTCAATATTTTAAAGTTCTACTAAAAAACAAAACAACCAGACAAATAAACAAAAAGACTTTATGTATTTATCTTCATCTAATAACATGTCCATCATTTTTATGATTGGCATAAAATATATATTTTTCTGAATATAATAAAAAATAGTTTAATAAAACAAAGTTGTCAAAAAAAAAAGATTGACCTATATGGAATTCTATTGGGTATTTTATTGACTGGCTGGATGGTTGGTTGGTTGGTTGGTTGGTTGATTGATTGATTAATGTGGGAGAGCCAAGTCCATTGTAGCTAGTGCTGGCTCTGGAAAAGTGATGTTGAGTTGTATAACAGAGCAGACTGAAAGTCAAGCATCACACCACATGCCTTTAATCTCAGCATTTGGGAGGCAGAGACAGAAGAATCTCTATGAGTTTGAGCTCCACCTTGTCTACATATTGAATTCGAAAATAGCCAGTACTACATAGGCAAACCCTGTTGAAAGAAAGAAAGAAAGAAAGAAAGAAAGAAAGAAAGAAAGAAAGAAAGAAAGAAAGAAGGGAGGGAGGGAGGGAGGGAGGGAGGGAGGGAGGGAGGGAGGGAGGGAGGGAGGAAGGAAGGAAGGAAGGAAGGAAGGAAAGAACAAATACTGAGAAGGCCTGAGAAGCAAGCCAATAAGCTGTATTTCTCCATGGCTTCTATTTTAGTTCTTGCCCTGAGATTCTGTCTTTACTTTTCCAACCAAAAGAGAATGACCTGCAAGTTATAAGCTTAAATAAACTCTTTCTTCACCAAGTTATTTTAAGTCTTGGTGTTTTATTACAGCAATAGAAATCCTACCTAGTACAATCCCTAATACTTTCTTTTGGCAAATTCCTAATGGCAAAAGGATATGCTAGAAAATTATTTATTCATATACTAAGTATTCATATTTTTAGTACTACCCTGTATAGATACATTTAGAGAAAAGTTATAGCAAAATGGGGTGATGGGGAATTTTTTGTTTAGAAGCCTGGCTAGGTAAGACATCTCAAAGAATTTCAAGTAAATGCGACCATGGGTGCCTCAGCAAAAGTCCTCTAGGTCAAGAATCTTAAGTGGAAAGAGCTTGCCTTGAATTTCTAAAAAGGATGAAGTCTAGTCTGACTAGAGAGGAACAGGTGAGGTGAGGTGTTACTGGAAGATCTGATATAAGGGGCATATAGAAGGAAAACCACAAAAGGGTTCCTTCATCTAGAGGAGAGCTGAAAAGGTTAACAATTTCTAACTGAAATGTGACAATATCTGATCTTTGAGGCAGTATCTAGTATAGAGGCAGGAATGGAAGTAGCAGGTAGGCCAGTTAGCCATTGGGAGCTACAGACATTCCAGAAGCAATGGGGGAGGAATAAGTAGAAGATAAACTGCTCTGTAATGTGGTCCCAGTAAAAGCTGAAAACAACAACAAAAACCACACAAAGAAAAGATTGTATTCAGTGGGATTGAGAGTATCAATGTTTGTTGTTGTTGTTTGTTGTTGTTGTTTATTTGTTTCTTGGATCACATGCTTATATTTGTTTTTTGTCTTGTTTTTCGAGAAAAGTTTGTTTATGTGTGTGCTCACATGCATGCAAAGGAGTCTAGCACATCCATTTGTCATCACCTGCCTAACAATGAGTTTACAAGCATGTACCACCACACTGTCTTTTTTTTTAAGGTGGGTTTTATGTTCTTAAACTTACAAAACAAACAATTTACCAACTGAGTTATCTCCATATTCCAGGACAACTACATTATCATTTAAATTACTATTAGCAATATAGAATACATACTGCTTAATTGTCGTGTGCATCTTGATGTTATTGCTTTAATGAACTATATATTCACCTTTGTGCTATGTTTATGGGGTGAATTTTGATCAAGATAAAGGAAGTCTCAGCTTATTTTCTATTATTTTTCCTCATCCATATTGACTCTTTCCCCATCAATTGTATAATTCAGTTGGCCTAGTTTATTTCATGGGTGATTGTTTTGTTGTCCTTTCTTTAGATTTTTCAATCTGAAAATAGTTCTCTATTTGGTGACTATTTCTTTGAAGTTCTCAGTTCTAAGACTTTCAGGAAACCTTGCCTTGGCTTGAATCGAAGGCACTGGGACTCTAGGATTCAGTCTCCAGGTGCAGAGACCACAGGAGTCTGCACTGTAAACGGGATTGGCTTATGGAGAGTCACTGGATTTTCTGTCTCTACCATCTTTGTAAGAAATGAAACAAGAGAACAACATATGAGAAGGGCTTCCTAAGCACTACCAATAACAAAGCTCCGGAATTAACTCTTTAACAGGCACTTTACAGCAGAATTAACTTTAACTTTACAGCAGGATTTCTGAGCCAGGAGATTGGAGGCAGAGCTGTAGCTCTCAGGCATGCTTGTTGACCATCTTGTTATTTGCAATGACTTTGGGGTGAGAATGATTTAAAAAATCACTGATTCTGTTCACTCTGAGGGGCGGCTTTCATCTCAAAGGTTGGGGACAATGTTGCTTTAGTCTCAGCTTTTGTTGAGAATTTTCTTTCTTATGTATGTCTTGCTATTCAAAGTAAGACCTAGGAAGAAGTTTGCCTTTCAATTTGGAAAAATGGATTTGTTGAGCCCATCATTACAATCTCTGATGCTCAGTCAATGTTTGTATTACTTGTTATATAGATAACCAAGTGACATGGAAATCTACTATGACAGTAAAAAAATTAAAGACATTGTGTTATAGACTACTAATATGCAGATGTGTTGTAAAGTGGTTTCCTCTTCACTGAGTCCAGCCATACTCCTTGGCTCTGCATGATTAATAATTGGACGTCTTTAGGGATTCATAGGGTTGGTAATGTGATATGCTTCTTATCTCATGGTCTGTATAGCTCTGAGTTGCAGCTCTATGTCCATTCCTCTGGGGATTCAAGCTCTTTTCTTTTGGCATTTGGTATTGTTTCCTCTTCCCAAATTACTGCCTTGTTGGATTAATTTGAGATGATGATGATGATGATGATGATGATGATGATGGTATCAGAACACTCGTGAATGGGCAGTCCTTGTGGCAAATATTGCTGATACCATGATTGCATTTTCATTTGGTAAATGATTCCCTTTTCGAGATCAGTACATCTTCACTGTGCTGAATTGTTACATGACAGATACGACTTATAAACAATAAAGTTGAATTATTTAGGTTTAAAAACAAAATTAAATGAGGCATCTTATGGTAAAACCAGCCCTTAATTAGCTATGCTAATCGTGAGCCAAGCATGGCTGAATATCTCCTGTGCAACATGCTCTCTGTGATCTTCTTAGCATACTTACTGCCCTTGGAGGAGTGATTAAATGATCACACACATACATACACACACACACACACACACACACACACACACACACACACATGCACTCAGGGGGAGTGTATGGAAAGAGAAAGAAAGGGAGGGAGGGAGGGAAAGGGAGAGAGAGAATGGTTCTCCACTCATGGGAATCCTGATTCTATAATAAATTTTAATTTTCATACATTTATCAGAATATGTTGATAGTCTGAACTAAATGTCATGTGTGCCCATGCTGTCCCAAGACAGCGAAGATGTTTGGAGAAGAAGCCAAAGGCAGAAAGAACACAGTTATACCATGAAAGATTACCGTTCTTAATAACTTAGGAACTAAGTGTAGTATACATCCTCTGAGGAAGAATAGGGAATGGGGAACTTCCACCTATGTTTTCCTCATGTGTCCCAGAAAATAAGAGCTGAAAAACAATAGGAGCCAAGTGGAATTAAAAGGTGGAAAGTGTTTTCCCAAGAACATGCCAAGAGCAAACAAATCAAAAGTAGATGATAATGGGTCAGTGTGCTCCTTCCAAAGCCCAGATGGGCTCCATTGAACTTGTGAGGAAGTGGTAACTCAGAAGAATGGATCACCAACTCTGGAGAATTCTGAGAGTTAAATGTTTGACTCTATGATTGCTCAAACCTGCTTTTCTTTAGCTTGTCTACATCATTGGTCTTCTATCAAACACTGAATGAAAACATATTTACTTGACACTTTGCTGAATGCAATATCCTCTTAACACAAAGTACAAGTCCAAAATATATATGTAGAGTCTTCCAAGTTACACTACCCAGCTTTCTTTCCTCCTCCTCCTCCTCCTCCTCCTCCTCCTCCTCCTCCTCCTCCTCCTCCTCCCCCTTTCTTCTTCTTCTTCTTCTTCTTCTTCTTCTTCTTCTTCTTCTTCTTCTTCTTCTTCTTCTTCTTCTTCTTCTTCTTCTTCTTCTTCTTCTTCTCCTTCTCCTCCTCCTCCTTCTCCTTCTCTTCTCCTCCTCCTCCTCCTCCCCCTCCTCTTCCTCCTCCTCCTCCACTGGGTTAATAACAAAAGAAAATTACCTAATTGTAGTCATTGGTGCTCTTTTATATTCTGAGAAAATTGGTCAAAGTCACTAAGATATTTAAGGTCTTTTTTTTTCCTACTTTCAGTTTGTTAATTCAAGTGTCTGTTTCCTAAATAGAGCCCATAATCAGACAGGTTGTAGAATACAAAGAAGCAAGTTCAGCACACTTCAGTGTGTTATATTTGTTTTTCTCCTAGCATATCACAAGTCCACATCTGCTGTTCCCAGAAGAGAGTTTATTTTTATGATAACTTGTACACATCCTTTTCTGCCTTTAGGTGGAATGGCTGAAAAATGAGGAGCCCATCGACTCCGAACAGGATGAGAACATTGACACCAGGGCTGACCATAACTTGATCATCAGACAGGCCCGGCTGTCAGACTCAGGGAATTACACCTGTATGGCAGCCAACATCGTGGCCAAGAGGAGGAGCCTCTCAGCAACTGTGGTGGTCTACGGTAAGACCAGCCCAAAGGCCAGGAAGGCATAGGGGGGCTAAAAATCAGAGATTTAGAGAGCCATGTACTGTATTAAAACTTCCCAGGGCAAGAGCCAGGAGGCTCCTAGGTCCGTTCACAGAGTACTGTCCAACCTCATCCCTCTGCCAGGTGAGAAAACATTCCTAACACTATTAATGTGTTTTCTGATCCATTTGGTCTTGAGCTGTTGTGAGACAACTAGTAGTACTTTCAATTTTTCTCTCTCTCTCTCTTAAAAATAATAAAATAGTGATTTTTTTCATTTCCATTGAGTTTATATTGGGAAAGAATCATAATGGGAAATTTAGTCTTCCCACCTTTCCAAACTGCCAGTCAGCTCCTCTCCTACCATATGAAATGCAGAAAACCAAATATTGTTGTTTGCTGATGATCTCAGGCATTACATACAGGCAGTTTCCAACTACTTAAGTAAAGGATTTTCTTTCTAGAATAGAAGAGCCATGGGATTTATATTTGAAGCACTTAAAAGTAATAGAAATTCAAATTCTGGTATTTTCTTTTTATACTCCAGACGGTCAAGTGCCTTAGAGATCTGCTGATGAGTTCTACCCATTTTTAGTAGTTCCCTTCAAAGCATATTCTCAGAAGAATAGAAGAATAGGGAACGTTGTTGCCTCACAACAGAGCAGCAAGTGGAACTCTGAACCATCTCTTCTTCCCCAGATACCTGACTCACAGTACCTGGCGCAGTGGCTTGCACATAGTAGGCCATCAATACAAACCTTTCTCCTTTTTTTTCTCCCCTCCCCATTTTTGTCTCTCAGTGAATGGAGGCTGGTCTTCCTGGACAGAGTGGTCAGCCTGCAATGTTCGCTGTGGTAGAGGATGGCAGAAACGTTCCCGGACCTGCACCAACCCCGCTCCTCTCAATGGTGGGGCCTTTTGTGAGGGAATGTCAGTGCAGAAAATAACCTGCACTGCTCTTTGTCCTGGTGAGATATACACAGATTCCCTTCTCCTTGTAATTTGCCAATGCTGTTAAGGTGCTGTGGAACAAGCAATGTACACTTCCATTACCCTGGTCCAAGGTCTTAGACCATTGCCTCTGTCCACGGTGCTGATTCCCAATTCATTGTAATGTTAAGAACATGGGTGAAACCCTCTCTACAAGGCTTGTGATCCTGGTGTTGGTTGGACTATGCCACCACCTTCTACCCTTGGCTATCCCACTTGATGGCATGTATTTGAGTACAGTAACCAGGGATTGGGTGATCTGCCTTCAAGTACAAAATAGCAACTACCCAGAACTTGACCTTTTATCAGGTTCAGGTTGGTAATTATTTGCCATAAAATTGGCACTTTGTCCACTGCAGTGGTATGCATTTATGCCTGGCCTTTCTTTCCAAGTAGTAGAAGATCTCATTTTACTGAATATGTCTCCTATCAGTTCTTTTGTTCTCTTCCTGGCTGTAACCCAGTTGACACAGTGAGAATTACATGAGGTACATGGTGGCTTTCTTTATAGAAAGCATGTCCTCCAACAGAGAATATAACTGCTCCTGAGTTTCATATGCACCACATAAATTTAATTTCAAGAACCTTGTCCAGAGCCTCATATCTTTAAATTTTCAACTGCAGTTTCTTTAGAAGCAAAGGTGAGACTCTGACCAACAGTGAGTTTTCAGAGTTTAATTTGTCCTTGTATTTTGTAAACATTTATTGAGTGCTTACTATGTGCCAGGTACTGTGCAGGATGCTTTCATACATGCCATGCCATTTACCTCTCCATTGTGACTTTATTGTCCCCAGATGACAGAAGTAGTCCACTGAAGCCATGTGACTTACTTTCTCAGCTGACAAGTTCATAAAACCAAGACTAGGACTCAGATATTTTTTTATACAAATTCAGTACTTTTTAAATTTTTTTCCTTTTTTCCCCCTAACTAATTGGTTTAGATTAAACCTTGTACCTCTTAACCTACATAAGCATGGCAAAAATTATTCCTAGGAGGTAATGGGGCAATTGCCTCAAACATCTGTCCTAGTCTCTTGGGTTGATATTTAATGGAATTAAGTTCAGTCTTTTCATTTCAATGTACAACAGCAATCTATGACCCAAGAAATTCTATTTCTGTAGGTTCTGCCATCTTGGGGTTTCAGTGACCTGTTTTCATTTAACACTATAAGTTCATGGGAGTTTAACTTTTTATTGTTTAGGGGACTTGGGGACTTAAAATCAGTCTACTCTATTTACCACTCTAAACTGTAAAGCCACACTGCATTAACAGATATCCAGAGGTTCAGCACATAGTTGCCTATCCATCAGTGATACTCTTTGGCATGAAAGACTGGGAAAGAATGGATACTGACCTTATTAGCCAACTAAAAAATTTCAGTCAGTCAACCATTTGCCTAAATTCCATCATTGGTCTTATCCTGATATAGCTTTAATTAGAAAATAAACTCTTAGAGGAAAGATATCTTGATCTGCTAGTTTGCTTGTATTGGGGTGGTAGTCTGTTTAAGGTGTGGGGTGAGCCTTCCTATAGCTGCTGATTCTTGGTAATGGTGGCATCTGTTGTTTTCCTTTGAAGTGGATGGCAGCTGGGAAGTGTGGAGTGAATGGTCAGTCTGCAGCCCAGAGTGTGAACATCTTCGTATCCGTGAGTGCACAGCTCCACCCCCAAGAAATGGGGGCAAGTTCTGTGAAGGTCTCAGCCAGGAATCTGAAAACTGCACAGATGGTCTCTGCATTCTAGGTAACACCATCTATTTGATGTCCTCAGTATTTGTGGTGATGTGCATGTATCTGCATGTTTCCAGAAGAATGCCTCAATCATTAACTGGGTCTAGTAAAACAGCAGAAAGTGAGCAACCAGAAATGAAAAGGCACCACACACACACACACACACACACACACACACACACACACACACACATATATATATATATATATATATATATATATATATATATATATATTGTATATATAGTGCTGCAAAGCATCTGAGTTCATTCCTTCTTGGTACAAACAGAGTGAGTTGGTTTTGTTTTTGTTTTTATCCTATGATGTTCAGGGGATGAAAGCTTAGTTAGTGCTTGTGCATACTAGACTAGTTTTCACTACTGGACCACATCCTTAGGCCAGGTGAAGCCATTTCCAATATTTTATTACAACCTAATCAGGCAATATTTCCAGAGAATAAATTTCTAAAATTTATGACTTTTAGGAGCTACCACTTCTAAGTTTAGTGAAACCCTGATACTGATTGCTTTGAATTTTTATCTCTAAAGAACTTTATAAAAATTTAAATCTCTTAATACATCTTTAGAGAGCAAGGTCTTCTGGAAGGAAAATGTTGCAATTGCATTTGACCAATGGTGGAGGGAGGATGAACGAACCCTGATGATAGAAGTTTTTTCTCACATTGGTCTGGTAGAGTAGGGGATGGAATGTTCATATCTCAACACCCAGAGCTTTGTTTTATTTTTAATATCACAGTGTTACTACCTCCAAGTGACTATTTGATGAGGTTTGAGAGTATGGAAGGATCTTTTCTAGTCAAGGAGAAGCCATGTTAACATGGTGATTTCCTTTATTAATACCATGATTCCAGCCAACTTACTTGACTTCTTTTAGTATAGATACTAAAACTCATATCTACCTTCATTAATTAGCAGAGGCATATGTTGACAGGACACATCTGAATCTTTCATGAAATAGAGTATGTACTCAAAGAACTTCCACTAATATGAATTAAGCTGTAATGATATCTTATAGTTCCTTAAAGATGAGACTGGGGCCATTCATGTCTTCTAGAACTGGGTTGCTTACTTGAATACTCCTTGCATGATACCTAGCAAAGAAATGCCACATCTTAGTTGGTCATGATCAATTGTAGAGTGTATGCTACTTTTCATTAGGAAAAATGACACTGTGCATGAAATACTTCTGGCCAATCTATTTCTTTGCCTTCATGTGACTAGGTGTTCTTGAAAGAAAGTACATGCTAAGTGTTGCATTTTCAGAATAAATCTGCATGGTTCATGCATTGTTTAAAATGGTTAATGCATTAAATCAAAACATTGATACTCACATTACCTTTATTCCTGACACAAGTATCTACCACCTGCACATGTCAGACCCCATCCAAGGGGTGATGATCACAGATGATCTAGTCACAAAGTTTAGTGTTGTGTTCTCCATTAAATGCATATCAGCCATCTACTTTTGCATGCACCCATTAGTAAGATAGTTCAGAAAACGTGTTTCCAACAACTCTTGAATATCACCAACCTTTTCTGAATCATGGCTCAAGATGTGTGGCTGCTTTTTCACCTCATGGACAGGCTTTTAAAGTGATACAGTTAGAATTAGGGTTTTCATATGTCTTTTAAAAGATGATGCTGTTATAGAAATGTGGCTTCTAGTTGAATTTCAAATAACTATAGTAATAAGCATTCCTATAAATCACATATTGAGCTTGAATATATGACTTGAAGCTTAGTTGTCTGTGATGTAATGTGATGGTTACTCATGGGAGACATAGTTCTTAACACTTAATGTGAGAAGTAAAGGTTATAGTGTGGGTGACTATAACTTGTATTTGTGCCATGATTCAAGCTTCTTCACCAGCGGGGGAACAGCCCTGTTTAATGCTGAGAGAAATTATCAGCACTGACAGTGAGCTGCTAAGAGGAGACCCCACTTTATGTAACAGATATAGACTACAAAGGGACCCTATCACAAAATACCAAAAATAAAGTAAAATGAAATGAGCCATTGAATCAATCAATACATACATAATAAATGGAGAGGAAGAGGGATTCTTAGGGAAGGGGAGGGGAGGATTAAAGAGAGAGGAATGGAAGTGAACTGAAGCTTTGAAGACTGACAAGCCCAGAAATCTCAGTGACTGTCCCAGTGCCAAGTCCAATGGTTGGCTAAGTGCTACAAAACCAACAAGATGTGATGTGTCAGGTCAAAGGCCAAAAGGCAGGAAGAGCTAGAATTTAAGTTCAGAAACTGTCTGGGAAGACAATTCTCTATTGCTTCTGGTAGGGTCATTCTTTTCTTTCTTTGTAAGTCTTGAACTAATTGGTGAGAACTACCTATATCAAAATGTCATGTGCTTTACTGAGTTTCCAGATTTATAAGTTACTGTCATCGCCAACTACTCTGACACAAAGGTCTAGAATAAAGCAAAACCAGATAGCTGGTGGTTCCTGGCCAATTGAGCACATCACAATTGTTCATCATAAATATATATGTACTTGGGATTTTTTTTCAAGAGTGGTCTTTCTTATTTGGGCAGTTGTTGGCCATAATTGAGACAGTGGCTTTAAGTGATTTATTGATTGAACAAAGCCTTTTTTTCCTGTACACTGATAATGTATAGGCTTAATCAAGCAGAGGCAAATTCCTGATGACCCAGTTTGCATTTTGCTATAATGAAAGTAAAATAGCCAGAAATGCAGCAAGGGTTGTACTATACTCAGCTTTAGAGGTAAGTTCTCTGGTGAATCTCTCCTAAGTTGAAAATGCAGTATGAGCTTTTCCCCTGACATTCCATCTCCTAATTCCACTAAGGGATGTTCCCTGTTCAGCATCTTTTGCCTTCGTGTGTGTGTGTGTGTGTGTGTGTGTGTGTGTGTGTGTGTGTGTTTTAGGATATCTGAATATATGTTTAAGACTGTGAGGACTACAGTAATCAGTAGTTTTAGTGTGAAAGATACGGAAGTGGGAGAGTTTCGAGGAGAATGAGCTGTATCTGCAATCTGCATAGCAATTGGGAGGGTTGGCTGGTCAGGGCAGCAGGATCTACTGTCTTTCTGGACAGTGTTCACATGATGAGTCCAAGTTCATGGTCTTTGTAGGAAGCAGAACAGCAGTCCAGGCAAATGATTATCAGTGTTACTCCATGATACTCTTTAGTACTGTCAGATGCTCTTGGTGAAACTGCTGTGCTCTCAGGATTGCACCAAGAAAGGTTGGCTTTGATTAAAATAGCATTTGGCTACAGCTTTGTAGAACAGCAGCTCCGTTGAAGGATCTAGGTCATGGTTCAACACGGGAATTTCCTCAATACTATTTTTGTTTTCCTTATATGCCAAACCTATGACACCTTCTTTTGGAGGTTTGACAATGACATTGTTCAGCTCTTGGATGACCTTCAATAATTTGATTCTCTTTAGCCTCCAACAAAGTACCTGAATCCCCTCTAGTGTCCTGAGGGCTCTCTCTCTCTCTCTCTCCTCCAGATGGAGCTGCCAGCTCTGAATGATCACTTTAATATTTGGGTATGATTGTTGCTTGGTTACTTGTGGCTGAATCGCAGAACCTTAGAGTGATGCTCTCATAGACAGCCACACCTAAATGCTCTCAAGAAGAAAATAAATGCCCCAAGGCTAGAGAGAGAGAGAGATTGGACAGGTTTTGCCAAAAGAGGTGAATTCATGGATCCAAATTGCAAGCATAAACTGGACATCCAATTTCAGGGAAGAACAAAGAGGACGCGTATGGACATGGTTTCTTAAAGTAGGACTTGGGTGGCCGTGTTTCCTGGGTTTAAACAGAATCTTGTAGCTGTCTGACCTCCATCCTTTCATCTTCGAAACATATTTGAGAATCATAGCTAGTACAATGTAACCTGTGTGTGCCCATGAACAGGAACAGAAGGATTAAATGGTGGCTGTTTAAATTGATCCTATGGGATGGAAGCCACCTTCTCTGTGGCTTTTTATTCCAATAAAAAGAAAAAAGGGAGGGCATCGGCTTGAGGAGATTAAATGGATCTGCTTCAGAAGAAGGGATTAGCCTCTAGATGTGTGGTGTGACTAAAGCCAGAGAAATGCCAGCGGCGACCTAAAGAAAGAGGAAGTCTTCCAGGCAATGCTACCTGCAAACTAATCTGTTCGTCTTGTGAAGACAGAGCATAGGTCACTCTAATATTGACAGCTTGGAACAGGACAACTGGGTTAAATGGCGGTTTGTTTTCATTTCTGATAGGCACATTGATAATGAAAGTTTGAATGGACACTTTGGAAGCCGAATCAAAGATAATGACATCCATCCAATAGTGGTTCAAACAAACATTCCCAAGGCCCAACTAATAATATAACCACTTTCTTTATTGAGCCATGCACTTAAATGGCCGAGAGGAAACTCCTGAATGGGTAAAGCTGTGATCACATGAAAATAATGGTTGCTTTGTTAAGAGTTTTCTCTGACCACATTGTTATCTATTACAGTAATTACTACCCCTTCCCTTTATTTAGGCCACTGAATAAGAGACATTTCATTCTAGAATAATTCAGCTCATCTGAAATAACAATTTTATCCTCCTTGTTTGCCAGTGATTTATATGAAACACCCATTTTTCATTTAAGATTATAACAGACAAGTATCTCTTTATCAACACCAAACTCATCTACTTCTTTATGTGGGCAAAGATTTAGGAATGATACTGAAATTACACTTGTTTAATCACACTTGTTTAAATTCCTGAACAGGGTTCACTGCATAGCTGCTTAGTTCCAGCTGGAAGTCTATGTAAGATAGACATAAATATGACCTCACCAAGATGCCATCCTAATGCAGTTTATTCTCAGGTGGCCATAAAGTGTCCTACAGCGTGCAAATTCTTTCCAAGTGGTTTGAAAATGGAAAGAAACCCTCCCATTTCATGTGTGGTACAAAGTGGCTAGGTTTCTGTGGCAGAGTGTTTGCCTAGCATGTACCAATGAGGCCTTGGATTCTATCTCCAACACTGCACACAAGCGAAAATGCAGCAGTAATGCATATCAGTTGTGCTGACTAGGTGTTCCTTTTGAAGAAAGACTTGGTAGTTCACCTTCCTGCCTAACAAACAGTTAATTAATCCACAGTTGTCTTTGTGTGCACGGCACAGCAAATGTGAATGTAATGTTGCAGACACACAGGAGTCATAAGGATGTAGATCTGGGCACACAGGCAGTCATTAGGCCAGATAGTAACAGCCTCTCCCCCATACCCCAGTAAACATTGTCCCATTATGGGACAGCCCATAAGAAGATCAGTATATCTTTAGCTTTCCAAAGACAGTGGAATGACTGCAGGCTCAAGTTTCCATTGTGTTTAATTTAAAAAGAAAATGCAAAGTAAACATTTTAATCCTCAGGTGTCATAATGGCAATATTCCTAGAAATTCTAGAAGCTGAAACTTCTTGCCTTTTTGCCTTTTGCTTTATGAGAAGAAAACTCCCACTTAATGTGCCATATCCTTGGTAGAATTGAGCATAAAAAGATAAAATAAATAAATAAACCATGCTCAGAATAACCATAAAACCTCCTTTATTATCTATCCAATATATTCTTTTTTATCTTGCTTTTTTCATAAGCAAAAAGGTGTCAGATTGTTTAAAGAAGTAATCCTCTCTCCAAATAAGGATGGACCTTCACCCAGTGGACCATAGTTGTTGTATGCGTTTAAAAGTCTCTCCCCTTCTTACCAGCCAGCTCTGAAACATTTAAAATGCCTTTTGTTACTAGGACATTCTCCGTGGTCACCTCCTTTTTTATTCCCCATGAATCTATGCTACCTGTAAGCTTGCTTGACAGGGTAACCTAGCTGAGAATTGCTTTCTCTGGTCTCTCTTTTTCTCCTGTCTTCTTTCACCTATTTTTTTCCACTCCTCCTAAACATGTTGGAATGGATTTCCCCCTGCCCCATCTTTTACATACTTGTCCTGGAGTTAGACAGGCCACACTGTGTGGTACTTTAACAAGAATATATGGATGCTTGTTTACCATGAACTCATTTTGTTATATTTGTTCAGGAGAGTAATCAAAATAAAACCTGAAATATAAAGACAGTAGACTCTGAAATTGATTTAGGACAGCGGGAGAGGAAGATGCCTTCATTTACAGACCAGGTTAATTACAGGAAAATAACAAAATGAGAATATATAACAGTGTTTTTAAAATAAGATACAAATGAGAACAGGTTCCCATGATGATACAAAATGAAGAACTACAATCTGCCAAAGATTTAGGGCATAAAATATTTGTCAGAAAGCCCAGAAGTTGACTGGATGTAAATCCACTGGAAGGAAAAGAGAAAGCTTTTGCATTTGGCATCCCCAGTAGGCACTGAGCTTGAGATTGTGGGAAGGTACAAAGGACCAGCTTTCTGAGGTGAACTGCCAAGAGGAAACTGGCTGTCTATATCCAGAAGCACAGCTAAAGTGCCTTCCCAAGTCCTCTGATTCTGAGTTAAAATGAGTCATTCTCTTTCCAATGACTAGAAATGGGAATGAATTCAGGACTGTAATCAGTAAAAGAATAGACCCCACCAACACACACACACACACACACACACACACACACACAGAGAGAGAGAGAGAGAGAGAGAGAGAGAGAGAGAGAGAGAGAGAGAGAAAGCATTTATCCCATAGCTGAAAGACAGGTAGAAAAATCTAGGCACTTTGGTTAGATCACTTGAGCTGTAATTATGATTGAATTCCATGAACAGAACTACTTTGAGCCAAGCTCTTGATTTTCCTAAGCCTAAATGTATTCACCTATAAACAAAAGTTATTATGTGTCCTTTAGAGAAGATGCAGCCCCCAGGAGGCTCACACAGCCATATCAAGCACCCCATTTATATTAAAAGTTAAACTGTACCCTGTGTAGATGATGTTTAATAGTGGAATTTTTATATATTATCTTTCCATGTTCTTAAATAAATATCGATAGTGTGGCTTTTTAAATATTTCATTTAAATATTTCTTTATGTGTCTGATTAGTGTGTTTCTAATAAAATGTGATATACTTGTTAAAATGAGGAAGGGGACACACGTACATTTTTTACATAAATGATTTTTGAGTTGTAATTTGACTAATTCTGTCAGTTTAAATTTAGAAGAACCCATATAGTATGTGAGTATTCTTAAAATTCATCGGTCTTCATCTTCACTACGTCTGTTAAGCCACTAAATAAATGTCTCTCAATTTTATAGCCTTAATTTGACCTAAGGATGTAGTCCCTAGCAGGAGATGGGCCAGGTGACTGACTGTAAAGGCCACATCCAGCTCTGTCACTTTATGAAGGTGATAATAGTTGAGCATACTAAGGGGAGGCTCAGGAGAAAGAAGGCACACTTCCAGCCTGGCTGGTCCATAGGCAAACATGAGCGTCCCCACCACACTGAGGCAGGGATGCTCTGGTTTGCAGAATCGCAGGAAACACGTGTTCCCTAACAATTTGACAGCACAGACATTTTACGAGACCATTCCACATTTCTTCAACATAAACTCAAATCTTCTTTGTGTAGGAATGGAAGGAGGGATCAAATTAGCATTCATGATGTCTTTTTATTATTATTATTATTATTATTATTATTATTATTATTATTACTATTTGTTTGTGTATTTGTTTGTTTCTATAGCTAAAAGGAACATCTTTCAGTAGCTGCTGATAACCATGGCCCTTTCCTGTGAGGGAAGTTTCCAGCATATAGATTTGTCAAAAAAAAATAATAATAAATAAGAAGAAGGATTAGCTCTCTGAATTACAGATTCGACATTAACATTGTAATTAGTTCAAGATTCAACTCCACAAAGCTCTGCACTAAGAAATATTCTTCTGGACTGAAGAAAGATTTAATAACTGAACTCATAGAATCCTTGGGCTGTGAAAGAAATGGCAAATAGTCAGTGGCAGAGGTGATTTAAAACTGAGCAATCTACTCTACAAAATTCAGTGGCCTCCAGGGTGTGCTGAAGGAAGCAAGTGAAGGGAGATAGAGGACACCTTGTATCTTGGTTCTACTTCCTCCCTTTGACTGCATATTGAAGGTATGGATGTCTTCAAGAGAACCTGAAGCAGTGACCTGTGAACTGAAGATGCCAATAGCATGACTTCCTTCACCTTTCACAACTTCTCCCAGAATGTTGTCATCAAAGAAAAAGAAATGCAAGTGGTCTCAGATGTTCATTTCACAACAATGTTAGTGTTAGATGGAATGGGAAATTACTAATATCACTTTGAAAAATACAATAGACAGTAAATATCCTTGAGCTAGGAGTCAAGAGTCCATGGTATCAGTTCAGATGCTTTGTTAACCAGCTGTGACTATGGGTAAGAATCATGATATTGCATCCCATGAAGTAAGCACACAATGATGTCTAAGTTCCATGGATGCTCTGAAAATGGAAAATAATTTTAGACACTTGACATTGATCTCATTCATATATATGGGTATACATACAAGCACATATGCCATAGGAAAATGAGTAAGGCACCACTGAAATGTCGGGATTCGGATCTTTTGTATTATTTTGAGAAGTTAATCTCATTCTTTCACACATAAAGTTAAAGATTTGAGAGGCCGTTTCACAGAGTACAGGGCAACTTTTAACTGAGAAATCAATTGCCCAATCCCAATGAAGGAGGATGCTAGACTCTTTCAGGACCCAATTATGGAATTAAGGTTTCTTAGCACCTATTATTATATATTATATAATATGTTATATGTATGATATATCATATATATAACAATACTTATTATTAGAAAGCTACCTGGTGGTCATTTTACTGCTTGTGATGTAACAGCACTAAGTCAGTCCACAGAGCCTTCAGAGTTCTTGTTTGATTCAATTACTGTTCTTGGTGATAAACTAAGAAAGGCCGGCTTCTTGTACTGTAGTAGTAAGTAACTATGTGTCTAATATAAGGACTGGAGTAGCTTCAAGAGCAAGAGTGACTGGCCTTGGTGGACCAGACTGGTATTCTATCCTTAGGGAATTTGAGGCAGGAGGATGGCTTAGAAAAATCACAAAATGGAGGGCTCCTCAGGTTACAGTTTCTCTCAAGGAAGTTCTTTGTGAGCCAAGTTCTATCATCCACACATAGACATTATCTAAGCAGTGCTTAGGTCACTACAACCTTCCAGCACCCTTCATTGCATTCCAGACATTCCCTGGAGTCTGGTTAAAAGTTGTTGTTCTTTCTACTCTATGGCCTGAATGTTTGCACTTGGGAAATACTGTCACTAGCTAATTAGCATACTCAGCAACTCTTATAAGATCCACTCTCTGAGCAAACTTCAAATGCACAGTATGATATTGACTGTCATCCCAATGCTGGACATTTCATTCCAGAGCCTCCTGCTCTAACTACACTGAGACTTTCCATTCATCAGCCTTCACCTCTTAGCCTTGACTCACTGCCAGGGCCAGCAGCAACTCTGCACTTTCTGGTCTGAGTATTACAGTTTTAGATGCCACATGGAAAACAAACCAAGCAGTATTTGTCTGTCTGTGGCTGTCTTACTTCACTTAGCATAGGGTCCCAAAGTCCTTACCTGACGTTGTGAGTGACTCTTCTGCAAAGCTTGAACAATATTCTGTCGTGTATCTATATGACATACGGTGTCTATGGATATGTGTATCACATTCTACCAGCTGCCCACTGCATTTTCTGTATCCATTTATCAGTGGGCATTCAAAGTATTTCTGTTTCTCTGTTATTGAGAAGAACTCTTAAATGAACATGGAATCCAGTTAATTATCTATTCAATATGCTAATTTTGCTAGCATGTTGATTAATACTTAAACTATCTGGATATTTCATTTGCTCTGGACATTTTGTTCCATTTTTGGTGTTTTCCTTGATTGGTCGTTTGCAGTGGTGAGCAGTACAAGGTATTTTTTTGTGCTAGCCCAGTCCTCACCCACTGAGCTGTATGACAGCCTGTGTGCATTTTTGAATGGGTGCAGACATTTATTGCAGACAAACACAAGGGGATTTAGGATAAAGCATTCCTGGCCCAGAGGGGATGTTCAGTATGTATCTTCCCTGAGAACAGAGCTGGAAACCAGCATTTTTGCCACTTGGAAACCTGTTTTGAGCAGAGAGGTTGCAGAAATTATGGAAAAGCTTTGTAGGAGCCTTGGAACATGAAGGCTCCTACCTTCATAAAGACCATCATAGAAATAAACCAAAGCACAGACTGACTGCAAAGGGAGAGAGCATTGTGGAATCTCGTTTGCTTTCAAATGAATGAAGTCCTGGACCACCTGGCTTTCTGTTACTGCCTTAGTTCAGTGACCACAGTGGTCTTCAAGTCCATCTATTGCTGCAAGTGACAATATTTTTTTTTCTTTTTAATGGCTGAATCATATTGGACTGTGTGACCACAAAATGCTCACCGCGGGCTTTGGGGATTAGGGAGTTGCATAGATGGCTTACAAATGCCATGTTATAGCTAGAGAGGAGGAAAGGGATCTGATGTTACCATGACAATAGCCAGCAAAAAAAAAAAAAAAAAAAAAAAGAGGGCTGCTTCAAAATAGCTAGAAGAGGCTATTTTGAATCTTCTCCTACTAAAGAAATGGTAAATGCCTCAGATTAATGGACATACGGATTACTGTGCAGAAGGCTAAAGCCAGATTCTACCAAATAACTAAATACAATTGTATTTGAGTAAAAAGCAAAACTCATGTTGACATGGAGTCTAGAAATTTAAAGGGTTTAGTTAGTTCAAAATAAAATACGGAAAAACTACTTGTGAGAATAATTATTAAAGACATGTATTTGGATCTTAGGTATAGTATTTGGAAAAACAAAGGAGGAGAGGAACTCACACCTTCTAGAGGAACACTAGAGCCATTGTCACCAGACATGACATGCATGAGCTGTCTGTGGTCCTGTCCTCTGTCTTCACCTAACAACCAATCATCATGGGATCTTGGATAATTCTTAGGTGGAAGATATCAATGGATGTTTTTTACCTCTGATACTGGGAAGCTGATGGGAGTTGGGAGTGGGAAAAGGAAGCTTCGTCCCATCTTGTGATAGGGTAAATGTGTGACCGTCACTGGGTCTCCCCTTCTCCCCTGCAAACTTACCAGGAAAGCACAATGAGGAATTCACACACACACACAAATACACACACACACATGCACACACACACACGCACACACACCTACACACAAACACACACACACACACACACGCACGCACACACACACACATACACACGCACATGCACATACATGCACACAAACACACACACACACACACACATGCGCGCGCGCACACACACACACACACACACACACACACACATAAAATAAGAAGACTCTTCCTCTTATCTGTTCAGCATTTTGCTCATTAGACAGATTTAGAGTGAACACAAGTACTGGTCGCTGCACTTCTGTGTGTTTGAACACCAGGAGACCAGAATCCTCACCTGTCCACTCATCGACTGCCTGACACTCAGGCACCATGTTGTGTCCAATGTCAAGCAGGCTTCCTGTTTGTCTAATTATCTTCAGTGCTAATACAGGCTTTCAGGAAGGCCCAGGGACTTCCTCCAGCCTTGGGCAGCATTCAGAGGGCATAAAATAAGCTGGTAATTATCTCTGGTATTGGGAAAGAGGTAATGCTTGAGTAAGTGAAACACACACTGATAATCAATAACTCCGGCCTCTCTTTTCCCCCATCTGCAAATAATGAAGCAACTTTTAATCAGCTCCTCTGAGTGATTTGTTTTGTTTTACATTTGTGTGTGTTTGTAGTATGCTTGGGTACGTATTTGATTGTGTGTCTGTATATGTATGGGATGGGGTTGGGACGGCATGTAGGCCCAAGATTCAATCAAGTATCTTCCTGGATCACTCTTCAATTCATTTATTGAGGTAGGATTTCTCACTTAAACCTGAAGCTCATCAATTTGGCTAATTTATCTCTCCAGCTAGCTCCAGGGATCCCCTCCCACATGCTGGGATTGCAGGTGGGCCAGAGTGTCACAACCAACATATACATGATGCTAGGGATCCAAACCTAGGTCCTCACATTTATTTGGGGTGGTTTGCCAAATGCATCATCTGTCCAGCCCTCTCCATACGATTCCTCTCATGACTCTACCTTTGTAATGCCACATAGACTCAACAGATTCATCAGTGTCTTGCGTGGTACATTCTAGGGACCTGTAAATGACAGGCATACATGAGTTCAAAATATGGGAAATCACATAAAATCATTAGGTTTTTCAAAATAACTTATTCTGTATTTTATTGACTATATGCTGTTTAAACTGAGGAGAGTGATGTCTGCTAAAGAAGCAATCACCAGAGATGTCAGGATCTGCACCTCTGAAGCAGGAGGCTTTTCTGGGAAGTTGTTGTGAGAGGAGTGTCCCAAAGAGAGGCAATGCCATGACCTGAAATGTAGCTTATGATGGAGCTGAAGAGTTAATAGATTGATCACATGCACAGCTACACAAGTATAGTTGAAGATCTCTAGAAACAAATTCTTAGTTGTTGGGGTAAGACCACAGAAACAGAGCAGTAGGCTATGGTCTAGGGGGCAAAGGTCCGGGGTTCAGTATTCTTGCTGAGGCTAGAAATTGTAACAAATAAAGCATCAAGGGTGTGGGAAAAAATGACTCCACATTTTGGTAAACTGAACATTGTGAGTTCAGAAAAAACGCTCAAAGTGGATTACAGTGAAAGTGTTGATATGCATATGTTCAGGTCAGGAAAGGTTTGGAAGAATATACTCTGCAAAGAAGGAAGTGAAGGTGGTCTTTGGAAAGACAAGTGAAGTATAAAAGAAAGTTAAATGTTGACTGTAGTGACACACTTGGGTTGTAGTCTGGGGAAAGGGCTGCTGTCCCATGCATTGTATTGATCCTAGGAGGCACAGAGACATGCAGACTTCTGAGAGAAATGTTTGAAACGGAGGGGCACAGGTGCCAGAGAATCACAGCCCAAAGCATTGGAAGAATTTGGGGGTTGGAGATGGTGTCCATCTCCCCAGGGCTGCTGCCTCCTCAGACCTGCTCCCTCAAGTCCCCACTGTATGCCTGGGTTTCATGAGGCTGGCTGCATTTGGTTCCTAGTAGGGGCTAGGTGCCAGTGGGTAGCTTTATAAATAGCTCCCAAGAACAATGCATCCCTTGGAAATGCTTTGGGAAACTGAATGGGAGGGAAAGAAGCAAAGACTAAAATTAAGGTAGAAAAGAAAGAACCATCATCCAAAGTAAAAAGTCAAGTGCTCCAGCCCTCCCCTCCTGCTTTCCATCCCTCATCCCTCCCTCCCTCTCCTTCCTCTCACTTACACCTGTATACACACACATACTGGCAGCGGGTGGGAGTCACAAAGCTGCATTTCTACTGTAGTAAGGAATGACAAAGGCAGAAAGCAGAACAGTAAGCTATGACTTTTCTATGTGAAAATGATAACGTGACTGACTGGAAATTCCCTATATTTTCACATTACCACACATATAAGCATACATATGTATATTTAATATTATATAAATAAAAATTTAAAACCTAAACGTGCATGTCTGGCTTAACATTAGCAGTGGTTCTCCTCTGTACGAAATCTTTCTCTTCCTCTGTGCCTGTCTAGGATGCTTAGTAAGTAAACAGCAAACACGATTTTTCTTTTTTGATATAAGATGGAAACAAATTCTCTTTTTTTTAAAATTAGGTATTTATTTCATTTACATTTCCAATGCTATCCCAAAAGTACCTCACACGCTCCCCCACCCACTCCCCCACCCTTCCACTCCCACTTCTTGGCCCTGGTGTTTCCCTGTACTGAGGCATATAAAGTTTGCACGACCAATGGGCCTCTCTTTCCACTGATGGCTGACTAGGCCATCTTCTGATACATATGCAGCTAGAGACATGAGCTCCAGGGGGTACTGGTTAGTTCATATTGTTGTTTCACCTATAGGGTTGCAGATTTTTCTAAAATAAACTTCTAAATAAGGCAGAGTTACAATTATGTACCATCAATTTCCTTCCATCCTTTTGCCCTCCCAGGGCTTAAGGCAGACCTTGGGAAGTGACTGTGAATTCCCCAAACTACTGCTCGGCTGCTACTGGCTCCAGACTGCACTATTTCAATGCTTATCAAACAGAAAACCAACTTTCCCAGACCTGTCTGTGTGCTGCTACCTCCCAGACCCTTAGGGAAGCAGACACTAACTGGTGTTGACCACACAGGGTCCCTGATTTCTTGCCAGGAAGTAGTAGTAATCACAAAAACACAAACCCCAATTAATCAGGAGCTCTTGGATTGGGGCCCAGGCATGGGTGTTTATTTTAAAAGCTCCCCCGGTGATTCTAGTGTGCAGCCAGCTTTAAGAACCATGGCCTTAATGGATTAATTTACTAAGGGGGGCATTTGAATATGGCCTTTGGAGAGGGGGAAATTAAAGTGGAGAGTATGTGGTTGACCAAGGCCAAGTTGTTTCATGGCCTTGAGCTTTGTGAGAGAGTGATTATGCAAAGAGAATAAGACCTCATTGTGGAATGGGCCAAGCCTTCAAAGTTGGCGAGGTCAGTGGATGGATAGCCTCTGTAGTGCATGCAGGGGACCGACGTCAGGTTCAGTGTTTTACTGAGGAAAATGCTGTGCTTTGGCAGCTTCCTTGCACGGTATTCTTATTTTACAAAACACAGCAGAACCCAATTTGGATGCTAATGCCAGGGCAGTGATGTATTTGGGCTCTACACCTTTCCAGTTTATTTCTACAAGATGCTGATTGACATGAGAGACACGCTGGCCAGTAGAATAGTGGCCTTTTGAGACATTTAGACACTGCAGCAGGAAACCAGTATGAATAGCTTTTGTCCCCATAGCATAGGTTGAGCTCCGGAAGACCAACCATGGGTGGATGGAAGCAAATGGTCCCTAGAGAATTTCTGGATTCTATTCTCCAAATATCAAGAAACTAAGCTCTGACTCAGTTTGTTCTCACTATAGCCGAGACACTAGACCAAACCTGTGAAGTTCCTGATCTGGCATTGTGATCTGTCTCCAAGCAGTAGCAAAAAATAAATAAATAAATAAATAAATAAATAAATAAATAAATAAATAAATAAACATCATAAGCTAATGGGCCTCATAACCATCATCAAATGGTGAATTTACTTCATCAGACACCACTTACAGCAGATAGTAAGCCAAACCTGGGCCAACCCTGTGCCTTGTGGTTGGTCCTGTAGGCATCCTACTTAAACCTGAATAGGAAACCCTGTGACCGTTTCTATGCCTGGTCCACGGTAGGAGCATTGAAATCACATGGAAGGCATGTGGAACTCTTAAAGACCAAGGCTAGTTCAGCCTCCCAATCTGCCTTTTATGCACCAATTAACTTGGCACTGGAGCTGGGTCAGAGGGAAATGCAAGGTTCCTGCCTCATGTGCACTTATGTCGGGGTCTCTGTCATACTCACTCTTACTTCAGAGCTATCCGCACTAGAATTCCACCACCCCAGTTTTCTCATGGCTTGGTTATATTGGATGAGTTATTCTGAGGCTCCCTCCTGTATCTCACCCGTTTTTAAGGGCATTCCAGTAGAATGCCCACTCTCAAGCTTTAGCAGAAAAATACTGTTGAGCTTAGCCGGAGTTCTAAACAGGTGTCTCCCATCTCCTCTTACATCTGTAGCAATGTATCACATCTGGGCATCTTAGTCCTGGCCTGCCAGTCTCTTCAGTGCCTTGCCAAACGCTTTCAGATGCTTTGCAGTTAGCAAAATGAGAAACTCGGCTGAAGCCACCAAAGTCCTTGCCTTCTACTTTTTGAGAGCAGTAGCATCTGGGCTTCCCCAGGTGCCACCTGCTTGCTCTCAGGGAAATGTGCCGAGTCTGTGCAGCGAGAGGACACGCAAGTGTTCTTCGAAACCTGAATGAAAATCTTGAGTAAGCACGTCAATATAAATAATACATTGTCTTCCCAGAAATTGTTTATTTGATGACAATACCTTCTGCTGTGTCATTCTCCCTACTGTTATATGATCCACATACAGGAGGATGGGTTTGCATCTAGCATGGCAAATCGACTTCTGTAACATGTCAGACAGCTAAACACACAAAGCATGCTGCAGTTATGTACTGAAGGAACTCTCTGTCGAGATCAATATGAAATTCTGAAGCATGTTTAGTTAGTAGAAACTCCTGGGCAAACTCTGACCACAGCACCCTATCTGCCTGGGAGGGGTTACTGGGTAGTAAGTCAGATAATGTTTATGAAGTTCTAAAATGAGTAGCATGCTGTGTTTGATTCTGTTAAATCCATAATTCACAATCCATAATCCTCACTCAGGATGGCTCATCTTCAGACTCACACAGAGCGAAGAGTCTGGGGAAGGTAACCTCCCACAGTCCGAGCGATGTGACTCTGAATGATCACCAATGACCTTGACCTGTGTAGTCTGACAGTGTCCCCTCAGAGCCTAGAAGAGGACAATGAGAGGGCCGGACACCCTGTGAGTGCAGGAGGCTATGCAAAGTCTTGAACCCTAGCATCCTGAATGTGTGCTACCCTTTCTGCCTTCTATGCCTGCACTGCCTCCTACAGTGTGGTGGTGTTTGGACGGAGGTGGAGCAGGAGGAAAGATTGGGGTTCTGGACAAAACAGAGGAAGCCTCAGGCACCATAGTCAGTGTGAGACTCAGAACTATATGCTGGTGGGAGTCAGGACCAGAGAGTGCTTGGTGGGCAGAGAACTTTGGGGAGAAAGATGCCAGCCAGTTGCCTCAGCTGCCTCTGACCTCAGAGGTCCAGCTGAGTGCCTTTTCTGTTCACACACACACCACCACCTTGCTGCATATTCAGTGATCCTTCTTCACTGAGTGAGACAACACCCAGATTAGGAAAAGAGAAAACAGAAACCCATATCCAAATTGCTCACACCACCACACCCCTAGCCCTAGGGAAAGGCTCAATAGGCAGTTTGGGAGTTTACTTACAAACCATGATTTTTGCAAACCAATGCAGGATCCCTTTAAATATTTATTTCCTGGTTCCTTTTTCGGTCTTCATGTATAGTGAAATGGCATCTCTTACCTGAGCAGGCTGCTCACTGGACGTTAAAAGGAGCAGGCTGCAAGCTCCTTGCACTTATCATGCAGATAAGAATCTAGCAGAAGCAACAGAGGGAAAAAAATATGCTAGCAAACCGAAGAGAAAAATATATTCGTAAATAAAATAATCATTATATGAAAATATTTCCAAAGAAGAGGCGAAAATAAAAATTGGAATGCAAAAGAAAAATGTGGGCCCCCATAATCCATATTGCCTGCAAATCGGAGAAAATGTATCATTTATAAAGGTCCGCACAAAGTAATACAGGGAATATATCTGCTCCATGTAAATTTATTAAATGCAACTTTCTCTTTCTCTTTCTTTCTTTTAGATAAAAAACCTCTTCATGAAATAAAACCCCAAAGTAAGTTATTTTTCCTCTTGTGGATATAATTTATTCTCATATTTGCTGCATTACTGTTGTATTTGTTCAGGAGCCAAACAGAACCAAAGTCCTCTGACAGATCCAGGGCTTTCGGGGCCTCTCCTCATTGAGTTTGAAGTCACATATCGGAGGTTTAAATCAAAAAGAAATATGCACGCCCTTCCCCTCCCTCAAAGCAAAAGTAAATCTCTCTTCTTGATTCTTTCTGCCTATAAGTCCATTTCTCCACAAATGTCATCTAGGATTCTTATTTCTGGAGAGATTTATAGCATTAAAATTAATAAATATTTGTCAGTACACACTTGCATGGAAAGCAGCCTTGTAGGCAAAAGCCCGGCTCGTAGCCCTTCCCGGAAAAGCAGGGTGGGGAGAGTTCTGGAGAACACAAACCTAGAGTCTCAGCTGCTGTGGCATCCATGGTAACTATGTAGATTAGGAGCCAGCCCTCCACAGGGCAGTGCATTGAAGCTGAGTGTTTCTGTTGGCGCTGAAGTGCCTTTAGTTCCCCTAGCTCCGGGCTTGCTTTATGAAGAGACCTTTGGATTATGTCTGGTTTGCATCCAGAGGATTTAGAGAACAGAACATATCATACACGGTTGGTAGCTGGCCTTTTGATCATGTGATCCTCAGCTTTGATGGCACTTATGGTAACCTAGATTTTGTACTCCCAGGCTGTACATGGGAAACCAAGATTGGGAGTGGGGAGTGGGGCAGGGATTAGAATCCAGAAACCTTTAATTCCCAGAGCTCCCCCAAGTGATTGCCTTGTGCAGCCAGTTTGAGAACCATAACCTTAGCCATCTCTCGATGGGAGACCAAACAGCTCAGAATCGTGAAGTATGATGGGAACTTAATAAGCATAGCCTACAAAGGAAAAAATAGGGGAGTTAGAATCCATGATGATGGATACTCCTAAGATCTACATGATATTGTGTTTAAGGAATTACATGAATTTAGAGATAAAGAATATATACCGTTGCTATATATAGGAACATATAATATATGGTATATATACACACACACTATATATATATATCCCCAGATGTAAGCTCTGAGCAAAATTAGACAGCTGTCCAGCTGCTTTGAAATGTGAAGCTTGGAAAACCCGTCTGTGTCTCATTTCTCTCATTTAATACAAGATGAATGACGTTTGATCATTTAAATCTACAACATTGGAATTCAAAGCACTTAGGAAAGTTAACAGCTTTCATTAGCTAACTTCTTTGGAAAAATAAAATAAAACTAAAGACCTTAGAAGACAGACAGAAATAGGTACCCAGGGGTAGGCATCTTAGGAGACTCGAGAAGAAAATCCAGCCATTTTGTTTGTGCTCCACTGTCCTGCTGTGTGCAGCCAGCAGTACAGAGAGGCAGCTAGCTTACAATCTGAGAAGTCTGTAAAACAAAATCCTCCTCAGTATCTTTATTTACTGATGCCAGCTGCTTGTAAAGAAACCCTTCGTACCTAGATAGCAGACTTCTGATTTCATGCACACTTGCTTTTAAAGACAGAGTTGGGAACAACTCAATAGTGTGTGTGTGTGTGTGTGTGTGTGTGTGTGTGTGTGTGTATGTACATTTATATTGGCATGAACACATTGAATGGAGGAGGATGTGGTCTTTCAATATGCAGCCCGTGCCTGTGTCTTGACTCTCAGAATAAGAGCTGGGATGAGTGGACACTCAGCTGCTTCTTAGTCCCATTAGCAATGCCAACCTCTGGCTTTGTGTGCCATATGACAAGATCATAGTTGTCCATGTGGGGTGACCAATGATGAGGATTATTTAGAAATGCATGTGTGTGTATGCTTTTAAAAAATTAATTTCATGCTCAGTTTGTGAATCCTGTGCCTTTCTAATTTGGTTACATCTGTACTTTCAGCCATAAACCCCACAGAAGCCATTTCTTTTCTGTAGGGACTCCTGAATTCATTTCTGCTTGGGGTTCTTGCTCCTAAGCACCGTGCTTAATTGCTGGGTACTGCAACAGAATCACTTAAACTATTTTAATTTGTGATTTCCCTAAAAATAAAACTGTACCAGAATCAACGTGATTGCAAAAGGTTCCCAGGGGAATCCAGGCGGAGTTCTGTGAGCTGCATGGTTAAAAGTGTGTTACCCAAACTCAGGCTAGGCCTTAAGTGAATGTGAGGCTGAATTTAAGACGACGTGAATCATCACTGATGCAAAATCAAAGTCAATTATGAAGATAATTGAGAAACAACCTGTTCCTACATATAGCGGTACACATCATCTTCTACAAGTCCTGGTGGCTAGATTCCAGCAGTCAGAGGGAGTTTTCTACACTGTTCTCGAAAGCAGACAGGCAAAGGAGCTAGCTTTGAATTGTAGGGAGGTACAAAAAGAAACTGGAGTCTTAAGATATGTGTTGGCAAGTCATAATGACAAACTGGGGAAAATATGTGCACTGCATAGCTCATGAAAGCACTTATTGTAAATGAGATAATTTAATCAATTACGTTTCCTAATGTACTAAACCGAATGTTTCATTTTCTGCTTCTGCACATCTTAAATTATCTTCAGGTGCTTTATGAGATTTAATCATAGTTAATAGAAACTTCATTACCATCAAATGTGCTTTCAATAAATGTTGTGTAACAATGTCAGGAGGTGCAGTAAAATATAGTAGTTTCTGAATGGCAAGCACGAACCCCCCAGAGTCAGACTGAAAAATGGTTGCCTTCTGACAATGAGACTCCTTGGAAGCTTGGAGAGAGGGGCTCTCGCTGAATGGTTGTACAATCTGGAGGGGTGGCTGGATCTGCACTTTCACTGGAGTTGTGCACTGCCACAATGCAGCATTATTTCACAATATGGTTCTGGGCTCTCGTCTCTCTCCAGCACCCTCCCACATAATTTCTCTCTCCCTATGGAAATGAGTACTTGCAGAGTGTGAGCTCGAGGGATGGCTCAGAGGTTAAGAACACTGGCTGCTCTTCCAGAGGTCCTAGATTGAGGTTTCAGCATCTACATGGTGGATCCCAGCCACCTGTAACTCCAGTTCCAGGATATCAAAGGCCATCCATCTTGTGCCCTCTGAAAGCACTGTATGCATATGGTGCCCAGAGACAAATATAGAAAGACACCCACACATGGAAATACAATGAGTTTAAGAGGTGGAGGAGAGTAAGGAAGAGGAGGAGGAGGAGGAGGAGGAAATGAATGCTTTTCATGAAATGAAACCAATTGCTCTAGCTGTCTCAGAGGTATCTGCAGTTGAATAACCTTAGTGCCAACATTCAAGATTCAATTTATTCTTCTCTGTCCCTGTGTCTAGTCCATCAGTCCATCCCTCTTCTCTGATTCAATAAACAGTTGACCATTCAGTCAGTGGTCTGGGTCAGAAATCTGGACAGGCTCTATCTTCCTCACTTCCTGTATCCAACCAACCATCCCTGTTTGCCTCTTCTTTGCTGAAACAAATCTTTGGTTCACTGGCTCCTCTCCATTTCTACCCAATCATTTCCATCCATCCACTCGACACTTTCTTACGAGTCCTCACTGTGAACTAAGATATGTTCCGTTGAGTGGAAAATCTGCCCTAAGCACAACACATTATAGGCTCCATAAAGTTCACAGTTTTACTGAAGAAAGATGGCATAAATAAAAAATGTCAGGAAGTACTCGGCAATGATGTGACATGTGACGAAGAGAAATAAAGTAGGGTGAGGACCTTGGGCAGGCTTTGAGGGAAAGTTGACTCCTTTTCAATGAAGTATTCGGAGAAAGACTCTGTAATATAGTGGCATTTCAGAATGACAGTAGAATCGAGACGGCACAAGTCTGGGGTACCTGGGGTGAGGGTGAGTATAAAAAGGTAGTTGACTGGCAGGGGATGAAGGCTCTGAGGACATAAGAAGCCAAGATTATACAGAGCAAAGTTACAGGAAGAGTACTAGTAATGGTCAAGACTGCAGAGGTGAGGCGAGGGAAAACTACATTGCATTGCAAGCCATCATAAAGACTTTGACCTTGACTCTAAAGGAAGTGGAAAGCCATGGGAGGGGCGGATTTTATTCAGAGCAACATGACCTAATATTTTCAAAGATAAACTGTAACTTCAGTGTCAAGTGTAAACCTACAGGGAACCAGACCAGAAGCAAGGGCATCCATTACAATGATCTATTGCAACCATAATCTGTCATTATGGCTAGGCTCTTAGAATGATCAAGGTTCAAGATGACCGTGGCTCAGACTGGATGGGAATTAACAATATTTAGGGGAAAAGGTCATATTTTGAATCCAAGGGTTTGATGCTAGATTGATACGAAAAACAAAGATGTTTTGGGTGGTTCCAAATACAGGGCTATGCCTAGGAAGAATGGTGTTGCCATTACTAGTACTAGGGAAACATGATGGATAATTTTGAAAGGAGAGCTCAGAGTTCATTTAAAGAATCCTTTCAAGTGTCCTAAATGGAATGTAGAATAGGAAGCCAAGCACATGAGCCTGGAAGGCAGAGAAATGACCTGGCTGGTGATGCGCATTTGGGACTTGTCAGTGCCAAGATGCTATTTAAAGCCAGCAGATAGATGGAGGTCAAGGTGTAAAGAATAGCAAGAAAAGAGAGCTGAGGATCAGCCCTGGAAGGACAGACATAGTTAGATGTAAAGGGGCTCAGAGTCACTGCAGAAAAGACAAACCATGCGTGCAGTAAGAGAAGATCCGAAGGGAAAGAGAACAATCCCGAGTCCTGGGTACTATAAATGCATAAAATCATGTCTGTACTGATGACACGAAGGTGGAATAAAAACTGTCCAAGGGGACAAAGGAAATAAGTAGGAAGGAGGGAGGGAGGAAGGGAAGGAGGAAGGAAGGAAAGAAAAAGAGAAAGACAGACAGGCAGACAGACAGACAGACAGACAGACAGGTAAGTAGGAAGGAAGGAAGGAAGCAAGCAAGCAAGAAACGAAGGAAGCAAGCACTTGAGTGCTTACAGGGGATATATATGCAAAGGGTACTATGTACATGCATGAAAATGGCCTTATAAAATCCCAAATAATGAATGGGGCTCTGGGCAAGAAAGGCAAGCTGTCTCCCAGAGGAGATTTTTCAGACATCGCCCAATACCTGTTGTAGCCTTAAGTCAGTTTGGCTGGGCTTTTTGGAACTTACACTCTCAGCCGATCTCCTGCCCGTTTAAGCCTCTTCAGGAGCACACTGATGTTCCCTGAGGCGCAGGAGCTTCTCTTGACCAGTTTAACCATCTGCCGTTTGGTTTTCAGCCGCACACCACAGCCATACCCTTCAGTGAAGCAAAGTACTGAGTTCCTATTGTCATTTGGGTTTAGCAGTGCTTTATTTTTTTATCATTTGTACCTAAAATCTTTCCCTCCACCTAATTCTTAATGTGTTTAATTGATCTTCCCTCAATTTTCAGCCTAAAGGTTACTTCTGTAAGACTTGCAAACCCTACAAGGTCTGGGCTAGTTACTCCTAGAATTCTCCCAGAATTTAACTATTTCCCTCATTATACTGTAATTTCATTACATTAATGCTACTCCTCATCTTTATCACATATCTGGTATTTAAAATATAGCATATGAGGACCTGGGAAGATGGCTCAGTACTTAAGAACACTGTCTATTCTTCCAAAAGACCCAGGTTCAATTCCCAGCACACACGGCAGCCAGCTCACAACAGACTATAACTCAAGTTCCATGGTATCTGACAACCTCACACTCAGACAGACATGAAGGCAAAACGCCAATGCACAGAAAATTAACTTTTTAAAATTACACTAAGAATATATATACATGCCATTTATGTTTTATTTTTGTTGATGTTTGCAAAGGTTTTCTGTTTTAATTAAGATAATTTTTACATTAAATTATATTTTGTTTGTTCATTGAAATTTTTCATCTATCTATATAGTATATTTTGATCATATCTATTCCTTCTAGTTCTGCTTATATTCTCTTGGGTTTAGACCACCCACTGGAGCATAGGCAATGTACCAATAGCCACACCCTTACAGGAAAAAGATTATCACTCTCTGCTGTCATCGAATTCCAATACCCCATCTACCAAGTGTGGCACCTCAGGGACCACTTCCAAATCAATGTTGGGACTTTAACTAGTTTGATCTTAGGTAGGTCTTGTGCAGGTGACCAGCAGCTACTGTGAGTTGCTGTATGCAAACTCTGTGTCATATCCACAAATCAGCTCTCTTATCTATCAGCTTTTACATTTTTTCCCTAGGCTCCCTTCTGCCATGTTCCTGAGCTTTGGAGAGTTGTGTGGACAGATGTATATTGTTCATCCACAGTTTGGCATGTTGTACTGTTATGAGTCTTTGTATTAATGGCAACCCACTCTCTTACCCTCTGAAAAAGTTTCCTTGATCATAAGTTGAGAGCAACACAAATCTAATAGTTACGAGCATAAATATTTAAAAGGCAGTTTAACAACATGGTCATCTGGTAAGACACCAGTAATAGGTTTCCTCCTAGGGCCTAGGGGCACTCCAAATATGGGCTGTTGACAAGATTTACTCTAGCAGGAATGAACTCCCTCCTTTTATCCAATTGGAAAGCAGTTGGTTGCCTTCATAACCATCAAGCCACTATTGCACCAGTAGGCGCATCTTACCTGGAAGGCAATGGTAGCAGGTTCCTGTGCTAAGACCACAAATGTATTTTACTCCTCAGCAGCCTACCCAAAACCTCTTGGCACAGTATAAGTGAGCCATCAGACAGAGAACTTCCTGGTTGATTAAGACTAATTTCTTTATGTCTTGCATCCAAAGTAAATGATGTCTTCAGCACTAGAGATTTAAGCACTAGCAATGTTTTGTGCTATTTTTGGTGCCCATGGCAGTCTCCATGACCCAAAACAAGTAGCGAGGCACCCTGTTACTGCCCGTAAGATTTTCATTCAAAAACCATGTCTTCTTTCAGCAGGAAACTCATGTAGGCGACTTTTATTCAAATTCACACACATGCACATACACGCCAATACATACATACATATGTATATGCACATTCGCATATATAGACATAGTATTTTACTTATCATACAAGCTAGTATATTTCGATAAGGTTTCTTCATATTCCCTTAGCTTTGGCTATTCCACTCCCTAAAATTATTTTATTTTGAGACCTGGTCTCACTATGTAGCTAAAGCTAGTCTGGCCATGCTTTACTCAGGAAGCCTGCCTTAGTTTTGTGGTTGCAAGAATTACAAATGAATGCCAATTTAGAGCCTTATTTATCATTTTATTTCTTTTGCCTTTACAACATTACCACATTCAAAAAAAATGTTGAGTTATGGTTTTGAGCCTCCCTCTTAATGTTTTACTGAGTATTTCGCTGTTAAAGTGCAAAATCAAGAATTTTGTTTCTAGGTAACCAAATTTATTCATTCATGTAGTAGGTATTTATGATATACTAATAGTTGTGGCTCTGTGAAATGTGAAGGGAAAATCAGAAGTGCTTTCTCCTTACACTGCAATACAAGATGAAAGATGAGGGCTTCAAGAAAAAGGAAGGGAAGAAGGTTGAAGAATTACCCACCTACTATACAGTGGGAAACAGCCCACATACTTGTATCCTGCAATAATTTCTACCAGATAATGGTGTGAATATATATGCCTAAGGTCTGGAAACTAGACTTCTCTTGTTTTTATTGAAGACATTTCCATCTCATGTGTCAGTCCACATCCTTACAGAGTTTAACAGGTAGGTACCTACTCAGAAGACGGAAGGTCAGTACTTGCCCACGTGGGCTAAGTCCATCCCATCTGGCCTCAGGCCGTAGACATGAATAGCCCTTTCAACCTTCAGAATTGTCTTTGGCCCATTCATCTGGATCCTCAGCAGATCCTTGGGGTCTTGTAAGCTAGCATGAGGCTCCTAGTGTTGCTGCTGCTCTCCCAGCTACACTCTGAAACACTTTCCTCCCTTATTTCTGGCTGTCACTTTTCCTCATCCCGTGCTGATGATTTTCAATTACATAAGTACAGCACTTTCCACAAATTGCATGACTTGCTTTGTCCTTCACAATTCTTCTTCCTCTAAATCAATTCAGCACATATATGTGTGCAACATTTGTTATTTTCTTAGCATTTTCAACCTTGTTTTTTTTTTTTAACTATCTGATTTTTAGCCTTTCACAAGTGTATGCTTTTTCATACTACCATTTTCAATGATTTTGGTGGCTCTGTCCTCAATGGAAATAATGGAAGTTTGTTCATTAAACACCTCAGAACTGAGCAAAGACACAGAGAACAGGTGATAGATCACTGTGTACTTTAGCATCAGCAGAGCACCAGGGTACCCACTGCAACTGCCAATTTACAATCACTCCTTCCCCAGTGCACTGAAATGTATAGAGTTGATGTCTTCAGTGGTCAGAAGGATGTCATAGGACAACATTCAAATCGAACTCTTCCGTCTCTTTTACCTTGCCTTTCCCCCATTAATAAAAGCACTGTACTTTGGCTGTTCAAAAACTAGAATTGCCAATTAAAATGCAGGACCACAGAACCATTTACTTAAATTTGAATTTCAAGTAAACACTTTATAAATAATTTTTAGCATAAATGTATTGGAGGTATGACATGGAAAACAGGCAAAAAATGCTCATTATTGAACTGAAAAATTTAGATTTACTTCTATATTTATTGGGATAGGGTCTCAAAGCTATAGTCCTGGCTGGCCTAGAACTCAGTACGTAAGAGCAGGCTATCCTTGGACTCAGAGAGATCCATCTGTCTCAACCTCCTGGGATTAAAGGCACCATTGCTCTCAGCTAGTTCTGTACTAGCTTACATTCATTACATCTAGCAACCATACTTAGAGAAGAATGGACACATGCCTAAGTATTCATAAATTATATGAATTTATGAATTTCCAGTCTCAGAAGACCAGGTAAGACTAAAATATTGCATTATAGAATAGACTCTTTCATTAAGAATGAACAGTAGGAGGAAAATCTCCCAAGATTTGATGAGAGTATGGTGCATGTAAGGAAGAGTGGGTGAAAGGTGTTGGCGATACCAGACAGGATAGAACAGTACAGGGCTTCCACCAGGGAACAGACTCAGTACAAAGAAGCCAGCAATTGGAAGGTCTGTAAGTGGCAATGCCACAATAGCGTGTTACATTCTTGTGTGATCAAAGACCAGGGCAGGAAGGGGGAGTACCAGGCAGAAGAGGTTGCACAATGTGGGCCTTAGAAAAGTGGTCTTTCATTGAAAATGGGTAGTAACAGACAGTATTGACTCAATAAGACTTGTGAGAAAGTGAATAATTAAGAAAAACCAAAACAAAATCAAAGATGATTCTTGTGTTTTGAGCCTAGTCACTGGTGGTGCTATCACCAGAAAAAGAGAACTTACGAGGGTGAAAAATGTCCAAAGATATGAGAATGACAAATCCTTAAATCAGATGACAAATGTGAGACCTCAGACCACAGTGCAGGTAATTGTGTCCAGCAAACAAGAAGACATGAGTATGGGTCTTCTGAGAACATTGACAGATCTTTGCCTGAGGCTGAACAGGACGAGGGGGGTAGTTGGTACTGTCTCTATGTGAGTGATTATCCAATTAGAGAAACTGAAAAGGGAAAGAGGGACAATAGTGGAGCATTATAGTCTGTACGTACAACCAGGAGAATACAGGCTCTTTGCTAAACAGCAAGAGAGGAACCGGTAGGTAAAGCAGGGGAGTCAAGTTGAAGGGTTGTGCATTTAGTGACAGGCTTCGGATAGCTTTGTCTCACTGCAGAGCCATGGGAAAGACAAGGATACTCACTGCTGATGAAGAAACAGGTGAGCTTCCTAGTGAAATGGGGCCATGGGTGGATACAGATTCGAAAGTTTAAGATACGTGACATGATAAGGCAAAGGGACTTGGTTCCAAAAGCTATCATCCAGCCTGCCTATTAGCTCGGCAGATGTGATAAAGAATGCCAAGTAAATTCTGATAAGGAGCTGTGGATTTGTTACCTTGCATTCTGGGAAACTAGAAAATATAGACATGTATGGATCCTATGAAGCCTTTAGGGTAAAGAACAAGAAAGATAAGTGAGTATCTATACTCCTTTCCCTGGAGGGACTCAAGAGGCACTATGTCATGGTTACTTAAGGACAAGAAAATGGGAAAAACATTTTCCATGCATTGTGGAACTATTTGTACTCCCAAAGCATTTTCTAGTTTTGCAGATGTGTTGGTTTAATTAAATAAAAATTAAAAAAAAAACAAAAAACAAACAAACAGAAAAACAGCAACTAGAAATAACTGGTCAGTGACATTGGGAAGCATGCATTCACAGATGCTTAATGTTTTACATGCTTGAAGTATTACAAATAAAGAACTAAGAACTCAGGGGAAGGAAGAATAGAAGGTGTGTCAGTGTGAGAGCTGAGGGGGGGATTGGCAGAGAGGTGAGTAGAAGAGCAAGACTCCACCAAAGGCAGGGGGCAGGATGCCACTGTGGGAGAGACCTGGGAGATGCAAGACTAAAAGAATAAACATGGAGCTATATCCCTAAGGGGGCAAGAAGGGACTAAGTGAGAGCAGGTCTGCTTAGAAAGGGGGAAAGAAAACATACCCGAACAGAGATGGTTTGAGCTGTATAGGAGTTCACATAAGATTGCCTCTGTGTTCTCAACAAGAAGGAAGATAGATGAGAATTAGGTCTCTTGAAGAAAGAGGAAGACCATAGGGACTGTTGCAGTGGTGGTGTGATTTGGCCAGGAGACATGAGTAACATGACACTTGGGCTGCTAGGAAGACCTTGGGAAGCTTGCACAGCATCCGATGTCTGATGCCTGATGCTAACCAGCAGAGATGTGAATTCCTCTACTCTAGCATGGCAGGGTCACTTGGATACCTGTGTAGCAGAGAGGAGATATGAGGAAGGAACATAGTAATGCATGTGAACAGTTAGGGACTAACGGTGGCTGTATGCTCAGACCTGGGCTTGGCTGTTTTCTAATTATGAAACCATAGGTAAGGGACTAGTTCCCTAAGCTCCTGTCACTGAGTGCTGGTTTCTAGATAGTCCCTTCTATCTAGAGCAGTGTTTCTCAACTTGTGGGGGCAACCCCTTTTGTGGGTCACTTATCGGGTATTCTGCATATCTGATAATTATATTAGAATGCATAACAGTACCAAAGTCACAGTTCGTAGCAATGAAAATTTTATGCTTGGGGCCACCACACCATGAGGAGCTGCATTAAAGGGTCACACCTTTAGAAAGGTTAAGAACCACTGATTTTAAGGGAGGCAGGCAGTATAATTAGGACAGAAGTAAGCTGGTGTGGGCCATGACTGAAGGCATGGCACTGGAGATAGACCTCATGGGATTCACTCTTAGCTCTGCCACTCACTGATCACAAGGCTTGACACAAGCCTTGATCTCCTTACCTTGATTTATACACATAAGTGAGGACATTTGCTCAATGACATTGGGAGTTAATGCTCAGTTAAAATGCTAGCATGATGCGTGATATATAATAAGCACTGTGTGACACTTTGCTATACTGCTGTTAATTACAAGGAAAATCAGCAGCTCCAATAACAAGAATGAGGCTTTCAAAGATGGAGAACTTGAAGAGTGTAGACATTGATCGGAGGCTAAGAGGTCAGGAGTCGCCATGGATTGCAAAGTTTAACTGACATCGATTACCATGGCTGATCAGAGATGACCATTTCAATGCTATTTTCTGACAAGTTAAAGGAAATTCTCATGGCTTCTTGGGAAGAGCAAGAATGCACAACACTACCAGTAACTCGGGAAATGTTCTAGTAGGTCTGCGAGCCAATGACACTGGCCCTACTGTAGCTGCCTCCTGGGCTGGCAGTTGGTTGACTTTGTGTGGGATTCTGGCTCAGCAGTTAGCTTTTATGATTTCCATTTGTTTCCCTTCTCCCTGGCTTCTCCTTCTAAGAATTTTTTTCTGTAAATGTAGTTTCATTCGCAGTTCACAGCCTCATTCAATGGCATTCAAGTTTCTTTACCTTATTTTCTCCAATGGAAGTGGTGGTCATTCTAGGACACCCACTAAGAGATGAGGCAGAATATCATGGCTAGAAATGTATTCACCATGCTTCTATATTAATTCTTTATAGCTTGGGTCACAAGGATAGGTTCTAGTCTGATATATGTTAAATATGAGCTGTGTTCAATTTATAATATGTGAATTGAGATAAGGTTCCATCAGCAAGAAGAACTAATATACCTTTCATATTGGAGTCTGGAAAGCATGGAGCAGATCATGTAAACAGCCATGCCTTGAGTCATTAGGGATATTGGTTACTATAAATGCCTACAAAGGGTTGTCATTCATAAATTTGTTAATATGAAGGGGCTTTGAAAGGTCAGTCATTCCCAGCCTACCCTGATTTAAGAGAAAAAATTTAAACTAAACTGAAATAATTGCAGACTGTTACAAAGTCCTGCTGGTTTTTAGACACTTACTGAAAGTAGATTTTACAATCTACTTCAAAGAGAGGTTTTATTTTATCATCCTTCATTGTAGGAAAGGTCATTTTAATATCCAACCAGACACCAGGTTGCTTTAATAAAAGGCCATATCTTCCCTTTCTATCCCTTCCTCTCATATTTAATGATATGGCAGAAGACTTAGTATACTAGCTTCCTCCTTAATGGACAGTCATTGAATGCCTACTATGGGCCTAATCTCTTCCCTTACATCCTATTACCAAGAACAGACGCAGCCCTTACCTTCCCAAGGCCCTATTCCTCCCTCCCCCATTTATCTTTGGACATGCCTCTATGGGTGCTTTTCACTGCATACATACATTTCTCCATGCTTTTTTTAGAACCTGGAAATAACAAGTTTCTCAGTCAGGAATTTCAGTTGTTTTTTGTTGCTTTGTCTATAGATGTAGATTATACAGAACTTCTTTTGTTCTCAGTCCATGCTCTGCCTAAAGCTTTTGTGACTTTTAGTAAAAGGAAGGTAGGGACAAGGAGAACAGGAAAGACAACAGGAACACAACGGTATGCAAAGCCCAGCTTATGAAATACAAAGGTATAGAGGCGTCCTGTGCCCACAAAGGCACAGTAGCCCTGCTCAAGCCAATGCTTTTGTTCAGAATCCCTTTGAGCCAACAAAATCAGCAATTCTGCATCTGTGAGGGGACTGATAGTTATAAACACACCTGTACAAATGGAAATGGAAAGAAAATTGTCGAAGCTGAGATTTAAAAAATCACCCCCAAAACTTTAGTTTATTTAACTCGTTGCTTCTCCAGTTTGAGACCAGGCAAGTAAGCAATAAATAGCTCCACACAATGACTAGCAAGGTGCCATGAGAAAGTTTAGAGATGATACTGCTTCCAAGGAGTATAAAGCTGGTAGGGAGAAAAACCCAACTATCATTCAAATAATTACCAATAAAAAGTACAGTACAAAATGCATTTTGAGAACTACAAGCCCTATAAGTTTTAAAGCTCATAGGTAGGCAAAGTTGGCTGTGTATCGTCACCCCAGAGAGAGGAGCCTTAAGCTGGCATTTGGCAGGTGGGTAAATAAAGATAAACAGCTACTGGTGGATGCCTAGATACTACACTGACCAACGTGTAGAGTCTTCTGTTAGCAGCATCAACCTGACAAGTCAGTTGAGTACAGTTGAATGTAGGATGATAGTATAGTGACGGGCCAGGAGCAAAGGCACAGGAGTAGATGTAGAGGCAGCTACAGGTCCTGGGAAGTGGCTTGCTATGCTATTCAATCATGTATTCTGGGAGATTCCCTCAAAGAGATGCTCACGTCTCCCTAGCCAAGTCATTGCCCTCTGCATGTCCCCTTGACTGTATATTGTTGCATGTGTAGCTGTAACACATACATACATACATATATACATACATACATACATACATACATACACCTATATCCTGCTCCTTCTTCTAGGAAGCCAGCATAGGAAAATTGGAACCAAATCTTTGGTCCTTATGAGCTCAGTTCTGAACACCAAAAGAGAATCTCTATTACCTAGCCTGAAATCTATAGGGGAAGCCAATTTATACTCTTGGAAACATGAGAAGGCAATTTGTAGAGGGGAAGTAATACTACTTAGCACAAATAGGCAGATAAAGAAGAGAAGACAGCAGTGAGGAGAAAGAAGGAAATACAAAAGTTCAACTTTCACAGAATTGAGCCTTGTATATGGATGTTGGGGTAAACCTCTTGAGATAGGGTAAATGGTGTTGAGTAGTTGTATGTGATATTAAAGCTGAGCCCGAAATACATACAACTATGCAAAGTCTCTGGGTGGGACTGGTTGTCTGGCTTTCAGACAATAACTGATTGAAGAAGTGAACTGTTGGAACTCCATACAAACTCATGACAAAGTTGTCCCTTCTGAGGTGGAATCAGTACATCCTATACTTTGAGACTCCCATGTTGTTCCTGTGAAATGCATACCATTTTGTTCCCCCTTTCTACTGCAACCCCTTCCCAGTAGCTGCTAGCTTTCTCAGGGATCAGAGTAAACTTTATAAGGGCCACTATTCACCTGCAAGTCTAGCTGTCTTCTGTCCCTACCCTAGCCAAAGTCCCTCCAGTCAATAGCGTTAAGAATTTGTTTTTCCTTTATATTGCGTTTACATATGTCTTTGTGTCGGTTTATACATGTGAGTTCACGAGCGCACAGAAGTGGGTATCAGATGCCCCAGAGCTGGAGTTACAGCTCTATATGAGCTGCCCTCATGTGAGTGCTGAAAACAAATGCTCAGTCCTCTGCAGGGATGTTAAGCACTGAGCCTTCTCTCGGCTACCTCTCTTCATGTAAAATACTGTTAATTTAATACTTGGTTCTTACGACTTAAGTCAAATGCTTGTGCATATTTTCTTAGGAGAGGAAACACAGTGAGCAATACCCAGTGTTAATCCAAAGGGAAAGGCTGATGAGAAAGATGATGGTGGTGATGATCACTCTGGTTACTTGTGTATCGAGGACCAAAATGGGAATCTGGGGAGGGAGGGCAGCTTTCTCCTCTCTCCCTGATTTGTCCCACTGTGCTAATGCCCAGCGATTTCCATTTTGAGGTCAGGCATTTTTGCCCTGGTATTCCTACCTCTGCCCCCCTCCACTCTACCCCGCCCCCCCCCACCTCACTTCCCTTTCCCCTCTCCTGTCCTTGCTGTTTCTGTGCTTGGGACTCTGCTTCTGTCTTTGCCTCTGCTTTCCAATCTCAGCAGTGGAAGCAGCTGAGGTCAGTGCATAGCCAGGCTGCTTCCCTGCGTATGCTCCTTTGCTAAGACGGTGTGCATACCCCGAAGCACCTTTTCAATGGTGGTATCATCACTCAGCAATTCCCAAGGAAGGGGAATAAAAAGAGCCAACTGGTCTCAATCCAAAGTCGGCTCACCGTGGCTGGTGCCCTGGCGTGATGTGTCTGCTGTGCTCAGTGTGCTTTCTGCCCTGAGTATGATTCTTCCCTCCAAGGAAACACGGGGATGGGAGCATAAGCAGGTTGGTGAACACCCCGTTTCTCCGGAAGACAGGCAGGAATGGAATATTCTGCAGTGGAGATCTGTTTCATTGTGCTCACTGTCTGGGTGGTGAGAACAGAAGGTCTGCCAGCCCCCATTGGATTATCCTAGAATAGAACTAAGCTCTATATTATCCCCTGTTACATGGCACATCTTGATGATGCTCTGCTTATTAAAGGTGTCTATGGGACTTCTGACCTTTCAGCTCTGACTCCTTCTGATAGCTGTCTTCCTTGCCTGCTGCGTTTATGTGTTTACCACACCGTTGCTGGTTTGGTTCTGCTTGATCTTCTCATTCACTCTTTAATTCGGTAACACCTTATTTTATGGCCTACGACCTTTGTTGAAAATAAATTCACTCTAGGCTTGTGTGGCTCACATTACCCATTTGATAAATACAATTTTAGGGTGTGGGAAATGCATAGTAAGTGCTATACAATTACAAGGCAAATATATGATGTGTTTCTTTTATCTTCTCAGCCAGACACTGGGTATCAGAATAATTATTTTGGACCCATTACATGAACTTACCATATAATCTGTTGAACAATTAAATCTGTAGTTAGTTCTTGCCACCTTCTTTTTCCATACACTTTAAGATGACACCTCTTTTAGGATTAGCTTGTTTCAGACCCCTGGGTTGAATTATAATAGCTGTTATCAATCTGCTTCTGGGTTGAACCACACCAGCTATGTATCTGGAAAAGGATGGGAATTCAGCTCCAGCCTATCCTGGGGGTGGGGAGACATCCACATACTAAAAATAAACTAACGTTTTTATTTTTGCTTTGCCCATGCATTCAATAGGATGGAGTAGGAGAGGTATGGGAGAAACAGCATGTGCCCCTGAGAGAAGAGCCCCCTAACAATAAAGTATTAGAGTCTAGCATTGCATTGGTATCAGAAAACATTGACTGTGGACACAAGAGCCCTTGGCAACCAAGATATTCATGTTTCACATAAACATTGCTCTCATGATGATTGTGTATGCTAAACCAACATTATTACTATGCTCTGACTTTGAGTATTGGTATCAAATTTGACATGTTTGTAAACCCTGATCTTTTCTCTTTTAACTCACAGACCACGTTAATATCCTACCCTAGACAGCTCTGTGTATATGCATGTGCCCCAGGCCCCACATGAGCAGAGAACCCACCCTCTTTTTTGTCCTTTGTGTGAGTCTGTTTTCCCTTGAACAAAAAGTCAAATATAAAAATGCTTTTTAGGTAACTATGACTTGTTCAACTAAGTTACGGAGCTATTTTTTCTTACTAGAAAAAAAATGTTATGTTCTTTGCAAAATTGATCCTCTGCAAGCCTATTATATGATAAGCTACCTTAATGCAGTTATATTAGACTAGCCTTGCTCTGATTTACACAAGGAAGTTTAGAAACATGGCTATAGTGTAAATGAGAGTCTAACATGTAGCTAGCTTTCTGTGTGGTTTTATTTTCTGATCAGTAGCCTCCAGACTCTAACAGAACACCATGTTTTGTCCTGGGGTGGCTCTATTCCTTGAGCCCATGTTAGCCACTCAGGACTTCTCTTGTGTCTTTCAGGCATTGAGAATGCCAGCGACATTGCTTTGTACTCCGGCTTGGGTGCAGCCGTGGTAGCTGTTGCGGTCCTGGTCATTGGTGTCACCCTCTACAGACGGAGCCACAGTGACTACGGAGTGGATGTCATTGACTCTTCTGCATTGACAGGTGGCTTCCAGACCTTCAACTTCAAAACAGTTCGTCAAGGTCAGCGGCATAGGTCCCCCAACACCTCATCCTTAGGACCACTGGCTGCACTTACACAGGTGTCCTCCGTGTTCTTGATACTGTGCAGAGGTAGCTTGTGGTCCTGGGAGCCGCTACCAAATTGTTTCCATTCATTAACACACCATATTTGATAAAATGATTTTCTTGGTCCTCAGCAACTGTGAGGATGTATGGGTCTCAATTTATTATTGGCAACATCCAATGAAATAGTTCAACATTTGATACAGAGCACTCCTCTCAAATTATCCAACTTCATCTTTGAAGAACCCTAGTTTTAGTTTATGTGTTTAATTTTATTAACTAAGATACTGAGTACTAAAAACTGAGGACACAGCCCCAGAACAAAACTACCCAAAACCTTTATTACACTGGTTTTTAAAATTTCTTTAATTTCAAATAAATAAAAAGGGTTTAGATGATATCGGAGGGATCAGGTATGTGAGGACAAAATGAAATACCAGCCTAAATTACTTTCAGCTATTGCCAAGGCTGACCAATCTTTTGTTGTGGAGAAAGAAACATTTTTCATGTCAAGGCACAGAGATGCTCTTTTTCAGAACAGAGAGAGTCATTTAATCCTCTATTATGAAGCAAACCTATCCCTGAATACAAGGTGGGGATGAGACACATTTGGTTTTAATATTATGAAAAAAGTAACTGTCTCTCTTCAAAGGATGAAGTTTTGGACCGTTACCCTCATTTTCTATAATGTCCCCTTTATTTCTATTCATTGTATAGATATCACCTATTCTAAAGGCTAGACAGTTTCTGCACTCAGCATTTATTGGGTAGACAGATTGCTGAAGTAGAAGCCCAAACCTGCTAGAACAAGCAACTGAGATAAAGCTTAGAGAATAGGCTTCTCCCCTTGGCTTTTATTTTTGGGTACCTTGGTGTTAAGCCATTATTTTTAAGCCACTATTGTGTACAAGTTCACCTGCTTTGAAGTCAGTTACGTTAGAATATGAAACCGCTATGAAGCAAAACAGTTATTCTGAGTCACCATTTCACAACTATAAAACAGGAATGCTAACATCCTCCTCATGGTGTTCTTGTGAAAATGAATATGCTGAGACTAACCTGGGGAAGCCCTTGGCATTTGAGGAGAGCTCATTCTCTCAAGATAGCTCTAGATGCTCACGTGTCCTCTAACCATGGGACAGCAGCATGCTCTGTGGAGCAGCAGGCAATGAATATGAGAGGGAGGTAGTTGCCTGGCCTGAATACGTTTGGGCGACAGTGATTTACATAGATTGGCCAATGTCCTCATGGAGGAGTGATTCAGAACATCAGTATATTGCGAATCTCTAAAAAGAAATCATCTTATCAGATCGTCTGACCATTCTGTTTATTTTTGGCTAAGAATCTCATAAATCTCAGGATAGAAGACAAAAACTCTTTTGTTAACTGCTACCATCCCCATATCCATTGCCAATGAATCTCATTTTTATAGACTGTGACTTTGACCTCCACTGTCTTCAAGGTGATAGCTTGATGAACAACATGTCCGGTACCCCAAGAAGGGGAACAGCAAGAATGTTAAGCAGAATTTTGTCCTAGTTTTCTTTCTGTAATGAAATTGTAATTAAATACCCCCCCCAAGAGAAAGTTAAGGGAAAGATAGTTTATTTGGTTTACAATTGCAGATGGTAGCCCATCATTGCTGGGAAGTCAAGGTTGATATTTGAAGCAGCTAGCCACAGGCATCACGGTCTATATCAGAGAAAATGAATGCTTATGCTTTTACTTGTTCTCAGCTCACATTCTCTGCTTGTACATAGTTCAACACCCAGGGAACGATGTTGCTTTAGAAGGCAGCTTCTTCCCATATCACTTAATATAACCAAGACAATTCTCCACAGACGTGATGGAAGGCCAATCTGATTTTGATAATCCCTTATGCCAGGAGATTCACGCTGAGCCAAGTTGACAGTTAAATTAAAACTAACCATCGAAATCATCTTGGGTATGGTAGATGTAGACGACTTGTTCCACAAGTGTAAAGCCCTTGGGTTCAATAGATAAGAAGATAGAAGGGAGGGATGGAAGAAAGATAAAAAGTCAGGCATATGGAAAGAATACAATGCTTAGGTTAAATGAGGAAAATTGTTTTTTAAAGAGAAGGGAGGGGTAACAAGACAGCAGGAAGAATAGCTGGCCTTAATCAGGCTTCGGTCAGGTTGGCAACCAACACTTTCAACTATAGACTTATACATTTGAGTGTGTATATGTGTGTGCTTTCCCTGTGTGCTTTTCTATGTCTGTCTGTCTGTCTATCTCCACTCTCTCTTCTCTCTTCCCTCTCTCCCCTCATGTGTGTGTATATTTTCTCTGTCTCTGACTTTCTCCCTGTCATCTCTGTTCTGCCTCTGTTTCTGTCTCTTTGTGTGTTTTTCCTTTTTGTTTTCTGTCTGTCTGTCCCTCTCTCTTTTTCTCCCTCCTCTGTCTGTCTCTGTCTCTCTTTTAATTTCTCTGTCTCTCTCTACCTTTGGCTCTCTGTTTCTGTCTGTCTCTTTCTCTATCTCCCTGTCTCTCTGTCTAGCTCTCTGTCTGTCTGTCTGTCTGTCTCTGTCTCTGTCTCTGTCTCTGTCTCTGTCTCTGTCTCTGTCTCTGTCTCTGTCTCTGTCTCTGTCTCTCTCTCTCTCTCTCTCTCTCTCTGTGTGTGTGTGTGTGTGTGTGTGTGTGTGTGTGTGTGTGTATGTGTGTGTGTGTGTGTGTGTGCATCTGGGTATTTTCCATGTCTGTGCTAAGTATCAGAAATATTTTCCCCCATATGCTAAGCAAGTCTTTCAAAAGTAGCCAAAAATTAAGATATGAGTTTTTGAAGTCTCCATGGAAACTGCTATTTCAAACTGTTTTCAAATGTGCTGTGTTCTTTAGTCCTCCTTTTTTCCTGTGGAAGACCACAGACAGGAGCAAGGTTATCATCTATTGAACTCTGTGTGGTCCTGTTAAAAAAGACTGCTTGATGGTGGCTGCATCTTAGCACAACAGCCCCTAGATGGAAAAGGGGCAACATCAAAGGGCCATTATAGTTGCATTATCTTTTTGTGTATTTTCTCTGTGATTCTTGATTCTTAGCCTATCCCAACAAGGGGTGAGAAAATCCACAGTGATGGCTCCCCTCATGGCACTGTTACAAATTGGGAAAATAGACAAACAATAGAGACTAATACAATACAACCTAGAATTGAAGCATTTTCAAAAATACCACATTTAAAACATGTTTTTTTTGGTCAGGTCCCAAAAGAATATTGCTTAATATGATTTGGGTTTCTACTTGAGCTGTCATATTGACGAACTGGTAAGGGTGGGAGGCTGGGGAGTGAGGGTTATTCTGTTATTTACTAATAAATGCGATTACTTCATCACGAGAAAAATATCACAGCCTTTTTAATATCTGGCTTGGAAAAAAAATGGTGAGCCCAGCAGATGACTAGAGCACTGTCCAATTTCTGCTGTGTTGTGTGAAGACTGTTTTGTTCATTTTTTTTTAAACCAGCAAGGTACCTCCTTTCTGAGATGCTCCCACTTGCAATCCAAGCCACTCTCTGCTGCAGCATTCTTTCCCTCACAGAGTGACATCTGTGATGTTCAAGTACATTGGCCCCTCAGACTTAGAGTGATTCATAAGTCCCCTGAACTATTTGCTCCAAAGCATGCTTGCTCCCCCGGCTCCAGGAGCTGCTTAGAATTTTACAAGGAATTTTCCACCTCCTCTGTGGGCTCTTGTCTGCAGCACCAAGAGTCACTACACGGTAGCATCTCTTGCTATTTAAAAGGAACAGATGTTATTTTGCTCCTAACTGGGTTGCAAAACATCTTTCTGGTTTTTGTTTTTTTTTTTTTTCCTTTCCTTTTCTTTTTTAACTTTTCTTTGCCAGTTAAGATAATCACACAAACACTACCTGAGGCAAGTGGCCCTAATCCAGTGTCAGACATGTTTGTCTTGAAAAGGAGGCATGTCAAGAGTGTTAGATGTGAGGGCAGTGAGGGCATGATATTCAGAAACTGACCTGGAAGGTCAGAGGTCCCCATTCCCAGCCACTGGCATGGTTCCACCTAGGTTAGCAGGGGAAGCTAATACCAATCAGTACATCCAACGCCAATACAAGATGTTCTCCTTTTAATAGAGGCAACTGCAAAAAGAGTGATGGAGGTGTCTTTTAGTGTCTGAGTGACAGATCATCTTTTTTTCTTACTAGGAAATTCTCTACTACTGAATCCTGCCATGCAGCCAGATCTGACTGTGAGCCGGACATACAGCGGGCCCATCTGTCTGCAGGATCCGCTCGACAAGGAGCTCATGACAGAGTCCTCACTCTTCAATCCTTTATCTGACATCAAAGTCAAAGTCCAGAGCTCATTTATGGTTTCCCTGGGAGTGTCTGAGAGAGCGGAGTACCATGGCAAGAATCACTCGGGGACTTTCCCCCATGGAAACAACCGCGGATTCAGTACAATACATCCCAGAAACAAAACGCCGTACATCCAAAATCTGTCATCACTGCCGACAAGGACAGAGCTGAGGACAACTGGTGTCTTTGGCCATTTAGGGGGACGCTTAGTAATGCCAAATACAGGTGGGTGGTAAGTGTGTGTTTGCATATTTTCCTCACTTGTGTAAATATCTTTTTATAAGTATGCAATAATCAGATTCATTTGGAAGTGATCAGCGAAGGCTGGGGCTGCACTTTGTGTGCCCAGGAGCCCAGATGTGCAGCTGAAATAGAGCAGAGCCATCTCTCTGCCTGCCAGCAGGACAGAAGACCACGTTGATGCTGCTGATCGCCATCTTTTAGCATTATACCTATCAGGTGGTATGGAGAGGCTCCTGGTTTTGAGACCCACTGGAATATGTCACCTAGGGCATGGTAAGGAGGAAAAGAACACAGTTCTTTTCTACAACTGACAAGTACCATATTTAGCCAAAGCACATGTTTGCACTGACAAATAATTTAGGGCACGGACAGTCACATTTCTTGGGCCCTCGATAATTATTTTGACTATTTTTAAGTGATTATTACATTGGTTCTTGGCAAGCAATGACGATGAATCATTGCATTGTTGCTCTTTAAAGTTCAAACATTAGTTCTAGAGCTATGCCACACGCACAACCCATTTCAAAGTATGTGTTTCCCTTTTTTGGGTTTTAAGAGAGGAGATTTCTCTGGATATTTGTAGGTGGATATTTCTGATCCCTGGCACAGGTTACTTTAAAAATGTCATCCCTAGCTGTCGCTTGATCTTCACGGTTGTTGCCTGAAGCCAGAGTAGAGGGAAATGAGATTGCTTTCTCCTCTTAGTCCTAAGCCGTGGGAGGCAGGTGAGTTCCATGGCAGATATCGAAAGCAGAGAGGGCCAGGAACATTAGATCTAGCCATGCTCTTAGAAACTGAGTATCAAGCGAGTGCTCAATGAGGAGAGATGATCAGGATTTTATCCCATAAAATGAAATCTGTGACAGGATTGGTCTTAGACTATGACTGCAGCTACCTTACCTATCTAGTAGCTTAGACTTGAAACTGAACTTTCTCTTCACTTCATAATTTTAACCTCATTCTATCCCAAATTAGTTGTGTACTCTCACACCCAGTTTCAAAATATAACTTACTTCTGGAAAATAGCCTAAGTTACGTCTCTAGAAATGATGATGTTCCCCAACCTACCTTGCCAGTGTTTTAGGGCATGCTGGGATTCTTATTTCCCATTAGTTTAAGTGTCCCATATGAGTGACAGTGTATGATGACAGTCTAACTTGTCTCACTAGGGCATAACTGACCAATAGGACTCTTCTTTTAGAAAGAAGCAGTCAGCCATATTTATCACATGAATTTGTAAAACATATAAAAACGGAACATGCATCCCTTGTTTTACCAAAGACTAGGATGTGAAATCAGAGTCACATGAAGCCAGTGAGTTACTACTATGCCTTTATCAAAGCTCCTCACGCATGTTCCCATCCTTATGTGTACAGGGTTCATATGTGTTTGTGTTTACATATTGAACTAGTGTCAAGAGCAAACTATTCATTGCCCATATTTGCTTAATTTTCATCAAAGAAAACATGGAAATGAAACCTGGATGAATGAGAAATATTTCTTTCCCCTCGTATCTCTCTTGAGAGACATCCTTGTTGAAAACTAAAACTCTGATAGCTTGTTGGCGATCCCCACCCAGTTTCACCATAAATGGGATGTTTTTAAGTCTCCTGACAAGAACCACTGGGCAAGATTGAAGCTGCACATTTCAAATGAGTTTTAGGAAAAAGAAGTATGAGGTATTGAAACAAGCTCCTTGGTCTTTGTAGGGCATGAATGCAAACTATGCCCTGGGGAACTGAAGTGTCCAGAAAGCACGCCACAGAAATTAGATTGCTCTAATGCCATCCATCCTGAATTGCCAGGCGCTACACTCTGGAACTCATTTATTATGCAAAATATGAAAGTAGAAACTCTGACAGGTGGTTCTATTGTCGTATCCAATTTTAAAAAGCTGTCAGAGTAGCAGGTGGAGTTGGGGAGTTGTATTTTCTTTTAAATCAAAGATCAGTGGTGAATGACATGTTGCAAATGGAGAGTTCTTTAGGGGACCCGAGGCATGATAATCAGCAACTAGCCATCAACATGCTAATGTCCACTGTTCTTCTACCCTTGGCCCTGGGATTAACTCTTTTCAGCCTCCATGTGTAATGTATATTTGGATAGGAAGTATATTTAAAGGCTAGTAGAAATCATGAGTGAGGGAGAGTGAAAAATGTAAGGGCCACTTTAAAGAATTGATTCAGGTTGAATTGGGAGTATCTTGGATAATGTTTCCACCTAAACATAGGGAATTAAGCTTACCTGAAAGAAGTGGGATAGTGTAGGCCCAACAAATAGTCCCAGACAATGATGGTGCACACAAGACAACATAACTCAGAACCTGATTTTATACTAACAATTTTGAATCCTTTGCGTATCTTTTCCTATTTGCAATATGTTTATTCTGGGTCCGGCACTGTGCTAAGTGTCATTACTGCAACAGGGCCCAGTTGCCTAATTATAGACTGAGCTTCTATTGAGGAGTCTTCATGATTCTTTGTCTTCGTGGCATAGAGATAATGGAGAAGAAACAACAGAGAAATAAGTGCCAAACTGAATCAAGGCTGAATGAAGGTTCAAGGCAACATGTGAACCTTAAATATCCCATCTGTTAGCATCTGTGTTCAGTACTAGGAATGGGTACGGCTACAGTTAAGGAAGAACAGGAAATGTAAGGGGCATCTGACTGGAGGTCCCCAGCATGCCAGTTACAGTTATCATACTACTGATGTGAAGGTGTAGAATGTAAATGCCTCTCCTACTGAAAAGCCATGAACAGAATTTTAATGAGTCCCATTCTTAGTTCTGGTGAAAGATGCTGATGATTACTAACCTGTTACTGAATAATGATGTGAATGTGAATCACAGATAACCTGGTTCACAATAAGGCTCACATTCCTTGACTCTGTAGCTGCTAACACACATACACACGGAGAGAAGAACAAGAAAGCTTGTCAACAGCAACCTGCAAGCTTCCTCTGCAATTATCTCTAACAAAAGGGAAAAACGGTGAAAGCTGTATTATTCAAAACATAGGAGGAAGCTTAGAGATTTTATTTTGTGTGATGCTCTTACTACTTCGCGAGTTCATTCCTTTTTATAAACAGAAGTCACATTAAAGGGACTCCCAGCTTTTTCCAGATGTCTCTCTTTGTCCAAAGTAAAGTGTTTTCTTCATAGCTGTAAATAGGAACAGGGGACATTTCAGATGCAGTGGTGTGGCTTCACAATGACAGAGACATGAGTATGGTTAAGACACTGCCACCCCCTTAAGCTTTTCTAGCTGCTGTTTGCAAAGTTAAAGTCATATCAATTGCAGAATGACCTAGAGTATTTCAAAATTGACCAGACACATTTTTTATATACTTTTTAAAAAGATGCAGCAATTCACAGAGCACTTTCCCTAACGTGTAGATACAGCTTGTAAGAAAATTTCATTCCAGGTTCAAGGAAAGTGTTAGTTTACACATCAGCCCAGATACCTATTCCAGAAATGAGAACAAAATATATAACTATATTTTAAATTTTGGAGAAAGCTAATTTATGGGCTAATAAAGTCTTAACTTTTCAGGTTTATTTGGTAGATCCTGGCCTTAGAATGCTGGCAAAATTTCAGATAAAAGTGAGCATTGAATATGATCAATTTTGGTCTGATACAGAGCAAGTTCTCCCCCAGAGTTCTTCGAGGTGTGGTGTTTATAAATTGGTAGGGGAAACTCCTTTGTGTTGGCATCTATAAGGTACCCAAAAAGCATGTTTCAAAATAGTTAGGATATCTCCAAATGACCTATTGGCTTTCTCTGTCTTAGGGGTGAGTCTACTCATACCACATGGTGCCATCCCAGAGGAGAATTCTTGGGAGATTTATATGTCAATCAACCAAGGTGAACCGAGGTAAGAGTCAGAGAAGACTGGCATATTAATAGTGCCTTGAATATCCACTGGGACTTGTGCAAAAAAATCTGAATTTATTGTTCAGAGGAGACAAGTTGGTACGAGGTTGAGACGATGACTATAAAGGGAATATAGACCTGAGTTACATCTTAAGGTTATTGGAATCTAAGCAGGAGGCACCAAGTGGGAAACAGTGAACTGGTAGTCAGATGCATAAACAGAAACTGCTTAAACTGCCCAATAGTCCCCCCTTCAAGACAAAATTAAATTACCTTTGCAGGTGCTGTTTAGTGCAGAGCCCTATATATAAAAAACCATCAAATAGTGAAATCATGACTCTTCAGGTCCAGCCTGTTCCATACAGGCTGGGAGTCAATTTTGTCAATGATTTTCTAAGGGTAAAATAAGTGGCCTTCAATAGCTTTTGGGTCTGACAGATTTCAGCAGCATTAAATTCAATTACATGAGCAAATACAAATCTTGTCACATACTATTTTTAATGAAAGTAGTTGGTTATTTTCTCAGCGCAACTATAATATTTGTAGAAATGTTGCTTTCTATCACACAAGATAAAGCTAGCTCGTCTTTAGAAAGCAATTTGTCTTATAAACTGGTTACATACCTCTGGCATTTTTAGTCATAATATCTTGGTTATTTTAAAATAGGTTTTCTGTTGTTTTTGATATGAGTATGGAACACATGAAAAACATGGGGAAAGAAAAGACCCCCCCCAAAAGAGATGGTTGAGACAGATTTAGATAGTAATCTATATAGAAGAATTGATTTGTGGGTACATAGCAATTCTGACTAACCATTCTATGAGGCCTTAGAAGAATCCGAGACAATTTTCTGCTAGCTGGTGATGGGGAAGGCTCTCGGAGCTCCATTTACATGGAGCTGCTCTATGATGGGCACTTGAAGAGCATCCTCAGTTGTGTAGAGATCCTCTCTTTTCCTACATGGTGCTAGAGTCTTAAATATCCCCTGCTGGCAGATGTTGGAAACAGATTCAGAGAGTTTAAATTTGTGTTCATTTTTGGTACTGAACATTAATTCCAGGAACTCAAGAAGGCTAAGTAAGTGCCGAACCAGTGAGCTGTATTCCTATACAAATAACAGAGAGAGCTTTGAAGAGTTTCTACTCCATTATAGGTTACTTAGAAGTAACATTGGAGTTCTTGGATAAATGGTACCTCTTTTATATCCACAGATTTTTTTTAAAGGATACTTATTTGAGATTGAGGTTCCTGTCTGCTGCCTGTATGATTTTAAACTCATAATCTTGCAAAAGTCAGGTACGGTCATCCCTTATCACCCACAGAGGACTGTGTCCAGGACCCTACAAGGACAGCAAACTCCCACGATGTTCACATCCCTTATATAAAGGGGCACTATATGTGCATTGAACCGATGTACATTCTGCAATGTGCTTTAAATCTCCTCTAGATTATTGATAATTTCTTATACTACAGTGTTCTGAGAGTAAAACTCTGTCTATGTTCAGTACAGTCAGACTATTTTTGATCTCAGGTTGATTGTCTACAAATGGGAAGCAGAGGATATAGAGTGGTTACTGAATAAGTTAGAACCAGCCAATCGTGCCTGAGTCATGGCCTCCTGCCAGCTCTGGCTTCCGCATCTTCTCCCATCATTGTAATCCATCTCCTGAGCCTGTATTTGGCTTCTTCCACTCAAACCCATCCCCAGTGCCTTTTGCCTTATTATAGCAGAGCCTGCCTGGGGCTACTTTCCATTTTTCCAGTACACTTAATTTACAGCTTACCTCCATCCCCATCTCATTCTGGAAGCTGCCCCTTATTAACAGGTCAGAAGAAGAAATGTTCCAACAGGCATCAAGTCTACAAAGCCTTAAAATGCTCAAAAGGTATTGAAAAGGAAAGATTATATAGGGCACCCTACAATTTTAACATAAGAGAGAACACTGCCTATGAAGTTAGATGCTAATAACCTTGAAAGACAGGTTGGCCTAATGAGGTCACCCCTTGGGCCACCTTCTCTTTTTAAATCCCATGTTGGTGGACTGAACTTGCCCATCCATATTTAGACTGTGCTTCCTTCTGCTGTCTAGGAAGGTGGATACAGACAGGAACTGTTTCTTTAAGGGTTGACATCTGAGCCGGGCGTGGTGGCACACGCCTTTAATCCCAGCACTTGAGAGGCAGAGGCAGGCGGATTTCTGAGTTTGAGGCCAGCCTGGTCTACAAAGTGAGTTCCACGACAGCCAGGGCTACACAGAGAAACCCTGTTTCAAAAAAAAAAAAAAAAAAAAAAAAAAAGATTAAAATCTGTGAGCCATGCATTTCTTATTGATTGAACTGTGGATGGTAAGAAGCCCCTTGCTCCCTATGGTGCCTTTCAATGTGTGGTAACCTGCTGATGGATCCTGTGTCCCTTCAGAATGGTCACTCTAAGCTGCAGGCCCTTCTACTTGCTCTGTAATCCTTACTACCCTTTGAGTGACACTAAACTATTTGCAAAATGCTGGAAATTGCAAATGCCTCTCTGCTCCCTTTTTGTTTGCTAAGCTGGGATAAATTTTTCTGTCTAAGCCAAGAAGCTGCTTTGGATCCGTGTTCTTTGGCTTTTAATCTTCCGACTAATCAGGAAAAGGCCATTGTACTGTCTTCCTTTGTCATACCACTTGAAAACCCATTTTCATTTTACGCCGTCCATCTGTCAGCATAAACTTGCCTCTAAATCCAGCACGCAGCGAAAATGGGCTGCCCTGGTTCATTTCCTCTCATCTCTTTTGTTTTGGGGGTGTGAGAATTGGATTTGTTGATTCTACTTCCCTAGCAAGAATACAGCAGGATCTTACAAATGGCTTTATCCTATATTTAGATTCCTGTCTACCATGTTTTCCACCTTAGCATGCATTTCCACTATTCCTCCTTGAGCGCCATCTCCAGTGTAGCAGGGGACTGGCTGAGAATTCTGATTTGATTAATCTAAGCTTTCTGCCTGATTTCTATAGCAGTATATCTCTTCTATTCAAGGAATCTCACAAAGCTCTATATTCATGGTTTGATAAGTGTGTGTGTGTGGGGGGGGAGGGAGTATATGGTGCTGTGGTATGTGTGTTGGTACATATATGTGTGTTTCATGGGCATATGTGCGTGGGTTTATGGTTTCAGAGGGAGCAGTTGGCCAGTGGCTACAGCAACAACTAAGAGCTTTCATATTAGCCTGCAAGCCAAGGCAGAGAGAGCACTGGGGACAGTAGGAGTATCTTGAAGCCCTAAAGCCCACCCACTTCTGACAGTCACTTCTAGTTGGTATACCTTCTCCAACATAGTCAAACTTCCTAATTTTCCCCAACAGTTCCATCAGCATCAGACCAAGTATTCAAAGACTATGTGGGTCATTCTCATACAAACCATAACAGCCCTCAAAAAGTTACAGGGTTGCAACATTTCTGATTTGGGGTTTTCTTTTCTTTTTTTAATGAATTTTTTATTGGATATTTTCTTTATTTACATTTCAAATGTTTTCCCCTTTCCAGGTCTCCCCTTCAGATTTGGGGTTTTCATGGTAAAAATCAGTCACTATGTATCAGGGCGGTGAAAAGAGCCATAGAAATAATGAAAATAGAGTAGGTCCTTAATGCATTATAAGGGCAGACTTAAAGACAAGGAGGCAGGAAAGGGGGGGTTATTTTCTGGAGATGTCATCTGAGTCCAATCTTAAAAGATGAGAAAAGGGTCTTAGTGGAGTCTTTCTCTCTGGGGAAATTTCCTGATGACTGGTATATACAGGGATATGTATGTGAGGGCCGAGTCTTAAAGAGTGTCTACATCTAGAGGTTTGTCCCTGGTAGAAATCACTCTGGTGTCAGAACACTGCTTTAAACAACTTTCATACAACTGTGCTGACATCTTGCTACAGACTGGGGAAAGAGTACCGTGAACTATCCCATTCACAAGATGGGATAGAATGTCCTCAGGCACAGGGATGAGAGGGGTCCCCAGAAAATGAATGGTACCAATATTGGCACTTCTGAGGATATTTGCTGATGAGAAGCCTCCTATTATTGGATTGAAGCTGTATATCATCTGACCCACAGGCTCCTGATGCACTGGCTTTGTACCCATGGTAACTCTGGCAGAGTGTGTCAAATAAGCTCACCCCAGCTACTAAATTTACACCTAGTACATTTGGATTTAGATTTTTGCTTTGTTTTGTTTCATGTTACATTTTTCTTGGATATCCTTGGTTGGTAGGGGACCTCAGCCGTTACAGATTAGCCAGGTTCTAATCATTTTCTAAAAGTTAAATTCAGATCTTCAAATAAAAGAATCCCATGTTGTGGCCCTTTCTGGTCATCCTACAGTAAGAACACTGCATGTCACATTGGGCCACTCCTCCTCACCCAGCTCTCTGCAGCCCGCCCCACCCATGACTGGAGAATAGAGAACTGGACCAGAAAATTATTATGGGCAGCTTTCTGAGAAGCAATAAAATGAAACCAAAGGCAAACATTCATTTCTTTTTCCAATTACACTGTCATGTGTATATCCCAGACCAAATGCTTAGACCAGCATCAGAAATGTAAGTGATCTTGCTGACAGCTTTACAAAGGGACACATATTTTGGCATTTGGGCTTAGTTGGAGATGGGATATTTTAACCATTTTGTTTACTAGGTTGTTTTGTTCTGATCAAACGATGTAATCTAATAGGTTAAAAAAAATTGGAAAGGTAGAAATCTAGGTCATATGAGACACCTTTTTAAAAGATGTATGGATAGTGGCTGCTGGCTTTAGTAGCAGAGTATGAAGTGATGTCAAATGCTAGGATGACAGAAAGCTCTCCATAAGTCTGAGAAAGGAAGATGGACTTGCTTCCCCAAGATGAGCTCTGTCATTTTGTCAACAGCTTTATGTGGGCTTGACACATGCTCACACCCATATACCCATGTACAAACACACACACACACACACACACACACACACACACACACACACACACACACAAGTGCACATACATAAAAACATTTATAAATATGTGCATAAGATCATGCTTCACAAAGCACATACTGAGAAATGATTTTAGCCTCGTTTGGGTTGTCCTCTTCAAAGACCCAGTGAGAAGTGCCTATAAAATTAGAGCCATTTATAGGTACATGGCATTGGTAGCTGTTCTCATTTCATATCAGTTTCTTTACCATTTCCATGCTCCCAGGATCTAAGGGAAAACCTTTTGGAATATTGGGCACGGTGGCTGCCCTAGTTTGTTCTCTGTTGCTGTGACAAAGACTATAACTAAAAGCATGTTGAGGATGCAAAGGTTTTTTCAATCTTAGAACTCTCCGGTCACTATCCATCGCTGAGGGAAGACAGGGTAGGAAAGCAGACAGGAACTGAAGCAGAGACAACGGTGGGAATGCACCATGTGGACTTCCTCCCCCTGGCTTGTGCAGCCTGTTTTCCTGTACCATCTAAGACTGCCTTCCCAGGAATGGCAATGCCTGCCTCATGCCAGGCCCTCCCACATCAATCATTAATCAAGACTTGCCTACAGGCAAGTTAATGAAGACATTTTCTTAATTGAGATTCCTCTTCCCAAATAATTATAGCTTATGTCTATTTGACAAAAAAAAAAAAAAACAAGAAACAAAAATCAAACACACACACACACAAACACAATCATACAGCCACAATAGTGGCAAAGCCAAGGAGAGAGGGAAAAAGGGTCATATATTCCCAAGAAGTGAGATGAACTCTGGCTCTGCAATATAGACCACAGCTTTTTCAAGCCAGTGTTCAAGGAGGAGCTGCTGCCAATGGGGGCCACATGGGGCTGCCAATACTTAAAACTGTTGGCAATTGGGTCACGCCCACACCTACTGTCCACTGTCACTGAGAACTTTGAGAACCACAGCTCATCTGTAAGGAGCCCATTAAGAATCCTTATCTTTTTTTTCTTAATATTTTTTATTACGTATTTTCCTCAATTACATTTCCAATGCTATCCCAAAAGTCCCCCATACCCTTCCCCCCTACTCCCCTACCCACCCATCCCCACTTTTTGGCCCTGGCATTCCCCTGTACTGGGGCATATAAAGTTTGCAAGTCCAATGGGCCTCTCTTTCCAGTGATGGCCGACTAGGCCATCTTCTGATACATATGCAGCTAGAGTCAAGAGCTCTGAGGTACTGGTTAGTTCATAATGTTGTTGCACCTACAGGGTTGCAGATCTCTTTAGCTCCTTGGTTACTTTCTTTAGCTCCTCCATTGGGGGCCCTGTGATCCATCCAATAGCTGACTGTGAGCATCCACTTATGTGTTTGCTAGGCCCCGGCCTAGTCTCACAAGAGACAGCTATATCAGGGTCCTTTCAGCAAAATCTTGCTAGTGTATGCAATGATGTCATTGTTTGAAGGCTAATTATGGGATGGATCCCTGGATATGGCAGTCTCTAGATGGTCCATCCTTTTGTCTCAGCTCCAAACTTTGTCTCTGTAACTCCTTCCATGGGTAATTGTTTCCAATTCTAACAAGGGGCAAAGTATCCACACTTTGGTCTTTGTTCTTCTTCAGTTTCATGTGTTTTACAAATTGTCTCATATCTCGGGTATACTAAGTTTCTGGGCTAATATCCACTTATCAGTGAATACATATCATTTGAGTTCCTTTGTGAATGTGTTACCTCACTGAGGATGATGCCCTCCAGGTCCAACCATTTGCCTAGGAATTTCATAAATTCATTCTTTTTAATAGCTGAGTAGTACTCCATTGTGTAAATGTACCACATTTTTTGTATCCATTCTTCTGTTGAGGGGCATCTGGGTTCTTTCCAGCTTCTGGCTATTATAAATAAGGCTGCTATGAACATAGTTGAGCATGTGTCCTTCTTACCGGTTGGGACATCTTCTGGATATATGCCCAGGAAGGGTATTGCGGGATCCTCCGGTAGTACTATGTCCAATTTTCTGAGGAACCGCCAGACTGATTTCCAGAGTGGTTGTACAAGCTTGCAATCCCACCAACAATGGAGGAGTGTTCCTCTTTGTCCACATCCTCGCCAGCATCTGCTGTCAGCTGAATTTTTGATCTTAGCCATTCTGACTGGTGTGAGATGGAATCTCAGGGTTGTTTTGATTTGCATTTCTCTGATGATTAAGGATCCTTATTTTTATAATCATCCTCAGTCAGCTAAGAAAGCCATCACTACCTGGCCTCAGATGATAGGAGAGCCGTTCAGGGATAAGCTTGTAGAAAACTTTAGAGAAGCTGGCAGTGTCACCTTCCTGTATGAAGGAAACATCAGAGGCCTCGTGTGTGCATACACTCATTGTGCAGTTATCCATGCAAATGCTCACAAATATGCCCACAAGAACATCCTCACTAATTCCCTAGGTGCTCCTTAATCCAATCATGTTGACAATGAAAACTGACCATCATGCTATTCGGGGTATGTATACAGATGTACAGACATAGGCATTATTGCCGTGCATTTTAATAAGGAAATCAAACAGAACAAAACCCTAAAGGAGGAGGGATGAGCAAGGCGGCATAAGTGTGAGTTCTACCTCTAGTGGTGTTGCCTGCTGCCCCGTGGGAGCGGGGGAGAAAGGATAAAACTGATTTGATGGCCAGGATTGATGAGGCTTTGGGTTGGGGGACCTGGCAAGGGTCACTTTCAGAGGTGTTATTTATGTTCTGCCGCATCCCCACCGCCAAAGTGCAAGCCCACATCATAAAAGTACCCTCCTTGTGGGATTATTGGTAGAGTCCTTTCTTTCTGCCTGCAAGCAGTGCCAGTTTGGACGATAAATTATAGCTACTCTACAATTGAGTGTGCTTGCCTCTAATCATGAACATTTTACATCCACTCACTGATCTCCACATTGGGGTCAAGGGAGAGGAGGTAAAAGAGGCTAGAGAGAAGTGTGTGTGTGTGTGTGTGTGTGTGTGTGTGTGTGTGTGGTGAATGAGATGAAAGGGTTGAAGATATTGCCTACAATCCTGGCTTGGGACCCGATGATTAATTAGCAGAGAAAGATTTGCCAGCTCAAGGTCGCTTGAGAGTTACTTGTAACAGTTGCTCTAGGAACAACTTTGAATTTCTTTCCAGGGAATAAATATAGCTCTCTAATGTATAACAAAAAAAAAAAAAGTGAGAGAAAAAATGAGAAAAATGTGTGTGTTTGTGTGTGTGTGTGAGAGAGAGAGAGAGAGAGAGAGAGAGAGAGAGAGAGAGAGAGAGAGAGAGAGTGAGAGAGAGAATACATGAAGGAGAGAGTAGAAGTAAATGACCAGCATAATGTGGGGAAAGGGTAGAGTAGGCAGGGAACCTACGATTTTGGTTCGCCCTCAGGACAGGGTATGACAGGATTCTGACTTACAAGTATAAGGTGAGGCTGTGCAGTACAGAATCTACTTCCCCGCTGCCTTCAAGGTGAAATATCCTGCCTTTCTAAGTAAGAGTCTACCTGGCATCCCGGAGCTCCTTGAAATAGTACTGATGACATGCAGAACTTGTCAAGATTCCACTGCCGACTTCAGCATAGGCAGTGCCTGAAAAGAAAAGCATTGTCAGACTTGAGCTGGGATGGCAGACTGGGGGAAAGCACAGAAATTCAGACTGCTTGAGCCCCGGTTGGCCTCATCGAGAGCCAGGATCATTCTTCTTCTCCAGACCTGAACTTTGACACATTGTTACCTGTCTGGAGATTTTGGATAAAGATAATGCAATAATGTCCTGTACAAGAACTCCAGTGAAACCATAACATGCCATTTACTTCTTCACTAATTCACTTGCTCATTATGTGATAGAGTGCAACGCTAGAGCCTAAAACATGCTAGCGAACAGCTCTGACCACTGAGCCACATCTCAAGCCATCTTTTTACTTTTCATTTTGCAATAAGATCTCACTAATTATCTAGATTAGCTTTAAACTTATTCCATACACCAACCATACTTTGACATTAGATCTTCTTGCCTTAGCAGCTGTAATGACATCCCTGTAATTTTAGGAAGACCCAGTCCTGATTTATGTGTATTGCAGATGATATATAAGTATATATATAAAAGACTATATTATATATATGTATGTGTGTGTATATGTATGTATATATAGCCTACATGTATATACATGTATACATGTTCCTGTGTATGTGTGCATATATACACATAGATATCTCTCTGAGGCCAGACGTATTTATTATCTTTCTCAATTACTCACTGCCTTGGTTTTGTTGTTGTTGTTGTTGGTTGGTTTGGTTTTGCGTTTTGCTGTTTTTGGCTTTTTTTGTTTTTTGTTTTTTGTTTTTCTGAATCAGCATCTCTCACTGAACCCAGAGTTAATTAATTCTGCCACACTGTCTGGCCTGCAACATTCAAGCACCATCCTGTCTCTGCTTCTTTCGCATTGAACTGACAGGTTCATGCCATACACCTCATTTCTCACATGGGTGCTGTGGATCTGAACTCAAGTCCTCACACTTGCACAGTAAGAATTTTACTGACTGACTCACCTCCTCCTGTAGCCCTATTTTGTAATTACATCAACAAGAGGTATTCTCTGGTGGTTTTCATTGTTTCTATGATGCCATCATAATTCTGGGCTTAAAAGCAAGTACTTCGGTTACAGTGATAATATTAATGGTCAACTTTCAAGATACTGATAAAAAAAGAGCAAACTTCCTCCAATGCTTTTGTGTTTATCTCCATTTCTAACCATTCTCCTATCTGTCGATTATGCATTAAGAGTTTGCTATATGATCCCAAACAGTAGAATCCTAGTGAGCTGGAACTCGGGTTAGAAAATGACTGCCTAGCCTAGCAGGACAAGGGTCAAGTCACCTTGAAGGGGCTGTGACCCCATCCACTCCCCGGCTTTCCTCGCTTGCTTGTGATGGATGAAGAGGTGTAACTGTCCTTGTCCCTCTTTGCTCGGGGCTCATTCCAGGGTTTGGACTCACTGTGTCATTTAAGTGGGTTTTAGAAAAATCTTACTGGGTACATCAAATTGATGGCATGTCCCTATCCCTTCTGAGAGATTTGCCATTAATTAACTCCACAACGAGGCTAAGGAACTGCTGGGGAAAGGTGATTCCTAAGTAACACAACAGAGCAGGACTCGGCTGGTGCCAGGGGAGTAAATTGCTGCCATTTGGGAGCTGCATTCGCTCTTTCAGGCTCCCTTGCCTTGCGCTGTAATAAAAGGAGCAATTTATCAAATAGTATCTTAATGGCCTAGAGGGGTTAATGCACCTTTAGTGGAAGATTATACTACTTTCCCCAGTAAAAATCAAGATGATTTCTTCACAAAGTCATTTATGTTGGAGTATAATGCCAAAATGAAATACAGAAAAAGGTAAAAAGAAAGAAAAGAAAGGGACAAAAATTCATACATCGATTGTCGATTTAAGATTTGCTTTTTTTTTTCCAGAAAAGATTTCCACCCCCCCCCTCCCCAAACCAAGTCCTGCTTTCTTTTCTGCCTCACACCCCCCCACCTCAGCCTGCAAGCACACCTCAATACAAATTGCCATCATTTTAATCAAAGTGCATTTGAAGCCCAAGTGAGCTCACAATGGGAAGTGATTAGGGTGGTCCAGGGGAGTCTTTAATTAAAGATGCCATTGACAAGATAACAATGGTTTCTGAATGCTGTTAATAGAGCGAAAGAGAAAGTATGCCTTAATGCAATAAGGGGAAAGTCGCTGGTTCATGGGTTTGATTGCACATTGTGAGCAGGCACCAGGTCCCATCATTATTTTTATTTGTATGGCCATCTCTTTTATTACCCATGCTGGAAGTAGAAATAACCTGTCCTATTAAGATATTTAATATATATCATCCTTTCCACTTCACATAGTTATAGTCTAATAAACATGCGAGGAGAAGACACCAGCCCTCAGGAAGGCTATCCCCGTGATGCTGAGATGATTCACACGGCTCTCGAAAGACATGAACCATCCACCTCCTAGCTCCCTGAGTATAGTCTTTAAGGTGAACCACTAACCCCTCCCAGATTTCCATGACATTATTATATGCAGGCACAGAGTACTTTTCTGGATAGTAGACTATTACCACCAGCAGCTGCAGCATGAATCCCTGAAAATGAGCAGCAACTTGATTAGGTAATCCATACCTGGGACATAATCTAGGACAAGAAGCGGGAGCAGAGGATTCCAAACATAATGGCTCCCTAAAAGATGCCCCATGCTGCTCCGAGGTCCTGGGCATGTTCTTCCCTTTTGCTAAGGGATTCTTCAGGTCTGAGTCATGTTAAAGACCTTGAGAAGCTGAGATTCTGCAAACTATCCAGGTGAGCGTAATGAAAGGTCTAAGAAGGCAGGAGAGACAGAGTCAGGGAGATCTGAGAATTTCATGCTGCTGCCTAGCAGAGGAAAGGAGGGGCCTTACCTCAATGCAAATCAGAACGCTGCAGCTAGAAAAGGCCAAGAAATCCTTCAAGCTTAGTGGGGTCTCTGCCACGCAGACCTGTAAGAAATGCTTGTTTTAAGCCCTTTGTTTGTGCTACAGCAATAACAGGACCGAAACTCAAGCCTCTATGTGATCACTATACAAACCCTCCTGTTCTATCTTCACAAAACTTCCTCTGAAGTAACAACTCTCATGCCAGAATTTGCTTACAAGCCCAGCGTTGGGGATGCAGTGCTTAGTTCAACATTCAGCTCTTGACTGGCATCCATGAGGCCCTGGCAGCTCATCATTAGAGTTCCCTAAAATAAAACTCTAGGCTTGTCAAACATGACCTGCAGAGCAGCTCCCTCCTACCACTACATGATGCCCAAACCCAACACCAGCACACACAAACTCATACACACACACACACACACACACACACAAATATACACTAACATACATATATATATATATTATATATACACACACACCCATACTTACACATACACACCTATAAGCACATACACTCATACACACAAACATACATTGATAGACACACTCATATATTCATACACATATAAACACTCAAACATACACACACTCACACACTCAAATATACATACACACTGATAACACACACATTCATGAAAACTCACACATACACTCATTCACGCACTTGCACTCATACACACACTCACACACATGCACACACACAAAATAGGCACTAATAAAGTACTAGATTCCCTTCTTAATTCTGCCTCAAAGGTGACATGTGACATTGGCTTTGTCTCATCCTTCTACCCAGCAGCATCCCTGCTTCTGAGCCATGCCGACATTGGGCCAGATTTCTCCCTAGGTCTTCCCTGACTAAAATGAAATAAGATTCGCATTTCCTCCAGAGAAAGCTGGTTCCCCATTCAAAATGTAAATGAATAAACAACTTACTAGATATTAAAAACTGTCACAGCGGCGTGATGCATAGATCCGCTCCTCTCCGCTCTCCCCTCACTCCTTCCCAGCAAGGCATCATTTCAGTTCTAAAAAGCCCAACACTGCATGAAAGATGAGCCTTAAATTGTGTCTAGGAACTGGTGATTTGCACATGATTTGTGCTTCCTTTAGTATATTAATTGGTAAACACCCCCACGAATGTGTGTGTAAACGAAAGCCGTTTAACATATGCAAACAGCTTAATCTCTCTCGGTATGGTGTTGCTCCATTTCAACAAGCTCAGAGACTCCGTTCCAGTGCTCATCTCACTCTCCTCCCACCACATGCCCCTCTGTGCTGCCTCCTTCCCGTGATGCTATTTTAGATAATACTATGTGGGTGACCCAAATCTTTAAACCCTTGAATGGTACAGATGCTCTTTGGTCCCTCGTGAATTGTACACGGGGGTTTTGTTTTAATGCGGTGTTCTCAATCTGTGCTTCCCAGCTAATGGAATACAATGGCGGCGTGATGAGCTGTGGCATCACTTCCCAATCATTGCTAATCAACCTCCAACCTGCCATCCTTGCTAAGGAATTGATGCTGCTTACAGAATGAAGGTGTAAAGAAAAATCAGCTACAGTTGAACGTTCTGTGATGGCAGCAACATCAAAGGGCCTTAACACTAAGCATTAAGCTTGACCAGCACCGGAACTCCATTTTGAGAGGCTGCCCTGTATTTATCCGAAGCCCAAATCCTTCTTTTATTTTTTTTAAATACTTGATCATATTATTTTTTCATACAACACATCACAACCACAGCTCTCCCCCCTCCACTCCCACCCGACCTCTCCCCCCCTCCAACCCCCACCCGAGTCCTCTGTCTCCATTCCCTTCAGAAAAGAGCAGATTTCCCAATGATTTCAACCACACTTACCATGACAAGATATAATAAGACTAGGCATAAAACCCTCATATCAAAGCTGCATAGTGAGGCCACCCAGTAGGGGGAAAAAGGTCCCACTCATAGGCATAAAGGGCAAAAGGTCAGAGTCACTTCTCCCATTGGTAAGAAGGGAACAAAACCCCAAATTAAATAAAGAGCTCAAGAAACTAGATGTCAGCAAACCAATGATCTAATTAAAACATTGAATGCAGACCTAAACAGCGAATTCTCATTAGAAAAATGAGAAATGGCCAATTCCCTCTTATATGCAGAGTTCCTTGAATATTTTCTTAAGAACAACACAATTTTCAGATGTTAGTGCCAAGGACACTTTGTAAGTAAAAGAAGTAGGAGTTCCTGTCTCTATTCCACAAGCACTGAACAGTCCTTTATTGGAGGTATCCAGGAATATGGAATGACCTACGCTGCCTGGGAAATTCTCAAGAAATTCAAGAAGTTCCTGCTTTAGAACTTCTTGAAGATTAAAAAAAAAAAAAAAAAAAAAAAAGGCAGAGTCTGCTGTAACAAATGGGAGATTTGCCCACTTTCTTCTCTCCTCAGCTCCTTGCCACCTCCTATGTTTTTTCCAGGTGTTTGGTTTTTTGGCAACCTGCATAGGAATTGTGAGAGAAAGTTTTCAGGGTGTAAGTGAGTTCATAGTTTGCGATTAACTAGTGAGTAACAGGAGCTTTGAAGAGCCCAGCCCACCTGCAGAGTCTAGGATGTTTCTCTCCTGAGAATTGCTTTGTAAATTTGTGGTCAAGGAAAGATAACAACAAAATCCCTGCAACATTTAGTACCCTAGACCAGAATATGGATTTTAATGGAAAGGAAAAAAAGTATAAAAGTAATGAGAAGAGTATATCTCCGATTAAAAACTCTAGAAGGTTAGAAATAGCTTTGCTTTTAGGGGTCTGGTTTTAGTACTACAGTTGATAACTATCTATCTTTTATGTCTGTTCCATTAAAATATGACTTAATTATGTATTGACCAAGGCTCTGACGTAGTAAAACTATTATTACTCTCCTGTCTGGTTTCCTGAATGATACTGTGCAGAAGGGTGAGGGGAGGGGGGAAATCCCTTAATCTATGATCTAGGCCATCAGGAAGAAGACAGGGATGGTGGTTATTAATGAGTACAGCAGGGCAGAGAGCAGCAATGAAAACCTCATCTCAGACCGTGAAACTGGCCGACTGGGCCTGAAGAAAACAACCTTTTATAAGTTTAGTATGGGATCAGCAACTGTTGAGCTAAAAGGCACAGTGTCTAAGCAGCTACACCAGCCATGTCAAGGTCAGCAGTGTTAGCAACGGAGCCCTTGAGGAGGTTGCTACTTATTCTGCAGGACAGACAAAACTCCCTGCAATGCCCCTGTCCCATTCCAGCTCCATGTTTCCTGCAACAGAATTCTGGAAAACATTCTCCCCTAGTTTCCTATATCCATTCATTCATTGCTGCATTCATTCATGCATTCGATTTCAACATTGTTTAACATTTCAACACATTTTCCAGCTTAATGAGAACTTGGAGGCTGGTAACAGAATTTCTGTCTCCTGTGATGAGGTTTAGAAGGGCTGCTGTGTATTTAGTACCATTGCTGTATTCTCCCCACCTCCATGTATTTACACATGGGAATAAAATGCAGATGTGTACACATGAACAAAACATTTGTAAACTTTGTGAACAAGATGTCCCTTTATCCCAAATACATCAGCATATTTAACTGTGGGGTTGGGTGTCGTCTTATGTGACAACATGATTATCATAGTCAGACAATTAACATTGATAAAATAATACTATCTAACGAACAAAGCTCTTTGCAGCCAATGGAAACTGTAAGCTAATTTGTTGTCTGTGAGCCATTGGCATTTATCTTTAGTCTGTTTGAATCCGAAGTCATTCTGTCTTTGAATTTTATGACAGTGACAATTAAACCTGCAGAGGGACTATGTTGTATGCTTTCTAGCAAGCCGAGTTCCTCTTGTATTTCCCAATGATGAGGTATAAGTTGTGAGATATAAGTTGGTAATGCACAAGAGGAGATGCTGAATTCTTACAATTGTGTGGCATCTCCCAGTGTGCTCTGTCTATTCCTTCAATTACTGACAATATTAAGGTTGACAACTTGTATCAAGTTGTACATGGCAAATCACCCATGTGAAACAATAGTTTCCTTTTGTAATTACCAAGTAAATTGTGGTGAGTACTTTAAAACTATGTAGTTCTTTAGAATGCCTCACATCTTCCCTTACTAGATGTATACTAGGTTTGTATCATTTACAATTCTAGGTTAGAGCAGGAATCTCTGTGGCTGTTAAGTGATGGTTCTCTGTTTATTCCTTGGTGTTTGGTTGTTTTTAAGTTTTCTTTATTTATATCAGTAGCTCCTGTATGTTTTATATACCTTCCTGTGTCCTTATACTTTGTACGTTGACTAATTTTGAGTCTCAAATTATGGCAGATTTGTTCAGTGGGAGCCCCTTCAAACGGGCTTCTGTGTTCTTCTTGTCAACAAACATTTTGAGTGGTTACCATCACCACTCTTAGACACTAAGAATATAATAATGAAGAAAACTTTGAAATCTCTAGGCTCATGGAGAGTTCATCTTAGCTTGGAGGTGACACGAGAACAAATGAACAAATAGGATAGTCCATTAGACACATTGAGCAAAAACAAGGCAAAGGTCAGCTCTTGGTGTAGGGAATGTCCCAATTACCAGGGCATGGGCAAGGAGTGCCTCATTAGTGGATGTCATTTGGACAAAGCCCTGAACAGGACAGGGAGCCCAATGGCTGTGTGGAGGACATGCCTAGTACTGCAGAGCAGCAAAAATAGCCCCAATTCCTCAAGGTCAGAGCAAACTGGCATGAGGCTGAGTTGAGAGCAGACTGGAAGGCAAGGACCGAGCAGGAAGACCAGCCTTGTGACCAGAGTTTCCTAAATCCCAATAGTGTGTATTCCTTAGGCAGTGAAACTTGTGTTAAAAAATGATCTATTGATTGACACATAGACACATTGCTGAATAAATATGCTGACTCCGATAACAAAGTTCCAGAGAGAAGACCCAGATCTCAAATTATCTTAACACACAGAAGATCTAAATTATAGGCATATTTGCATGTCCCTTTATATGTATGTGTATACATCTATAGATGGACAACAATGTAATGGTTTTGTAACAAAGGTCCCAGATAAGACTTTTCAATCTGGGAAGCATTCTAAGTTATGTGATGAGGTAAACTAGTTCATACTATGGTTCTGAAGTCACGGCTGTTAATAGATGCAGTTATTATTAGCTCACAGCAATTTTAGAAAAAAAAAAGTGTGTTGGCTTTTCTTCTAGCAGGGACATGAATCCTCCCTTGTCATATATTACATAATGTGAGAAAATGCAAATGCCATCCAAGCTTTTCTTATAAAGCTTTGTCTTTGTCCACACTCAATTAAAGGCTTCTCTCCCCAGGCTTGTCCTTAAATGTCCCGAATCGTTAACTGTGACTAAACCTACATCCTATCCTCCATCCCCATCTTTCTTTGGGATGTCACAAGAGCCAGCAATTTGGCCAGAAGTCTCTTGATGGTAACAGAAAATAAAGATACAGTCTGAGAATAGAAGTCAGGAGTTGTGAGTCAAAGAGTTAGGGTGGTTTATCTGACAGCCTGTTGACTGAGGTCTCTGAGACTATATATAGTAATTGCATGTCTTCCCGGAGGTGTAAAGGGTTTTAATTAATATTTGTAATTCTCTCTGATGGTCATGGATAGAATGTGGCAGAAAGGGCAAATTATTATTAGTAGTAATGTAAATAAAAATTAAGATATTAAATTTTATTCCTTCACCAGGGAAATATCAATAGACATGCTTTTCAGAGAAGGAGGATTACATATAAACTTTAGTTTGTTGACTTGACACTTATGGTGGGACCCAGTGCCCACTTAGCACAAAGCCCTGGCACTCTAATACCCAGCATATTATGGTTGTGAGTGCTGATGCTGCTTCCATTTATGACTAAAAGGCATCTTTTTATGCACAGTGAGTGTGCTGGTTCCTCTAATTAGCTGATCTCAGTTCATTTGGCATTAAATAATTCTCCAAATTCCCATATGTTTGAAAAATATGTTCAATGAGGGGGATGGTTCCCCAAAAGCAATTAGATAGGTCTTTTAGAAGAGCTTGTCATTGGTCACTCATGGGTATCCTTGCTTCTCTTGTCCATGATGAATGTAGGTGATAATTATAAGAAAAGTGCTGGACCCACTCTCCAAGTCAGTGGTAGTCATCCATACACAGGCCTCCTCGACATCCTGAGAATCCACTCTTGACTTTCACCTGTTTCTCACACCTTGAGTATATCATTCTAGGCTTCCCAAAGAATATTTGCTACTGCTAACAAAGCGTTGCAACCTCCGTTGCTGCTCAAATGTAAAGGCATGGGAGCCTCTCTGCTTAATATATGCTTTGCTTACAGAAGAACAACTGTAAAATTCAGGAATTTTAAGAAAATAGTCTGTTGAGAGCATGACTGGTGCTTCACAAGGAAGGAAGGTGACCGACCAGGTGATAGTGTTCAGCTCTGTCTTGGATGCAGTAGATGTGGGGGTCTGCTGCTCTTTTATATAACCTGCATTTAGTCCAGTAGGAAACTATAGATAATAAACTCAAGGGTGGCCATGAAGAACTTGAGGTAGTCCAGTGAATGTCAAAACACATGATTCAGAAATTCATAGCATTTAGGTGAACTCCTAAATGATGTTTCTCCTACATAAGACCATGAAATGAGTTTTATCTTTGAGAACTGAATTTCAACTTTATGCTGCTAGGGCCTTGCTCTCGGGATCCAGGATGACACATATACATGTCTTCCTGAGCGGAGAGAGTGGAAGTTTTGGTAATATCTAACTGACCTAGATCTCAATGGGCACTGTTCATCTGTGAGTCTGCAATTACTTCATTGATCATATCATTATATTTCTTACAAGTGAAAAATGCAGAAATCAAGGAAGAGATTAAAATGCCTGTTCTGCAACCCTCAGGCAGTTGGAAGAAATTAAGTGGGATTCCTGTTATTTTCACTCTTTTTTGTTATATAAAGACTTCATCTCCTGTTGCTTGTGGGGAGAGCTGAAGAAACCTGAGGGCTGAAGTGTAGCTCAGTGGCCCTGTGTTCCATTGCCAATATGGGTGGGATGAAGGGAGCTGTATAATGAACCGGGGCTAATCAGGTATGACACTGTCACTGAAATTTCACTTGGGTTTTTCAGGTTTTACAATAACAGTTTTGTTGTTAATAATTACAGCACAAGAAAACCTCAACTCTAGACTTGGGTGAAATGGCTTTAAATTCAGATTTGAAAATTAGATATCCTGTACATGATTATGTAATTTATACCTTCCCACTGACCAATCAGTGTAAAGTATTATGGAACTGATATGTTTGTATATTACAGAAATAAGTGTTTTTCTTTTAAACCAGAATAATCATGTCTAATTTGTAATATGTTCAAGGTAGTGTTTTGTTGCATAATAGCTTGTTTCATCATTTATTAGCACTAAAATATTACTGAATATATTGTCTGGAGAAGGGAATTTTGTATTGAGGCAACCAAGTTTTATCAAATTCTTGGGATTTTTTTTTCCATTGACAGGACAATGTTAATGAGAATGATCATTTGATAGCTGGGGTTGGCTCTGCGGATGCATTTTAGGGTTCTTTAATTCTCTCCTTATTTCCAAAAGTCTGGTTGTCAATTTTTGCTGATGAAACTAGTTAAAATCTGACCATAAGTCAACCTTGGTGACTGGGTAGTTTACAGTTAAGTTCTCCAAGTCATTCCACAAAGGGATGGCACCGTGCTTGTAGACTATCCCCATCTGTAAGTAAGTTCTCACCTGATGTCCCTCATCGTTTTCATGCTTCTCGGTCATCTCTTTTCTCATCTCTGAAGCCTGCAGTCAGATGGATCTGAGGTTCTCCTGAGTCCTGAAGTCACCTGTGGGCCTCCAGATATGCTTGTCACAACTCCCTTTGCGCTGACCATCCCTCACTGTGCAGACGTCAGTTCAGAGCACTGGAACATTCACCTGAAGAAGAGGACCCAGCAGGGGAAGTGGGAGGTGAGATGCTGTGTGTGTGTGTGTGTGTGTGTGTGTGTGTGTGTGTGTGTGTGTGTGTGATGTTTAAATGGGAGTTGGGTTCTCTGGATGGCTTAGATTTAACCTTAACCCTTCTTGTTACAGCAGATCAGCTGCGAAGCTGTTGAACATTTCCTAGTTGCCAAGCAGTTATGGAACTCATTTTACACGATCCTCTAGGTATTTGCTAGCCTTTTCAAGTAATAATGGAAAACAGAGGCAAAATATAATCCAGAGCTGTACGGTCTGAGAACCCAGTAGTAATTACCCACAGAGACACATATACTATGTTCTCGCTTGCTGAGTTTCCAGCCTTCCTCCTAGGCCGTGTTCTTTTCCGAACTGACATTATGCTGTGTCAATGAGGATGTTGCTTAAGGAAGACAGGCTACATTGATAAGTATCCAGGAACACTGTATGTGCCTACTATATGTTTAAAGCATTAGCAGATACATGGAAGATTATTACCACTGCTTTCCTGTATAAATAAGTACATGTAAGGAGAGACATCTCAATCAGAGAGAGGCAAGGAAAAAGAATGGGAGTATATAATAGGAAGATAACAAGCAAAGAGACAGCCAGTCAAAATCAACAGTGGCTTCAGCAGAATTACGATTTTAAGCAAAAGCGGTGATTTGCCTGTCCGAAGAATTCTTTATGTCCAACTGAAGTCAGTTTGCATCAAACCGGGTGAACTATATTATTGGAACCCAGTAGCCCTCATGTGCTAGTCCTGGGGTCTTGCCTCCTAGGAGGTACTTCAGGCAAAAGAAGTCAAAGAAAACCATGTTTCTCTTGGAGAAAATACACAGCAGCTGCAGTGGATTCTGTGTGCCGAGCACAGCTGTATCTTGAGACCCGTCCATTTCCTTTGTTTGAGAACGTATCCTGCTATGTACTGGGTCCTGGCACTGGGACGGGAGAATGTTTTGGGCAATAAAGTTCATAGAGGGGTCACGTTGTAGTCTTCTCCCCCTTGTGTTCTGTTTCCCCTTGTTTTTTTTTTTCCCCTACCACTTCATTTCTCGGCTTTTCCTCACAATCTTCTCCATCCAGATGGTGTTAGATTTATGCTCCACCAAACCAGTCACACATGCCTAAGTTCTTATCAGAGAGGCTGAAATATTCTAGTGCTTCTTATCCAAATCATTTACTTAATGGTCCCCTGTGAATGATTGCGGCAAAACGAAAAAGGATAAAGTGTTGGAGTGAAAATAAACATCAACTTAAGGGTATTTTAGAAGGTTTTCAGAAATAGATCTGGGGGGGCAGTAATAATAATGTAAGTTTGCTTATTGAGGTTAATGTTCAAGTTCTTAAAAACTGGTATTAAGCAATTAACTGGAAATGGAAATTTCAAAATTCCTATTAAAATGGACAGCACACTGTACATAACCCATTTCATGCATTCTTGCCTCCAGCTGTTATCTTAATAGAAAACAACCATCTAACATTGATATTTAAGACAATACAATATTCTGGGAGAGTTTATTTATTTAAATCTATGTAAACTCTTGGGCCCGATGGTGTTTCCAAACTGAGAGAATTTAACATATCTTTCTCTAACAGGAAGTGATGTCAGTGGAGGATGAGTCCACATCCTGTTACTGCCTCTTGGATCCCTTTGCCTGTCACGTGCTGCTTGATAGCTTTGGAACGTATGCCCTCACAGGAGAGCCAATCACAGACTGTGCCGTAAAGCAGCTCAAGGTGGCTGTGTTTGGCTGCATGTCCTGTAACTCCTTGGATTACAACCTGAGAGTTTACTGTGTGGACAATACTCCTTGTGCATTTCAGGTCAGTCTTGTTACAGTTGTTCTTTTGGTACTGTGAAAATAATGATTCCCTGTATTAGTGACTTTTCTATCGCTGTGATAAATTACCGTGGCGAATGGCAACCTCAAGGAAAACATGTTTATTTTGGCTCATGCTTCCAAAGGGGTAGAGTCTATCATGGCAGGAAGCTGGCTGATCATATTTCTGTCTGCATCCAGGAAGCAGAGAGAGGGAATGGGAAATGGTTAAGTCTATAAACTCTCAAAGCCTGCCCTCAGTTGTTATCTCTTTTAGCAAACTCCATAACCTCCCCAAACAGTGCCCCACACTGAGGAACAAGTTTTCAAATACATGGGCCTTCAGAGGACATTTCTCACGTAAACCATAACAGCTTCCTAAACACCAATATCAGTAGAAGGTTCTTTGATAGAAACTTAGAAAAGTACCCACAACCACTTTAAACAAGAGCTGTGTGTGTGTTCCATGCAGGAAAGATGGGACAATTGACACTCAAGACGGGGCAGAGATTAAGTTCATACTCAACCCAAACACGTCTACTAATTAAGAAATCCTCTAAAAGTATGATCAGAATTTAGAAAATGAATCCAACTGTGGTACAAGCATTGGAGAAGACTTTTAGAACGTTTCACAAACCTTCTTGAATGGATGGCATTTAAGAGCAAAAGAGATACCTGGTAAAGAAAGGAAAAGGCACAAAGCACAGAGCAGAGACGTATTTGGTGTGGAAAGAGCAGTGAGAAAATTGCCCAAGTCTACTGAAGTTAGGAGTTAGGAAATAATGATGATAAGTCATCTGTCACCCAGCAGTCATATCCTATCAGGACACCAAGTCTAATAGTGGACTATTAGGGCAGAGGTAGTTCAACATCTTTTCTATTTTCAGTGCTTTTAATCATATAAGATACATCTTAGATGAGGTACTCCTGAGGAGTGAGGTTTATTAATAGAAGCAAGGATAATGCAGGACAGGCTGTGGAGGCTTTGCCCATATTTAAATAGCGTAGCTCTCCTGACACACCTCATTCCAGATCCGTGCTATTCCTGTCCTGGGTCATTAAGTCCATTATGCAGAGCAGTTTCTCAGTAACTAGGTTTTAAGACACTGAACTAGAAAATTCATGTTTACCAATAGAAGAGACTCAAAGATACGAAACTTAAACATAAGCTAAGAAGGTAGTGACTCATGACAAACTACATTACCAAACCTCCTTCCCTTCCTATCCTGAAAGAAACAGAGTTCATTGCAAGAGACATCCTTAATCTTGCTCCCCAAAGGGACTTGAGCATATATATATACACACATACATATATATACACATACATATATATACACATACATATATATACACACACACACACATACATACATACATATATATACGTGGAATTTTGTGAAGCATTCCAGTGGAGCATTAACCCTCATCCTACAATTGCTATTTTGTGCTCTCATTTGCCCTCCCTCCCAGCCCACAAAGGAGAATCCTTTATTAGAGACAATGCACCGTCGTCATCTGGGATTCAAGAACACAGACTGAACAACTAACTGTTATTCATTGTTGGGATTACTACATTCACTGAACAGTTGTCTAAAATGTGCCAACGATTCCAATGAGGTGATGCTTACTAACTCAGCCAGGTGTTACAGACGGAACAAACTGGAGTCTTTAGAGGACTTTAGGAGTCTATAGAAGACATCCAGTCTCCTGGCTCCTGCAGATAATCTACTCTTGATTGCACTCCCTCATTGCCATCACAGTCATCGCTCAACCAGCTTGGAGTTTCTTTTGAACACTAGTCTCACTTATACATGCACCAGTAAGACAGGCATTTTTCTAAAGGATTTATTTCCAATACTTTTAGACAATCTATTTTCATTACCATTGATGCAACCAGGTTTTACAGCAACTCAAATGTTTGAACAGATACGCATTGCAAGGAAAGTCCTAAGAACACTTTAATCCCAGCTTCTAATTTACTATTTATTCCTGCTGGCCATCCACCCTTCCCAGGCCCAGGGAAAATGCTGGTCTCTCCCTATGGAGTTCAGGTATCCTTACTGCATTATTCACAAGTATGCCTAAGTGAGTAAAACCTTAAGTGCTTAGGAAAATGTTTCCCAGTAGATGTACCTTTGAACCTCACTCACTAGATCTTCTTACACTGGTGACCTTTTATCTCTCCAATTACCGAAGATAAAGAAGGTTTTCAAGTAGTTCTTCATGTCATGTGTTATTGGAAGATGTTTGTGGGAGCTGTCATGAGTAGCAGAGACCACACCTCCCTTCTGGATTTCTGAGACATCCTCCACCTGGAGTGTACAACTTTTTAAAATTCTAGATAGAGTAAAGCATGCCTTTAAGTTTTTCTGCAAAATACTTCTTTAGTCAGAAACTAATCATCTAATTTTATGTATTCGTTTCCTTGTTTTCTTTCATCCATCCATGTATTCATCTGTCTGTCTGTCTCCTTTCTTGTTAGTTATTCATTATATTCTGTATTTTCATTTTGGTATATAATGCATTTAGAACTTTCCACATAGAATCATTAGTATCACTTTAATACCTTCAATCATCCAGATTATATTTTTATGGCTTTGTGTGTGATATTCATTAGTAGTTACTAACCTGTTTAAACCATCCCATTTTTTCCTGGATGCAAGTGCTATGAGCTAAAAAATACTGTCTACATTGTTTGCTTATTTTCTATAACCTTCATAGTGGTACCCCCACATCTATAGAAAAATATTTGGTTTGTAACATGTCCAATATTATTAATATACCATGAAACTAAAAATTAAATAATGACATTCTGGTTTTTGCTAATTAGCAGTTTAGTTTCTAATTTTAAGTATGTAGTAAAAGCTGTTAAATAAATATATACAGTACTGGGAAATATTCACAAATTCATGATAATGGAAGTTAGCTGTTATTAACACTTGTGCAATTTTGGTTGTATGTATTCAATGTACATAGAACTGTTTATCACAAGGGCATTTTCAAAAAAGTATCTTTGGTATATATTGAACGTGTCATGAGCCTCCAGAGTCCCCTAATCTTCCCTGTATCATACGTACACCTACTTCCATTAGACCCTCTCAGTTTATTTTCTGTTGCTATGACAAAAAGATCCCATCAAAAGCAATGTGTGAGAAAGGGGGGTGGGTAGCTCACGTTTCTGATAGAATATATAGTGGTGGAGAAATCAAGGTGTCTAGACCTTGAAGCAGACATTACATCCAATTCAGCACAAGAGAAAAGTTAATGTGTGCCTGGATGCAAGTGCTTAGCTCATTTTCTGCATTCTTACACAGTCCAGGATCTTCTGCCTTCAGAAGTAGTGACAATCACAGTCAGTGAGTCCACCCAAATCAATCCTCCCCCATAGATAAGGCCAAGAGCAACCTGATCTGTACAGCCTCTCATTGAAACTCCCTTCCAAAGGGACTCTAGGTTCAGTCAAGTTGATGGCTAACAGCAACCATCACAGGCCTTTTGTTCCTCTCAAGAATTTGCCATGTATTTCCATGCCACACACATGATACTATGTATCTATATAAAATCTAGAATGGATAAATAAAAAACCCGAACACAGCTTTGGTCTTAGACTGACTTAATTCACTTAAAATGGTCACCAATTGTATCATTTTTTTCTGCAAACATCACTTTGTTTCTTACAACTAAAGGGGGAAAAAAAGCCCATTGTGTATACATACCACCTTTTTCCTCTTAGTTCCTTTGTACTGGATACCTAGACTGGTCCTAAAATTTAGCTATAGTGAATAGTGCCACAAGAAATATTAGTGTTTAAGTATCACTGGAAAAAATTGACTTAGAACCCTTTGGGTAAATACCCAAAAGTAGTATAGCTGGGCCATATGGTCGATCTATTGTTAGGTTTGTTTGTTTGTTTGTTTGTTTTGAGAAATACTGTTCTATACTGATTCTGATAGTGGCTGGTCTAGATTCCACTCTCACCAACAGAAGGCAAGAATTCTGTTTGTTCACACGCTTGCAGAATTTCTTTTTATTTTATTTTCTTAATGGCTGCCATTCTGACTTGGGTAATGTGGGATTGCAACGTGGTTTTAATTTTCATTTCTAGATGACTAGTGAGGTTGATCATGGTTTTATATGTTTATTGACTGTTTGTACTTCATCTCTTAAGATTTATTAGTTCAGTTCTTCAGCCTGTTTATTGATTGAATTATTTGATTTTTTTTTTCCCCTTGCTTAGGTTTTTGAGTTCTTTGAGTACTCTAGATGTTCATCTTCTGTCAAGTATTTAGCTGGCAAAGATTATCTCATATCCATAGATTATCTCTTCCCTTCACTGTACAGAAGGCTTTTAATTTTATGATGTTTCAGCTGTAATTGTTAACATTGTTTCTAAGTGACTGCTGTCCTATTTAGGAAGTCTTTGCTTATACCCCTGTCTTAAAATGTTACCTCTACTTTTCCTTGTAACAGTTTCTAAATTTTAAGTCTTAAGTAAAAATCTTTAGCACATTTGGAATTGATGTTTCATTACACAGTTTATTCAGTGGCAATGGGTGACTAGCATAGGCTTTGTCATATGGGTGCTACTGTGTGTGTGTGGACATCAGAGGACTCTTTATGGAAGCTGATTCTCTTCTTCCAGCATGTGGGTGGGGCCTGAAGGTCAAATTCAGGTCATCAGGCTTGATAGCGAACAGCTCTACCCACTAAGCAAACTTGCCCACCCTAGGGTTGATTTTGTATAGGGTGAGGAATATCGATTGTCTCACTCTTCTTCATGGGAATATCTGCGTTTCTCAGCAATAGCCATTGAAAGGCTGTCTTTCCCGTGATGTATATTTTTGGCATTTTTTAATAGAGCTTATGTTTATCAAACTTAGTATGGAATTTTTCACAGAGCATTTAGGCAGATATTGCCCATCTTAGAAGTTGTTGCAACTATCACTATAATGAAATGTTTATCGTAGTTAGGACACGCTTGTGACAACTGTTGTATTTATTTCATCTTAAAGCAATGATAACAAATATGTGCTCAGCAACAGTTTGGCTCTTCACCAGGAAGGGAGGCGGCTGCAGGGATGTGGCTATGTCTTTTGTCTCATTCATAGCTCTCTGGGAAGTTCTTTCCCCTAGAACACTTAAATTCTAAAAGGCTTGGCAAGAAGATGAGCTTCCAGAACAAATCTATGTGTCTGCTAACACCTGATTATGACCAAGCAATACGGTGTTTCTGTCAAATAAAATTCCATTTAACGAAGTTGAATAAACAGACACAGCCTCACTTTTCCATCCTGCCCCCCTTCCTCCATCCTGCCTGTAGGGCTACCCTGCTTAATTCTAATCTGTCTGCGCCACACTGAGTAAAAGCAAAATTTGTCTTCAAATGACCAAAGCAAAATAAGATATGTTTTGATGTAGGTTTCAACGTTTTAAGATCTGTCCTAAAAAGGCATCTACAACTGACTTCATAACAAATTCGATCAACTCAGCTAACAAATAAGAAGTGTCAGCTACCTAAAGGTGAGAGAAGAGCGAGCTGAGGAAGGCCAAATGAGTATGGTCCTCTCTCTGCATCTTCTGCAAAGGCAGGAACAGCCATTTTGTGCCTCTGTGCTGACACACAGCCTTCTTGGATGCGTCAGAGGCTTGAGAGTTCAAGATATATTTTCAAAGGAGTTACATTTAAGACCTGATTTTGTTACTACATTTTATGGCACCCGCATGCACATACACACACATACACACACACACACACACACACACACACACACACACACACACACACGTAAACTTTGACATGAGGAAAGCAAGGAATTTGAATGTCATTGTATCTTCATCTCAGAATGTAAAGAAGAAGAAAAAAAAAAAACAAAACCAACAACTCATTTTTCCTCTTCATGGCACTCGGCACTTCTATTCACTACCTCTCGGTACTCATTACTTACTTGGCATTAATGTGGATTTAGAACCTAATTTCAAAGGATTTCCTCCAGATGTAGTTCTTATGTTTATCAATAATGCAACCATGGGAAATAGTGTTCCTGTAAAGCATTTAAAGGAAAACAGCACAGCAACACAATGTGTCTATGGGTGTATGAGTGTGTAAGTTCAAACAGTTTTGTCTCATAAATATGTAAATTCAGCCTGCCTCTGTTAGCATCCCTGAAGCATACCTGAATATTGCTGGCTGTCTCATTAAATCAACATAAAGAGCTCAGTGAGCCACAGTGTGCAGGTTTCTCCTGGCTGCTGCTTCAAGAGCTGGATGCCTTGCAGGCTCCAGTGTGAAATGAAGAAGTCGAGGGCCCGGTAAAACCATGGTTCAGAGCATCTCCAGCACAGTCCGTGTAGACAGAACCAGGACTTCTTGTTTCGTTAACGAAACCAGTGAAACAGGAGGGGAAATTTAACAGGAGGCAAAAATGGGCGAGGCTGTCCCTGCAGATCATTCAGAATGAGTTCCGTAAAGCTGTGGGCATCGCTGATTCACAAATCCGTGTGTTCTTAGTGACAATGATGTATGCTTATAATACTAGTACTCTACAGGTAGAGGCAGGGGAATCCTTAGTTCAAAGCCTGGTGGTCAAAATATCAAAACTACATCTAAAACCTAACAACAACAAACAACAACAACAACAACGGTAACAATAGCATAATGACAAAATTCCCCACCGCTAGCAAGCTCTTGAGAAAAAGCAATGCACTGCACATAGCATTATGCTTCTCTGGCAAGGTCAAAGTATCCACTTTTAAAGTTCTTTGTACATGAGAGGGTTTTTTGTTGTTCTTGTTTTTGATTCTAAAGTCAGCTAGCTATAAATTTATGAATATGTAAATATAGTGATTAGTTCATGATTAGGCCTTTTCATTTAATAATTACTCTGCTTCAGAATTGATCTAATTGCTTAATATTTTGCTGAAGACTAGGCAATAAGGTTAATTGCACATAGCTGCTCTTTGCAAAGCTGTACGCTAAAAGACAAAGCATAATTGTACTTATATTTAAATTAAGGAGCCTAAAGCAAGACATTTAAGAGGGTACCTCTTACCACGGGGTAATTTTAAGTAACTACACATTTATTTTACAAATCCTTCTCTCTGCATTGTTTGCATGTCTGTTAAGTCTGTGTTGTATCCATTGTATATTTCTGTACATTGTGTATGTGGGTGTTGTATGTGTTATTTATGAGGTGTCTGTGTAGGTGTATGAGTTTGTTATAAATATGTATGTATGTGTGTGTGGTGTATATGTTATATGTGTGTGATTTTTTTATGGTGTGTGCTGTGTGTGTCTGTGTGTGTCTGTGTGGTGGACATAAATATGGGAAATCATGCACTTGTCCACATACATGTGAACATCAGAACAGAATGGAAGGTGTCTTCCTCTGTGCCTTCTAAGGCTTAGCTGTATTGGCTAAGCTTTCTAGACATGGAGCTCTTTGGCTCTTCTTATCCTTAGGCCCACAAGGCTGAGACACAGAGTGTATGGCCATGCGTGGCTTTCTAAGTGGGTTCTGGGAATTCGAACCCAGATCCTCATGGTTCCAAAGCAAGAGCTTTTAACCACTTAGCCCTTGCCCCATCATTCCTAACCCACTTTCTACATTTTAAGTTTAAATTATATACAAAATAAATAAAATATATTATATATGGTAAATATATACAGACTTATACCATCTAATAACTATATCTTGCACCAGTGTAAAAACATTCATGATAGTTGGTAGTAGTCCAAATTTCCCATTACTTTAAAAATTAGTAAGCACAGTATAACAAACAGCAAAAATGTCTATGCAAAGAAATACTGGATTATGATGAAGATGGACAACGCTAGCCCTTCCCTGTCCCTGGTCATGTACTTTTAGGCAAATAACATTTTTTGGGAGAACCCTAGGGACCTTAGTAGGATCCCCTGTAAATACAGAGCTTAGTGTACATTCATGTAAATTATCATTTATGGATGCATATATTCTCATACAGCATAGTAATCATATGTCAACTGCTTGGTGGTGTATGATGGCATAGCTAAATAATGGGTACCAGCCTGGCCATAGCTCCAGTGGACGCTCCTTAAATCTCCCATGAAGGAACTACTAACTCAGTTTATTACAATGCCATGTCTTACCCCACTGCGCATTTAGAGTTGATTAGGATTAATTCTCATCCTTACCCTGGTCTTTTCCTACCACTGTGCATGGAAGACACAAACCACATGTTGTAGCCAACTTTGCAGCATGTATTGACATGGAGCCTGGTATAGTAATTGTTGGTCACATGTATATATGTAAATTAACTAAGAACATAGGCTGCAGCCATCACTGCCACATCTCCAGTGCTTTTGTAGCCATCATGGTTCATGGTCACTATGCTTGTTCCTGGTGCACAAGTCCCAGGAAATGTGCTTCCAATGAGTAAGAAGACAGAGCTGCAGAACATGGTATGGATCTCAGTCATTTCACGCAGACGTACTGGAAGAGCATGCTTCCCATGGGCCACTGGTGTTAGATTGCTCTGTATTGCTACGAAAGCTATGCCATATCCAGAAGCCACTCAGAGAGGAAAGAGTTTACTTGGTTTTCTTGTCTTGGCCACAGTCCTTCAAGAAGGAAAGTCATCAAGTTCAAGCAGGAGCACGGAGTCAGAAACTGAAGCTGGGCATGTGAAGGAGCACTGCTTCCTGACTGGCTCAGCTGAGCACCTGAAGGAGCACTGCTTCCTGACTGGCTCAGCTGAGCACCTGAAGGAGCACTGCTCACTGACTAGCTCAGCTGAGCACCTGAAGGAGCACTGCTCACTGACTAGCTCAGCTGAGCACCTGAAGGAGCACTGCTCACTGACTGGCTCAGCTGAGCACCTGAAGGAGCACTGCTTCCTGACTGGCTCAGCTGAGCACCTGAAGGAGCACTGCTCACTAACTGGCTCAGCTGAGCACCTGAAAGAGCACCATTTTCTCCATGGATCGTTCAGTTTTCTTTTTTATATACCTCAGGACCACACTCCCAGGGACAGCGCTACCCATACTGTACTAGATACTTCACATCAATCAATAATTAAGATACCCCACAATTTTCCCTACAAGTCAATGTGTCGGAGTCATCTTCTCTGTTGAGGATTACCCTTCCCAGACGACCCCAGGTTTTGTCAAGTTGAAAAAAACAAAACAAAACAAAAAACCCTAGATAGCAAATTACTCAAGAATAAAAACATAAAAACATTTTAAAAATTGTCCATCATTCTATACACCTATAAAACTCACACGTATAGCCACATGGGTAACTAGTACACAAGAATCACAAATTTAGGCCAACCTGTGCAAATTAGTGATATTCTGTCTCAAAACAACATTTGTAAAGGCAAAGATGTAAGTGTTTATAAGAACGCTTGCCAAGTATGTGAAGTCCTGGTACCTCAAATTCCCAGAACCTTAAAAAGCCATGTCTGTATATCTCAAGGCAGAAGGTAGACACTCCACGGGGCTGCTTTTAGCCTCTGATAAGTTGTGCTTATTTTCTGCTTGCTGTCCTTTCTCTAACTGATTGTAGCATCTTGGAGCCTATAATACAGAAAAGCCTATAGCCTGGCATTTCTCCCAACAGGACAAGAAGCTGTAAGTCAAGGGTGATTCTACCAATGGACTTGGGGCAGACTCTCATCTCCAGCCACTGGCAGCCTTACCTCTGCAGTAATTTAATATTTTGCAGAATACATATTTATCTAACTGTTCCACTTGCCCTATCAATGTAATTCTGGTCACAACAAGTTCAGAAGCAATTAAGTGTTTGTTCAGCAGAACCTGTGTGGGCTTTGTTTGTCATGGGTGTAATTATAATGATTTCTCGGTGAAACATGCAGGAGTGTTTACCTCGGAAAATTCGATTTCTTGTATCTGAAGTGAAGTTAACTTGATAAAGAACTTGTTTTTCTTGGCCTTTTGGCTTAAAAACTTTTATGAATGCCACTACAAATAAATGTGCACCCTAGAACATTTATTTGGAGCCCAAATGGAATGTTAGATAATGCCCATCTCAGTGAAGAATTGCAGTAGAGTAGAAAACACCTAGTCTGCCTGTATTGTGAAGGGCGGTGTTGCATCCTGTGTGCAGCCAATCCATGGATAATGTCACATCCAAATGAAACCCATACACCCCTAGAAACTCAAGGGTATTCGCATCAGCTTGAGGGCAAAGAGCTGTTTTAGTTTAAGGAAAGTCCCAGTTAGTTTTAAAGCAGCCAGAAGTAATACTATGAAGGAAATGCATAACAAATGTTGTATCATATGAATAGAGACAGAAGGAGCCCTGGCATTAACTCCTGGAGGGAATGTAAGTTAGTGGAGCCATTATGGAAATCAGTATAGAGGTTCCTCAGAAAATTTAAAAGTATAGTATTTGATCCAGGAGTAGCACTTATGAAGAAATTTCAACCAGTATACCACAAAGATACCTGTATTTTTTGACAGTGTTCACAATAGCAACTTAGAGAGTCAGCCTGGGGGTTAATCAACGGCTACTGAGACAAGGTCAATGTGCACACTTACATAGTGACAGGAGTATTATCCAGCCATGATAATGGATGAAATGGCATTTGCAAAAAAAAAAAAAATGGATGCAACTGAAGATGATCATGCTTCTTGATCATAATAGAGTGAAATGATAGAGAGATACAGGAGAACCCTGAATTCTCCTACAGTGTCTAGATTTAAAAAAATAAGATGCAAAAGTAAAAAGGGCCTGTGTGGGATGACGGGACCTGTGAGAGGGGAAGGCAAAGAAAGGTAATGGAGTTGTTGTGACACAAGTACATGGCATACATATCTGGGACATCATGATGATGCCATCATTCTGTATAAGGAATAGATACTCATGAAAGTATCTCTACAAGGGTCAGCAAGATGGCTCAGCATGGAAAGACACTTGCCACCAAACCTAATGAGCTGAGATCAGACTCAGCAACTCACATCATGGAAGAATGGAGATTCCTGCAAATGGTCTACTCCCCTCGACACACGCATACCCACACCACACAAAGTAAATGATTCTAAAGCGCCTCCATGACATAAACAAGAAAGAACACAGTTGTCTCTTGGGGGTCAAATCCCTATTTCTCAGCAGCTTTCAACCCCAAGTGTGGACCCAAGTGTCTGGTTGTGGAAGTGTGTGTTTGTGTCACAGGTTGACACAGCTGTGTGTATCCACACCATAGAAGAGAGGGTACAAAGATCTGCATGCTTCAATATGCCTCTTCCTCTTCTCTCCTCCTCCTACAGGAAGTGATTTCTGACGAACGGCACCAAGGCGGCCAGCTCCTGGAAGAACCAAAGCTGCTGCATTTCAAAGGGAATACATTCAGTCTCCAGGTCTCTGTCCTTGACATCCCTCCCTTCCTCTGGAGGATCAAACCGTTCACTGCATGCCAGGTAGCAACCAGCAGCTTCTCACGGGAACAGCTTTGCTGTGACCGGCAAACCCGGGAGGGGCCCCTTCCTCTATGTATTGCACCTCCTAGCTGTCAGTGGTATGACGGTTTGGGCACACACAGGGAATGGAACATATTGTCATAAATTCACAGATGTCTACCAAGTTGCGGGGGTAGTTCTCACATCACAGGTTATATGACACTTCAGTCTTCTGTGTGAATTGCTCAGTATTGGTTCAAGATAGAAATCCAACCACTTAAGAGTAAGGATTTTGTGTTTTTGTTAAAATCAATCATCGCGAGACATTGTTTTAATCGCAGTCAGCGAAGAAGAAACAGAATGTCTCAGGGTGATGATTTTGAGTGATAGTTGTGGCTGAGAACAGAGCTGTTACCCTTCGTATGTGAAGTGCTTGCTGCCAAATGCAATGTGCAAGATGAGAGAGAGGATACCCCTAGTCAGAAATCAAAGGCAAAAGGGAGCATCCTGGGAGTCTTTTTACAGATACATAAAGATATTTGTATATTAGTGTCCATGTAACTCTTCATAAAGTTTTGTTTTTAAGCGTCTCAGGTTATTTAGTTATGTTTGCCATAAAAAATGATATCTGAGAAGTTTGTGATCTTGACATAGAAGTCTGAGAATTCTCTCCATTGTTATAAGCAAGTCACCCTTGCTTCAAGTGACAGGACATTTTATTAACCCTGGAATAATATCTGTTAGTACTCATTGATCTGCAATTGCAGCTAGCATAAGCAATAGAGTTCTGTGAGGCTTTTTAACCTCTCCTTTTTTAGTACTTATTGTACACCCATGCAAGCACACACACACACACACACACACACACACACACACACACACACACACACAAACACACACACACTCACAGATACACTCACACACAAATACACAAACACAAACACACAAACACACACACACAAACACACACACACACACACACACACACACACTTTATTTACACTGACATATAATTATTCAGAATGAGAACCAGGCAGATTGCAAGGAGAAAACACAGACATTCCATGATAAAGAAAAGTTGGACCACCAATGCTTCTTATTTATAAAATGCAGAACATCCAAATCAGATAAGACCCTTCTTTTCCCACTTGAGTCTCATGATTCTTGCCTTTTGAGAGCCACTTCTCCATCTACAGTTTCAGGGCATTCAAACATTCAGAGTGACAGGAACATCTCTTGTGGTCCCAGCCCCCACCCCCTTTTGTTTGGCACACTCAACAGATTTCTAGACAGAAAATTCCTGAGTCACTGTAGTGCCAGTGGTATTCAAGACCTCAGTGCCTTCGCTTTCCAGGAGGCAATATCCCAAGTTTCTGTTCCAGATCAAACTTATGAAAACAAGTCCCAAGAACCATGTGAATTCCTGCATATTAATCTATATAGATTATGAGGGCCTGTTTGCATTGTGGCTAATACAAATTACTCGGCCCAAAGTCACTATTAAATTTAATGCTTAAATGTTTAAAAAAAAAAAAAGGATGAAAGATCCATTCCCAGGTAGGCTCTTAAACAATAATTGCGAAACCAGGGATACAGAAAGAATATGATAGGCAGAGAAGGGGACAGGTACTTGCAGAACTCCTAGGATACAGCAAAACTAGCTATAGCCAAAGAGCCTTGGTTTACAACCAACACACTTTACTACTAGTGTGGGTTGGAGTCCATGGAGACTGTGAACACATATAAACAATTGCCTTCTATAATTGAGCTTAGTCTAAGGGTCTTGGGAGGAAGAGAAACAGTTGGATTTTCTCAGTGCCAGGAGGCTTGCCCGCAAGTCTTCATTCTCACTGTTTCTCAAACCCCAAATTAATTTCCACTCTCTTCTTCCTTTCTCTCCATCACCCTTACCCACTAATCTTTGCCCAGATTGCATAAGTGAGTATTGGGCTGTCCCAGGCATTAGATCAAAAGCACTTTGGGGGTGGGGGGATTTGTGGTAAGACCACTTGAATCTCACGTAGATCATTGTATGTGTGGATAACAGAGAAAGGCTATTCATTAGGTCTTAGTGTTTAGAACATAACAGGGCCTCTCTCTCTCTCTCTCTTTCTGCTTATCTCAGAAAAATGTTGTAGAAACAGAAAATCATGCTATTGCTGATATGTGGTCTCCTTTTCAGCCAATCTCCTTGTTATCTTTGAGCCCCAAGCAAGAGAAACAGGAGGTGCCATCAGTATCTATTTGATTTTTTTTCAAACTGCAAATGGACAGTCTACAAATTTTTATATTAAAGTTGACACAGATTCCAAAATGCCACTTGGTTTTGTTCTGAGGGATGGCATTTCCAAAGAACTCCAAGACTAAGAGAGAGGGTCGGAAATATCTGCCTGTCAGATAGCAAAGTCTGCATTGCAGGGTGTTTTGAAACATTGCAGTGTGAATTGGGTCTGTGTCCTGAGCCTATGTGTAGGTGGTTCAGCTTGGTTCCTAACCAGGAGTACTACGTCACAGAGAATGTCATACAACTTCTGCAAGAAGGGAGGGAAGGGACCTCTGTAGCACCAACTGACCTTGCTCCACAGAGAAGCCTCTACCTGCCATGCTAGTATTAGTAAATAACCCATTGTTCCATGATTTCTTCCTAAGATTCGAGACTATCATAATTAGGAATCCAGTCCTACTGTCCTGTATCTCTCTCCTTTCCCTACACAGGACATGACTAAATAGCTCTGGCTCTCAACAGGTCCCTGAGAAGGTCAAGCTTCTTCATTATAGCTTCCTTTTTTCTTTGTTGCCTCTGGGTTGGAAAGCTATGATAAGCTATATGACAGCATTTATTTATTTATTTATTTATTTATTTATTTATTTATTTATAGCCAATAAGACACAAAGTCAGGTTGTCATGTCTCTGGGATAAAGGCTCTGCAGCATGCTATGAATCTCTCAGAAGTCCGTGTCTGTCCCCTACTAGGATGTGATTTACATTCTCTCCATCTGCTAGGAACCTAATTGTAATGGGAACCCAAATGAAACCATTTCTGGAATTCTTTAACAGCACATAACTTTGCTACACTTTGTCCTCTGCACAATTCCTGTGCAGTTCCTTTTTGCTCAGTGAGCATTGTTGGTGATTTGGTTTTGTTTTGTTTGGAGCAACAGGATGGGTTTTTCTTTTCTTGTTGCCTGCCCCCCCCCACCCCATCCCATCTCTCTCTCTTTTGGGATAAATGAATGCAGTAACAATTGCCCTGAAAACACACTAATCACAGTGCTTCCCGTTCTATTCTTTTAAAATGTTTTGATGAGCACTATTTGCACCTGCTATTCAAGTCAACAAGGAAAATCTATTCATTCAGTACTGTCCTAAAAAAAGATTTAGAAGTGTTTTGATTGCACACAGTGGCATGAAGAAACAGGAGAGAAGACATTCTTATGCCAGTTCTCATGTCTTTCTAAAAGGAAGACTGTCTCTACAGCGGTTATTAATCTCCTACATTCCAGTGTTCAGAGGGAAAAAATACAGGAATCTTAGCAAGTCATATCAAAGGAGGTATTTTCAAATAAGTGGCCAGTACTATTTTTAAAAATTTTTTATTAGGCATTTTCCTCATTTACATTTCCAATGCTATCCCAAAAGTCCCCCATACCTACCCCCCACTCCCCCTTTTTGGCCCTGGCATTCCCCTGTACTGGGGCATATAAAGTTTGCAAGTCCAATGGGCATCTCTTTGCAGTGATGGCCGACTAGGCCATCTTTTGATACATATGCAGCTAGAGTCAAGAGCTCCGGGGTACTGGTTAGTTCATATTGTTGTTCCACCTATAGGGTTGCAGATCCCTTTAGCTCCTTGGGTACTTTCTCTAGCTCCTCCATTGGGGGCCCTGTGATCCATCCAATAGCTGACTGTGAGCATCCACTTCTGTGTTTGCTAGGCCCCGGCATAGTCTCACAAGAGACAGCTATATCAGGGTCCTTTCAGCAAAATCTTGCTAGTGTATGCAATGGTGTCAGCATTTGGAGGCTGATTATGGGATGGATCCCTGGATATGGCAGTCTCTAGATGGTCCATCCTTTCGTCACAGCTCTTAACTTTGTCTCTGTAACTCCTTCTATGGGTGTTTTGTTTCCAATTCTAAGAAGGGGCAAAGTGTCAGTACTATTTTCTAAGAAAAGGTAAATATTACCAAGGTTCCCAACCCACAGCAGAAAAGGCAGATCTTCTTGACAGATTCTCTCTTGAACTGGACTCTGTAACACTGGAACCCTTAGGCTTACCTTATGCTGTAATGAAAACCCAGCCATTAATCTTAGAGCTGTGTTATTGTTGGTTTCTCTAAAGGAGTCATTCAAAGTATCTCTACAAAAAGCAACTGGTTTAGAGAAGATATTTTATGTGAGAGATTGTAAGAGTGAGAATGTAGAAAGTTGGAGCAGGGCATGAAATGACTGAGGCCTGGGAAGGCTGAGCAGAAAGCTGGATTTATAATATGAGGCATTGGGGTTCGCTGTGAACCCCAAGGCAAAGGAATCATGGGATTAGTAGGTCCAGCTCCTAGATAATGGTCACGTCAATGTCTCTCATAGTATTTGAGTTAGGGTTTTATTGCTGTGAAGAGACACCATGTCTACGGCCTCTCTTATAAAGGAAAACATTTAAGTGACTAGCTTACAGTTTCACAAGCTTAGTCCATACCTCACAGGTTCTGAGTTTTTGTCCATTATTGTCATGTTGGGAAACATGGCAGCATGTAGGTGTTGGAGAAGGAGCTGAGAGGTCTATATCTTGATCCTAAGGCAGCAAAAGGAGACTGTATGTCACACTGGGCATAGCTTGAGCATATATAAGACCTCAAAGATGGCCTCCAAGTTACAAACTTCCTCCAATAAAGTCCACCAAGGCCACACACCCTAAGGATGATATTCCCTATGGGCCAAGAATTCAAGCCCATGAGCCTGTGGTTGCCATTCCTACTCAAACCACCACACATAATGAGTAGAGCTGAGAGACTGTAGTGCTTTTGCCTGATGAATGCCAATCAACTGATTTCCATTCGATGCTCCTGTCAGGCCCCATAGCCTGCCAAGCTTGTCTAGTAGAGACTAGAGGCAGAAAGATTATGAGACAGTATTTCAATCAGCTCCAGTGAGGTATAATGGGGTGAGGAATGCTTGCTAGATAACTCTGGGAAAGAGAAGGTAAAGATGCCTGAGAAACATAGGAGCATTTGTAGAGCACCTCCGATCTCCAGTGCCAGAGAATGATGACAAGGTCCAGTGCCAGCGATGTAGTTATTAGAGCCCTGCAAAGGGAGATGACGTTTGGCCATGTGCAAGCAGATGGGATCAAGTTCACTGGGCAGAGGGAGATGGGTAGGAGGCTGAATCAGGGATGGATGGCAGAATGGGGTAAGGCTCAAGAGGAGGAACTGTGATGTGCTATAAATTACCTCAGGGCTCCTGAGACCTCTGGACATCTTTGGAGGCTAGTCTCCTAACTTTGGCTTGAGGATTAAGAGCAAATACAACAAAAGAAATGTCCTACATGTTTCTTATATTCTTGCTAAGATGACTGGTAACTGTAAATGTTTGATTTTGTTCTCTCATTGCTCTTCAAAGCTTGGCATCTCCTATTTAAGCATACAACAGAAAAATCTAAAATACTTCGATCCCTGATGGTTTTGCCAGTAAGTGTCTGTTGCCAAATCTCCTTCCCATAAGGAGACATAAAGAACGTCTCCCCCTCTTCCTAAGGTCCCAGTGACCGACTGAGGTATTACTCTGCCAAAGTTCACTCTTAAGAACCAATTAGTTGAGCTGTGAACCTAGTCCCTGCTTGTTTGTCTTACAGGCAAGGTTTGGTATCTGTTGTTCATTTGTTATTGTTAAATATACATAATAATTTTATGTATATTTCATTATCTCCAAAGAAAGGATATAACGGACTAGCCCTGGCAAAGAATGAGCATTTTTTAACTGAGCTCATAAAAATAATAAACATATTTCTTATATATAAAATAAAAGAACCAATTAGTACCTATTGGGTTTCCTTACAGAGCATATGTGAGATGCTTCTAACAGGGACATGGGTATTCCTCACCCCAAGAGATCATAGCCCTATTCCAGTGGTGATGGGGGCTTCTCCATAGCTGCAAGGATGAAGCCCCCACCCCTACCCCTACCCCACCCCAGACAGTCTCCCTTAGCCTATATATGCCTGAGACCACATGCAGTTAAGGCAGAGTTGTATACAGTGGATAGAAGGGAGCACTTGGATTCTTAGGGGAGGGTTTCATAACCAGTGCTTTCCCACTGTGAGGGTGATGTAAACAGTCAACCAGCCCAGCTGGAATGAAAGGACCTTTTACAGAGCTGAGCATTCCAAGACTGCAACTGCTTGGCCTGGAGGACAGTCACTCCCAATGGTATCCACAACTTAGATCAATATTAACTTTTACAGGAAATGGGAAAAGCAAGTTATACACGTGAGCGTGGCCATTAGAGCTTGGGAATAAACAGTTTGTCCAAGTGAGTAATTACAGCCGTGGCCTTGGTCTTTTCACACCCTGCAAGCCACCCTTTCGAGTCTCCAGCTTCCAGGCTTTGTACATCTCTCGCCACCTTTCAGCTTCAGCACTGCAGAAAATTATATTTTTAGCAATAAAAGGAGCAAATTAATGTGGCGATAAACACAGGAAATAAAAGTGATGTTGAGGGTTGTTAGAAGCCTGGCACTCCTGGTCAGTGCCAAGTCTCCAGGAAGCAGATATATATATATATATATATATATATATATATATATATATACACATTTAAAAAAAGGCTAAGAAGTAGGAACAAACTATTAAAAAATTGCCTTTGCCTGCATGCTCTAGCTAGTATTAAGAAAAGGAGTACTTCCCATTCTTATTACTAAAACCTACATTTATTTGCCAGGAAGTTGTACCTGTCACTTGAGGATGGGGCCAAACATAAATTGTTATTTTTTTTCTTCTTTTTATTGTAGGGTTCAGCCTTTCCAACTTATCTTTCTCCAGGCCACGTGTAGGTGATTAGACAGCTATGTCACTCCGGGTGCCAAGCATGTTTGTGTCCCTCTAGGGGTTGTGTGCAGTTGTGCCAGATACATTGGCAGAGTTTGTCCCTACACAAGTATATTATGAGTCTGTGGTGTGGGTAACCACTTCTAGTATAATTCTTACTTAGGCAAGAAGGTAGCATTCTACTCTAGGCTTATATAGAAGAAAGGACTATAGGAGCCTTCTAAAGAGGAAAAAAAAAGGTTAAATTTTAATGGTGCTTTTTCTATGGTGTGTGTTTGTGTGCACACGTGGAAGCACATGTGTGTGTGTGTGTGTGTGTGTGTATGTGTGTGTGTGTGTGAAATCTGACCTCTTGCAGCATTTCTTACAAATTCAAATGTTATCAATTGGAATTGATATTAATTACTTTTATGCTGCCTGGCGTATGCTGAAACATTATTTCTACACTTCCACCAAAGTTACTTAAGCAATCATCTTTGCTACAATATTATCATCATCACCATCATCATCATTATCACTATCATTACTATTATCATCGTCGTCGTTATTGTGATTAAGACTCTCCTATTGTGGTTCCTCAAAGCAGGGCTCTGTTTTTTCACACCTTTTCCTCTCCACCCCCACCTCCCACCCCCTGCAGGAAGTCCCCTTCTCCCGAGTGTGGAGCAGCAACCGGCAGCCCCTGCACTGTGCCTTCTCCCTGGAGCGCTACACGCCCACCACCACCCAGCTGTCCTGCAAAATCTGCATTCGGCAGCTCAAAGGCCATGAACAGATCCTCCAAGTGCAGACATCCATCCTAGAGGTAAGTCCAGGATGCAGGTCTTTGGACTCCCTTCCTAAGTAACGGTGGGAATAATGAGCGCATATCTACCGTGGCTTTGCCATTGGGGTTTTTGGGGACTTTGCAATATAGACTCTTCCCTCTCGTTACCAACGAGGAAGAACAAACGTTCGCAGCCTCAAAACTGAGCCAAGCTTCCCACTGGACAGGGAACCTCAACCTTGAGGTTCTGTAGAGCGACTTTTGGCCAAGGAGCGGGTACAGGAATTTTTCAGCAAAAAGGCAAGCAGTTTCCTAATTGACAGAGGGCCTGGGATACCTGCAGACTCTTATCCGGGGAGCATCAATATGGCCCGTTGAGACTCCGGTGGCTAATGGGTTATTGTTTAACTAGTTCATGGCCATGTTTTAAAAGACTTGTGTAGTACTTCACGTTTGGAGCATCTCCCCACCAACTTCCTTTCCCCACATCCGTCCTTTTTGTTTGCGTTGTGACCCACAGACTTTAACATCTGTATTTGTCAGCATATAAATATTAATGAGATAATAATTTATCCTCATTTGCAAATATAACACAGCTATGTACATATAACTCAACTTTGAGTTTTTCTCCCTTTGAATGTGTAACTTAATGCATTATCACTTCTTTGCATTTCGTCTTAGCTCATTGTTTATGCAAAGTGAGTGCTGCTAATTCCCCAAATACTTTTCCTGAGGGCTGGGTAGCTTTTCCAAGGATCATGTCTTACAATTGATAGCTGTCTTAACTGACTGACGTCTGTGTGCGCTATTTGCATTCATTATTGCCAATTAGCATTTAGCTATAAAGCAGCTTTGATGGGGAAAAGTACATGCAGAAATCTGGGTATGGTATTTTTAGAAGCTCTTTCTTGAACAGTCCCAGCATATGTAATTCAATATATTTCAAGAAAAATACAAACAAATGTTATATGAAAATTACTTTGTTTTTGTTGTTGTTGTTTTGTTTTTTAGAATATAACCCCTTTTAGTAATAGTTCATGCTGAAGTTAAATGAAGTGTTTTATTTTTTGGTTTTAGGTTTTTGGTTTTTTTTTTAATTGATTAAATTGGCTTTAATTGATTAAGTTGCATACATAAATATATAGGACGAGGTGGTTGTGAACTTCCTGATGCTGCAATCTCGACCTCCTACCATAAAGTTATTTTTCTTGCTACTTCATAACTGTGATTTTACTACTGTTGAGTTGTAATATAAAATATCTGATATGCAGGGTATCTGATATGCACGGCCCCCGTGGAGGTTGCAACCCATGGGTTGATAACCAAGGGAACAATATGTTCTGGTTACTTGCACATCCCAACTCTCTTCGTTCCCTTCCCACTCCATTCATCCTACCCCCACCAAGTCCCTTTCCCACAGCCATGACTTTGTCTTGTAACCCACTGATTTTAACCAGGGTCATCTCTGTGGCCACATTGCAACTGTCCATTAGAGTCTGGTGTGTTCATTTAGTGGATACACAACTCAAAACAGTTATATCTCTTACCCAGAACCCATCAGTAACCAATAATAGTTCAGCAGGCAGGCAGAAGGCTCTGTGTGTCCCACCCCACCCCATGATTGGCAGTTGATAGACCCAATCTTATGCAGGTCCAAGGAAGGCAACTGTAGCTGGTGTGGGATATGTTTGCAATGGCTGTATCTTTTCATAGCCCTTTCTTTGTTTTCTGGCCCTTGCATACTTTGAGCTGCTCTGTGATATCTCTGCATCTTAGAGGGACTAGTATAAACGCCCCATTTAGGGAAGAGCACTCGTCTCCATAACCGGCCTTAACACTGTGAGCAGCCGTGAGTCTGCATTTACCACCATTCACCACAAAGAAGCTTTCCTGATTAAGTAATATTTGCCTATAGTTAGAAACGGAAATACTCAAAATGCAGTTTGTCACCATGACAACTTGGCTAAACAACAGTAATAAGTTCTCCTTCGGGGCCAATGTCCTCCCTAGCCATGGATTTTCAAATGAAAATGAAAAGAAAGAAACAAAACAAAACAAAACAAAAATCAAACACAAAACCACCAAACAAAAACACACGCCTAATTTTCAGATGCACCCATCAAAGGGCAGACGATGCATCACATCCTGACATGCCTCTTAATAGGTCAAAGTATTTTAGATTTGGACACCTGGATGCTGTGTTTTGGTTTCTGCTATTACAGAAAGCTTATGGGAGGACATTAAAGTGTTGGCCCACCCTAATACTTTTTGTTATTGCTTAACTAAACTTGTGAAGTACATCAAAGCTAAATTAGCCAATGAACCCAGTCCTTCCTACCATTTGCTGTCTATCCTTTTTCTAATGATTCAAAGTTTACAGAGACATTTAGCTACCAAGAAGGCAGCATTGAAGTATCTCTTGTACATGAATACAAGTATCAATATGAGAAAACTTTATTGAGTGATGGCTGTTAGTTAGTCCCCAGGCCTCTGCTTTCCAATGTTTTCCTGCTCTTTTGATTCTGTCAGGGATTGGTTTATTAATTGCCTACAGTGTTGCTGTAGGAATTTCACCCAGTTCTGGGACATCTTCGGCAAGTCTAATTTACTAGCATTTTCTATTTTAGAAAACAATGGATGACTCTGGAAAGTCCCTATGTTTCAGAATGTTTCATTTGTTTCACATTGGTCACATAACCATCACTGCTCTGCGAATGATTTATCACTGCATTCACAATTGTGCATGATAGAAAATCTCAAAGAAGCTACCTTGCTTGTCTGAGGACATTGAACTAACAAAATGGGAAACTGCAGTGCAAATTCAGAGCCTCAACTTCAGGCTCAAAGTATCCACATATATTACATTATTTTAAGACCCCAAATGAGTCTCACAGTGACCCATAATGCAAATCATCAATTTGGGAGCTCACTCGTGGCAAACATCCCCAAATCAGTAATCTTGTTAATAAGTACATAAATGGAGTGATGAGAAATTCTTTTGTCAAAAAAAAAAAAAAAAAAAGCAGGGCTATGGAGATGCCTTGGCCCTTAAAGTCCCTACTATATAAGCATGAAGCCCTGTGATCAGTTTTCAGAGCCCACATAACACACACAAAAAAGCATAGAGCTGTAGGCTTCTAATGCATGTTCTAGGGAGGCAGAGATACACAAATTTATCAAACTTACAACACAACCACCCTACCCTACTAAGTGAACTCTAGGTTGAGTGAGAAACAAAATAACACAAAACAAAACAACAAACCAAACAAACAAAATACATGAGGCAGATAATTCCTGAGAAAGAACAATGCTTAAGGTTATCCTATGGCCGCAACACATAAACACACCTGAAAATATAGGAGCACTTGCACATATGCCAACCCACAAAAGAAGAAACCATAGAACATCAATGTTTGTGTGATGGCCTATGTAGGTGTTTATTCTGTAGATTGTCAAGAGAATAATGTGTATCCTACATGTGGAACTCAACTTCTAATAGTGTCATCATTGAACTGTCTCTCAAACTCCTCCCAGCATCTGGAAGAAGGTTGCATCTGATGATCAATAACAACTGCTGTCTTTTCCTAAAATGGATTTGACTTTTATAGTAAATGGTTGAAGCAAAGGGCCAAATATGGATAGTGATCAAAAACAGATTTCCCAGGAAGAGAAAGGTGACATTCTAAACATGAGGTGGGGGTGGGGTGGGGGCTTTGGAATCATAGACCATTTTTGAAGGCGAGTCACACTGCATTGTCACCAGGCTGCCAACATTGACTTTAGAGTTGAGAAAACTTAGTATGTTAACCGCTGGGACTTGTTGAGTACATACAGTCACAATAATGTGGAACTCCTGTAACTTTTCATAGATGTCATTGATTTTTTTTTTCTTTATTGTGTTCCCCAAATCCCTATGCATTTCAGCTCAGAGTTTTCATTCTTTGTCTTATTTGACTGAGTTTTCTTACAGTCACAACTCCTTACATTTGACAAGACTATCATGATGGATATAAGGACACACATGTCTGTACGTATGGATGTGTCCTAAACATCTAAGTCAATGTAGGGATCATACCCACTAAAGACATTTGATTTTATTGCTCATGGTTTCATCTACCACTTCCCTTCATGCCTTTGGTCTAGATGATTTTACAAATAAATACTATTTCGGAGTGACCCTTAGTTTTAGCCAAACATCTATATCTATATATCTATGTCTACATTATTATTATTATTATTATTATTATTATTATTATTGATGTGACCAGAATTGTTTCAGTCTTTGGGAGCAGTGAGATCCCCTATCTTGATGCAATCCTGTTGAATTACATAATGACTACTGCCAACTGAAGCTCTGTCAAATCAGCTCTCTCATCCATCTAGAAACTGTAGCCTGGAACACTCTAAGGAACAGGAAAGAACCCTCACATAATTTATCCCATCATTTTTTCTGGTATAATATTATTGAAGACCATTTTTGGTAGAAATGACTTAAATGGGATTCCTGCGTGTTACAATTTTCCCTTTAAGCAATTCTCTTATCTTTCCTCCAAAAGCGGTGGAAGTTGGGGGATAATTTGTCTGCAATAAAACAGAGTACTTGGGATCTCTCGTTGATTTACAACTCCCCATGCTTGCCAGGTAACAGCCGCTTATCTCAGATGTACAGAGCATGAAAATCTACTGTTCCTCTGCATATTTAATTTAAACAATCAGGGAATGTGATGTAACCATAGCATTCTTATTACTTGGCTCAGATGTCTTCTTGAATACATCATAAATGTTACATAAAGTGTCACTCTGGTAGAAGGGGAGTATTTAAGTTTGGAAATTTTAAGAGTGAAGTGGATCCACTTATTAAAGTGTATTAAATTTTTTAAAATGCTTATTTTTAGATTCAGCCTCATATATTTTATTCACCTTCAAAGGAAACACACTTTTCTTCTGCTTCATTTCAGGCTTCAAGGTGGCTTTTCTTCTGCCAAGAGATTCTTGGGGGTCAAACTTCCACTAGTCCATTGACACAATCTGAGGCCTGGTCTGATTGTTTGGGCTTTGAAGACTCTATGAGGTTTAAGAAAGACTGCTCAGTTAGCAGAGCGCTTGCTGTGAAGCATGAGGTCCCAGTCTCAAATCCCTAGCCCTCCTGAGAGTTAAAAGCCACATGCAGTTGCACACATCTTTAACCCCTTCACTGTAGAGGCAGACAGGAGGATTGCCAGGACTTGCTGGTTAGCGACTGGAGCCATAATGATCCACATTTAGGGGGGAGACCCTGCCTCAATGAATAAGGTTGAAAGCAACGGAGGAAAATACCTAAAGTCTCCTACCTCTCTCCCTAACACTCATGTATACACCCCCACATACACATGCACACACGTGCACAAATATACATGTACAAACGCATACAATTCTTTATAATTTTTATGCAGAGAATTAAAACTTAGGATCTTACACGTGCTAGCTGAGTACTTTACCAACCAGCATATATTCCCTACGTTCTCAGCCCATGATTGTATTACTCAAAATATTTCCAAGTTTGTGGTCCAAAGCAAATTTTGTATCCTTCAATTATTTAGACTGAACCTTTGTTTGTCTTATTTTGTTCTTTGCTTGTAAGCCACCTTCCCCTAGGTTAATAACCTCTGATGCCATTTCACACAGAAGAATCCCATGCTATCTTGTATAAATGTCTTTTTTTTTCTCTCCCCACCCCAACCCTCACAATTCAGGATCCCCTCCCTTTCCTTACTTTCTTCACTAGTCTTCAAGTCAGAAGATGTGTAAGAAAGCTATTCCCACTTGATTTGCATTTTTAGAGGCTAAAAGAAATTTTACAAACCATGATAAAAAATAATGTCTACCTGTAACCTATTTTATGCAGTAAGAACCAGGGTTGGTTTATTTTATAACCATCCAATATAACAGAACAGAATTGTCCACTCTGCCTGAAATAAGACCCTATCTGCTCAAAGTCTGTTTAGCCAATGCCTACCAATCCTTTAAGGCCAGGTCAAACACTTCTCTCAGGAAGACTCTTCTCCATATAGATTTTCAAAGCATACTATTAATGTCACCCACACAAGATTTTTTTTTAATAAGCTCTCTGCTCTGTGTAGTTCATATTTGTTTTGAAGCAGTAAAATGGGGGCTGGTGTGGTTACCAGGGCTTCCAACTTGTAGTTTCAGGTGTGTCACACATTCCTTGGGTGGCTTTTGACAAGCTTTCGTACGGTCTGTTGAGTCTGCCAACTTGGCAGGAGGTCTGAGTACGAAGCTGAGATGTAAAATGTTATGGCATTCCGAGTTACAAGCCAGGAGTACAGAGTCCTACTGGAAAGCAATTTAAAGCATCCTAAAGCACCCTGATTTAAAGACTACTTTTGTTATTAGTCCGTCCCAACCACAAGCATGGAAAGAGTTTGTATGAGATTATTTTATGATGTATGCTAGAACTGAAAGCAGTCAACTGAACTCAAGGGGAATGTTGGATGTGCACCTGGCCATGAAGCTCTTTTCTCTTGGAACATCCCAGATGTGCTTCTTTGGAGCATCCTGAGTTTTCAAGACACATAACCATCTTCCCATGTCTCAGGATAATAGAAAACATAAAAAGCACTGCCAATCATTAATAAAATCTCTACGTCAGCCAGTCTCTTTGACTGAGTTTTGATGAAAACGTACAAGCCTGACACTACCTGTGAAGGGTCATGGTGGCTCCAGTGCCCACAGTAGGAAGACATAATAAGGTCATGAGTCACGGAGAAATCTGAACGGGACTTGGGGCGGTAGTGAAGCATGAGCTGACTTGAAGATGGATGCAACACACAAGTTCGTCCTCCAAATGCTAACTGAGTGGGGTTTAAAGCATCCTACCTCCTCCCTAAACCATCCTTGAATTACTTCTTATTCACATAACAGATTGCCACCAATTTAGAAGCATAAAGAAAATTCCTATTTTTATAAGTCAAAGCCCAAGCATAGTTGCATTCTCTGGTCAAGATCTCGGCAACTGAGCCAAGGTTTTGGCTAGAGAAATGTTCTTATTGGAGCGCAGAGTCCACGGTTGTTCACATTGTTGGTACAACCCAGTTCCTTGTCCTGTGGGGCACAGGTTCCCATTCCGTATGATATGCATAGGCCAAGGGTTGCCCTTGGATCTGAGCTACACATCTATCTGCTTCCCAAGCAATTCTCATGGGCATGTTTTCATCTTCTTCTCCCAGAGCAGTAGGCAATGCCTCCAAATTCGGGCTGTGCATCTCAAAGGTAGTATATGTGCCTACCTTGCATAAGGCTCTGAATTCAATCCTCAGTACAGTCAAAAGCAATGGGGGCAAGGGAAGAAAGGAGAGAGAGAGAGAGAGAGAGAGAGAGAGAGAGAGAGAGAGAGAGAGAGAGAGAGAGAATGAGAATGAATACGTTCCAGAAGAGTTATCCTGTTTTCCTTTTGAAGGTGTGTAACCACAAGATTAACCTGTGGGTTAGGTTGAATCCACAAGGGAAAAGAAAAATAATGAATTCAAAGCCATCTGATTAGGTCCTTTAATTATGTCAGCAGTGTCCTTCTTATTTTATGGCATATAATAACCATGGGTTTCGTCGCATCAGATATTTATAAATTCTTACAATTCTATTAGTCCACATGAAGCTATCAGCCACCACTGTAGCCTGCCAGATCTCCTTGTGACTTCGTCATGGGCGTGGTGATCTAAACATTGTTTTCCTTGCTGGGCAGGCAGCATGTGGAAGCCTTGCAGCCATCACTGTGCACAGCTCACAGAAGCATTGTCTCGGGCAGAGTCTGTCTCATTGAAGGGAGTTAACTCAAAAACGGAATTAATCATAGGGCCATACAACTGCAGGAGTAAGGAACAGAACAAACTTTTGTAGCATTAACATACAGTCTCCTCCCCACCCCCACCCCCACCCTTGCCTTTACAGCTTCCCAGTCTGCTGCTTTGATCAGCCCATTTGTCTTTGGTCTCAATGACTACCAGAGGGTCATTCCTCATACTGAACCCAAATCTGTCACCAGGTAGCTTCTTCTAACTAATTCTCATCTATCCAAAAGCCTTAAAAAATAAAATAAAAACTACCTAATTCTTCCCTTTCTAGACAGGGCAGGGTGTCAGGAGCTGGTGACCTATGATATCTCTGAGTGGAAGAGGCCACTGTAAATCTTTCGGGCGTGATTGATGGGCCACTAAAAAAAGGTCTTTACTATTTTGAAAACTAAGGGAACCTGTCAGTGTGTTTTATGTATGCATTTGGAGCATGTGTGTTAACATAGATTTTTTTTCACAAATAAAAAATGTCAGCGGTGTTTTTCTTTGGGCCTGATCACACATCGCTTATCTTGTTTATAGAGTGAACGAGAAACCATCACTTTCTTCGCACAAGAGGACAGTACCTTTCCTGCACAGACTGGCCCAAAAGCCTTCAAAATTCCCTATTCCATCAGACAGAGGATCTGCGCCACGTTTGATACCCCAAATGCCAAAGGCAAGGACTGGCAGATGTTAGCACAGAAGAACAGCATCAATAGGTAATTTGGGGTAACTTTTTTGAAACGCTTTGACTTTGCAAGCTCTGAAAAATCAAGTGAGTTGAGGCAACCATGTGGGCTTGGGAACTTGGTGTATTCCTCTACCTATTTTTATATGGAGTCCAGCTATATTACCAGCTTATCACATCTACTGCCATCTCACCCTGCCTCAGGGTGCACTACCGAAAGTCCCTACTTTGGTTCTGGCCCTGTATCCAGGTTTGCTACTTGAGTTACTCAAACAGAGGCCTAGACTGTGCTGTCCTGGTAAATGAACAGAACATAGCTTACACTGCTACATAGCCACACGGCAGCAAATATCCTGCTGTCCTCCCCTACCCGGTAATGGTAGGCACTGCTTACCACCTAACAGGGCCATGTTCAACAATGGGCACCTAGATACAATTGAGAGGGGATTTCAGGACAACTTTTAGACCTGCCACCAAGTGAAGAGAAAGTTACCTTGACACCACCACCCAAACGGAGTGCCACAGAGAGCCACCGTGCTCATGACTTCATGGGTTAGCAGATGATGTCCTGTCCTAGAGCTTCTTGGAATAGAGAAAGCCCTAGTAAGCTTCATTACCTAAGAGGAGCAGAGGCAGACTCAGAGCAACACCAGTGGGTGGTGGGAGGCTCGTATGCACTGGATTTGGGTTGACTCGTGACTAGACCGCAAAATGAGCTAAGGTTGGATTTTATGCATCATTTTTATTTTCTTTGTCTTTGGTACTATTGTTTGTTTTGATTTTTTTTTTCTTTTTAGACAAAGTTTTTTTTTTCCCTTGCTTTTTTTTTTTTAACCTGCTTGTTCCCCACCCCCCACCCCCATGCTTGGCTTGTTCTCCCTTTTCACTTTTCCTTCTTTATTTTCACAGACACATGCCTGACTCTTTTGTATCTGAAAGGGGTAAGGGGCTAGGTGTCTGCCAAGGGAAGATAGAATACGGCTTCCTGCCTCAGAATGGATCCAGAATCCACAAATGAAGGATCCAACTGGAAATCAGAGACACTGTTGCCAGAAGAAAATGAATTTACAGAGAATAGACAAACCCAAAGAGAATAGATAGCTTCTTGAAAAGGCAAGGCTAGGACTGAAAATGGAAGCATTAAAAAAATATATATGAATGTACAGAAGATACAGTAACTTAGCCCTGCTTCCAAACTTAACAAGTGTAAAAGAGGAGAAATTTCTTGGTTGTCATCCATGAATACCATGACTGTGTCAAGTTCACTTTCTGGTCAATATGGACAACAGGACAAAAAAATAGACCAAGAAAATTAATTTTGTTGAACAATAGTGGGTAGGAAAACAAAACAGGTGAGAAGAAGAAAGGAGGAGAGAGGAGGAGGGGAGATGGGAAGAGAAGAGAGGAAAAGAGGAAAGAAGAGAGGAGAGGAGAGGAGAGGAGAGAAGAGGAGAGGAGAGGAGAGGAGAGGAGAGGAGAGGAGAGGAGAGGAGAGGAGAGGAGAGGAGAGGAGAGGAGAGGAGAGGAGAGGAGAGGAGGGGAGAGGAGAGGAGAGGAGCAGGAGGGGACTGGAGGGGTCAGGAGAAGAGAGGACCCTTGATCAGCAGGGACTCATGTCTGCTCCACACCCTTGTGCTGGAGCCAATTCCAGCCTGTATAAGCATCTCAGTTACATCTCCAAGCTTTTCTTTCTAGTAATGGGCATCTAGAATAGAAGGTATATATCTTGATTCTAATTGTGAGATGTTATGATTTTCAAAGTAATATTAACCAACAGAGAGGTGTTACACAGTCCCCATTGTATCCTTGTGTACTTCTATTGGTACATCAGGTGAGCGTGTGGATGTACCCACTTTGTTCTGTCTAACTGTCCATTTACAATATACATAAGAACCTAGGGTATGTGGCTGCAATGTCATGTCTTTCTGACCTCATACTGTAGGGAAATTGCAAACCATGCTGTAGACTACATGTAGTGTCTTTTATGCCCAGACATCAATGAACATCAATTGTCCATGCTTGAGCTAGCTGTCCTCCCAGTGTCCAGGGTCATAAGCCTTGTTGACTTGCTTATTTTCCCCTAATATCTCATTTCCAGGAAGGTCTAACCTCCCTTGACATAAGGAATTCAAGTACCTATTTTGTGGAAATTTTCCAACATAGTGCCCAGAAAGCATTTTCAACAAATGTTAGTTGTCCACCTTGACATTACCACAATGAATATAAAAATTAGAATAGTGTGAATGCGTATAATCTACTTCCCTCTCAAAATCATATCCAGATAACAGATTCAGTTCAGAGTGCAGTATTTCCTACCTTCCTCTTTGTCCACCAGCTTCCATCTTTAAAATCCTAACTGGGAAGTGAAGGACCTCAACCAGGGTCAGCACAGTTTCTGTAAGTCGCCAGATAAGAACAAATTGGGCCATATGAGATCTGCTGCCAACAACTCAATAACAGCTTACCTTTCTGTCTCTGTGACATGAAGCTTCCAGGGAAGGGTGGGATGCCCACCCAAGTAGGCCTTGACTGTTCTAGTGAAGTGTGAACAGATAGCGTCCTGCATTTCCTCTCAGTCTGTTCTTCCCAGAACCCTGACCTGCAGTAGTCAATCCTCATTGGCTAAAGCTTCCTTATGATTTTGTTGCTCTTGTTAAAGCATTGCCAGGAGCTGAGGATTCTCCTTCGGTTCTACGCCTAGCCTCCTTCAAGGTGAAAGAGGCTGCTGATGCTGGGACTGACACAGATGCGGAAATATCTGGAGAAGCAGAGTAGGAAGATTCCTTGGAACCACCTGGTTGATGTCTGTTGGCTCAGCTCAGTCTCATTTTACAGAAATACCCAAATTTCTTTTATATTTTCGTTTAGACTACTGTCCTATGGGATGCCATGACCAAGGCAACTTTTAAAAGAAAGCATTTAATTGTGGCTTGACTATACTTTCAGAGGGTTAGTCCATGAACATCATGGCATGGAGCATTGCAGCAGGTAAGCAGGCATGGTCCTAGAACAGGAGCTGAGAACTCATACCTAATCTGGAAGTTGCAAGCAGAGAGAACAAGATTGGACTGGGTGTGGGCTTTTGAAATGTCAAACCTAATCCTGAGTGACATACGTCCTTCAAAATAGCCACACCCACTTTAACAACACCATATCTTCTCACCCTTCTCAAACAGTTCTACAAAGTGGGGAACAAGCATTCAAACCCATGAGCCTATTGGGGCCCTCCTCAGTGAAGCTACCCACAAGTACCTGAGATGCATATCCTTCTTCATGCAAAGAAACATGCATGACAGAGGTGGAATGGAATCCATCTCCATTTCCTATTATGCAATACCAGATCACTGATTTAGCTCTCATGGTTAGGAATAACGTAGTATAAAATCAGTACATCTGAACTATGGAAAAATGTATAATTGCCAAAATGCAGACATCACTGGGTAAGACTACTGCTTCAGAGTCAGAATAGAAAGGTGAACACAGAGGTGCAAGGATGCTTTCTCTCACTTTGGTCACATGATGGAAGAGATTTTCAAGAAAATGGAGGAAAATAATTGCTCTTATTATTTTTTTCTTCTAGTCCTGAAATCATTCTTTACCTTTGGCAAGCATGAATGTTAATGTTGCTGAAGAATTATCTATGCCTCTCTCTGTCTCTCTGTCTCTCTGTCTCTGTGTCTCTCTCTCACCCACACACACAGAGAAAGAGAGAGATAAGACAGAGAGACAGAAAGAGATCTGAACAGTAGCCATAGGGGGAAAAAGGAGTAAATTAAGGCTCACCTCCCTGATTAGAATATGAGACATGATAGGGTCTGGCCACATGGATCACATCAAACACTCTGCAGAGTCCAGTAAAGAATGCCATGGATAACTGTTGCAGCTATCAGTGCTGTGAGCAGGGCTGGCTCTTACTCAGCACCCACACTTGTTACATGAGCCAATGTACAAGGTTGCATGTTTAGCCTGTAATGACAGCTGTAGTACCTACCTATTGCTCAGGCCACATGGGATTAATGAGTGGTGATAGAGAACATGGCTGAGGATTGACTACATATCTGCTTTTAGTGCTGGAGAGATGGCTCACTACCGTAAGAGCACGGCTGTTCTTGCAGAGAACCTGGGTTCAGTTTCCAGCAATGACAGCTCCAAGCTGGCTGCAATTCCTGTTCCAAGAGATCCAATGCCCTCCTTCATGGGCACCAGACAGGGACATGGTGCACAGATACATATACAGGAACATACTCATACACATAAATATAAATATTTTTAAAATACCTGCTTCAGCCAGCAATATCCCACCATATCTAAACTGACATTATTTTTGCAATTTTTATACTTATTTCTAAATTACCACTAAACATATATAGATAAGGCTGACAGCCAAGAAGAAATTTAATAAATTATCCTTGAGTAGTTAATATGAACTCTCTCGCAGGACACTATCCTTGATCGAATGAATGATCAAAATCGAATGGACACAAACAAGGATCAAGGGATTTTTGAAAAATGAAGAAAACAAGCCACAAACCCAAAGTTGTCTTTTCTTGTATGTCTTAGAGTGTGAAGCCTGTGACTAGATATTCCAGGCCTCGTGATTTCGACATTCAAGAAACTCTTGTGAGACCAAAGCTTTACTGTGTTGCTATGGGAACAGATGCATGTGATATGGCTGGATGAATAGAGGGAAGTAGCCAAAGTAGAAGAAAATTACATCTTATTAACTGTCTTTCCCAAGGCCTTCCCTAGTAGTAGACTTATTTGAAAATCTGGCAGCAATGTCAGAGAAACGTATTTCTTATTAGCCATCTAGTTCAAATATCAAATGTGACTCAGGTGTTGGGTTCATGGGTGGTGCTGTAAAAGTTGAGAAGTAATGAAAGTCCTCCAGCCTTGTAGCTGATAAATGGCATGGTGACATCTCGCTTTTGTTCCTCCACAGCTTTCAGCAGGACCTTTAATGAGAAGCAATCTTCTTGCATTGAGGTCGTATCTTTTCAGTCCCACTGACTACCCTCTTAATTGGAAGCCACAGTGTAGTAAAATGGCCAGAGGGTGGATGGAAAGGACCCAGGGAGTAGTCATAAGGCAGCCTATTCATCTGGTCAGAAGAACTGCTCAGAATCCTCAGAGGTAGCAAAGTTCCAGAGCAGGCCTTGGAGGTGAAGAAGGGAGGGGATGGGAGAGGCACAGAGATGCATCCAGAATGCACACCAAGCAGCAGCTCCTCCCTCGTTCCCTTTCGAAATGTACTGCGATCGCACCAGATGGAGCTTTCTTGGTTCCGCAGGCTAGAAGCCAGAAAGTACCTCCTTTACCTTTACCGGCTGCCATTTCCAAGTAAAAAGAAATAAAAAATCCTTCATGACATCTCAGAGAATTGATGCACGGGGCAATAGCATTACGTAGGTCCCCGGAGGTGCAATACAATGAAGTTTAAATCAGATTTTCCGGTTCTAGTCCCACGGACTGACTCAGGGTCTGAAATCAGAAAAGCCCATGAGGACAGAGGGACCCAACGCAGCGGAGTCATGGGTATTTGGGTTTCATTCTGCTGAAGTCAACGACTCATGAAACTGCCTGCTCATATGAAGCAGAAAAGAGACAGCCCCGGGACAGGGTTAGCAGTGAACAAGCTGTATGCAGACTGTAAGTGGCAGGTGTCCATCCTGAAGGAAAAAAACAGTAAAGGAGCTTTTTTTTTTTTTTTTTTTTTTTTTTTTTTTTTTATGATCTGGTGCTCCCACTGTCAGCGCCAAGGGGCGATGATAAGGGAGGGCTTTGAAAAGGGATGGCTCCAGGTTTTCTTTATTTCTTTATTTCCAGGCACTAGAAAGCTCATGCTGATCTTTGAAGAAGTAAGTGTCTCCCTTTAAACGGTCCTTTGCTGAAAGGATGGACATGGTAGAACCCCACAGCCAGGCAGCCAGCCAGAACGATGCCCTTCAGAGGCAGCACCACAAACAGTACTGAAGAAGCTAACAATGTTAGCTATCCCCTTTCCTAGTTTCCTCTCCCAAAGTCCCCTATACCCTCCCCCGCCCTGCTCCCCAACCCACCCACTCCCACTTCCTGACCCTGGCATTCCCCTGTACTGGGGCATATAATCTTTGCAAGACCAAGGGCCTCTCCTCCCATTGATGACCTACTAGGCTATCTTCTGCTACATATGCAACTAGAAACACAAGCTCTGGGAGGTACTGGTTAGTTCATATTGTTGTTCCTCCTATAGGGTTGCAGACCCCTTTAGCACCTTGGGTACTTTCTCTAGCTCATTCACTGGGGGCCCTGTGTTCCATCCAATAGATGACTGTGAGCATCCACTTCTGTATTTGCCAGACTTAATTATAATAGCCAGAAGCTGGAAAGAACCCAGGTGTCCCAGAAATTTATGAAATTCCTAGGCAAACGGATGGATCTAGAGGATATCATCCTGAGTGAGATAACCCAATCACAAAAGAACACACATGATAAGTGGATATTAGCCCAGAAACTTAGATACCCAATATATAATTCACAAAACACATGAAACTCAAGAAGAAGGAAGACCAAAGTTTGGATATATTGTTCCTTCTTAGAATGTGGAACAAAATACCCATGGAAGGAGTTACAGTGTGCAGCTGACATGGAAGGAAGAACTATCCAGAGACAGCCCCACCCAGGGATCCATCCCATAAACAACCATCAAACCCAGACACTATTGCATATGCTAGTAAGATTTTACTGACAGGACCCTGATATAGCTGTCTCTCTTGTGTGGTGAGGCTTTGTTGAAGTTATCCACTTATCATGTGTGTTCTTTTGTGATTGGGTTATCTCACTCAGGATGATATCCTCTAGATCCATCCATTTGCCTAGGAATTTCATAATTCATTGTTTTTTATTAGCTGAATAGTACTCCATTGTGTAAATGTACCACATTTTCTGTATCCATTTCTCTGTCATTTACAAAGTAAGATGTCTTAAGTATTTTAACCCTTCCCTTATTGAAGATCAGCCTTGAATGCTTTTCTCTTAATACACTGTAGTCCTACTTTGCACACAGGATTCTCAAAAATGTCTCAAGGTAATTGAATAAAAAAAAAAAAAAGAAATTGACTTGAAGTTGGATTATTTTTCCCACAGATATATTCCAACTCAAAGTAAAGACCAGATCTTGATTTGATGGTCTATGCCATTGCTTGGTTTCTAAAAGTAAGAAATTGTCATGTGTATTCTAGGAGGAGAGAAACGGGCGCATTAAAAGTAGACTATAACTAGCTATGTTCTCATTTGGTAGCTCAGAGACTTCTAGGCTTAGGGGCTTCCATACACTATCCAAAGAGTGGAGGTCCGGTCTTGTCTCTTTTTCCAGGAGCACCTGACACATTAGGCAGAAAGGAACTGGCAAGGGGTGGTGGTGGAAGGGGGCGGATGCAGGAAGCTCAAACTAGCATGGCGGATCTGAGCATGTTTTCAGCTGTCCCTATCCTTCCCGTTCTGTTCTCTGGCTTACAGAACTTGTCTCCTGCTCACTCAGTAGTAGGCACAGATGAGACTCCTCTACCTTTTACCTTGACAGTGGCTTTGCTGCCTCTTGAGTTCCCTGCTAGCCTGAAATTTGGAGATGGAAACATGATGAGCAGAACAAATGGTTACGATGAATCTATCCAATTACTGTTATTCAGTAAAAATGGCTTTTCTCTTGTATTTGCATTTAAAGAACTGTGTGGAGGGTTGCCTTGGGTCGCATAAGAGGCTTTCATTAAATGAGACAATTAGGATGATAGCAGAGATACTAATATTGTTTCATTAGGACTGTGTTTCAATTCCCTGTTCTATACTGTACGGTAGGATTATGCACTATTCTAGAAACAATGTTTTCTAATTTATTCGACAGCTTGAATTTATTTATTTATTTAATTTATTGATAAACTCTTCAGAAAGAAAATATTCTGAAAATAAGCTTTTTAACAACAAAAACAAGATTGAGCTAGATATGTTTCTTCTTCTCTTCTTCCCTTCTTCTTCTTTTCTTCTTCTTCTTCTTCTTCTTCTTCTTCTTCTTCTTCTTCTTCTTCTTCTTCTTCTTCTCCTCCTCCTCCTCCTCCTCCTCCTCCTCCTCCTCCTCTTCCTCCTCCTCCTCCTCCTCCTTCTTCTTCTTCTTCTTCTTCTTCTTCTTCTTCTTCTTCTTCTTCTTCTTCTTCTAGAATGTAACCAAACTTGCACTTGCTGCCTTTGAAGCTATAGATGTAACTGGCTAACAGTATTGGTTTGAAGCCCCAATCCTGAACAATCCTGAATGAAACTGTGGCCCATACATAGGAGAAGAGTCTAAAATGCTAAGGATATTTGGGTGCAGCTCAAAGACAGACTCCTGCTGTATATTATAACATTGATTGGCACATTTATCTTAGGAATATCTGATACCTTTTGAGGGTGATATATTGGGCCTTCAAACCACACTGTCAGCCAATTACATCTGTAACCCCAGGGGCAGCAAGTCCCTGTAACACAACCATAAGTGAATAAAGGCAAAGCTTTGTTGTCTGAGGGTTAGAAAACAAGTTTCAAGGAGGTACAGTGTGAGCTTGATAGCGCTTTGGTACATTCCCTAGGGCTCAGGTGGCCTCAGATTCCCCATATTCCAGGGCTTCAGTAAACTTAATCTTTGCAGGGTCATTAAGAATGCACACAGAGGTAAACTACTCTCTAAGGTATTTGCATTTTAATACTGTGGGGACTGCTCAAAACACCTGGAAGCTTTTACTATACTCTTTCTAACCAGGGTCTCTTCAGTAGAACTAACCATACTAATTATGATGGCCCTATCTGGTGGAATTTTATTATAGTCTCTTAAACTCTCCCCTGCTCTCAACTTATATACCTTAAAAGTCTCCATAAGTATTTCCAAAATCTCTGAATCTAATCTGAATTCCATTCTCAATCTAACACAGTTATAAGTAGGAAGGTGTATTTTGAAAATTAAGTGGGGGTAATGGTATCTCTAGCTGCATATGTAGCAGAAGATGGCCTCCTCGGACATCATTGGGAAGAGAGGCTCCTTGGTCTTGCAAACTTTATATGCCGCAGTACAGGGTAACACCAGGGCCTAGAAGTGGGAGTGGGTGGGTAGGGGAGCAGGGTTGGGGGAGGATATAGGGGACTTTTGGGATAGCATTTGATATGCAAATGAAGAAAATACCTAATAAAAAATTGGAAAAAGTTTAAAAAAAATGAAATGAAGTGGATTACATGTTTTAGTGTGGCTTTATCAGTTTGCCCATACCAAACATGTGATATTTGTCAGGGCGTCTTGGCCCTGCCTTCCACAGAAAGCCCCAGATTATGTACATGGCCAGCTCATGGGGAAGTTTAAAAGGTGAAATTAATCACAGAAGCAAAACTAAAAGGAACGCAGGTATATAGAAAACTCAAATGTTCAACAATACACAGTTAATTAAATTTCATAAGCCATCACCACCACATAAATTTGTGTGTGTGTGAGTGTGTGTGTATATGTGTGTGTGTGTGTATGTGTGTGTGTGTATGTGTGTGTGTATGTGTATGTGTGTGTGTGTGTGTGTGTGTGTGTGTATGTGTGTGAGTGTATGTGTATGTGTGTGTGTATGTGTGTGTGTGTGTGTATGTGTGTGTGTGTGTGTGTGTGTGTATGTGTGTTTCATCATCTTAGTGTGACCCATAATTTCTGGTATTGTAGTGATTGTCCTTGGAGAGCATCCAAGAGAGGACCAAGCCATTTGAGTCTAGAGCTCTGGGAAAGTAACTTGAACTGAAAACCTAGAAGATTCTAAAATTAACCTCATAGTGCAGTGGTTAGACCTTCTTTCTGCATGGCAAATGGCATCTGTCAGGCACCACCAAAAATAGTCTTAGTTATCTAAATTACTTTAGTTGGTCAAAATTTGTAAAAGCTATAAAGTTTAGTGAAGAGCTTAACAATCTGAGGGCTCTAAAATGAGCATAATAAAAAAAATTTTTTTCAGCATACTTCTGAATATTTAGAATTTTTGTTTTGGGGTGATGTTTAGGCTTTATTTCAGAGAGAATAAGGGATGGGGTGGAGAGAGAGAGAGGAGAGAGAATATAACAACATGAGGAGAGAGAGAAGAAAGAGGAAGGGGAGGACAAAGAGAGACAGGGTGAGGGAACCAGTGACTCTCTTGGGAAACTGCTTAAAATCAACATGAATTCTATGTTTTACTAGTAATGTTTGCTAAATTTGAGTTTTTACCACCTGGTATCCAAATGCATCAGAGTTACTGTGAGGAAAAACGGGACTCATATATTAGAATCTGAATAATTTCAAAAGTGTGGTATTAAAAAAAGTCAGTTGTATATATGGCCTAACACTTTATAAAAAATCACATTTCATTTGCATATATGCACTCCATAAAACTGCATCACTATCTTTTAAGGACAGCCTGTTGGAATAAGAGTTTAGTTTAGGTTTTCCCAGGTTGTTTTTTTCTACTATACACAGGGAAACACAGTTTTTTCAAATGTCTTGGGTAATAGCAAGGCAAATCAAATGATTAAGACTAATATGATCTTATAGCTACTAAAATAAATGGAAACTTGGAATGTATATGTATTATACTGAGTGTGTTTGTGTAAATTCAAATAACAAGTCTAAAAGTTACTTCTAGAAGCTCATTTCACTTGCTACAGTATGTTCAGAGATCTGTGCCAATTGAGAGATATATTTTTGTCTCCTTTAGACATGCAGTTTCTTTAGCCCTGGGTACCTATTCCACAGATCTGTACTTTCCCAGGGCTTCCCACAGCCGTGCAGCTGGCACTGTCTAGTCTGTAGTGCTTTTTCTGGATTATGTATATAGAACTCCTACCCGATGTGGGTTCCTGGATATTTTTAAGACTGATTGAGACCAAGATTCCCCACTTGAAAACATATGCTTGATGATTTTCACTATTAAGTATTACAGCTTTTATCTTGTAGTGTCCAGGATCCCTAAATATGTTATTCGTTAAATGTCTTAGAGTCCTGCAGTCAGATCACCTATGTTGGGGCTCAGCAACAGTGGACATCTAGATTGTTTTTTCAAAGGAAAGACAAAGCAGGAAATTCAGTCTTAACTTCTTCAAATTAGCTCTCTACTGTAGATATCTTGCTAAATCATAAGAGTACTGGACAAAGACAACACAATGGTCACAGGGAAAATCTGGCTAAAAAAAAATTGTATCATTTATAAATGTATCAAGGGGGGAAACAGAGAGAGTAGTGTTGTAAGAAAGGTAGAAAGAACATGACAATCAAATTTCAGCTTCACTCCATAATGGTTTCCTAAGACACAGCCATCATTCACAAGAATGTTGTCTGTCGCTCCTTTTGTGGTACCATGGTAGAGTACAGCCACTGCAGAGAGCCGGGCCGTCGGAGACCCACAAAGCCAGAACTATTTATTGTCTGGCCTCAGTAGGTTGGTCAACCTCTGAAGTGGGGCATTTGGATCATTATGATCCCAGTCACAGTACAAAAGCCCATTGACATTTAATAGAAACATCAAAACAGCAGCAGCCCTGAGTAAAATCAGAGTGGTGGTATTGCTCTTTTGGTTAGAGATAATATTTTGTTTGTGGGAAGAGAAGTCCTGTAGGTCCATCCATGGCTAGGCTAACCTCTCCCACTAAGCCACAGCTCAGCCTGTGGTTGATGCTTTTTTAACAACACTGGAGATCATAAAAACTTTTTATTCCTTCTAAAAATTGATATGGAAAGAGATGGCCACACCTGCTAGCATGTGCCTATTTTCCCACTATCCCTTCCAGTTCTGGACTGCCTGAACCTCATGAAAGGGGATATAGTGAGAGCCAGCAACTTCTAGAAATATCTCCCTACAGACTGGAGAAAGTGTTAACATGCAACTCAAAGTTTTTAAGTAAGAAGAAGCAGAATCTTTTCCAAAGTTCTCAAGCAGAATTTACTGTTTCTGCTAGCATGGGCATTAATCACCATTTTTAAAACACAAAGCTGGGTTGTAGGTGGAGACAGCGACTAGGGCGTGAAGATGAGGGTGGGGGCAGAGGAAGGCAAGAAAACACTGAAGGAACTCGAGGTTAGTGTCAGTGATACTGAGCTGACCTTGACCCTTCCTTTGTTAAAAATTAATCTTAGTTGAAGGTATGTGGAATAATTCTGCTTTGTATGCTTTTTGATAACCAGTTGTCTAGAAACTGTATGTTTCCTATAAGTAGTCATGTGTGATTGGAAACTCATCTTCTCTTGTGAACTGCTCTTTATAAGATCCCACTTTGTGATTGTACGTTGGAAATACTGGTAGAAAGTGCTGCTCTCTTCAAAATAGAAAGTGTTCTGCAAACAGTTTCTTCCCAAAACACTAAAATTTCATTGGGAATGACATTTCTGTCCTAACTTTAAAAGTCCCCATGACAAACACTGACCTTTAATCCTTTGTGCTTCTTAGTCCTCATCATAGCAAAGTTATTGTCCAAAAGGTTAGGGTTCATTTTTTTTTCTTTCACTGAAGATGCTATATCATCTGGAAAAGACATGTAAGAATCAATTACTCAGTTAATGTCAGCTAATGGATGTTGAATAAATGCCTGTCACAGTATTATGATAAATGCTATGGAAGATTCGGCCAATGATTAAATATGATCTCTAGCTTTCAGAGTTTTGTAGTCAAGAATGAAGACAGAGTAGGGTGTTAGATGAAGGGGAAGTTGTGTGTGTGTGTGTGTGTGTGTGTGTGTGTGTGTGTTTGTGTAATCTCCATAGTTTCATTGAGGTCATACTATGATAGGCATGAACACAGGATTTCTTATGACTTGAAAATAGAATGTAGCAATACAGTATGTGTTCAAGATTTTGGCAACAGAGTTCCAAGTCCTTTACTGTCCTAACATGCTGATATATAAGTGAAGTCTGTCCCCTAGAGTAGAAAGAAAAAGCTGGTGAGTTTATCAAAGGAAGAAACAACAAAGAGGAAGGGTAACAAACTAATATCCTTGGGTAAGGAATCAGAAAAAGGATGATAAATACCAGTTCTTACAGTTAGTCACTTGGAGATATTGAAGTGAGAATTTCTCATCCACTAAGGTTGAAGTAGTAGATAGATAGGTATTACACCCACACCTAAGTCAATAGTAAACCCTATTAACAGTTTAATTAGCCAAGAAAATGGGAAGGAGACATTTAGCACCAAAGGAGGAGTGGCCAGAAATTGAAGACAGAACCTTGGCAGTTATTATATTTGTCGAGGACATGGGGAGGAAAATATTTGAAAAAAACAAGGAATGAATTTACTTCATATAAACTAGTGCAAAAGAATATTTCATGAGACCAGTGAACAGGGAAACATACATATATGTTCACATGTGTAGCTTAAGAAAGGGAAAAACCATGGGAAGATCCAAAAGAAGAAAGCACTAGAATAGTTCTCACATATGGCTATATTATATAGCATTGGGAGACAAACCAGACAGCTTCAGGCCTGTCTCTGTGTAACTTTCCACCACTATCTTATTGCTGCCCTTTAAAGGTCATTTTAGGGGCTGGTGAGATGGCTTAGCAGTTAATGGCACATAATGCTGCGCAGATGACCTGGGTTTGGTTCCCAGTACCCACATGGCAGCTTTTAGCTGCCTGTAACTACAATTCCAGGAGAGCCAACACTCTCTTTGTCTCATTAGGGTACCTGCATGCATGTGGTCAACTTGACGTAAACAAGCCCAAACATATACATATAAATAAATAAACCGTTAAACTTAATTCTGACTTCTTTACAGAGATCATTTGTCTTATCGTGCCTATTTATTTCTCCTTTGTTTTGTTTCCTCTAGGAATTTATCATATTTCGCTACCCAAAGCAGCCCTTCCGCTGTCATTTTGAACCTCTGGGAAGCTCGTCATCAGCAGGATGGGGACCTCGACTCGCTCGCCTGTGCCCTTGAGGAGATTGGGAGGACACACACGAAACTATCCAACATCACAGAGCCACAGATTGATGATGCTGACTTCAACTACAGCAGGCAAAATGGACTCTAGTCTGTTTCTTCTCCGGAGGCAGCACTAGTGATGGCCTGCTTCAGAGCAGTGGCTTCAAGTGGGGAAGACAGGGCAGATTTCTGCCCCGGGGCATTTGGGGGGGAACTCAGCCTTTATTGAGAGTCAGTGAGAAACCCTGGATGAAGAAAAGGAGTTTGATATAGGTAAAAACATGTTAACGGTGGGGGAAAAAGAGAACCCCGCTATACCCTCTGAATCCACACATGGGTAGACATTGGATATGCTCCTCAAATTCAGACTGCCGAGGATTAAAAAGTGAAGGTATCTGTAGATACAAGTAGTTTTGAAAACCAGATACACAACAATAAAGCCGGGAAGGCAGAGATTTAAGTGCATGCTTGGAAACAGGTTTTTAATGACTTGCCCCACGGGCCAGATGATCCTGAGACCAGATTTTCAGATTCCAACCGACTGGCATCCCAGAGGTTGGAAATCATAATAAGACTAGCTTTCAGAAGTGAAAGCAGATTGCCAACTTATTAGTAAGATGTCATCAATGTCAGGGAGGGCATTTAGAATTTAGAATCTGAGTACATGACACCAGCACTTATTATATGAGTCACTTAACAGAGACAAGATCAAGAAGGGAGATAGACCTCAAACTAGTTCTTGGTACCTCACCTTCATCCCCCACCCACCCACTCCCGAGACAAAACTCATTTCTCTCCTATCCTAAAAGATTGCAGTATGGAGACAGTAAAGAACATAGTTATTCATTTCAATATGGAAACATACTTCCTTTAACTCAACAGAGCAGGACAAACAATCTCTGTTCCCAGCCAAGCCACTCTAATGTCAGAGTGCTGTTATAATATGACTTATTCTATGGAGTGTTGATAAGAGAGGCTATACAAGGTCCAGGAAAATATATAGACTACAGATGTCCCAGGCTTTGAGTAAGCGCTGATTTTAGGAGATGGGTAATTAACCCAAGTTCTCCAACATTTTTCACATAAGAAATGTGTTTTGCTGTGTTTTTTGATCCAGATTCTGGAAATCTTCTAAACTTTTGTACTATGCTGTCATAGTATGTTTCAATAGGGCTTTAGGACCTCCTGCCATCGTCTCTCGGAAACTTACCTGATAGCCTTTCTGAGTAACACCTGAGTGAGTGAGTGAGTGAGTGAGTGAGTGAGTGAGTGAGTGAGTGAATAAATGTCTCCAAGGAAGAGAACCCTACCACACTTTCCTAGGAACCATACGCATCATTCAGAGAGACTTCTGTGCTCTGACTGCCTAGCCACACCATGTGTACTTTCTCCTTAACAGTATTAACTCATAGCTTTCATTTTAAGTTACATACACACACACACACACACACACACACACACACACACACACACCAATAGTATTTTAGAGAATTGAAATCTGTAGATTATTCACAAGCTTCATCTTATATTTTACGACACTTTTATATTTGAATACATCATTTTGACCAATATTCTGAGAGACTGAAGATGAACAGATATACTCTTCTTCTGGAGGAAGTTTTCAGTAACTGCCCACAAGGAGGACAACCCAAGCCAACCACCTACATTAACTTCCAGGCAGCTACTTAGCTTTTTTTTTTTTTGAGGATGATTACGTTTGAAAAAGCATGATCAGAAATAGGACAAAAAAGAATCCTTGGGAATGAGGACATGACATGCTATTGTTTTTATAGGTCCTTTGTGTGAAAACAAATGCTCGCAACCTCTTCCCAAGTGGAAATACCTAAATTCAGGTTGACGTTATAACCCCTTGGAACAGACATTGAAGAATTCTTGAATGTGTTAGCTATTTTTATCTAACGAGCATGTGATATATCAGGTCCTCCATATCACATAAAAGGCTTTGCCGTGTGCAAATCAAAAGAACCCGGGTTGCTTTGCTCAGGAATGAAAGGCTTACTCTATTGAACAAATGAATCATCTTCGAACTGACAGACTTAGTCAGAATGCCATATCTGGATCAGGAGAACACCATTTTCCCTTAGACTCAAGTTATTTATTCATCCTTGTGAAGAAGAAAGAGAAAAGGCATATAGAACTTCTTGGCATCACTGATAGAGTTTCTGGGAGAAGAGATGTAAATGGTTGATGAGCTACAAACCAGATGACGATGAACAGTAGGGTCGGGTGCGGGCAGAATCGGCATCACTTGTTAGGTAACAAACTATTTGCAACACACTCTAGAGAGATCCTATATTAACATCTATGTGGAAGATTTTTGTTTTACATTTCCTACCCTATCCACTTCTCTTCTTTCCCTTCCAATTGGCCTTATAATTGTTTATATGTTTTGTGAACCTACACACGTTCTTTGTAGATTTTTAACAGCTTTTTTATAATATTATAAACAGATAAAAAATTGTAACTGTCCTGGCATCTGTGTAGGTTATTTTAAGGTGAGGTAGCAGGAACAGCATGAAGGTTGGTCCCATGTGTCTGCAGTTGCCCCCATTAGATTCAGGTTTTGTGTTCTGTTTGTTTGATTTTTTTTTTTTTGGCCTGTGTTTATAAGTGCACTTGATCATAATATCACATGAGGTAATAAGGGAGGCGTCAACAGGAGTCACCTCACATCCCAGACCATGGTTCAGTGAGGTTCCCCTTGACTTTTTATGTTTCCTTCTTTATATCTATCTTATTTCTGCTAGGATGCTACACAGGATTTTAAAATAAATATGTCACATTCTGTGGTCTTTGAATGCCAGGGTTGTGGTATAATATTTTACAGTGAAATTTCAAAGAGAATCCTGGTCTGTGAGATTTACAGACCAAGGGATTGTGTGTGTCCAGGGAGGGTCTGCAGGTCTCAAGGCTTAGCTCACACTTGAACATGCAATGACTCACTGTGACCCCAAGCTTTTGCATGACTTTCACCTGTCACAGCTCAAATGCCCATCCTGGAAGAGGTTTCCACATTACTCTGGGCGCTAAATTCGGAAGTGTCACTGTCCTAGTGCAAGATAAAACAAAAATTAAAAGTGTCCTTAAATACTTAAAAACATAAATTTTTTACAAAAACAATCCTACTCAATGCCAAATTTCTCAGTGCTTGGAGACATTAAATCTATACTTTAAATATGAGTTTAAATTTTGCCACAAAAATGGTGAGATCCACAGGTTTGCTAGACTACAGCAGCATTACGTTAATTTACAGTCTCTACCACTCCACATACACAGTCTGAGTAGTTTACATTTGCATTCTTTAATCCAAAAGGAAACTTGTTCTGTGGTTTTAAATGCTACCTTCATTCACCAGTGCGGGTAGACTCATAAAACTCAGATGTACTTCCACAAAATTTTATTGGCCTTTTTGTAAGGGATGAAGGGAATTGAGATAGTTTCCTTTAAAGAGAGGAACTTTTCTCTTATTTTTATCTCCAACTGCTGTGGTCCTGGTATTTTTTTTTCTTCTTCCTCTTCATTCATTTGGCTATGAGAAGGACTATTAAGTCCAATCACACAGGGTTCTCTTTGGAGTAAAATATTTATTACAGTGATTTTGTTTCCTGGACAAAACAAACAAACAAACAAACAAAAAACAAACAAACAAAAAAACCCTCTAAATATCAAACATGAAAAGCAAAGCTAGAAAATTAAAATGGCGTGAATGGTTTTATACATTTTGACCGAATTTACCTGTGACTTTCAGAATGTTAACAACATCTTTGGATATGTTTCTGTTTTAGATTTTTCCTTTCAGATATTTTCAGTTTCTTGGTCTGCCTGGCCTCTGTAAATGTGTTGAATGATAGAGCTATCAGGCATGCTAAGGCAACACTCTCTGAGGTCTTTATTCCAGCAGAAATGAGGAAGGAGCTGAAAAACGTGCCTCTCTGGCCTACTGCGCGGCCCATTTTCATTCTATTGCTCATGAAGCATTGCAGAACCTGAACACTTAGTAACTCCCAAAGCCTGGACTACAGGTGACAGTCACAGCACCTGCAAGAACAAAAGCGTGGGCTTACCGATGGTGACCACATTTTATTAGCCCTTTGGTGTTCATTGTCATAGAGCTGTATTTGAACATTGATGCTTTGGGCCAAGACTTGAATGGCCACCGTTTCAATAGTTGCCACTGTTTTTGTCCGCATAGAGTTTTTCTGAACTACAACAAGCAAAACTGTATTTTGTCAAATGTCACAAAAGTGAAACTGTTACTAATCTTAGATGTGTTGCATATTTTGTGTTTCTTTTCCAAACTCTTTCACTAGCTGCGGTGACAAAGCTGTTTGGCTGTATTGACAGCATGTGGTGTCTTTTCCAGAAGCAACTCTAGGAGAGCCAGTGTCTACTGTGGACTCCTCACATCCCCATTACAGGGTCACCAACAAAACTGAAATGGCAATTTATATGCTGTAATTTTTTTTCCCTGAGAATCAAAGGGGATGGCGCCAGGCCTGGCTATTAGTCACTAGTGTGTAGTACTGTGATCAGAAGTAGGAAGTTTATCTTGCATAGAATAATTGTGGTTTTTGAGGCAGCTCCTCATTGCTTTTTTTTTTTCCTTTTGCTGTGAAGATCATGGATTTGGGGTGTCCTCACGAAGTGGGCCTAAGACAGTAACGTTGCAACTTCATGTCTTCGAACCTACCATGTATCTGAACCATGTATCTGAACCCAAAGATTAAAAAAAAAAAAAGGCAGGAAGCATCCTCGACAGGCCTAAGCTCCCTGCCCCTTATCAGTATTAACTTCAGCAGGAGTTATATCTTTTTTCCACAAAGTTCCACCATTTGATTCTATTATATATCAGAGAACCTGCTAATGACTTTCTTTTTGGGAATAGAAATATGTGTCAAATACTTTCACTAAAGGCATGGGTATAATGAATATGCCCCTTTGTTTCAAATTTATCTGACTCATTAAAAAAAAAAAAGAAGAAGAAAGAAAAGAAAAGAAATGATTCAGACCGAAATTCCAGAATTGGGAAAGTTGTACAATAACCTTAAAATTGGATACATTTCTAGTCAGTAATGAACCAACTAGAGTTCTGATGAATGCATGATATTTAAAGGGAATAAGCCAAATGTCATGCCACAAGACCCTTTCCCAAAACACAAGCATTCTGCTCAAATGTGGAGACAGCAATTCTAATGTTCCTTTGTTGCCAAGCATGGGGAGTGGAAAGATGGAGAATAACCAGGACACACCCACCAGGGCTTCCTGGGAGAAAAGCTGAGAACAGAAGCCCCCAACAAGGGCCTCTCCTAGATGCTTCCTGCTCCCATAGAAAACTTCTCGATAACAGGGAAATACCCAAGTGTCAAAATTCCACTATCAGGGAAACGGCTGTCTCCTTCTCTACACCACATGAAGAACAGAATTTCTGTTCTTCGTAACCAGGTCTGATTGGTACAGACACTCCAATAAATCATGACCTAGAAGTATTGTCAGCATGGACAGGTAGAGAAGTGCTGACTCATTTTCCTAAGCCCAAACTTGGAAATATGGGTGATATATTTCCCTCCTCCTATAAAGGAGAGTTTCAAACCTATTTCATTTTGTTCTGTTTATTTTGGGAAGGTACATGGGGGTGTTCTTTCAAATGATTCATTTAGTTTTTTCAAACCCATACCACTCTCAATGTTCATTTGATGTGTTCAAAGCCAAAAAAAATATGAAATAACATTTTAAGCAGAGCTGAACACTAACTCGGACATGAAGCTGAAGGAGTGAGCAAGCCACAGGAGAGGGTCTAAGCGAAGCATGGCCTTGGCTTCATACCACACTTTTTGTGCCTTGTATTATCAGTGTAAATTCTGAATGTTGTACAGTAAATACTTGGATGGACTCCTTAGCAAGGATGCACCGGCTTCTTTTTTCAGCACATGTACATATCTATAAATATATATACATATATATTTGGTAATGCCAAACAGCTATGTTATATTGTACTGAACAAAATGGCCCGTTTGGATGTTTTATGTAGAGTTTGCAAAAAAACCAAAATGGATGGTTATTGACTTTTCGAGATAAATGTACAGGCATAAATTACTGCTTACCAGTTATTTATGAATAAAGAGTCTTTTCTTGACATTTTAGGATATGATCCATGAGTGGGAATTTGAAATCTCAGTGAGGACTCTGTTCTATCATATTCTGGCAGGTGTTAGGCTATTCTCCCGAGGACAGCTTTCAAATCCTTTAAATGTAATGAAACTCACTTCTTTCTTTGGTCTCAGTAAAACACTGGGAGATGTTAAAAACAAATATTTTTTTTCAAGGAATTCCAGGCCACCTAAATACATACTTGCACACATATGTCTGTGTATACACACCCCTTTCTTAGGGATACAGCTTAGGGTTTTCTTGCTGAGAAAAGATACCATGACCGCAGCAACTCTTATAAAGGAAAAGATTTCATTGGGATTAGCTTACAGTTTCAGAGGTTTAGTCCATTATCATTGTGGTGGGAAATATGGTGGCAAACAGGAAGACATAGTGCTGCAGAAGGAGTTGAGAGTTATACATCTTGATCCACAGGCAACAGACAGAGACTAACATACTGGTGAGACTTGAGCTTATAAGACATCAAAGTCTACCCCCAACACAACCCCCAGCCCAGTGACATACTTCCTCCAACAAACTACTAAGGCCATACCTCCTAACAGTCCCTATGGTCCAAGCATTTATACATTTGAGTCTATGGAGGCCATTTATATTCAAACCACCACAGGTACTCCATGGGAATCGTAGTCTTTTTTAAGAATATAGGTTTAGAAATTCCAAGGGAATCGCACCCTTACCATAATTAAAAATCCTTTTTCATATCCCTCAAATTACTTTTATATAGCAGAGAACACACTCTGTAGGCTGGAAAGATGTCTCTATGATTACGTGTACTTGAGGATGTTCCAGAGGACCTAAGTTCTGTTTTCAACATCCATGACAATTAAATCACAACTGCCTATAACTCCAGGTCTATGGGATGTGTAACTCACTGTTCTGCCCGCCAAGGGTACCCACATACAGGTTATATACAGACAGCTGTGGATATATACACATAATTAAAAAAAAAAACCTTGAAAAAGATAGTCTCTGCCTTGCCATAGAAAAACAGACATTACATAGAATATTTATGAAAAGATAACAGGAAAATATATATAATGTTAGGCATTCCAACCACATTTGGCTGATTCTCTTTTAATGGTATTTAAAATATGACAATTACCCAGGCATTTAATAATGAAAATTTAGAGGGTTGAACTAAGCTGAAATAACATGGTCTACTCAAAAATATTTTCTAACTTATTTAAAGTAATTTGTGACGATAAAAAAAATTTAAACCAGTAGTTTCCCCAAAGCTATTCACACACACACACACACCACACACACACATGCCAGTAAAAAATAACCAAAATATTATTTTCATGCGAGTATAATAGGTTTGGTTGTCATACTAGTTTCATTTGTGAGGCCGAAAAATACAAAGAAGCACCATTCTCTTCCGCACAACCTGATGCACAGGTTACCGTGGTGTGTGCAGTGAATCTTGGAAATGGAAACATATGCCTAAACATTTTGGACCATGTAATCCTCCCTCCTCCACCATCTGATGGAACTGGTGGGTGGGCACAGGGCAGGTTTTCACACTATGTCTATAAGTTGCTCCAAAGGTCCTCTCTGACGATTGTGAGACTTGGATAGAGATTGAAAGCTGATTTAAAGTGTCTAAGCTACAGAAAAAAAAAAAAAAAAAGAGGAGGTGGTTTCACCTAACATAAACTGGGGAAATTAGTGCTAAAAAGGCAAAACCAAGCCAAATTTTCAGGTTTTTTTTTTTTTTCTGCACAGTTAAAACAAATGAATCTAATCTGAGTTGGCCAAAACAAATTTTAACTAGAGGACTGGTACAAATAGCATGGAGATTCAGATAAGATAAATCCAGATAAGGTTAAAGTTATAATTAATTAAAAATTAATTACAACATTTGCATACAAATTTCCAGGCAGCAGGCAGGTGTGTGCGCACATACTTCTAATCTTAGTCTTAGAAAACTGAAGCATGACGATTGCCCACTACTTCAGAGCCAACTTGGAGTTTGTGTCAAAGCAATGTGTGTGTGTATACACATGTGTATGTGGAGCGATTTCCTTCCTGAATTGACTCAGTTAGTGTGGGCTTTTCCTGTACAGCCAATATTGTGAAGATTTGATTATGATGGAAGCTTACTCATTCACTCAAAAAATATACTTAGTACTTCCAGCATGTAGCATTTGATAATAGGCATCATATGTAATGTTTCTGTTTCGTTTAGAGGAGAGTTATTATAGAATTTTTCATTCTTCACAGTTTGATAAGTGAACAAAAAGAAATGGGTAAAACCCTTAGTCCTACAAGCGACTTCCAAAGAAAAATAAGGTTCATCTCCATCTTACACGAGAAACACTTTGAAGAATAGTTATCTGAAAGAGTCTAACACCAGACTGGTTTGGATGGTAATTGAGCCTGCCATTCTCTGGATGTGTGACCTTGGCCATTGAGTCTGCTATTCTCTGGATCCATGGCATTTGCCAAGAAATTCATTACTTTTAAGAAGGGATAATTCTGTTGAGTTTGATGAGCCCAAAGAAAATGATCAGTGCTGACAATGAGGACTGTGTTAATGGTTTGGTTGGCCTTGCAAGCATGAGAACCTGAGTGCAGTTTCCAGGACCCGCCCAAAAAAGGTGTAATAGTAATTATCCCAGCTGATGACTGAGGAACCACACCCAAGGTCCTCTGGCCTACACACACACACACACACACACACACACACACACACACACACATTTGCACATACCCACTTACACACATGTACCTAGGCAAACACACATGGGAATCTAGCCAGCTGTCCTCATCTAGTTCTGACTGTGAAAAAAAAATTTATTATGTGACCATTGAATGGCTTTAGAGAGGCCACTGGTGAGACAAATACATATTTAAATCATATATATCATTAAAACAACATTTAAAATATAGGATTCTGGCATGCAATCAGTGCTCTGACAAGAAGCTGAATGCTTCCTGGTTTTCAGATAACCAAAGACCCCAAAATTGGATGTGTGCATAAACCGAATGATGAAGATCTGGCTGAGCACATCATCTGCCAGACTTTTCCATTATAAACAGGACATCCAAAAATGATGCCCTTGAAAGATATTGAGTAATATTGACTCAAAGTCCATTGACTCACTGACTCTCAAGTCAAGAGATCACATAGCATCAAATAGCATATACCACAAAATTGGTAAGCACAGAATATTGAGGGAGAGAAACACTATATGTTGCATGTTACAGAAATGACACAAGTTACCACTGAACTAAGATTTAGATATGATTTATTATTGATGCTTTATATATAACATTGTATAACAAATTTCATTATTTGTTGCTGGAAATAGCCACCATTTATTATTATTATTATTATTAATACATTTTGGATCTTCATAATCTGAGCCAAGCTCACCAAGTCTTTTGAAACTCAGGTATTTCTCAGTGGCCTCACAAAATCAGCACACACACACACACACACACACACACACACACACACACACACACACACATATTTAGGAAAATAGAATCCACTCCTTGATATGAAAGGTTACAAAATCAAATCACAACTAGTATAAAAGTTACAGGAAGTGTTGGAGAATTTGTATCATGGTTTTCATTTCCCTGTCAGAATTTTTCAGACAAAATAAAGATGGAAAAGCACCCCAAAAAACATCATTCATAAACATATTAATGAGAATTTCATTCATAAGAGGCTACCATGATGTTTGTGCTTTTAATTAGTATAGCCTATGCTGTTTCTTAGATTAGCATGTCCCAGACTTCATGGTTTTGTTAATAGGAGGTGATTCTGTGCTTTGCTATGCGGGGAAAAGCTAATTTACAGAGGTGTTTTCAGGATGAGTCTTCCTCTCAGAGTACAATCAGTGATTGTGTAAATACCTTCCACATGTTTGGCCTTTCACAAGGATTTATAACTTTAACCCTCTTGTGATCACATGAAGCCACCATCATTACTAGGACTAGTTTACAAGTAGGGAAACTAAGAAAAATGAAGTTATGTTAATATACCATGTAATCACTCAGCAAAGGCTACTAACCTTTTTTGGATATTTATCAGCTTCTTAGCACATTGAGTAACAGCTCAAAATTCAATTCAGAGATTTCAGTGTTTGCTAAAGAGATACAAAAGAGAAACTACATCTTTCACTCTGAATTATTTAATTGAAGATAATCCATATTCCTTTCAGTATTTTGTTTCCTTATCTAGTTACCCATTTTCTTGCAAATCACTGAACTTCATACATCTGAACATTTAAGTCCATACCAACAGCGTTAGCATTTTGCTTCTTGCCTGTGAATGTTTGATTGCATTTCCCTATGACTCATTAGAATTTATCCTTAGAACTGACAAGGGGTTGTCAATACTTTGCTAAACCTCACAACGACTACTTTAAAACCAAAAGGCTGGAGGCATCTTTAGAAACAATTAAATAACTTGTCAAATAATCCTGCTCTCACTAAGCTTGGAGCCAAATCCAGTGTGTCCCTTCCTTCCCGAGAATGGTAGAAATCCAGCCATAAATACAATGCCGCCCAGGCAAATGAGATACTCTGGTCTCTGGGCTTCGGTCTCAGATAAATCACTTATACTCTGAGACATGGCTTCCCCATCTTCAAAATCAGCATCATCAATATCCCTGAACAAGAATTGAGTTAGAAAGAGCATTTTTGTTTCTAGTAAAGGCATTTTCATTTATAGTAAAATGAAAATATCACATTGACTATTGATGCATAAATAAGTCATAATTTAGTTATTTTTACCATCTGGTGAGAAATCCTCACGCAAACTTCCAAGTGATGGCCACATGCCCCTTCACTCCTTCTATCCCAGAGTTGAATGATTTTGCTAAAATATGCGGGACCAGAGGACCATTTCTTCTCCTAACATCATTAACCTAAAATTCCAAACACTTTAGTCAAGATTATCAATGTGTGTATGTTCTTGGCAAGTTTATAAGTAAAAGGATACAAAAACGCCAAGTGAGCCATCTATTTACCACCAATGAAAAGTATGCAAGCTTTTGTGTATATTTTCAGCTCTAACGGCCCTCTGTAGTTATTTCCTCCTAATGTCCTTTAAAATCTAGGCAAACAAGGAAACTCATTTCACCATTTAATTGTGCCTTCTGTTTTCTTTCTTCTTTGCTCAGCCTGCAAGCTTATTTTAAAATAATATTTATTATGTACACAATAAATATGAAAGGGTACACTATAGTAGGCCATGGGAATACAGCAGTTTACTGAATATCCCTGTCTCACAGGTATTTCATGTTTCTGTAAAAGGAGAAAATAAAGAATAAGAGAAATACCAGAAAAGAGAAATAGGCTGAGAGGAAGAATAGGGCTTCCAGGGTGTAGCACCGATGATATGTTAAGACAGGAATATCAGGCAAGATCTAACTTAGCTTTTGACTAAGTAGATAAACAAGATATCTTAGGGTTTCATTGCTGTGAAGAGATACCATAACAAAGGCAGCTCTTTAAAGGACAACATTTAATTGAGGCTGGCTTACAGCTTCAGAGGTTCAGTCAATTATCATCCTGGTGGGATTATGGCAGTGTGCAGGCAGACATGATGCTGATGGAGCCGAGAGTTCTACATCTTGAACCAAAGGCAACCAGGAGGAGACTGTCTTCTGCAGGCATCTGGGGAGAGGGTCTGAAAGACTACACTGGGTGGAGCTTGAGCACTAGGAGACTTCAAAGCCCACCTACCCCATGACACAAGGCCATACCTACTGCAAACATACCACACTTTCTAATAGTGCCACTTTCCATGGGCCAAACATTCAAACACATGAGGCTATGGGGGTCAAAACTCTTCAAATCTCTATGCAAGATAAGTAAGAAATTGTAAGAAGATGACATAAGGCAGAGGAAAGAGTCTCTCCAACGCCTTGAGGTGGCTGTTCTACAATGGACAAACCCAAGGAATAGTAGTGAAATTAGTGCAGATGGAGTGAGAGGATAGACTGAGAATAGAAGATAGGCACGGCCCCAATGGAGGAGCTAGAGAAAGTACCCAAGGAGCTAAAGGGAACTGCAACCCTATAGGTGGAACAACAATATGAACTAACCAGTACCCCGGAGCTCTTGTCTCTAGCTGCATATGTATCAAAAGATGGCCTAGTCGGCCATCACTGCAAAGAGAGGCCCATTGGACTTGCAAACTTTATATGCCCCAATACAGGGGAATGTCAGGGCCAAAAAGGGGGAGTGGGTGGGTAAGGGATTGTGGGGGTGGGTATGGGGGACTTTTGGGATAGCATTGGAAATGTAAACGAGGAAAATACCTAATTTAAAAAAAAAGAAGAAGAAGAAGAAGAAGATAGGCTTGGACAAGAACAGGCAGACAGACCATCTGTGCTTGTATATACTTGGGACTTAAGCTGTGTGCTGCAAGTAGACACGGCTGGTGTGGAAATGACCTTAGCATGGGTGTAGGGTGGTTAGTGCACATGCTAAGTGAAGGAAGGGCGATATGTGTGAGGTACTAGTGTAGAAATCCCCAGGGGAGGCTGACTGATGGTAATTACAGTAGCAGAGATCAGATGGGAGTCGTCAATGTGTCCTGAAGGTTAAGGTTATAAAATGGATAGATAGATGTTGTGAAAGAGAGAATAAACCTAATGATGACTTTGAGACTTTGGTATAAGCAACCTAATACACAGAGATGACAATATTATTGTTGTTGTAGAATTTGGCAAATGGATATTTATAGAAAGGTAAAAAATCAAGAGCTTGGATTTTGTTGTTTTGTTTTGTGTTGTTGTTGCTGTTGTTGTTTTTGTTTTGCCAGTTCTAGCTATTAGACATTGAATTGGAAAACTGGAATTTATAGCTTTGTATGTAAGCATGAGGCACATAGAAAAATAGATGGCATTAAAAGCATGATTCTGCACTGGTATCAATCCCCGGGGCATGTAAAATTTATAACCTTTATCTGATCAGAAGAAATCTGAAGAAACCAGGAAAGACAAAGACGATTCACTAGGCTAAGAAGATTATCTAGATTGAGGAAGCCAAGCACATGGAAGATGGGTGACAAAGAAGCTCAGGATGAGCCCTGCCAGATAATGTGACAATGTCCATCTCTGTGAGCATTAATGATGTACCTCAAGTTCAGCTATATAGACATTTCTTAGAATTATGAAGGCTCAGTTTAGTACTGATAGGAAGTACTAGAGTTGAAAGTATATTTAAATTTTAGTATATTTTAAAGAATAAAAGGAAAGGAAGCCAAGTATAACCTGTGCTTTCAAGGGGTTTATGTGAAGAAGACATATTTTTTGTGTTTAATTTCATTTCTTTGAGGGGGGTGGTACTTAGAAATTAAGCTATCTGATACCAAAACTGTGTAAGGACTATTTGTGATGAACTGAGGGGCTTTCAGAACCCCTTAGTCTATTGACACATAGTTGAGGGGAACTATCCTGAGTGCTGTAGGATCTTCAACAGCATTCCTGGCCCTTACATGTCAGCAGCATCTACTAGCTGAAGTAATTGAAAACACCTTTAGACACTCCCAAATATCCTTTAAAGAACAAAACTGCCCGCAGGTTAGAGCCACTGGTGTATATAGTGGTTAGGGGAAGCTGCCTGTAGAGTGAAAACCAAATCACTGCAGAATCAAAATTGAAGGAAAAGAAGGGGAGTAGAAGACTGTTCTGTGTATACACTGCAATTTCTAAAACCTAAAGGAGAAATCTAGGACTGGTAATATATCTGATCCCCCAGAATGCACAATTACGAAGTTCAGCATGGTTGCATGAATAGTTGGAGAGTGGGAGACTGATGGCTAGCTGAAGCTCAATGACCAGCTAGTCTAGCCTGCATGGGACAAATCGTGTCTCATAAATGAGGTGACAGCTCCTGAGGGAACAACACCCAAGGTTCCTCTCCTATATCTGCAATCACAGGAACATATCCACACACGGTAAAATGAAACAGCAATATACTGATTAGAAAGACAGGGAAGCAGAAACTCTCTGTGATCAAGGAGAATGCAGGTGGCTGCAACCAGAGCAGGTAGTGGGGACAGTCTCTCAAAATAGAAGCATCAGAAATGGGAAGTATTAGGGTGGAGAAAGGATAGGCAGTCTGGAAGTAGCAAATGAGTGGGCAAGAAGGAAGAACTCCTAGCTTACCTCCAGCAGTAAAAAATAGCATAGGACAGGGCATTGTAACTAAGAGAGGGAGATGTTAAGAAAGAGCTAGGTTCAGAAACACTGAGCAATACAATTGAGGACAAAGACATTTTGCTGATGATTTGAGGCACCATAGGAGAGGTTTTGTTTTTTTTTGGTTTTTGTTTTTTTGGGTTTTTTTTTTTTTTTAGTTGACATGGATAGGAGATGAGTACATGCCCAGACTCCAATAAGGGTTGTCATCCAGGAGGCAAGGGTGACTTGGAATTAGGGACATCCTCTGGTGATTGGCTTCAGGAGAGGCAAAGGACACAATATAAAACAGAATACTTTAATCAACAAAGTGGCTGAGTAAAAATTCTTTAAGTTTATCCACTTATTCATACACTTAAACATCTATGTCATGTCTGAAATCTTTCTTTAAGGCCCTGAGGCATAGAAAATAATAGGGTTATGTAATAGAGCTAGAATAGAGAAATGCAAAACCAAGCCTACAATTACAAAGCTAGTTGGCAGCAACACATAAAACATACATTCTTAGGGAATATTATTTACTTTCTAAAATAAAAAGGCAGGCATGGTAGTATGTACCAATAAAGACACACCTATAAGGCCAAAACAGGAACATTACAAACTTGATGACAGCCCAGGATTCGTACCAAAAGCCCACATCAAAAAGTCAAATCAAAGTTAACTAGAACAAAACATTGCCTTGATGGTTTTCATCCATAATATAAGTAGAGCCTCCAAAAACCTTTCCAATTCCAAAATCGAAATTGGGGGGTTTCTATCAGGCAGGTCATAAAAAGAGTTTCACTAGCTGAGCTCTTGGTAACATAAGGTGTGGCATTTGGTCCAGAAATGAGATCTTCTTCAGCTGCTTTTCTGTCATAACCAGAGGAAGTAAATGCTGAAAGAGATGGCTTTGAAAGGAAGCATATTCTTGCATCTAATAATTTCATAGTGAAGGATGTACGAGTGAGTGGCATTCTTGTACCATGGTGTGTGTTCATGTGGAGGACAAATGTCAACCTTTGGGAGTCAATTCTCACCTTCTACCTTGTTGAGGCTGGGTCTCTTGTTTTTGCCTTTTTAAAGTATCCCCTGGCTAACTGACCTGTGAGCCTCCAGCTGATTCTACCTCTACTAGCTCCATTGCAAAGGAAGTACTGGGGTTGCAAATGTGTGTCCCTTTGTCTGGCTTTTTCTCTCAGGGTCCTGGAATTAAGCTTGGGTTGTCAAAAAAACAAAACAAAACAAAACAAAACAAAACAAAGCTTAAGTTTCATTTCTCAAACTTCTTCAGCTTTTGTCTGCTGATTCATCTCCCTAGCCCCATTGGCATTATTAAAACAACAACAACAAAATTCAAAGATTTAAGGATGTAACTTACATGCAAATATACAATAGGACAGAATGTCAATACTTTTATTTATTTTAGTAGATGCTGATGAGATGTAAAATTCATTCAGAGAATGATCTGGAGAACAGATCTTGTGTGTGCAAACACATTCACATAGCTATATGCACTTGAGAACTCTACAATAGCTTTCTGATTAGAGACAAAAACACCTTCACATTCTACAGGATAGAATGTGATAGGATAGACATGACATTAGTTAATACTATGTAGTATTAATACTCATCTACCTGGAAATAGTTCATAGAGTCACACAAATGTAGTATTTGGGTCTGTTTCTTCTAAGAGTGGAAATCAATTACATCTAGAAAAAAAAAAACTTGCATTGCTGTAGCCTGAGATTATTCTTTCTTCTATGTTTATGTAGTTTAACCTCTACCCCTACTGCACAACAGTGTAACCAACTCAAGAGAGGTTCATTAAAGCAGCACAGACAGATCATGGTATCAGATAGTTCCCAAAAGGTCAAGGAGACACATCTGTTACTTCACCAGAACGTTACTTGGCACTATTGCACACATTCAACGTTTCTATTGCTTTTTCTTGACAATACGCAATGTACCTTGGGAATCTCCTGGGAATCCTCATATTTGGCATCATCTCTCAACTCTCCAAGTCACTTCTGTAGTGTTTCTCATTTATATTTCCCCAAGTGTTTATCCCTTCCCTCTTTTGCTCTCAGTATCCATGACTTCTTGGCAAAAGCTACAACAGTGAAGGTAGAAGTCACATGGTCTCTCTTACAGCTTTCATCCTTGTCTCTACATCAATCCATGTCAGTCCTGATGGGACAGGGGATTGCTCCACAGAGCGGTGGCACAGTGGTTAGCCTGTGAACGTAAGAGGGAATCTGTTCCAGTTCCAGCATGGGAGGCTTCATCCATCACCGACAAGTACCAATTCCCCTATTTTCTATTCCTTCCTATTTTTTCCCCACTTTCAGTGTAATTAGACTCAGGAGGACTTGAGATTTGTCTTCAAATATTTGAAAGTCTGTCACATGGAAGACAAATGAGACCAGCCCTGTCTTGTTCCCTGCAGTAGAACTAAGAGCAATTCAGTAAAAAGTGTAGGAAGACATTTTTTCCTTTATAGGGGAACATAGTTTCCACAGAAATTACCAAAATTGGCATGAGCTTTTAGCGAACCTTAAAGGCTTTTGGAAATTTTGATCCATTGTCTCCATTGAAATATATCTATACAGGTATGTAGGATGAAACTTCTTTTTCGATCTCTTTCTTTCTTCATTCTTTCCTTATCCCCTTCTTTCTTTTTAAATGTGTTTCCTGTCTGTACTTACACCAGACTTCTTCTTTCCTTTGAGACTAAGATTCTTGGTTCTTACCACTCAATGAATTGTCATCAGCCAGTCTAGGGTTGAATACAGTGTTTTAGAAAAGAGGAGAAAGAAAACAGATTGGGTTTAGTGAGCTAGAGGGACTCAGCTGAAACTTCACAGCGATGATCAGCAAATAAGCACAGATCACCTGCAGACCACCAAACCTGGTTGTGTGGCAAAAAGATGTTATTCTGGATATGAAAAACTGAATTTCATATGATTCTATGAAACTATACCACCACCCTTCACACACAACACACACACACACAAACACACACACACACACACACACACACACACACACACACACACACACACACACAGCCTCTGAAAACTGGAAGTGCTATCCTTCACTTGTGAGCCATGCAAAAGGAGGTTAAACCTAGCCTGGGGGGCAACACTTCTCCAATACCAACCCTTGCCTCCCATTACAGACCTCAACGAGGAATGACTTGTCCCGATCTCAGAACAACATCCACCAGAAGAGATGGGCAGGCTCAGAGTTTATGCAAATTGGGAAGGAAGATGGCTTAATCTGAAGTGTCAGGTCTTCATGATTTTATTTCAATGAGCAGGTGTTATGCCACTGCTATTGCAGTTTTCTTCTTTTCCTTTCTGTTTCTTAAAAAAAAAAAAGAAAGAAAGAAAGAAAAGAAAGAAAGAAAACAAAACAAAACAAAAACACTAGGTCTCTCTGTGCTGCCCAGGCTTGTTTCATTGCCTGAACTCAAGTCATCTGTCTGCCTCTGCTTCCTCGCAGCAGGGAACACAGATACAGGTGCTCACTAGTGTGCTTGGCCACTGGGCAGTTTTAGAAAATTGTTTGAGGGGTTTGACAGTACACATCAGTAGTAGAACATATATTTTTAGCCTGTGTGAAGTCCTGGACTCAATTTGAACTGATGCCAACATAAAAATAAAGAGGTTTGGTTGGGAATCTGAACACCATGAGGGAAATCACAATCTTTTGCAAACTCAAGGAAGCAGGACACAGACTTACACTTGTTAGCATGGCTGGTAGTAGCCTTCGCCATTGTCAGTGACAGCTTCCCTGGGATAAACTTCGTGGTCTGCCTCTCAATAAAGCTTGACTGCTCAGTCACCACGTTATTGCCTTGTAAAACCAGAGCATCCTCTTCCATTATTATCCATTTTGGGCTTAAAGTACAATAGATTACCATAAAAACTCTCTTTATAAGATATGCTTAAAGATTATTTCCCAGTCCGTTTGGTAGCACTTATGTTAATACCATCAATGCTGGTCCCTAAAAGGCAGTAATAGAAAATTTCAGCCGCACTTACAAAATCTCCTCAAAGGAAAGTTCTGGAGACAGCTTTTCATTTTGTAGGAACCAATAGAAAAAGGAGTTCTGAGGTACTTAACTGCCTCTTTCCCTACTTGTCTCAATATGTGAGGCTTCATCCATCACTGACGGCTACCAATTCCCTTCTTTCTCTTTCTAGACTGTTTTTTTTTCAATATAATTAGACTCATGGGGACTAGATATTTGTCTTCAAATATTTGAAAATCTGTCACATGGAAGAAGGATTAGACTTGTTCTGTCTGGTCCCAATGCTAGCTAGAACTAGAGCCAATTTTGTAAATTCTAAAGAGAGCCTGTTCCCCCCACTCCTTCTTTTATAGTAAGCATAATTTTCACAGAGCTGTCCAAAACTGGGACTAACTTTCTTAGAATTGCAAGTCATTGAAGTTGGCCAGGCAGATGCCAGATCACTATGTGGAGATAATTTTGCAAATAAAATGCAAGCATCCTAAGGTAGTTCAACCACTTTTTCTATGGCTCCATGAGCTATTGTACCACTGAGCATTGTGTGATGTAATAATATTCATTATGGCTCCATTATTTGATGGTCTCCTGTTGCCAAGTGGTCCGTATGTTTTCAATTAACCCCCGCAACAGCATTAAGGTTTACACTATTCTATACTATTTATAGTGCTAGTATATAAATAGTATAATTGATAATAGGGTCTGAGATATTAGGTGGCCTGCTAAATTGAAGATACACAGACAGTAAAGCAAAGAGTGTGGATTAGAATCCAGGTGTACCTGATACAGCCTCTTTAAGAAGCTGCTTCTTTGTGGAGGTGAAATATAATGAGCTTTTAGGACCTCATTGGTATTCATCTGTGGCTTTTACTCTAAAGCAGATAAGAGTAAAAAAATATGGAATCTGAACATAATGCCTTACAGCAGTGACATTGAATCCATCAGCGTGCAAACATGTAGAAAGTGTGCTCAGCAAAACAGAACGGCCTGTGATCCTGTTCAATGTGTCACTTGTTATACAGAACCTTAAGAGTCCACTATAGACTCACTATGGAATATTTAGGATTAATGTGTGTACAATTAAAAATTAAGTACAGACTATTACCAGATATAATAAATAATGTGACCGCAATTACCTCTAAGAAGTAAAATGAACTAAACTGAATATATATATATATATATATATACACACACATACATATATATGTGTGTGTGTGTGTGTGTGTGTGTGTCTGTATGTAAAATGTATAGTAATTTTAAAAAGTAGGGTAAGTAGGGAAAGAAAAGAAATAGGCAGAAGAGAGTCAGGGAAGGGAACATATGTAACAAAGTATAAAGAAGATGTCATGCTGAAACCTATTACTATATAAGAAAGTAAACAAGTAATAGGAAGATGTAGAGAGCTTGGAGTTATAGCTCAGTCAGTAGAGTACTTACTTAGGCTTCACGAAGCACCCAGTTTGATTGCTCAGCACCATATACTTTTCCACCTATAGTCCCAGTACTCAAGAAGTAGAGAAAGACCAGAATTTCTAGGTAAGGTACATGTTGAGTGCCAACGTGGACTACATGAGATCCTGTCTCAAAAGAAAAAAGAAGAGCTATGATCAGAGCATGAAGAACAGCAATGGCTGAAATGAGCAACGCAGTTATTACTTTATGATACTTTATTTCAGATATATTTCTTGATGTCTGACATGGTCTCTTTCAACATTTGTTATCCAGTTATGGCAATTAGAACAGGAAATCTTTATGCCAGTTTAAGTACTTCATAGCTCCTAATCCCAAAGCCAATTACAACCAAAACAGGAAAAGAACAGACTGTAGACCTGCAAAGGTAAGAGCACAGAAGACAGATGAAAATGGGAAGACTTTGAGCTGAATGGAGAGCTGGGCTGACACAGAAGAGAGCAGCACCCTGAATCTGGAGGTCTTGGCAACAGACACCATGCTGTGTGCTATTGCCCTTCAAGCAGAATACTTTGTTTTGCAGAATCTTAAGTCAACAAACAGTAGTGGCAGAGTTTAGTTTCAAAAGAAGTGCTTCCATGATCAGACCCCATCAGAGTGACAACAGATCTCTACAGCAAGGAAACTGCCCCAACCCCTCCCCTCCTGGTCTCCTGCAGTGTTCCCAAGCAGGAATATAGAGCTCCATCATGAGAAAGTGAACAAACACAAGGGAAAGAGCTTAGAGTGCTGGCATGTCGATTCCTTATGGCAAGGATAATCTGATCACCCTGGAAGAAGATTCCCATTGACAAGCAGAGTCCATCTGGTCAACCCAGGTGAGGATTCCTATTGACAAGCTAGGTCCATCAAGGACTTTGTGATTGGTTTTGTTTTGCTTCTTTGTCATTCCACTTCAAATAGGGAAAGAAAGTCCACTGTAACCAGATATTCGAGGAAAGTCTCTAATATAAAAAGATAACAGAATTCTAAAGAACCAAGTAGGAGAAAACAAAGGGGTAAAAATAATAAGGGAAGAAGAAATTAAGAGTAACAGTAAAAGCAAAGGAGACAGGTGCTAATGCCTGCCTAATTTGCAGAAACCATCCTTAGCATACTATAAACCAACTGTGCTAGCACACACCTGTAATCCTAGCTCCCAGGAAGAAGAGGCAAGCAATTAAGTTCAAATTATTCTTGGGCTATACAGCAAGCCTGGGCTACATGGAATCCTACCAAATGATCTTAACCCATCTGTGACTGATTTCTTATAGGGATATAAAATATATCTATAAAAAACAACAACGAAATATTTAATTATTGTTGTTGTTCAAAGAATCAAAAAGTATTTAGAAAACCTAAAAATCAAATCAAATTGACACTTAAAATAATTGTGTAGACATATGTGTAGTATCAATTTAATGGTTGGGAAAATCTTGCCCAAAGTGAACAAAGATACAAAGATAGATAAATTGATAAGATACTATATATATATATATATATAATTAAGTGACTTAGTTATTTTTCTATTGCTGTGGTAAAACACCATAACCACCACAACTTCTAGAAGACAGGTTTTTAGCTTAAGCATCCACAGGGATGAAAGAAGGTCATGGCTGGAGAGCATGGCAACAAGCAGCAGGCAGCAGGCAGCAGGCAGCCATGGCAGCCGTGGCAACTGAATGCTGAGAGCTCATATCTTGAATCACAAGCATAAAGGAGAGAGAATTGAGAATGTCATAAGGTTTATAAACCCACAACAGCATCAATAGGGGACCAAATCTTCCACTACAGAAGACTATGAGGGACATCTCATGCAACCCACTATGCTAAGTAATCAAATCTAGACATATATTTTTTAAGAGGAAATAAAGAAGTAGGAGAGGGGATTCCAACACTAAAAATAGCAACAAGAAAAGAAACAAAACACCCAAATTTCAGATGGTGAGGGAGACTCAGGAAGCTAGCTTCCCTGTTGAGGTGCTTAATCTTATTTGAAAAAAAATATCGAATATGAGTCTTTTCTGTCAAATACTATGAAAATTGTGTTTTGGACAAGGAATGAAAATTTGTTCCCCGCTACCTTGTAAGACTGTTATGCAAATGTTTCAATCCTCCCCACCCAGTAAAACCTTTGTTTACACAAAGGCCTATGGTTAGGTTCTAAGAATTTAATGGCTTTGAGCTATGCCCATTTTGATCTTGGAGCTGTGACCCCTTTCTCTTTCTTCCATTTCCTGTGTACCAATTCTTTTCAAACTAGTTAATTGGATAAGATTTTGTAAAATATGGTGGGTAGAAATGTAGGGATATCTAGGAGAATCCAGAGTGGCCATGACCAGACTGAGCTGGGCCATTCGGAGAGATGGAGAGAGGAAGGAAAAGGAGAGAGAAGACAACCTGGTGCAGAAGCCAGGAAGCCAAAGGTACCAAAGGGGCAGGTAACCAAAATGTCTAGATTAAATAGGGAAGAGGCTCTGGGGAAGGGCATCCAACCTCTGGAGGCTGTGTCTGCTTTAATATGTTAAATATGCACCTAGTCATTTGTCCTGGAGTGGAAACTTAACATATACACCAATTGATGAATGGATAAATAACATGATCTATACCTACAATGGAATTTCAGCCACTAAGAAAAACGAAATTATCTCTTGGAAGAAAATGAATGAAATCGGAGGTCATCATGTAAAAATAATCCAAACCCAGAAAGACAAATACTGAACTTTTTTTCTCATATGTGGAATATCATATACACATCTCTATCAGTGATTTTACACAGGGGCTGTATTCACCCACAGTGTATAAGGATCCCTTTTCCTCATATCCAAGCATACACATATCATATCAAATCATACCACATTACATGAAAATATAAGTGGGACCACATGGGAAGAGGAAGGTGATGAGACAGGCTGACTCCATGATAGGCTTCAAACTGGCAGTTCAGGAGACTAGGCCTAAATCTGTTTCCAAGAACTGGGCAAGACCCAGCAGGTCCAGGCCTCAGAAGCTGCCCTGACACCTGGCCTGAGGTAAGGTCAATAAGTCAGCAGTAGTTTCCAGACTTCCCCAGCAACAGTTTCCAGACTTCCCCAGCAATAGTTCTCGAATGTCCCTAGAGACAGAGTCAATGATAGAGGTCACCTACCCCTCCCCAGAATTCCCCTAATGTGTTTTAAATCTGGCCTGCCAGCTAACTTGGGAGTCTCCATCTTGGAATGGAAGACTCCAGCATGCTGGACTTCTGCAGAATAAAACACTCTTTGCTTTTACATACTACTTGTGTCCAGAATATCAGTCTTCAGTGTGAGGAGAAAGAAGGATGAGAGAAGAATGGAGGAAGAGAAAGAGGGAAGGAGGGAGGGAGAGGAAGGGAGGGAGGGAGGGAGGGAGGGAGGAGGGAGGGAGGGAGGGAGGGAGGAGGGAGGGAGGGAGAGAGAGAGAGAGAGAGAGAGAGAGAGAGAAAGATGTTGAAACTGTTTTCCTTCGAAATTTAAGAAAAAGTAGGGTAAATTCAGATGCAACCATGATTAAACTCTCGTGTATCACACCCAAAAGACGGCAAAACAGGAGAAGGGAGAAGGCTGGAAGACTTTCAGTGGGCGAAAGAGACAGTGGGGTAGAGTAATAGGTGGGGAATATTCTCAAAAGTAATTATAAACATGTGTGAGTTGTCAAAAGCATTAGCAAGTGTAACTACCCCACCCTCAGCCTGAAACCTGTTAGCTCAGGTTTCACTGTTGGCTTCAGGGTGGAGCCTGCCACCCTATCGTTCTGCCACTCCCACTTCTACTGCATGTTATTCTGTTCTGGAGCTATCACGTGGCCACCTGCAACCTTACTCCAAGATGATTTGGTGGGAAACGGCCCCTTCCCCTGCTTCATAACCCAGTGTCGGAAATAGTAAAATCGAACCTTGATCAGACTGTTGTCTTGGTTCTCTCTCGCGCGCACACCGCCTAAACCCCCGCGCGCGCGAGCGTCTTCTCTTCCAGGTTTCCAAGATGCCTTTCCAAACTAGAACCCTGGCATGTGAGCCGCTGGCTGGACGCAAGAACTATTTCATATTGTTGCTGGTAATGTAATGCCAGTCATTGACACAGAAAAATAGGTTGACTCAGAGCAAGGTCATGCTGATCACATATTCTGTTATATAATATATGAGATTTGGTAAGCTTAAGAAATATCATAAAGTTTTATATAGGATCTATCCAATTAAATATCAAAATGAACTGTTATGCCTAAAATGGCTTGAGTCAGCACTGACCACTGGGCAGCACTTCCTGCAGCCACATATGAGCTCATTTTATTTTTTTTTTGTAATTTTAGTCTTCAAAAACTGACAAAGAAAGATGTTTAGTATCATAGCTCAGTTCCCAAATTCTGAACTATGTCTCTGAAGAATCACTATTAGGGTGTGCATTCAAAAAACCATTCTTGTCTGAGGAGGATTGGTGTTTGTGTGGTTTGTGACGGCAAGTCCTGGACCCCAACAATAAGCATTAAATTTTAACCCTTAACATTTATGTCGTGTAACTTTTAAGATTAAAAACATATATTTTATCTTAACAAACAAAAGGTAGTTAAAGGAAAGGAAGAACTACAGCATACTCAGTAGAGTATGGTCTGAAAAAGAAAGAGAAATACACAGCAGGGGTAATTCCTGTTAGAACATCATGGAGATCTGAGTGAGAAATATCTCCCCATAAGCTTTCTTATTTGAATATTTGTTCCCTAGTGGATGGCACTGTTTAGGGACGTTGTGGAACCTTTAGCAGGAAGTATATTACTGGTGTGGAGCTTTGTGGGTGTATAGCCATGTCCCACATCCTGTTGTCTTTCTCTCTACTTCCTGTTTGTGAATGAAAATATGATCATCAGACAGCTTCCTGCTCTCATTAGTATCCCTCCATTGACTGTTGTCAAGCCTTCCTCACCACTATGGAGTCTATTCCTCTGAAACCTTAGCAATAGTAAACCTCCTTCTCCCCTGAGTGTTTAGATTGTGTTATGACAAGAACAGAAAAGCCAGTGATGCAAATGTCACACTGAAATGAAATGCCCTTAGCAACACCTGTTTGTTCACTTTAAACTGTAGGATGAAGGGTGAAAGACATGTCACCCATTATAAATATCCATACATCTAGAATTTTCTAGTGAGGCTAAAACTTAGCTATGTTATGCTCTTTACATTGATATTTTCACAGTCCTCCCACCAGATATAGAGCTGCAATTAAAATTATAATCATCCTCAACTTACATGGTATTCTTTTGGATTATAACACGCTTTAAACTTAATTAAAAATATATTTTGGGTAGGTGCTTTTGTCTGACACCTTGGAGATTCAATCTAAGTCAGATCAGGGATGTAACCTTACATCTGGCTGTGGGAGATGAGGCAGGTCACAGCTGAAGTAGCTGCAAGATAAGTTATCTAAAATTACATGAAACCATAAAGCAGAAACACAAGCAAGCAAGTATCAAATCATAGATCATAAATCTCTGGTCTGGATTAAAAGATTAAAAACAAAAACAAAACCAAAAACATACCTTTCAAGGCCTGAAGCTAAACACCTCAGAAACAGGAGCGATGCAAGCATCATATCATTCAATCAAATCAGCCCATCTTTTGCACAGTGTGCATTTTTGGCAATGCAAAGTGAATATGAAACAAATTCCTTGATTTCAATGAGCAAGGAGTCTAGTTGGTGAAATGAAATGAACATGTATGAAATACATCTCTCTCACACACACACACACACACACACACACGCACACACACACAAGATTTGTAAACTCTAATGACTGGACGCATGCTCTGATTAATGTTGATTGTCAACAGATTGCATTGACGAAGAGACTTCTCTCTGGCTGGACCTGTAACGGTATCTCCTGGGAAGTTAATTGATCTTAAAAGACCTTCTCCAGATATGGGTAACAATTCCACAAGTAAGGAGGCACAGAGTACAGGATGTAGCTTTTGCCTGCCTGCTTGCCCTTGTGCACTATAGCTGGCTGCATCTACTTTGTGGCTGCTATTATAACTGCCATTCTTCCTGGATACCAAGGCCCAGTTTCTTCAGCTTTCGAACATGGACTAGAATCTTGAAACTTTTGATGAATTCTCTAGACCTTCAGAATTGGATTGAGAATATACTTTTAAAATTTTTTTCCATTATTATGTGTATGTGTATAAGTGTGTGTACGTGTTGTATATTAAGTGAATAGGGCATTTTCTTAATTAGTGAATTAGGACCCAGACCATTGTGAGTGGTGTCACTCCTGGGCTGGTGGTTCTTGGTTCTATAAGAAAGCTGGCTGGGCAAGCCAGAGGAAGCAAGTCAGTAAGCAGCACAGGGGAGGTTGTGTCAGTTCCTACCCAAAGGTTCCTCCCCTCTTTGAGGTTCTGCTCTGACTTTCTTCAATGTTGAACTATGTTGCAGAAGTATAAACCACGTAAACTCTTCCTTTCCAACTTGCTGTGGTCATGGTGCTTTATCACAGCAATAGTAACCATAAGACACCTGGCAAAACATGGTCTCTGAAGCAGTAATGGCATACACGTCATGGGAGTAACTACCTGCCTTTTGAGACACTCTAAATCTTGCTCTATGAGATGGAATCCATATCTGATACAAAGGAACCAAAATCCCGGGGTTAGAAAGGAGGAAATCAACACATTGATTCTGCTAGGTGAACATAGAACTAAAAGGACTCTTAATTACTATTGTTATACCAGTAGATCAGAACATCTCTTAACCCTCATCAGAGAAATTTATCTTTGCAAGTAGATGGTCATCAACACAAAGACCCATGACTGGTCAGAACACAGACAATAAGAAACTGGAGTACTCAGCCCTAAATGGGACATGTATAGTACATATTTCTCATCAAGGCCCAGAGATGTTCAAAGAAAGAGGGTAGAAGCATTTTAAGAGCAAAGAGTGGTCAGTCATCTCAAGGACACTTTTTTTTTTCAGACACAACAGTAAAGCTGCACATATGAACTTATGATGATTGTGACAGCAAGCATGAGACCTACATAAGCTCCAGCCAGACAAAAATCCCAGAATAGGTGGGAATGAAGGGGATGGGCAGGAAATCACATCAGGAACTTAAGATCCAATGGCATTTGACAGCTGCCAGCAAAACAAGAGTCAGTTTTATTTAGTCATGTGACCTCCTGTTAGGTCAATCATATGCGAGTCTAGACCCTACTCCCAAGCCTAGCCGGGCAACAGAAACTGAACTCAATATACAAAGAAATAATAGAAGAAGACAAATCTCAAAGACTGTTCGAAAGGAGCTAATTATGTATGAAAGCAAGGAGGGGGCCCAGAGGAAGGGTTGGTGGGGTGAATAGAAGCTGGAAATTGGGTAATTATAATATCAAAAATAATTATAATAATAAAGAATGAAATATAATATTGTTTAAAATATCAAAACAAAGTCAGTACTACCACCATATCACAACCACCACCACCAGCAGCAGCAGCAACAACAACAACTACAACAATGCTCAGGTGGAAATATCATACTGTAGTGGGGAAGAAGCGACTCCAGATTTTGTATCCTGTTCTATCCGCTTTTTACTGGGAGACTAAATCTACATCAGTCTTCTCATCCTCAGCTGTCACCGAGTAAAATTATATGTCAATATTGCCTTACTTCTCAGTTTATTTAATTAGAACAGGAATTTTTAATGTGCCAATCATCTGCTGGTGTAATTATTGCCCACTGTGCATACAGCTGGGTTCAGAAGGATGGAGCAGAGAGCACCAGTCCAAGGGATGGGCCATTAGTTCTAAAGAAAAAAGAGAAACAAACTAGGTTCCTAATGAGTGTCACTGCTGTAAGGCCATGGGGGTATTTCTACTGGCCTTGTCTCCACTTCCCTAAGATTGATGGCTGGAAGAAATCATGGAGACCCGAGGAAGTGAACTGAGGTAGCTCCAACTTCATAATCAAGCATGCTGACCAAAGGGAAGGAGAGAGACTTTCTTCTGACCAATTCAGTGTCTTCTTTCTTGTCCTCCAGCAAAACTACAAAACTAAGAATGGCTTACAGCTATATTAAAAAAAAGAAGAAGTAAATTCCCATCAGATTAAAAGTATCCAGACCCTAAACCAAGCCAAATAAAAGATCAACTAGATTAACTTTACATTTTATTTATTTGCAAGTATGTTGGACCTGTGTATGTGTGCATGTGTGCGTGTGTGTGTGTTTGTGTCTGTGTGTGCACTTGTATGTGTGGGTAAATTCACCAGTATAAGGACGCATGTGGAGGCTAGAGATAGAGTGACGTACAGCATCCTCCTCAATTGTTTCCACCTTGCTTTCTGAGTCTGAATCTCTCACTGTATCTGGTGCTCATGTTTAGTTTGACTGGCTGACCAGTGAGTCTGAGTATCTTTCTTTCCTCTCTCCATCTTTCTGGAGGTAGGGATGAGGGGTGTGCACTGAAATGTCTGCCGTTTACGTGGGTGCTGAGAATCCAGATTCAGAGCTTCCTGCTCGCATGACAGGTCTCTTTACTCACTGATTCATCTCTCCAGCCCCAAGATTAATTTTTCATTACTCCGCTAGTCTATAAATACAGTAGATTCAGATTGCTGTCCTGTCACATCAAGTATAAGATATTTTCAAAAATTAGTCAAGTGATAATTAGTCAAGTGGTAAAATTAAGTGGGTTCATGTAGTTCTCAATCTGACAGGAGATAATTGGTACAGAGGAAAGCATCCTTAGTCAGCCAGAAGTACTTAGGATTTGTTGATATTTTTCTGAGACTTACTTTAACTTCAGGTGCCCATGTCCAGATTTTCTTTGTATCATTCCCAAGGCAAGAAATCTTATTTGGAAACAATCCCTTCAAGGCTTATTGGGTACTTTTAACATATTTATACAGCATGTCCAGGGGCATCAAATGTAAATAAGATTCTGGATAGAACTCTCAAAACTTGTACAAGAAGTTTCTGCAGTGGTAAACCTATTATTCTTGTGATTCTTATTACTGGCTGGCAATTAATGTTGCAATTACTAGGTTTTAGGTGTCAAAGGGGAAATAGGCTAGCAGAAGGAGCTGTTTTCTAACCATTGTGAGTCCTTAACAGATGGTAGGCAGAATCCAACATACAAACTCTCTGAGAAAGGGTGAACCCTAAAGGAGGTCAAAATTGAGGCAAGGATGACAAGCCACAGACAAAATCCCCAGCCAGAGAAAGAAGTACGCTGGTCCCCATCTACTTTAGTGACAGCTCAGTAGGACTAGATTAGAGCAGGGGACTGAAGGTCACATCACGGTAAAGGAAGAAGTATGAGGGAAAAGTGAATTCTGGAAAGACAAGAGACATAATATGACAGACCAAAATCTCTAGCATTTAGGATAAGCAATTAACTCTCAATTTAAATTAAAGAGAACTCAATAGCAAGAAAAGAACTAACCTCACACACTCAAAATGAAATCTGAGTTTAAAAGTTCCATTCACTATAGCTACAACAAAATAAAAGAGAGAGAGAGAGCGAGAGAGAGAGAGAGAGAGAGAGAGAGAGAGAGAGAGAGAGGTGGAATTGCAAATTACACAACACTGATTGAAATTTCTGAGATAATATTGTTGAAATGTCCAAAGCACTACATGAGTATGTTGTGTATCTTTTCTTGGGGAAATGTAAAAGGATGTCTATTTGTTAGGCTTTGAGAAGGTGTAGATGAAAGAGCAGTGTGAGAGGACACTGAGTTTAATTTTCTATCAGTAAGAGATTTATCAGTACAGCAGCAAGAATGGTGGGGCCCTCAGTAAGAAGTTAGACAAAGTGATGTGTCTATTCTTGAAGGTTCCAGAGAAAGAAGTATTGTACTGAAAGAAGGAGACTTAGCTAATATGTGACCTATGTTGTGTGTCAGAGAGCAGTAAATCAGGGCAGACGTGACAGGCTAAGTGACAAAGTCACTCTTTCTCTGAGTTCAGAAATGGGCTAGATGAATATGTGACCTGAAGTCAGGCTGCCCTGGACCCAAGGCAGTAAGGACTTAGGTATTATTCCATACCTGCTCGTAGCCTTCTTTGCTGAGGGCTTAGATGGTCTAGGTGCTTGAACTGCATTTACATCAGATTGAGCACCAACAAAAACAGACAAAGAAAGAAAGAAAAGAAGGAAGGAAGGAAAAGGGGGGGAAGATAAGGAAAGGGAAAGAAGTAGTTTCTGTGAGTCTAGTGTGGCAAACTAATGAATTTCCTAGGATTGGGTATTGAAGCAATGAGTGAAGGATTACTCACAGGAACACAGCTTGCTCAAAGGCAGGGGGCATCAACAAAAGTCCTACCCAAGCATGACTAATGACTCAAGGAAGCTGCTCTGTTAAAGAGTCCTTACCCCTAACAACTCTCTCCAAAGATTACCTACTGTTGTGGGAGTTGGAGGTTGTGTAGGACAGGAGAATGGCAAGGTCAATAGCTGGGTGCTAGTGACCTTGGCATGTTTTATGTAAGTAATGTTAACAACACCAGTACCATACACACACACCTAGCCACCACTGTAGTTTTCTACATATTTTACTTGTATGACTGAAGGCCAGAACAAAGAAAAAGTAAAATCACAAAGACCTTGAAGAGCTAAAACAGACTGGAATATAAAAAACAAAGCTGTAGGTGATACATGCTCTCATTTGAAAACACAGTACAAAGCTGAACTCACCCTAACAGCATAGCATTCACATAAGGAAAGACAGACAGATGCATGAACAGAAAAGGAAGAGGTTCAAGGATAAATCCATGTGTTTACATCCTTGATGTTTTTTTTCTTTTTACAAAGATGCCAAAACCATAAGGACACCCTTATAAATAAATGCTGTTAGGAAAATGACCCCAACAGCAATGAGATTTGGCCTTATCTTATTACACACACACACACACACACACACACACACACACACATTATATAAGTGTGTGTATATTTCGTATATATCTATATATGATGGATTGAGCCATTGTTAGTTATTAGCATACTTGAGGTCATTGAAGATAGATTATTCTCTCATAATAAACAGCTTGTAAAACCAAGAATTGAAACTACAGGACTCTCATTAGTGGTCAAAAGGTAGGATCTAAGTTCAGGCTTTAGAATGAGGTGTAACACTCTGAACTGCAGAGAAACTAAAGAATGGTACAGACTAGAATCTTCTAGTTGAAAAATAAGGACATACCATGGTCTTCCCATGTGGAAGAATTAATCCAAATGGCCTGTCAATCTCCTGGGCAGGAAAATGTCCCTCGGGGAAAGCTTCCTTTTGGGAATAGCTTTTTCTGAAAATACATCTTTCCTTCAGAAACAGACCTTTTGCCTAACCTTGCAATCAAGTAAATGCTATGCCCTGAGGCCATTTAAAACTATGTATTCATTGTTCCTCCCTATTGCATATTCGACATGCTTAAGGTTAACATTTCTTTAGGTAAACAATACAACCAACCTTGGATTTTCCCTTGTAATCAGCTTTTACAACCTGAACTAAACACACCTTTAATCTTAACTTATGTGTTCTTCCTCTCATCAGACTCAGAATAGTGTGTGGTGTGATCATTTGTTGGAAGCAGCCAATAGGTTGAAATCAACCTTAAAGAAAATAAATATCCACCATAAATGTTGGAAGTAATGTGTATATTGGTTGATGACATCTGCTTGTGGTTTTGAGTGCTATTCTGGGTCATCTGGGGTCAGTCAGGTAATTTCTTCCCTTGGAAAACTCTGTTATAAATTTCTGTGAAAAAATAAGTCCTCAATTCTTTTCCCATACCATGTTTGCTGTGCTGTTCAATGAGCACAGAGCAAAACCTTTGGGTAGGGACAGACAGAAGTCAGTTACACCCAATAGACGGCAGCAGACAAAAAGAATACCATAAACCACAGACAACAGGAGCAGAAGGAAGACACATATCTTGAAGAGAACTCAGATTTGGGATTTGTCTTGGTCTATACTACACCAAGAAGACTCTTTTAATGTGGTACATACACACTTACTGTTTTAGAGACTTTATGAATGATATAAAACTACCTAAAACATAGATTAACACTGGGGCATCTTCATCCATTCTTCCTCCTCCTTAAGAGTGCTCCCATTTATTCTGTAATGAAATTCTTGTTTTATACATCATGCTCTGGTGTCTCTTCTGAATTCTTTCCATAGAGATCAGAACAACTAAGGGGCCACATAAGATATTATGCCCATTTTAAGTATGAGTTATGTTTAGAGCTCAACAGAGTCACAGAGAAGCAGGGCCCACTACAGCTCTCACTCTAGGTTGGTGTCTGGTACCTAGTTACCACCTCAGAGCTGAGAGATTTGGGAAGTTGCAAGCAGGCTGCTATCTGACTGAGGCTAGGACCAGAAAAGTCAGCCACCACAAACCTTAGCATATTCATTAGATAAGACTTTATACCCCAAACTAATATGATGGGCAATTGAGAAAGAAAGCCATTAAAAGAACTCTCTAGAGGGCCAGCTAGCTCACAGGAGGGAGGGACTTTAAAGACCACACTATCTCAGCCAAGTCAATACATAGCTATTTCTGCTGGTTTTTTTCTGTCCTGGCATCTCTATAATGGTATATTTAAAACTGCTTTCTTTCTCTAGTCTTCTTAATTTATTGCAGGTTGGTGTTGGTGTTGCTCTTCATACCATAAAGACTTTAGAGAGAGAACTCAAAGATACTGCCAGATGCAAGCAACAGTGGAAAGGCTCTGTGGTTTTGGTCTAGGCAGTAACTACTTGGATATGGTCCCCAACTCATAAGCAATAAAATAAAACAAAACAAAAATGACATATAACCTTCCCAAAAATATCCCTACAAAGGAAACAAAAGAATTAAGAGGAATTCCACAAAGTAAAAGTATTTGCAATCCATATGTCAGTAAGGGGTTAATATGCAACTACATAAAGAGCTCAAAATCAACAGGGAGAAAATAAATAATCCAGTTTTAAATGTCCAAAGCTTCTAAGTATCTATGCTTTACAAAAGACATACAAGTAACCAATTGTTATGAGAAAAAAAATCTCCTCAAGAACACTGATGAAGCCCTTCCGCTCGACTCGAGACTCGAGCCCCGGGCTACCTTGCCAGCAGAGTCTTGCCCAACACCCGCAAGGGTCCACACGGGACTCCCCACGGGACCCTAAGACCTCTGGTGAGTGGAACACAGCGCCTACCCCAATCCAATCGCGTGGAACTTGAGACTGCGGTACATAGGGAAGCAGGCTACCCGAACTTGATCTGGGGCACAAACCCCTTCCACTCCACTCGAGCCCCGGCTACCTTGCCAGCTGAGTCGCCTGACACCCGCAAGGGCCCACACAGGATTCCACACGTGATCCTAAGACCTCTAGTGAGTGGAACACAACTTCTGCCAGGAGTCTGGTTCGAACACCAGATATCGGGGTACCTGCCTTGCAAGAAGAGAGCTTGCCTGCAGAGAATACTCTGCCCACTGAAACTAAGGAGAGTGCTACCCTCCAGGTCTGCTCATAGAGGCTAACAGAGTCACCTGAAGAACAAGCTCTTAACAGTGACAACTAAAACAGCTAGCTTCAGAGATTACCAGATGGCGAAAGGCAAACGTAAGAATCCTACTAACAGAAATCAAGACCACTCACCATCATCAGAACGCAGCACTCCCACCCCACCTAGTCCTGGGCACCCCAACACAACCGAAAATCTAGACCCAGATTTAAAAACATTTCTCATGATGATGATAGAGGACATCAAGAAGGACTTTCATAAGTCACTTAAAGATTTACAGGAGAGCACTGCTAAAGAGTTACAGGCTCTTAAAGAAAAGCAGGAAAACACAGCCAAACAGGTGATGGAAATGAACAAAACCATACTAGAACTAAAAGGGGAAGTAGACACAATAAAGAAAACCCAAAGCGAGGCAACGCTGGAGATAGAAACCCTAGGAAAGAGATCTGGAACCATAGATGCGAGCATCAGCAACAGAATACAAGAAATGGAAGAGAGAATCTCAGGTGCAGAAGATTCCATAGAGAACATCGACACAACAGTCAAAGAAAATACAAAATGCAAAAGGATCCTAACTCAAAACATCCAGGTAATGCAGGACACAATGAGAAGACCAAACCTACGGATAATAGGAATTGATGAGAATGAAGATTTTCAACTTAAAGGGCCAGCTAATATCTTCAACAAAATAATAGAAGAAAACTTCCCAAACATAAAAAAAGAGATGCCCATGATCATACAAGAAGCATACAGAACTCCAAATAGACTGGACCAGAAAAGAAATTCCTCCCGACACATAATAATCAGAACAACAAATGCACTAAATAAAGATAGAATATTAAAAGCAGTAAGGGAGAAAGGTCAAGTAACATATAAAGGAAGGCCTATCAGAATTACACCAGACTTTTCACCAGAGACTATGAAAGCCAGAAGAGCCTGGACAGATGTTATACAGACACTAAGAGAACACAAATGCCAGCCCAGGCTACTATACCCGGCCAAACTCTCAATTACCATAGATGGAGAAACCAAAGTATTCCACGACAAAACCAAGTTCACACAATATCTTTCCACGAATCCAGCCCTTCAAAGGATAATAACAGAAAAGAAGCAATACAAGGACGGAAATCACGCCCTAGAACAACCAAGAAAGTAGTCATTCAACAAACCAAAAAGAAGACAGCCACAAGAACAGAATGCCAACTCTAACAACAAAAATAAAAGGGAGCAACAATTACTTTTCCTTAATATCTCTTAATATCAATGGACTCAATTCCCCAATAAAAAGACATAGACTAACAGACTGGCTACACAAACAGGACCCAACATTCTGCTGCTTACAGGAAACCCATCTCAGGGAAAAAGACAGACACTACCTCAGAGTGAAAGGCTGGAAAACAATTTTCCAAGCAAATGGACTGAAGAAACAAGCTGGAGTAGCCATTTTAATATCGGATAAAATCGACTTCCAACCCAAAGTTATCAAAAAAGACAAGGAGGGACACTTCATACTCATCAAAGGTAAAATCCTCCAAGAGGAACTCTCAATTCTGAATATCTACGCTCCAAATGCAAGGGCAGCCACATTCATTAGAGACACTTTAGTAAAGCTCAAAGCATACATTGCACCTCACACAATAATAGTGGGAGACTTCAACACACCACTTTCTTCAAAGGACAGATCGTGGAAACAGAAACTAAACAGGGACACACTGAAACTAACAGAAGTTATGAAACAAATGGACCTGACAGATATCTACAGAACATTTTATCCTAAAACAAAAGGATATACCTTCTTCTCAGCACCTCACGGGACCTTCTCCAAAATTGACCATATAATTGGTCACAAAACAGGCCTCAATAGATACAAAAATATTGAAATTGTCCCATGTATCCTATCAGACCACCATGGCCTAAGACTGATCTTCAATAACAACATAAATAATGGAAAGCCAACATTCACGTGGAAACTGAATAACACTCTTCTCAATGATACCTTGGTCAAGGAAGGAATAAAGAAAGAAATTAAAGACTTTTTAGAGTTTAATGAAAATGAAGCCACAACGTACCCAAACCTATGGGACACAATGAAAGCATTTCTAAGAGGGAAACTCATAGCGCTGAGTGCCTCCAAGAAGAAACGGGAGACAGCACATACTAGCAGCTTAACAACACATCTAAAAGCCCTAGAAAAAAAGGAAGCAAATTCACCCAAGAGGAGTAGACGGCAGGAAATAATCAAACTCAGGGGTGAAATCAACCAAGTGGAAACAAGAAGAACTATTCAAAGAATTAACCAAACGAGGAGTTGGTTCTTTGAGAAAATCAACAAGATAGATAAACCCTTAGCTAGACTCACTAAAGGGCACAGGGACAAAATCCTAATTAACAAAATCAGAAATGAAAAGGGAGACATAACAACAGATCCTGAAGAAATCCAAAACACCATCAGATCCTTCTACAAAAGGCTATACTCAACAAAACTGGAAAACCTGGACGAAATGGACAAATTTCTGGACAGATACCAGGTACCAAAGTTGAATCAGGATCAAGTTGACCATCTAAACAGTCCCATATCACCTAAAGAAATAGAAGCAGTTATTAATAGTCTCCCAACCAAAAAAAGCCCAGGACCAGATGGGTTTAGTGCAGAGTTCTATCAGACCTTCAAAGAAGATCTAATTCCAATTCTGCACAAACTATTTCACAAAATAGAAGTAGAAGGTACTCTACCCAACTCATTTTATGAAGCCACTATTACTCTGATACCTAAACCACAGAAAGATCCAACAAAGATAGAGAACTTCAGACCAATTTCTCTTATGAATATCGATGCAAAAATCCTCAATAAAATTCTCGCTAACCGAATCCAAGAACACATTAAAGCAATCATCCATCCTGACCAAGTAGGTTTTATTCCAGGGATGCAGGGATGGTTTAATATACGAAAATCCATCAATGTAATCCATTATATAAACAAACTCAAAGACAAAAACCACATGATCATCTTGTTAGATGCAGAAAAAGCATTTGACAAGATCCAACACCCATTCATGATAAAAGTTTTGGAAAGATCAGGAATTCAAGGCCCATACCTAAACATGATAAAAGCAATCTACAGCAAACCAGTAGCCAACATCAAAGTAAATGGAGAGAAGCTGGAAGCAATCCCACTAAAATCAGGGACTAGACAAGGCTGCCCACTTTCTCCCTACCTTTTCAACATAGAACTTGAAGTATTAGCCAGAGCAATTCGACAACAAAAGGAGATCAAGGGGATACAAATTGGAAAAGAGGAAGTCAAAATATCACTTTTTGCAGATGATATGATAGTATATATAAGTGACCCTAAAAATTCTACCAGAGAACTCCTAAACCTGATAAACAGCTTCGGTGAAGTAGCTGGATATAAAATAAACTCAAACAAGTCAATGGCCTTTCTCTATACAAAGAATAAACAGGCTGAGAAAGAAATTAGGGAAACAACACCCTTCTCAATAGTCACAAATAATATAAAATATCTTGGCATGACTCTAACTAAGGAGGTGAAAGATCTGTATGATAAAAACTTCAAATCTCTGAAGAAAGAAATTAAAGAAGATCTCAGAAGATGGAAAGATCTCCCATGCTCATGGATTGGCAGGATCAACATTGTAAAAATGGCTATCTTGCCAAAAGCAATCTACAGATTCAATGCAATCCCCATCAAAATTCCAACTCAATTCTTCAACGAATTGGAAGGAGCAATTTGCAAATTTGTCTGGAATAACAAAAAACCTAGGATAGCAAAAAGTCTTCTCAAGGATAAAAGAACTTCTAGCGGAATCACCATGCCAGACCTAAAGCTTTACTACAGAGCAATTGTGATAAAAACTGCATGGTACTGGTATAGAGACAGACAAGTAGACCAATGGAATAGAATTGAAGATCCAGAAATGAACCCACACACCTATGGTCACTTGATCTTCGACAAGGGAGCTAAAACCATCCAGTGGAAGAAAGACAGCATTTTCAACAATTGGTGCTGGCACAACTGGTTGTTATCGTGTAGAAGAATGCGAATCGATCCATACTTATCTCCTTGTACTAAGGTCAAATCTAAGTGGATCAAGGAACTTCACATAAAACCAGAGACACTGAAACTTATAGAGGAGAAAGTGGGGAAAAGCCTTGAAGATATGGGCACAGGGGAAAAATTCCTGAACAGAACAGCAATGGCTTGTGCTGTAAGATCGAGAATCGACAAATGGGACCTAATGAAACTCCAAAGTTTCTGCAAGGCAAAAGACACCGTCAATAAGACAAAAAGACCACCAACAGATTGGGAAAGGATCTTTACCTATCCTAAATCAGATAGGGGACTAATATCCAACATATATAAAGAACTCAAGAAGGTGGACTTCAGAAAATCAAATAACCCCATTAAAAAATGGGGCTCAGAACTGAACAAAGAATTCTCACCCGAGGAATACCGAATGGCAGAGAAGCACTTGAAAAAATGTTCAACATCCTTAATCATCAGGGAAATGCAAATCAAAACAACCCTGAGATTCCACCTCACACCAGTCAGAATGGCTAAGATCAAAAATTCAGGTGACAGCAGATGCTGGCAAGGATGTGGAGAAAGAGGAACACTCCTCCATTGTTGGTGGGAGTGCAGGCTTGTACAACCACTCTGGAAATCAGTCTGGCGGTTCCTCAGAAAACTGGACATAGTACTACCGGAGGATCCAGCAATACCTCTCCTGGGCATATATCCAGAAGATGCCCCAACAGGTAAGAAGGACACATGCTCCACTATGTTCATAGCAGCCTTATTTATAATAGCCAGAAGCTGGAAAGAACCTAGATGCCCCTCAACAGAGGAATGGATACAGAAAATGTGGTACATCTACACAATGGAGTACTACTCAGCTATTAAAAAGAATGAATTTATGAAATTCCTAGCCAAATGGATGGACCTGGAGGGCATCATCCTGAGTGAGGTAACACATTCACAAAGAAACTCACACAATATGTATTCACTGATAAGTGGATATTAGCCCCAAACCTAGGATACCCAAGATATAAGATATAATTTGCTAAACACATGAAACTCAAGGAGAATGAAGACTGAAGTGTGGACACTATGCCCCTCCTTAGATTTGGGAACAAAACACCCATGGAAGGAGTTACAGAGACGGAGTTTGGAGCTGAGATGAAAGGATGGACCATGTAGAGACTGCCATAGCCAGGGATCCACCCCATAATCAGCATCCAAACGCTGACACCATTGCATACACTAGCAAGATTTTATTGAAAGGACGCAGATGTAGCTGTCTCTTGTGAGACTATGCCGGGGCCCAGCAAACACAGAAGTGGATGCTCACAGTCAGCTAATGGATGGATCATAGGGCTCCCAATGGAGGAGCTAGAGAAAGTAGCCAAGGAGCTAAAGGGATCTGCAACCCTATAGGTGGAACAACATTATGAGCTAACCAGTACCCCGGAGCTCTTGACTCTAGCTGCATATATATCAAAAGATGGCCTAGTCGGCCATCACTGGAAAGAGAGGCCCATTGGACTTGCAAACTTTATATGCCCCAGTACAGGGGAATACCAGGGCCAAAAAGGGGGAGTGGGTGGGCAGGGGAGTGGGGGTGGGTGGATATGGGGGACTTTGGTATAGCATTGGAAATGTAAATGAGTTAAATACCTAATAAAAAATGGAAAAAAAAATAACACTGATGAAGAAATGCAAATTAAAACTACAATGAGATATTACCTTATACCAGTCACCATCGATATAATCATTTCAACAAAAGGTAAGTGTTGGCAAGAATAAGGAGAGACGATGATGCTTGTAGATCATTGTTAAAAATGTAAATTAATAAATACACCATGAGAAAAACTACTAAGTCTTTAAAAAAATAAGATAGAATTGCGATCTGATCTAGTCACTGCTATCCAAAAGAAATGAAATGGGCATACTTAAAATAGCTAACACTTCATGTTTATTGCAGCTTTCTAACAATAGTCAAGAAATATAAATAAAATGAATGTTTATCACCTGGTGGGATAATACAGAAAATGTGGCATATAAAATGTACAAGAGAGTCCTATCCAGCCATTAACACAATGGAGATTCTATCATTTGTGGCAACTTGGATGGAACCAAAAGATTTTATATTAAATTAAATTAAACAGATTCAGAAATACAAATGTCATATGCTCAACTATGAATGGCACTTCAAACATCTATCTCATTGTAAGTGAGAGTAAAATTGTCCTTACCATCATGGAAGGTCAGTGTCTGGGTAAAAAAAAAATTGTTAGTTAAAAGATTCAGTGGGTTTTAGATGAAACTTGGGGCTGTATGTGGGAGCTGGAAAACTGAGATGGGTTAGAGAACAGGTATGAGGATGGAATGGATATTATCTAAACACATTGTATCCATGTATAATCATATTAAATAATAAATAAACAATTTCAAAGGAGACAATTCAGTTAAGACAGGAATATATTCAATGACGTTTTGCTGTGATCATTCATCTCATCGCCCTCTGTAGGTCATCTGTATTATGCTCCTCCTCTAAGACTTAGACACCATGAAGGAAAGGGGAGCAGAAAGAACACAGAACCAGAAGATGAGAGAAAGGCTATGAAATGTCATTTTCTGGACAGACACAGCCATTGAAGTCATCAGTAGCTGTGATATCTTCACTGAGTCTACATAAGATCAGGCCTATCTGTATCAAGTATGGGTGGAGGAGGGTCTCAAGGTAGTTACCCCTCTCTGATAAACTATTTGCTACAGCTAGATTGAAGGAAAGGAGGAGGTATTTCTTTTACTTATGTACCTCTGGCAACTCTAACCATCTCCAGTGGGTAATTCCAGATCAGTGATAATATAGATGCCCTGGTTAAACAGGCCACGAAGCAAATCCAAAATTCATAACTCTGGAAAGGGAATGTTAGGGATAGGCTGCATGTATGATAGGGATGGAAGGAAGAGGAGACACAGTATGGGAAGAATATGATCAGAGTATGTTACATTCATGTATGACCATGACAAATAACAAAACTAATTAAAATATTTTTTTAAACAGCTGGCATGGTCACACACTTGGAATTGCAGCATAGGGGAGTTGGAGACATGAGGATCCCTGAGAGTCACTGGTCAGCAGATCCAACCTAATTGATAACCTCCAGGGCAATGGCAGATTCTGTGTCAAAGGAAGAACATAGCGCTCCTTAGTGAGTGCACAACTGTCTTCTGTTCTCTACTGCACATCTGTACATGTGCACACACATACACACTCATGAACCTACACACATGTGTATACTCTGTACCTAAACATACATGTGACACACATATACACGCACATACACCTGACCAAAAAAAAAAAAAAAAAAGAAGAAAAGTAACATAAGAGCTATCTGTGATCATCTCCTGAGATGCACATGAGATAGTTCAGCAAGCAAGGGCTTAGTTTCCATTCTTATTATTGGATACAATCCATATGAATGAAACCCCACTTTATTTTTCCTATTTAAAATATTTGTCAGAGTGTATGTAAGATAAACATAGCAACCGATAAGGTAAAAATTGTATTATAATGCCTTTATTATACAGTGATGAAATCACATTCTCATACTCATACTTTTATGTATTTATGCATCTTATGGCGTATTCTAAAGACTCACAGCCATGTACACACACAACACTGGGCAAATAGCATCTTTAACTTACTAGTGAAATGTCATGTCTTCTAAGTTATTCTACATTTGTAATTGATACAAGCCTACTATAAAATTGCTGCAGGTTCTCCAGATACCATATAGGTTTTTTTTTTCCAATAAGATACACAGAAACCCACTAGCTTACATGGTGCCCACAATAACGCCATACAGTGAGCAGAATCAAAAGCTCCATTTTCAGGTCAGGTTAATTGGTCTCCAGAACCCAAAGATAGTTCCTTAGAAATGATAGCACAGAGAGCTCTCTAAGGTCTAACTTGCCTGAACCTGTAACGCTTTACATCTTAGCAAGATACTTGCAACCTTCTTATGTTATCACTGTTATTTAAGATATTAAAACTTCTCAGGAAATTAAAAAAAAAAAAAAAACCTGAGGGACCAAAGGGCCAAGTGCCTGGGCGAGTCAAAGCAGAAGGAGAAACATTTGGCATTTGTAGCATATGAAAATGGTGGAATCAAGCCCCAGAGAGTGCTTCAGACAGAATCACTGACATGGCATTCTGTTTCTTGTTGCCCTGGATTCCGCTGTGCCAAACACTATTCTTCTCTTATAGATGACTGACGTTGGCTGGAGTCTGATTCCTGAGGAGCAGAGCTTGACCCTGGTGACTATAACCAGTGCTGGTATTAACTGAGGGAGTGTAAAAGTGAGTTGGATTTCAGGCTTCTCCTCTGGTTATACTTTATATTTGAGGATGATCGAGCCTATTATGCTGTCATTGGGCGGGTGGGATGAAGTGAATAATTGCCCCTAGGCCAGCATCACAAACCCCAAAACTATCAAGCTCCATTTCTCCACTCTAAGAAAAAAAAGGTGTTTAAAATAAAAATCCACACCCTGCCCTGTTCAACCCAATAAACATCTTCATAAGGAGCAGGAGGCTTGGCATTCCAGGGATGAGAGCTTTACTAATGACAGCAGTGATGTCCAACAGCTATTGATCATTTGAGGGCAGAGCTAAGTTCTGAGTTCCAAGCGCACCAGACTCTGCTCCTGCAGGATATTATACATCGTGGGTGTAAAATTTCACTCATGTGTGGAAGCAATTCCACCGTGAAAATAACATGAGAATGGTAAACATTTGTTGGATGATAACGAGGTGTGAGCTTTTCTGAAACTAATGTTACATAAATTATATAATTTAGTTCTCACAATGGTTCTGTAAGATTGGAATGACTATCACTTATACTTTTATTCTACACAAATGAGAAAGGTAAAGACTAGAGTCTCTGTTATTCAATAGCACTGGAGTGATGGACCCAACTTAAGGAGTGTCCGTACTGGTTCTTTAGAGATTAAAGAAATCCAAACTTGACTCTGTTAATAAAATTCTAAGTTTGTTATGAGGGTCTTTACTCAAGCTTGTGAGCTTGGACCTGTACACCTTACTTATGCAACAGGATAGAAAAAATATCGACCACGAGGTCTAGGGAAAGGGGGTTTTAAAGGAAAAAAACCAAAACTTGGGGTTGAGGAGGAGTGGGGGGTGGTTTCCAGGACTTGGCATTACATGATCGGGTGAGAGGTTGATGGAGAACATCTACTCATTGATTAACTGCTACTACTGAAAAGAAGCGATTAGCACCCTTAGAAATGGAGTCTCCTAAGTGCAGAAAATAATGCAGTAGGGCTCTTGACTCCCAAGGTTACTAAGAACAGTTCTCTCTTGAGCTCAGAAAGGAATGTAGTAGGACCAGTAACTCCCAGCAGCTGCAGCTGTCTGGACATGCCCCACTCTGGGACCTGGTTCTCCATGCAAACTCATACCACTGAGCCTCCACCTAAGTCTCTCACTCACAGGCTATGTTGTTGTTTTTTCCAAGATGGCCTTCACATAGGAATGTTGAAAACAGCTGCAGAGTTTAACGCATTAGACAGGATAGTGTCCGATGTTCTAAAACAATGCAATTCTCTACATTTATAACCACCCTGGGTTGGTCCAGCAAGAAATATGTCCTCTAGAAGATGTCAAATAAGCATAGTACATATATTCATTAAACACCAAAACTCATTACTGAACTGATTGCTTGGAGGACTTTAACTTAAAGGTTCTAGCAGCAAACCCAATTAAGAAACAAAGCAGATGCTTCTAATGAAAATGACACAAGAGAAACATAGTCCTATTGGCACTAATGATTGGCATGTGATACTTTGTCTTCATTCCAAGTTTTGCCAAGGGACCATGGCCTTGAAGTCCTCATGAACTCAAGGCATGTTTCAGACTCATCATCTTGTGGGCAATGACACTATGAATGACCACATCACTGGCTTGTCACTGCGCCTCCTTACCAGTAGAGTCTCTGTGGCATTTGGCTGCTATCACCTATCACAGCTATGACTTGGATTACATTTTACCCAGTCTACGTTAATCATAGCAACCAACGTCCTTACTGGGAGTTAGTTTTGCTGAGCCAGGAGAGGAAGACTTCCGATGGCCTCTATACCCCTATAAAACACAAGGGAGCTGCTCCCTTGATTTGTTTCCACAGGTATGAATTTCTGACACGTATAGCATACCTTGTGTGTTACTTGTTTTTTAAATGTCAACTTGTCAGAACATAAAATCATCTGCACGGAAAGTCTCAGCAGAGAGATTTTTCTTGATTGTCTTTAGTATGGGGAAGACCCGCTCCATATTTGGACTGCACCTTTTGGTAGCAGCTCAGATAAAAGAGACATAGACCGATGATTAGTCGCTTTTTGCTCACATGACCTTTCCTATTGCTACCAAGTTGATTTCACCTGTTCACTGCTGCTGATTTCTTCTCTGGAATTAGAGCTAGCTTTGCTGGCCTTCCAATGTAGACTGAGGACCAGTGGCTCTCCATGAATCCTCAAGGCCTTTGGCACCACGTTTGAACTGCTGCAACACCTAGCTTCATGGATCAGGCAGCTACCTGATTCTTGGTCTTTCAAATGCGATACTTGCTGGATTGTTTTGACCATACTACATAAGCAAAATTAATAACTGCTATATACATGCAAGCATGCATATACATGTATATAAACATATACACATTTGTTCCATCAGTTTTCACCCTGTCTGGAGAACCCTGACTAGTATATCTCACAAGACTGAGACCCTTTGTTTTTGTGTCTTTTTAGCTTGATTTACATTTTTGCCCCCCAAAAGAACTATGTATATAGCAGGAGATATTCTAAAGTTCTGGGACTTATTCCAAGGTTATAGTATAGCCATGCCTCACCCATTTCCACTTAGTCTTTCAGCAGACAGGATGCTTTCAACTCTTTCCCCTATTGGTTTTTAGATTTTCTGTGTTTTGAATAAGAATTTTTGCTTAATGAAAAGATGAGACTTCATTCCCACGACAAGAACCTCTTCATGACATGTACCAAAACCTTTAGCTTGTCCCATGTTTATAAGCTTAGTGGTCAAGGTTTAGATCTGAGCCCTGTGGAAGCATTATGTATTATCTTTTCATCTTTTTTTTGGGGGGGGAGAGGGCTACCTGGAGTCCAAAGTTATCTTATACTTTTCATTTGTTTCAAGACATACGTCACTTATGTTTTTTCAAAGTTCCCACTAACCAAGGAAAGGTCTTCTCAATCCAGTCAAAGTCACAGCCCTTCTCCTCCATTCCCTGCTCACAATGTCTTACTGTTGGAAAGAGAAACGGGGTCCTTTACTGTTGAATATGAAGATAGGGCTCCCCTGTCAACATCTTCACAGGGCTGTATTGATTATATGTTGTATTTTAATGCTTTGTTTTCTTCAATTAGCCATTAAGTTCTCATATGGTCTTTGAAAATGTATCCAGAGCAACACTGGCTCTGATCCTAGGTCTCAGGAAGGGAAAGCAGGAGGATTGTGTGTTTGAGGTCATTCTGAGCTATATAACAAGAAATGCTGAGGAGAAGGAAGGGAGGGAGGGAGGGAGGGAGGGAGGGAGGGAGGGAGGGAAAGGGAAAGGGAAAGGGAAAGGGAAAGGGAAAGGGAAAGGGAAAGGGAAAGGGAAAGGGAAAGGGAAAGGGAAAGGGAAAGGGAAAAGGGAAAGGGAAAGGGAAAGGGAAGGAAGGGAGGGCAAAGGAGGGAAGGGGAGGGAAGGGAAAGGGAAGGGAAGGGAAGGGAAGGAAGGGAGGGGAAAGGAGGGAAGGGGAAGGAAGGGAAAGGAAGGGGAGGGGAGGGAAGGGAAGGGAAGGGAAGGGAAGGGAAAGGAAGGGAAGGGAGGGGAAGGGAAGGGAGGGGGAGAGGGAAGGGAAGAGGGAGGGAAGGGGAAGGGAATGGAGGGGAATGGAGGGAAGGGGGAGGGAAGGGAAAGGAAGGAGAGGAGAGGGAAGGAAAAGGAAGGGGAAGGGAGGGGAGGGGAGAGGAGGGGAGGGAAGGGAAGGAAAAGAAGGAAGAGAACGAGAGGTTTAAGGCTGGTGAAATGTGCCATCAGTTGATAAAAGGTACCTGCTGAATTTCAGCATGAGGATGTGACTGAATATTCCCAATATCTTCCTCTAAGGCACTAGCAGGGTGTAGCAGAGAAGAGCCAAGGGAGGGTCTGTCAGTGACCTTACAGAAGCTGGCCCTTTTCTTCCACATTCACTCTGCTCAGTGGCTACAGGGCTCCTCTGAGCTGCTGAGCCACCAAGCAGAGCAGAGAGCATTGCTCAGGTGTGGAAAAGGTAACCAGCCTCTGAGCCCTGGGAAGGCACGATAAATATGCCGATAAATATGCCTTGCCTTTAAAGGTATTACCATTAACTTAGCTTCTCTTTGAAAGTTTTTCCCCCCACAGGCAAAAGGCAATAATGATCGACAAATTCAAATCTGTGCTTGCACACAGAAAGGCACCCAGAGAGGAGCTGAAGTAGATCAAGAAGTACTTTGTTTGAACCTGCTGAGTAAGAACTTGAGAAGAATCCTGCTGTCTCTTTCTGAAGCGCTGTTATTTCCAGTAGTGAGTAAATAGAAAAAAAAAAAATCCCAAAACTAAAAGAGACTAACATTAAAATCGTCTTGCTTTCCAGCCATCTGGGTACATGCCTTCAGATGTATACTAATTTGAATAGAAAGGAATGAATAGAATAGGCAACAAGATTTCTCAAAATCTCATTTCCTGTGGATTCATGTGTATACGTGTACATGTTTGTGTACATGCCATGTGCGTGGAGGCCAATGATCAATCTCTGAGTCACCCTCAGGAGTCCTTGCCCTCTTTCTTTTAATTACAATTTGTCTTTGTTCTTAATAATGTTATGCAAGTATATATGAAATATGATATCTACACTATAATTTCTTCTCCCAACTCCTCCATATTCTCTCCAACATGTCCCTTTTCCTACCATCCATCACCTCTTTTCCCCTTTGTTCCATCTTTTTTTGATAACCTACTGTCTTAGTTACTTTTTGATTACTGTGGAAAACGAAAACAAGCAAACCAAGAAAATTACCATGGCCAAAGCAAATTGTAAAAGATATCAATTAATTGGGCTTATGGTTTTAGAGAGTTGGAGTCCTGAAAGCAGAGCAAAGACATGGTGGCAGGAACTGCTGGGAGAACACATCTTAGACCACAAGCAGGAATCCAAGAGAGGCATTAGAAACTGCGCCAGTCTGTTGAAAGCCTGCCTCTGTGACACACCTTCTCTAGCAAGACCACATTTTCTAACCCTTCCCAAACACTTTTATTAGTAGAGACCAAGTATTCGAACATATACACCCATGGGGACCATTTTCCCTCCAGCCATGAAACACTCTAAACTGAATTAGTGCTACCCATATGTACATGGTGTAGGGCCACAACTGGAGCACAGGAAATTTACCAGTGGCAATATCTTCAAAAAAGAATGATTCTTCCTCCTTTAGTAACTATCAAGTATCAGTAGCTCTCCATTAACTTGTAAGGACATGAGATCACCTCCCCCATCTATGCTGGAATCTCTGCTTGCTTGATCTTTTGCAGTTAATAAGAGATGCTATTTGTATATGGGTGTCATAGTCCAGAAAAGAGCATCACAAGGCATTCCTCCCCAACCTCCATTTTATAATTTCTGTTTCCTTTTTTATAATGTTCTCTGAGCCTTGGTAGGTGGGAGGGGGCAGAGGTTAATAAAGATGTTCTAGTTAGAAGTGAGCACTTCATTTCTTCCTCTGAGCACTTGGACCAGTCATGCATCTCTTTAATGACTGCTGGCCACTACAAAAAGAAGGTTCTGTGACTAGACTTCTCTGGCAAAGGTTGAGAGCAACCCAGATCTATGGGTGGTTTTTGTTGTTGCTTTGCTTCTGCTGTTGCTGTTGCTGCTGCTGCTGTTGTTGTTTTGAGGTAAGGCCTTTCGATTTAATTCTGACTGTCTTGGAACTTAGACCAGGATGGCCTCTGTCCCATAGAGTTCCTTCAACCTCTATGGCCCAAGTCCTGAGATTAAAGGCATGTGCCACTGTGCCTGATCTTTTGGGTGTTTTAGTTACATTTTGGTTGCTGTGGTGAAACACTATGACCAAAAGCAAACTATGGAAGTGTTTATCATAGTTTATGGTTCCAAGGGGGAGAGTCCATAATAATGGAGAAGCAGACAGTCAAAGCTGAGTGTCATATCTTCACCTGTATACATGAAGCAGAGAAGGTAGGCAGAAAGTAAAGCTATAACTTTCAAAGCTCATCTCAAGTATCATGTTTCTACAGCAAGACTACACTTATTAAAGTTTTCCTAGCATCTTCATACAGTGCTATTGACTTGGAATCAACTGTTCAATTACATGAGCCTATGAGGGACATTCTTCATTCAAGTCACCACAATGGGTATAAACATAAACAGTTTGAAGATGCAGGCTCCCAAGCCAGATGGAGAACGATAGAGTGCTGCCCACACTCCTGGACAGCTCTCAGAGAGCACAGTAGGAGTGGGGTTGTTCCCTGCCCAAATCAGCCTTGGGCCTACAAAACTCCACAGAGACAAGAGCCAAGTCATGATAAAGCCAGTTAAACATCTCTTTTCCTGCCAAAGGATTTCTCAGACATCATGTGACCTACAGTCTGTTAATCTAGCTGATAGCTTGGAAGGTCCCTGCACCCTCTGCAACACTTACTTGACCTTTTCCCCGCTCTCCCCTGACTCAAGCTATATACACTAGTCCCTGTTCTACTATACAGTCTCTAGGGCCTTTTATACCTATCACATTCATCATTGCAGGAGACTCTGCTCCACAGCTCCTCCACTTCCTCAGACTGCTCAGTAGCAGATCCCTGGGTAGGGGGACCCACAAGAAGACATTTAACAACATAACAGTGTGACCATAAAATGATGACACTGGTTTCTACATTAGGGCCTGTGGCCTCTGCAGCCATGGGCCTTTAAGCACAGTTAAAGTAAAAGGCATTGATTCTCTTCTGTGGAGCAGGCCTTAAATCCAACCAGAAAGTGGTTAGTTACAATATAACAGTTATACTATTACTATACCAGTGGGTACATTTTGCTTGGCAGGTTAGCATTACAGCATTTAACGTCTAGTGGTAGGTAAGACCATTGTGGCCTTTGGTCTTTCAACAGCCTCCATTAGCTGTGCTGGCACGATGAGAGTTAGCCAATAGGGAGGAGGTATCCTGATCAATTTGAAATTGATTTCTCTTTATTGTAAAGCCTAAATGTGTGGTATCTACAACATCAGGGTCCTATCATGTATTACGGTGTGTAACCAAGGGCACCCTCTTTTTGACAAGATGTATCACTGGTCTGGAGCTCTTGGAGTAGGCTAGGCTTGCTGGTCAGTGAGTTTCTAGGTATCTCTGTATCTCATTCCCAGTTCTCTTTGTGTGGCTATTGCAGGTACTTACCAATTAGGCTATTTTCCCAGCCTTTACTTTTCTTTCTTATTTTTTCTTCCTTCTTTGATAAATCCATAACAAATGTGAGAATGCAGCCTCTCTATGGTCAATATTGACACGATCATTAGACTAACATCATCAGCTAGGCTCCTAACATTTCCCATGTTGGCTTGGATCTTAGCATATTATTTAGTGAGTGTCCAGATGAGACTACTAATCTTAGGGATAGTAGTTTCAGACTCACTTGCTTCTGCTAATTTGCTTTCATCTAATCCCCATGCCCATCTGGTTGAGGTCCCCATGGCACACAGTCCAGTCTAGTATGTGAAAGGGAAAATAAATGCACAGATATTTTCAGCCATCCCTTCCCCACTAAAGAATAGGCACATTCCATGATTTGTCTGGGTCAGAGAAGACAGTGGTAAAAACATAACCTTGTATCACCACTGGGATTCTTAGATATGTGTCAGGAACTGAAGAGAACCCGATGGCAACCAGACTGCAGGGGAAAAAAAAAACCTTTGAAAGAAAGCATCGCTAGAAAGAAGAAAGCATATTAGCTCCACACTTCCCCTCAACTTAGGCCTTCAATGCACTGAAGTTGTGCCCGAGTATACTCCATTTCAGCCATTGAGGGTTACTCTTGGGAGAAGAGATTTGGGTCTTAAACCTAAACAACTATATTCTTCAGAGCAGTGGAAAATCCCTGAGCTGAGAGATGCCTACTGTAACAATGGGTTTCGCACGTGCAGCCAAGCCTGAGAGGCTGGGGAAGCCAGAAAGGAAGCAGTTGAGAGAGTACAATCATGAGAGAGATACTTGGAGAGAAGAGCTGGTGATTTCTGAGCTAAGATATCTTGAAGTCTGTGAAGAAAGGGTATAGTAGGGGTTTAGGGAGCGCAAAATAAGAGGGTCAGCATCAACTACCTGGAGCAGGAATAGGTGCCATCAAGTGAGGCAAGTGCCAAGGCTAATACATTGGCAAGAAAAGCTGAGGAAGAGCTTGGTGCCCCAGACAAATATGAAACAATTTCCATCTCTTCTGTCTGACTTTCCTGAGAGCTTCAGAAGCAACTCCATGAGTCCTCGTCACTATGCAGGGTGTCAGGCATTATCTGCTCTATAGATTTGGATCTTACAATGACAAGAATCTGATGTAGGACTCATTTGCTATTGAGCTTGGACAGGCATTAAGAGTATAGTTATATATAAATATACACACATACATGAATATACATGACATTTCTCATGCAATACAAATGCCTTTGTTTAATACAAGCTTCAGCTAAAACAAAGACCAATATTTTCTCTACAACCTAAACATGGATATTTGATAAATGGTAATTCACTCATATACATAAATATAAAATAGGATCATTTTCTTGTACAAATATATCATGCACACGAGGAAACCAAACACATGTATCTATTAAATAGCAAATGAGAGTGGTATTTTTTTGTCCCTCAGAAGGCATTCATAGAGTGATCCTCACAGCTAATATTAAATACCAACATTGAGATGGAGAATTGTATGTTTGGCAGTCCCACACCAACACTCTAGGTGACACGGCTTTAGGTCCTTCTGTCAAATAGCTCCCACCATATGGTGCTAGCAAAATAGAGTTATTTCCATTTCAATGACAGGGAGACAAAAACTGACAAACATGTTAACAGTCTAACTGGCTTGACAGTTCTTGGATTGAATCCTATCTGGGGCAGAAACATGAACTCATGGGTTTGCTTCCAGTTACAGGCTTGGAGACCCGAGAGAGTCTAATTGTTCCCAGCAGAGTACTTCCTGGCTACAGAGCTGTTTTGCACAGTGAACCTTTGGGAGCTACTCTCTACCACCTAGGATTGGGGGTACATCTTGAGAAAAGCTGGGAAGTTGAACCCCAGCTTCTTCTGCGCCTGTGGTGAGATAACCAGCTCATTAAATCTAAACTCTCAGGGCATTTTATTATGAAGAGTCAGATCCAAGGATTTACTTGGCCATTTCTCACCTGCTTCCCTCCTGCATATTCCTTTGTATTCGCTAATGGCCTTTCTCCATGTTATATAATGCTGTCATGGGTATAAAAATATTGCCCGAGGCTGCTCATGTGGCCTAAATCATTCAGGCGTGAGCAGTGATGGGGCAGGTGTATGAACCACACTGGAGGCAGGAGGACAGCTGTCCCCTCTCCACTCATTGTCACAGAGCTAAGAAATGCTGAGGTTTTAATAAGATCGTAAAGTAGAGTGACATGGTCTGGCATGGAAGGTAGGTTTCATTAGCATTCAGAATGCCCGGGATAATAAATTAGAGCAATTGAGCAGAAATGGGCAATTTGATAATTCAACATTTTTCAACACCAACCCAAGCAGCTGGACCCAGAGCAGTACCGCTGACTTCTCCCCATGCGTCCAGCTTGCAGGGCACAGGTGAAATAACCCCAATCACTTTCTCCCACATGGGCTCTTGGAATGAGAGGACCCGACAGTTGTGTCCATGACTGGTGAGTGTGGATTGATGACCTGGAAGAGGAAGTCCTCATGCCTCTTTTCGGCAGAGAGCTTGACTAGCTGACTTCCTTTTACTGTAACCACGGTGTGCTTATTACTAATACCAGTTCCGAGCAGCATAAAGGTAGCCCCAACCCCCACCCCATGCACAGCAAATTACATTGTGGGCAGGGCTGTCCATTTGGTTTTCTGTGGAAACTTGAACAACGTGAGACTAAACTTCAATTTATTTACACTGGCTAAGGGTTCAATTTCTCCAGACTGTTGTCAAATCTTATATTATACACATGCACGCGCATACATATGTGAAAATTGATTAGATAGGAAGAATACACAGTTGTGGAATTGTTTTTTTTCCTCTCAAGATCATTTGATTCTTATGATCTATTGCATTTTTATGAGTGTTCATTTTTGAGCTCCCTGCTTCTTGTTACTGCTATGCCTCTAGAAATCTAAAATTCAAAATAATTCCAGGACTCAGTCTCCTCCAAATCTCCTCTGGTAATGCACATCTGGACAGAGCGACATTTAGAGAATGTTTCACCAACAGCATTAGATCACACATGCCTTTCACTCTGAAGTACTTTTAGCAAGATAGAATGTGCACTGAGCTGAAAACCACCTCTGACCCCAGCACCTCTTGCCTGATGACAGCTTCCATTTGCCCCACCTTATAGGGTATACTTTCTACTTTTTTACCATATGCCCTGGACATGAACTAAGGTGTCTGTCACAGGCCAGTGCAGTACTTAATATTTAAATCTTCATGGGCGGGTAGGGGAGTGGGGGTGGGTGGGTATGGGGGACTTTTGGTATAGCATTGGAAATGTAAATGAGCTAAATACCTAATAAAAAATGGAAAGAAAAAAAAAGAAATGTAAACAAATAAAATATCCAATTTAAAAAAAAATCTTCATGGGCAATGGGCTCTTGTCACAATGACACAGCACTCTTACAGTGGTGTGACAGCAGATGTTGATTGGGAGAAAAAGGGGGAGTAAGGGTGTGCTTTAGTAAAAGTTCTAGAGACACAAGGCAGAAGCCGTATGCCAACATGTTGAGTATGGCATGGACTCCTGTTATTTCCCAAGGGTTCAGTCAGCAGGGAGTATGAACAAAACATGAATGGGAATGAGAGAAGGGTGGGGTACATACCCCCATATACCTGCAAGATTCTTGTGCCTGGTCCTGTCCCTAAACCAAAGGTCCCATCCCTTGGAAGATCCACCCTACCCTATGCAGGATTCTTTCTCTCTCTTTCTTTCTTTCTTTCTTTCTTTCTTTCTTTCTTTCTTTCTTTCTTTCTTTCTTTCTTTCTTTCTTTCTTTCTTTCTTTCCCTCTCTCTCTCTTTCTCTCTCTTCCTCTTTCTTTCTTTCTTTCTTTCTTTCTTTCTTTCTTTCTTTCTTTCTTTCTTTCTCACAGAGGGGTTTCTCTGTGTAGCCCTGGTTGTCCTGGAACTCACTTTGTAGACCAGGCTGGCCTCAAACTCAGAAATCTGCCTGCCTCTGCCTCCCAAGTGCTGGGATTAAAGGCATGTGCCACCACTGGCCGGTGCATTTACTCTTTCTACATCCCTCTAACTACCTTCCCCTGCATCACGTCAGGTCCAAGAGTAGACTGATAGGTAATAAAATCTATTTCTGCTCAAACTTCTAAACACAGTGAGTCTCTGTTTCTTCTTGGTTCCCCCGGACAGACTTGGATTACAGCATCCTGTACTACCAGACCTCACTCATACATATTAACACAGAGGCTGGAACCATTCTGCTGAAATTGCTAACTGCAGGTCAAATATTCATCTGCTCCCAGCTACAGGGCTTGGCCTATTTGCTCACAGCCAATGGTAAAGTACTTCTAACAGTGGCCCATAAGAATTCACCGACTTTCCTCTATGAGCCATTATTTTTCAATTTCCGTTTTCTGCACTTTTGCTAACCTTTTTCTGGAACCCATCAGGCATGGTCCTGCGTCAGATCCTGAGCACTATCTGGAAATGTCCCATCCCACCTCAAATATCAGAGTGCTCAGAATTCTCCTCCTCCTCCTCTTCTTCCTAATATTCACCTTATTTGTTCATCTTTGCTCATAGGTCAGTGAGCCATCTTTGAGTGCCCACTTAACAGTTAAATACTCCCTTCTCTTTCGTTCCTGAGCCTACATCCCCAGCTCAATTCTATTTTATATGAAAAAGGCATGGGTTGTCTTATGTAAAATGCATGGGATCAGAAGGTCTTTGGATTATGGCTGAGGAATATTTGCATGCATGTGATAAAGTGATTTGGCATGCAATTCATTTAGTGTCCTCCAATGTACAACTTACAGTAATCCTATTCAGTGTCTTTACTGTACCTGCATTTTTAACTGCAACAGATAGGTTGAGAACAGGGTGGTTTACTTGTGGCATGGATTTTTCCATTAATGCTTAAGTAGTTCTGGGTTTGAGAAACATCAGCCTTTGGATAGGAGATGTTTATCCTGTGTTTATTCCAGTTTACCCTCCCTGTTAATTATTCTCTCTCTCTCTCTCTCTCTCTGCTCTTTAAAGTCTCTAAGCTCCTTAAAGGAAGGGAGCTTTGAGACCTATGTACTCTGATATAGTCTCAGCATCTAACACATGTACCTCTTGAATTGGTCCCCCTCCCTCCTTATTAAAAGAAATTACTTATTGACATTAGTAATTATTGAATTTTAATTATGAATTTAAATTTAATTTGGAATTTTGAACTGATCTGGAATCCAGGTTCTAGGACATTTTCTCCCTTGGCCCGCTTCCATGTCCTTCCATTTTCCTTCTGACAGCTTTGAGGTTTGGTCTTTTGCTATGTATTGTAATGCTAAGTGTGGGTCCCCAAGACCTGATTGCCCCAGAAACAAGAGAGTCTGTACAGAGACAGAAGAGATATAGGCGGGGTTTAGAGTTCCCAAGCTTGGGGGTTGCAGAGGGGCATGAGAGAAAGATAGAGGTGGGGGAGGAGGAAGAGAAAGTTTCCATGGGCTAGGAGTCAAGAAAACATGGCCCAAGGGCTGGCCAATTGGAGTTAAGAGCAGCCCAGATGAAACACAGTAAGTGATAACTCGAGGTTATTAATAAGAAAGTAGATTCTAGTCACACAGAAGGTAGATCTGCCCAACTCTTTTTCTGATTAAAGCTTATTTTAAATATAAAGGTTGTGTGTGTCTATTATCCAGGAACTAAATGGTCAAAGGCATGGTAGAAACCCTGAATTGGAGTTAAAATTTCCTACAGTAGACAGCCCTTAAAATAAATGTTTTCATAGTTGCCTAAAAAGCATTACAGAAGCATAAAATTTAAAAAAATAATTTCTGCCTTTTAAAGTGATTTTGACATCTAATGATTCTTTCTATTGTTCACATACATCATATAACCTAACTTATGAACATGAAATAAGAACTCTTCTTGTACCTGACTTATATTTGCTTATTGCTTTATTCATTGTAGAAATGGTTTATTAAAAATAAATGAACAGTGTATAAAATATCAAAAAGACAATACAAAAATTAATATTTGCACTGAGGATACCATCAACATTTTTTAAAAAATGAACATTTTTGTTTCTGTTTCTTTCCTATCTGTCTGTATAAGCATACCTTCTTGTCAATTTTTCTCTTTCTGAAGATAATTTCTGTTCCTATCATTGGATCAACTTAAAAATGAACAAAACTGTAGTTTCTCTAACCAGGATATTAAGTTTGCACATGATACTTATTTAATCCCAACTTTTTTCAACTTGTTTCATTTTTAATGCTTAGATTCCAATGTTGCATTGTTTTGTTCTAAAGAAAGTAGTACAAGCCTGCATTTTCTTTCAAAGTTGACATTTAATGGTAATTTTTAAAGAGAAAATAAAAGTTTTCTAAATTCTGAACATTCATTTCAGTTATTTTGTCAAATGCTATTTAATATTTATTGGTATATAATTTAATTTATTTCTTATGTTTATAACTCATGAGAGCCCAAAGAAAGTTTATAAATTAAATATAAAACAACACTGGAAAATCAATAAAACTCAAAATAATATCATTAATTTAAATAATATTATACACAATACTATTGTGAGTGAATGTAATTTGTAATGTTTGTTTTAATGATTGAGCAATGCAGCCTCAAGTTTGGGCCTATATTTAATATTTTTCAATAATTTTGCTTCAGCTATATGGAAAATATTAATTTTTAACAATGTCTTATAAATCAGTATTAATAACTTTAAGGCCATGTCAACTAGTTCTAGCTAATTGGACCACAACACTTAATCAAAATTGCTACCAATCAATTGCTGATTGCAAGTTTTAATGAACTTTCATGCTGTAAAGTTGTCTTATTTAATTAAAGATCCCAGTAATCTTAGCGACAGCATCCACATCTATTTACAAACAAATTTTCCTGGCACTAGTGGTTAGCATTAGTTGCCTTTTCAGTTCTGTTACCTTACTGCAATTGCAGCATGCACCTAGAATGTCTTGGCCAACTTCCAACTGGCAATCTGTTTGTGGCCACAACAGTCTGTGTGGCTTTCATTGTATGAAGTGTCAGACCATCTGAGGGCTCCAGTTTTGTAACCGCATCCACTTCTGAAAGTGAGAATCTACTTCATGAGGTGTTTTGTGACATCGTTTGTTGAGCACATGAATTGAATGTGCACGCATAGCGCTGGACTTTTAAAGCTCCGTGATTATCTCGTGGTTAACTGTAGCTAAAAGAGGAATGGCATGATGACAGAGGTGGTTCTCTTTGTAGTGTAATTTTGAATTTTGTTACAGCAATTATGATGTTTTCCTAGCTATCTCTCTTGCCCAAATTGATGGGAATCTCAAAAGCTCAAACGAAATAGGTTTTACGATCTAGTTGGTCTTGGGCTCAAGCAACAGTGGCACCATTCTACAAGCTGGATAAACTTGAGCAATTCACTTCATCTCTCTGCTGAAGTCTGCCCTGTCTGTGCCTCCTCAGTGTGTCCCTGTTAAGTGCGTATTCCTTTGTGAGCCTTTCAAGATGAAGCATAATGAAAAGGTCTCCAGTCACTTAGAACATGCTCTCAAAAGAGGACGGTGGGACTCCATTCCCTTCCTCTCCACTCTGTCTCTTCTCTCTACAGCAGGAGATCACCGCTAGGCTGCATGCTACCCCCACACCCCTCTCACCACGGGCCCCAAAGCAACAGGCCAGTGATGGGCTAGAGCCTCCAAAACTGCAAGGGAAAGTAAACTTTGTCTCTTTGTAAATAGATTATCTGGATATTTTATATACTGACAGAAACCTAGCTCACTTTCTGAAAACCTCATTTTTCCCTTTTTTGAATAAACGACTGTTGTCCCCCATTGTTCACATGAGGAGATCAGCATTATAGAATGGTGGGGAGGACATAACGAGCGGCTCCATGCCAAGTGCCTGGCAGTAGCCTCATGCTACCAAACTTTCAGTTGCCATTGCAAAGGGTACAGCTGGTGGGGTCTCCAGTGCCAGAGAAAACCTTCCAAGGCGTCAACAATTCATTTACTGAGTCCCTAAATCACTCGATAGAGTCTCTGATTACAGATTCAATCACCAGCTGGATATTAAGACCCAAGTTTACAACCACAACATTACATAACTTTCCAACAATCAAGGGGCTTTTTTCCCCCATATGACCAGTCTCTAATGGAAGCATTTTTCTCTACTGAGGTTAAGAGCCAAAGTCGGGTCCAGAGCCAGTCAGTCGGCCAGTTAAATAAGCATTTGAGTTAGCTGCAACAGTTTTAGGAGGAGTGTTCAGGGCCGAGAAGGAGAGAAGGCAATTAAAGAAATTTGGGGATGATTAAGTGCTCCAATACAGGCTGTGAACAGCTTTCTGTGTCTGAGGGAAGGATAATGGGAAAGTAGGGTTGGTGATGAGAGCGCCTATCTAGAGAGCAGCTTTTAATTCATTCAGTAGATATTTATTTAGATCTATGGGTTTTGGTTTTATTTCCCCGCACTTGAAACTGTCTGAATGTTTGGAAGGACAGACACGAGCAGGCCCCATGAACGCAAGCTGCATCGTCGAGGTCTATTGAATGCAGTGTCCGCATTATCTGTGGGTTTATAGCGACCCTTCCCAAGGAAAGAGCGGTTACATCCTGTAGTTTCTCTTGTGCGCGTCCTGAAGCACAGTGCAGCTTGCTGTCTTCTCATTCTTCCAGCCTTTTTTTTTTTTAAGAGTAAAAAGCTAGATACATAACAGCCGCGTGCAGAATGGCCTTCAGTAAGACTTACACAGAGATGAGCAACCACGCTGCCCCTAAGAGCTCACAGTACCCAGGACCCACCACTGTGCTGGGGAGGAAGGTAATCTCCTTCCAGTGTGGCAAACCACAATTTGCTTTTATCTCTTCCCAGATGAGCTAGTTAAATTTACAGATTGGGAGGAGGAACAGGGATGACGGAGAGTGAGTGTACCAAGTGTAAATTGTCAGGGGAGAGGGGAGAACTATTATTCTGAACCCTGCTATCCTTGTGCTAAAGGAATCTACAAGCTTCACACCAATTGACAACTGTTTTCTAAGCTAGGAATCAGTTCCGGTGCTCTAAGCAAGGACAGCAGTGCCCCGCACCCCACCCCGCACCCCACCCCCCACCCCTACACAAGCCCAGGTCACCAACAGTCATTATTTCTATGATCTCTTTGTCCATGAGGCCACCTGGCGACTGCGGAGCTCCTCCCAGATGACGCCTTAGCAGGTGTTTCTTCCAAGTCCTCTCAGTTACTCCCTTTGCCTTTTTGCATTCCCTGCGCTGAGCTGTAGAGGGGCTGTGGCACTTTGTAACTTACTGCTCAACAGCTGGCAGCTACAAATTAACTTTTTGACTTCATTAGGCTAATCTGCAGAATTATTCCTAATTTGGAGCACCTGCAGTCCCCGTCCCCCCCCCCCCCCCACCTTCCTCTCCTCAGGAGCCACCTTCTCTCATCCATCAGACGCTGAGTGGCAGGAAAACAGCATATGGAGCTACGGGTGGGTCTGGTCAGGGCACCTAGTTTGTTTTTCTACTTCTCCAAATCACCGGTCTCAGACTGCTTCAATCAACACACGGCTTCTTCCCATGGCCAGGGCTGGTGTGAATCCAAGATGCCAAGTGCCTCTTCACATGGGTGAAAATAACCAGAGGGCTGATCATGTCTTCGCCCTTGTTTGGACACAGGGCAGTTTCAGTCCAAGGTCGTCAGTCTAATGCAGAGCCATGCTCGGGCGAGTGCTGCCCTTGATTTCCTCCCGTGTTTCCGGGAAGCCAGAAGTGTGAAAACCTTCCGGGTTTTCCACTTTTTATCTGCCCAGAAACCAGGAGGCCGGTGATGCCCCTTTGGTCACACAAATCTGTAAGAAATAAAAAGAGAAAAGTTGCAGCTGCCTTCCCAGAATCGCACCTGCATCCACTGCGGGAGGTTCTTGGCCTCTTCTCCTCCCGCTGGAGTCCTTAAAGTCCCCAAATAGTCTTACACAAATCTGTAAAGTGGTGCAAACAACGGTCTCCGCATTCTCCTGTCAGGTCCTCTGCTGGAGCAATTTTCCCAGAGGACAAAGAGAGTAAACTGGCCTGGACACAGTCCTTAAGATCTTTCTCTGACGCTCCAACGCACTACAGTTTTAGTGGTAATGCTCTTCTCACTAGATGGCTCTCCTGGATCCTTCCCTTCCTAAAAGCTAGGCCGGGAGAGGAGAACGAGGCTGCAGAGCTGAGAATAGAAGATAAACAAGATGTACTGGAATAAAGGTACCCAGATGCCCCCAACTTAAAATCTTACAAAGAGAGGCACACTTTAGAAAAGCAATCCAAATGCAACCCACACATGGAGTAGAAGGAGAAATCGTTTCTTACCGCTGGAGGTAGAGAACACACAAAGTAATCACAGATACTAAAACCTTAAGTGGATTTTGCTTGCTCTTGTTGCCGCTCGGTGTAGTGGTGTAGCTTTCCATAGGTTTTTACTTCTAGGGCTTATAGTCCAGGCAGCCATAGCACTCATTTCTCAGGACAAGCCATTTATATTCCTTATCATGCATACTTTGAATAGTTTCTTCTTCCACTCTCAAAACTATCCCCCTGGAGAGATGGCTTAGTGCCCAGGAGTGTTAACTACTGTTCCAGAGACTGTGGCTCAGATCCAGCCCCCAAGTCAGGCACCCACCATTTGGAGCTCCAGGGGAATTGCTGCCCTACTTTGGCTTCTGAGGGTACCTGTGGTGCACATAAATGCACACACACACACACACACACACACACACACACACACGCACATGCTCAGGCAGGAGTAGAGTAGTCAATCAGATCTCTTTTTTTCTCTGCTACCGTCCCCGCCCTTATTACAGGCAAAAGTGATGGTGAAGTAGCCTCTTAGCATTTACAGGCTTGAGTCTCATCCTCCAGGGAAAAATTAGTCTAGCCTTGGTTCTGTCAGTTGAGTTTCCCCTTCCCATTGTCTTTCTCTGAAAAAAAAAAAAAAAAAAAAAAAAAAAAAAAAAAAAAAAGGTCATGAAGGTAATTGTTCAAGATAAAACAGGTATGCAGTCCGGCTTGGTGGCTTCAAGCAGTAGCTAGAACCAACAGTTAGACAGTTAGAACCCCATGGTGTGTGTAGCCCTTGATGATGGATGGATTCCCTCAGGAGTTTCAGAGAAAAAAAGGTAGAAATTTGCATCAGATCTTTTGCTGAACCTTTCTTCTAATCCAAAATTAGGAAGGCCAAGCTCTTTCCTCTCCTCGGGGATTTGCTTAAATTGAAGTTTCTTTTCTTTAATCTTTAAAGATGATTAATGCTTTAGAAACCTTACCAGTGATAACATGCATAGAGAGAAGGATTCAAGAATTTTCATTTCCTGGATGTTCAGTAGTGACATTCGGGATTCCTGCACCTAGTGAGCAGCGATATTATACTTGAGCGTTGAAAAGCATGGTTAACTCAGAACAGAGAGCCTGGAAGGAATGACAATATCAGGATCCCCTAGGAGTACGCTGTGGACTATAGATATGAGTTGAGGTATCTGGAGCCAGATCAGTTATCAGTTTGGAGCCTCAGTGTAGGAATCACAGGGCCACCTCTGTTGGACTAACGTGATGAATGGCTCATTGAAAATATATCTTATGCTCTCTGATAACTGGTCCCCAACTTTTAAAGTACAAAGAGACACTCAGCAGAAGGGAGATCTATTCCCAGTCTCAAGGATGAACTAGCTTTGTTTCAATTCACACATGGTTTCTGCCACCAGTACCATTTTGTGAGTGTCTTTGGATCTGACCCTGGTGAGGTCTAGAAAATTGGGGGTGGGTGTGGGGAAGCTTGTCCATGATGAAAAGTCTGACTCTTTGGCTTCCTAGCTTGAGTCCTACTCTGGCTTCATGTGTAAGTAGTTGGTAACTCTTTGTCTTATGGTTTTACTGCTGTGAACAGACACCATGACCAAGGCAACTCCTATAAGGTCAAAGTTTAATTGGGGCAGGCTTACAGGTTCAGACCTTCAGTCCATTATCATAAAGGGGGGAACATGGCAACATCCAGGCAGGCATGGTGCAGGAGGAGTTGAGAGTTCTACATCTTCATCTGAAGGCTGGCTGCTTGCAGAATACGGGCTTCCAGACAGCTAGAATGAAGATCTTAAAAACCACATCCGTACCTACTCCAACAGGCACACACCTTCTAACTGTGCCATTCCCTGGGCTGAGCGTATACAAACCATCACACCCTATCACAATCAGGGATCACAGAATGATGGGGACAGCCAGATGAGTAAATGTGGTTCACAGGACATTGTTGGACTACTGAGCAATCCAGAAGTATCCATTGCTGGTCCACTTAAAGGAGTTACAATATCTTCTAGTCATGTGTGTGTGTGTGTGTGTGTGTGTGTGTGTGTGTGTGTATACATAGGTGTATATGTATATGGGTGTGTTCGAGTATGGTTGTCGACATGCATGTGTGTGTGTAGTCCAGAAACAGCTACTATAGAGACTGTGGGTGGTGCCACCAAAATAAAAGAATGAATTTATGAAATTCCTAGGCAAATGGATGGACCTAGAGGGCATCATCCTGAGTGAGGTAACACAATCACAAAGGAACTCACACAATATGTACTTACTGATAAGTGGATATTAGCCCAAAACTTAGGATACCCAAGATATAAGATACAATTTGTTAAATGCATGAAACTCAAGAAGAATGAAGACCAAAGTGTGGACACTGTGCCCCTTCTTAGAATTGGGAACAAAACACCCATGGAAGGAGTTACAGGGACAAAGTTTGGAGCTGAGACAAAAGGATGGACCATCTAGAGACTGCCATATCCAGGGATCCACCCCATAATCAGCTTCCAAACGCTGACACCATTGCATATACTAGCAAGATTTTGCTGAAAGGACCCAGATATAGCTGTCTCTTGTGAGACGATGCCAGGGCCTAGCAAACACAGAAGTGAATGCTCACGGTCAGCTATTGGATGGATCACAGGGCTCCCAATGGAGGAGCTAGATAAAGTACCCAAGGAGCTAAAGGGATCTGCAACCCTATAGGTGGAACAACATTATGAACTAACCAGTACCCCGGAGCTCTTGACTCTAGCTGCATATGTATCAAAAGATGGCCTAGTCGGCCATCACTGGAAAGAGAGGCCCATTGGACACACAAACTTTATATGCCCCAGTATAGGGGAACGCCAGGGCCAAAAAAATGGGAATGGGTGGGTAGGGAAGTGTGGGGGGGGGAGGGTATGGGGGACTTTTGGGATAGCATTGGAAATGTAATTGAGGAAAATACGTAATAAAAAAAAAAGAAAAATAAATAAATTTGTTGCTATTACTCAGGTGCTGCCCATCTCATTTTATCTTACTTTTTTTTTTTTAAGATAAAGTCTTTCATTGGCCTGGAAATCACCAAATTCTAGGCTGATAGGTCAGACAACCTTGGGGATCTGTCTAATGGTCTTTGCCTCCCAGATTGACTCTAGGATTACAAGAGTGTGCCAGCTCGAATGGGTTTCTTTTACTTTAGCATACATTCTGGGGACCAAATTTAGATCCTTGCAAGACATACATTCTTCTGCCTGAGCTATTGTCCCAGTTCATGTTTCCATTTTAGAGCAATGAATTACAATCACTCCTTTTAATTCTCTATCTTCTTTTCTTTTGTATTGTCCTGATTTTAAGAACAAATCTCCTAGGTCATCCTCAAACTCTTGTTCCTCCTGCTTCTGCTAATTTCCACAGCACTGAGATTATAAATGTAGGCTTCCACACTCATCCCAGTGACCACTTGATGGTTTGTTTATTCCTATCCCTTTCAACTGTCACTGGCAATTAGCATTTCAGTTGAAGAGATATCAGTTAGGGCACACTTCCTCTTTCTTTTAGTCATTTACAAAACTATGTGTGGGCATTAGGGGCAGAAAGATGTTGCTCTCTGTAATAAAGATTCTCCCTCAGTGGATGCTTGAAACCCTGTTGTAATAAAACCTTTGGATGTAACTTCCTCCACTGGTCTGCATGTTCTGAATTGGCATCTCCAGAATTTGTTAACTTTTTTTTTTTTTTTTTTTTTTTTTTGTCTCTAGACTACATAAGGCGCATGTAAAAGTTAAGAGTTCAAATAATAAAAATAAGATCTGGGCAACACACTGGGCCTCCTTATCAGCAGTGGTTCCATTTTTATGTGTCAGTATTAATATTTCACACACAGCGGCTCATTATAAAAAGTAACCTTGGAACATTGTGTCAGGTGAAGAATTTTTTTTTAAGATGTTCTGGAAATTATGCAGCCATAAAGAGCATCCCCACTAATTGTCTTGGCACTCACATCATGCTGACCAGTTTGTCATCAAGTTGGGGGTGGCAGAGGAGAGCACTCCTCCCCCAGTGCTGTCTCATGCATTGCTTTGCTCTATTTCTCTCTCAAACTCATTTATTTGATGCTCATATTTATGCAAAGGAGGGTAATGAGTTAGCCAAAGGTTACACAGGGTGCAGAGGGCTTTTCGATGATGAGAGTATTGGTAGCTTGTGAGGCTAGCCTCAGGCTGTCTGAAATTGAAATTTGGGGCTAAATTAATAAGTCAACTTGAGCACATGCAGTTTTATATTAAGACTTCTCTGGGGTTGAAACTATGTAGCTTGACATAAAAGAACCTTTAGATATATTTTTTTTTTCTTTTTTTAAAGTTCAAGACTATGCCACTGAAAGTGGCATGTTTGGGATGGAGGAGAGAAACAGAAAGAGGAAAATGGGCAATATTTCTGAAACCCTCCCTGGAATGGCTTTTACATTTTGCTGTGTAGGATGTACAGTCTTATGTAGCCTTGGAGGTCACTAATTATTGTAAGAAATATTAAGTAGGGGCTGGAGAGATCAGTTGCTAAGATCCATTGTTTGTTCTAGAAGAGGACCCGGGTTCAGTTCTCAGCACCCACATGGAAGCTCACAACCATATATAACTCCAGCTCCACTTCTTTTTCATCTTTGTTGACTGCAACAAACTACTTTCTCCTGGGTTGGTTCCACTCCCTGTTAGCAGCTTTCCTCAGCATGTATCCCATGGCTCTGGCATCTTTAACATCTTTGAGTCTCCAAGGCAATTTCAATGTTACAGCTTCTTGTTTCAGTGTCTGGGATTCCACTTGATCTTTTGGACTCCTCCTAAGGGCTGGCATCACTTTTCCAGCTCTGCCCTCTGTAGCACTCTATGCTCAGGTTGATCCACTCCACTACGGCTGCTGCTCTTGGTGATCATCCCATGGTACTGACATCTCCAATACACTGGGGTGTTCCACTCCAACTAGGCTTCACCAATAGCCTCTCATAGGCTCTCTTCAGGGTGCCAAGCCTCAAATCCTTTGCATGACCCCTTCAGTCCTGGGCCATCAACTACAGCTGAGGCTTCACCTTCCCCAATGGCCTTCCCTGGCCTCTCACAGTGCTAAGCCTCAGCTTCTCTCCATGGTCCCTTCATTCCTTCACAAGCAGTACCACCTGAGTGACTTACACATTACCAATACCAGCCGCAGCATGAGGTACAATCTTGGGTATATCTGGAACACAGCTTCTTTGTGCTCCCAGAAAACAATTTCCAGAAGATTTGACCCCACTGATGCTGGTCTCTTCTTAATCACTGCTAATTCCTTAGCTCCAGCTAACCAACATCAATTTTCCCAGTAGTTCCTTCCATTCTTAACTCTAGAGCCACAGCCTCGTGGCTGAAGCTGCTGAGTTCTGCTGCTTGCATGACCCCCTTGTACTATTACATTGTCACTGGCTTTCTGTTTTCCAACTCCTTCACTGCCTAAGCTTGGCTCTCCTGGATCTTTCTCTGAAGATCGGCCTTGAACGTGGAGATCAGCATGCCTGTCTCCTGGAATTAAAGGTGTGTATCACCATACCTGGATCTAAATTTAGCTGGGTAGGATCTTGCCCCAAGCTCCTACTCCCTTAATCTTTTATCTCCTAGAACACAAGATCTTGCTCCATTTCACTTCCTGGTACCCCTTTAATACTCGAACCATATATTTTATATTTTTCTTTTCTAAGCTTGCTATGCTTGTTCAAACTTCTCTTCATAAGACTTAACCAGAGAACAAAGTCTCTGCTGGGCTTTTTTGAAACTTCTTTTGTCAATGCAATTAATCCAAGTCTCTTCACCTTAGCCTCAGGCAAACTTTTCAGACAAGGGCAAAAAGTAGCCACATTCTTCACCAAAATACCACAAAACCAGTCTTTATGCCACATTCTGAAATTCTTCTCCTTTGAAATCTCTCTTGGGCCAGGTCAACACAATTCAAATCACTCCCAGCAACAAAGTCTTCCATATTCCTACTAGGATGACCCATTAAGCCCCATTTAAAGCATTCCACTGCTTCCCAAATCCAAAGTCCCAAATTCCACATTCTTTCAAATAAAAGCATGGTCAGGCCTATCACAGCAATACCCCAATCCCAGTACCAACTTCTGTCTTAGTTAGGGTTTTACTGCTGTGAACAGAAACCATGACCAAGGCAAGTCTTATAAAAAAACAACATTTAATTGGGGCTGGCTTACAGGTTCAGAGGTTCAGTCCATTTTCATCAAGGTGGGAGCATGGCAGTATCCAGGCAGGCATGGTGCAGGAAGAGCTGAGAGTTCTATGTCTTAATCCAAAGGCTGTTAGTGGAAGACTGACTTCCAGGCAACTAGGGTGAGGATCTTATGTCCACACCCACAGTGACACACCCATTCTAACCAGGTCACACCTCTTCCAACGAGGCCACACCTTCAGATGGTGCCACTCCCTGGTCCAAGGATATACAAACCATCACCCCATGCAAACAAAATAAATAAATCTTTAAAAAGAGAAATATCGAATGTGACTTTTTTTCTACCCAATATTATAAAACTTGTGTTTAGGACAAAGAATTAAAATCTTCTTATCTCCTCTATCTTGCAAGACTTTTGTGTATCTGTTTTAAAGCTTCCCTGCACAGTAAATCTTTGTTTTCACTAAGATTCCCCTGTATGCTCTAGGAATTTGGTGGCCTGAAACCTCTTCCCCTTGGAGTGAGGCATCTTCTCCTCTCCCCTTCCTCATTCATTTCAGGTGTGCTCATTGTCTTCACATTCATCATTGTGAGGTTGGAATGGGGAAACGACACAGCCACCACCTGAGCTAGAATAAAAACCAAATTGACTTCCCATCTTTTCATGGTCACTCTTCTGAGAGCACTCTTGACCATGTGTAATGTTGGTGCAGAACCTTGAGTTGGAGAGGCGGTCTCTTTCTCTGCAATCCTGAACTTGTCTCTAACATGATCTTGCTCACAATCCTCCCTGAAGCAGATGGTTTGTTCACTCTTCCTGTCATTGAGCCAGAGTACATGTCAACATGGGCTAAGGACAACTTGAGAACAAAATGCTAATTGGGATTGTGGCTAGTTTTCCTTAATTTGCATTTTAGGGACAAGGACATTAGCACTATTTACACAAAGTCCAATTACAGATGTGGTGGTGCACTATTTTGTGTTTTCAGGGTAGACCTGCTCAAGAGATTATTCCAAGAATAAAAGCATAGCAAGGGAATGACAGTAAACAAGAGACACCTGGGAAGCATCACAGATTGGTCCCTGCTGACACTAGACTCTAGCCTACAGCTAGTGATAACTGGAGGCTGATCAACTCGAGTATACAAGACACAGTCCAGCCTTCATTCAAGCCAGGTTGCCATCCAATAGTAAATGCTGAAATGAGTGTGCTTCGGAGTCACTGTAACATCTCTATGAGATGAAGAGAAGGACTCCAATTTGAGGAAGGTCAATGAGTTACTAGAAGACGACTAACATTCTTTGTCACGGATAGAATGGAAGGTTGTGGGTAACACATGATTGCTTGAAGGTTGTGCTGGAGGTGGGAGTAATGGCCTCCTAATATTCGCAATTGAAAAATAAACATTGGGCCAATCGAATGATTCCTTTGTACCAATGAAAAAAGGACAGTATGTATGTACTGGTTTTAGTGCCTGACTACAGCAGTACTCCTGGCCGGGTGTTGTGCATACAGAGAATTTCTCTCCCAGCTGTGCTCCTGGGACCTGTGTCAGGAAGTGACTGAATGAATTGTTCTCTACCTTCTGTCCCAGCCATCTGTGTCACAGGGCTCTCTGATTGTATGTGATGGGCCAGTCTGCCCATTGGTAATGCAAAGGGTCAAACGCTCTGTGGCTTTTGTTAAAAAAAAATGTGTATTCTAGAATTTTTTAAAATTAAGAAATTATTGTCTCATCATCCCAGAAGTATGATAAAGGCTAAAATCCCCACCTCCTTTTCTCCCCAGCACAATTGTAATGAATAAAGGTACTTATAAGAAAAAAAAAAAAGGCTCTTTTATTTAAGTTTTTTTTCAGAAAGTATCTTTTGGTTTTTGTTCCCTGCATCTCCAGTGTGGCATTCAGAAGTCATAGAGCAGACATGCTGATATTTTATGACCAATGCTGACTACATATTGGCCTCAGTTTTCACTTGTGACATAATTTCCTATGACTCAAGCATTAAGTCAAAATAAACTCTCTCTTTCTTTGCACAAAAGCTCAGCTCATTGCCCTTCAGCCTTTAGCAACCATCTCTTCCTTAAATGTTCTTCCTTTCATTATTCAGAGAAATTCATCTGGTCTGCAATTTTACAGAGAAATAAAATTATATATGTAGCCCCATCTTACCATTACCAAACCACTGCCCAATACTTGGGTCTGTCTTTTCTTGGTTCCTTGGGTTAGCATGTTCCTTAGGGTATTATGGGATTGTGTTCTCCAGAGTCCTCCTTATTTTGCCTTTTAATAAACATAACTTTATCCTTATGTTTCAGGCTTCTGCTGTCTGGATTACAGCATCATGAAATTTTCTCCACTATAAAATAAATGCTGCAATGTCCTTGTTACCTGTTATTGATATAGAACATTTACAATGGTAGACACATAATGTGTTCTTAGCTCTTTGGTGTGTTTTAATTTCCTCCATTGAATGAAAATTTTAGGAAGAAAGATATTATATTCTTTAGCTAATTAATGAATAGGTAGTAGCCATCAGTATATTTGACCAACAGTAGGAATTATGAGTGTTTCATAGCATATAGCCCTTCCTTCAAGATATTTGCTTATATCTGCCTCTCATATTGTAAACATTCCTTTCCCAACTCCTCTTTTTCTCTTCCAAATCTCATATACCATTTTCTGATGTTCATATATATAGAATGACACTGTTCACCTTTCTATGCTCCAGATTATCTGATGAATCCAAATAAATATGGTTGTCCTCAGAACCCTCATTATTAGAGTATTTTGATGACTTAACTTTCAGTAATTTGTGTCCCTGACTATTCTCTAATTACATACTGAGTTGATGATTGAGGTAAGGCTCTATCATGATGTTATTCTGTCCTCCAAAGGACATTGCTTACTTTTGAGCTAACAGATTGCATTCTTTAGTTCACTATCATAAGAACTAGTTATTAATTGCTTTTCTACTAAGGGCCTGTCTAGGAATGAAATGCAAAATAAATTATTATCCTATGTTGAGGATATAACTTGGGGTTGTGGATCACTTGTGCAGCTTTTAAGATCCCAGCTTCAATTTCCAGAACCAAACTGAAATTTAAAGACAACATAGTCTCTGTCTACCAAACCTAAGATAGGTGATGGAGACAAAGTATCATACAATCATGTCAATATGTGATTTGAGAAGGGTCAAAGCAGAAAAGGAGGCACCTAGAAAAGAGTCCTATCTGACTCCCCAAAGATGGTTTGAAATTAGACTGGACTAAGGGTGGCCAGGAGAAGCCACTGAAAATCCACAGAAGTGAATCAAAGTTTGTTCTGCTTGGGTAAGCCTAGAATCCTGGAGCTTGGAGATCAGATAGGTTGGGCAAGGAGAAGTTGCAGATAGACTATCAGAGGAATGACTTCTGCATGAAGTAGAACTCCTGAAGAGGCCAATTAAGGGACATCATCCTTGCTGCAAAGAGGAAGACACAATTAAATGCCTAGCTATGTACATAAGCATTGATTTGAAATGCACTTACATATGAAAGAATGACAAAGACAACCTTGGGGGAATGTGGAGGTGGAGCTTCCTCACTGTGGCTTTGTGCATGGTTCCATATATTCTGTGAGTTGCATTTACCCTGAGGAAATGTGTATTGTGAATCTTGTCCTTTGGTCATTTTTTCCCCCTGTAAGACTTTAATAGTCTTCTCAGGTTGTTTAGAATTAATGAGGCAAATGTCCTCAATCAAGAAGCAATTTAAGAACATGCTGCTAATTTCAATGAGTTCTGTAAATGAACTAATTTAATACCAGTTGACCTTTTTATTTGGGGAGAATGATTTGTGGCGGTATTTTCCTGATTTGTGCCTACAAGCCTTGGCAATCTGATTGGGCATTTTGTGTCCAAGGGTAAGCATTAATCATGGTACAAAGATGGAGCATAGCTAAGAGGGATTTAGAATATTTACCCCGGCAAGCAAGTGTCGGGTGTTGCTTAGTAGGAAGCCCTCAATCATGTTCATTAAAACCAAAAACCACAGAATTAAGGGGGGAAGGGTCCTACTCTTTTAGTGACAGAGACCATGCAGAGAGATGCTGAATGGTGGGATATCTTGACTATGTTCTAGCAATTTTGTTACTCTAGGTTTTTTTTTAACCTCTTTATGAATGGAATGGAATAAAATAACCTTAATTTGCTAGCTTAGAAGAAAATTTCAACTTCCTGAGTAAAGTCAAATAATACTCAATGATCCTCTTACTACCCTGCCATTTCTTTTTTTTACCACTTCATCTAGGGAAGACCTTGGATTTCTTTACATTGTCTTTAAATCAATCAGTAGAAATAGATCTTTACTGGTGGTTTTTCTAGGGAGGTGTGATGGTTTGTATATGCTTGGACCAGGGAGTGGCACTATTAAGAGGTGTAGACCTGTTGGAGTGGGTCTGATCTTTAATAACCCTAGTTCTAGCTGCCTGGAAATCTTTATTCTGCCAGCAGCCTCCAAATGAAGATGTAGAACTCTCAGTTCCTCCTGCACCATGCCTGCCTGGATGCTGCTATGCTCCTACGTTGATGATAATGAACTGAACCTCTGAACCTGTAAGCTAGCGTCAATTAACTATTGTCCTTATAAGAGATGCCTTGGTCATGGCATCTGTTCACAGCAGTAAAACCTTAACTAAGTCAGGAGGGTTTTGCCTTCATCTAGAAAGCTAAATGTATACACGCCATGAAAACATGTTGCAATGCCATCATACTAATAAAAGAATGGAATACTTTTGCTTGTTCTCTGTAATGAGAAAGCACTGCCCTAACCAAGATTTGCATAGTTGAATCAAGGCTTAATTGACAACCTCCAAGTGTCTGGCAAGAACTCAGACATCACTGAAGCAGAGCAGAGGGTAACACCAAGAAAGAAGAGAATTTTATTAAAGAAAGGGGAAAAGAGTACTAAGCATAAAGAGAATTATTAATAAAATGATACCTTTAAAATGGCAAACACTTATTCATAAAAATATATTTCATAAACAGGAGAAAAATAAGAGAGTCAGATGAAAGGAATAGTATTCTGCACATGCAGGTGCCAAGGTACTTCTGTCAGGACTATGACAGATTTTCTTCAAGCCCAGAGTCAATGACCAAAGGACTAGAACAGGCACTTAGGGAAAGAGAAATGTCTGTGGTTGATGAGTACCCAAAATCGACATTTCAGCAAGCATCACATGACCATTCAAGTTGAGATGCCCTGCATAGCTGTATAATAGGTAGAAAGTGCACTGCAACAATGCCCCCTGCTCAGCCCAAATCAAGGCAAGAGAGAGGACACTGACACTGCTGGTGGGAAGAATGAGTGAAACTGACCAGGAAAGAACCTGATCTTATCATACCCCCAAATACAGAAGGTTCAGGTACTGGGGTATCTGGTAATTCCACACCACAGTGTAAATTAATGCATTTGGTTATTCATATCTGTGCTTTAAAAATTCCCAAAGAGAACACACTTGTTGTTTTGATTAGGAAAGAGAATCAGGAGAAGTCATGGGGTGATAGACAGCTCAGAAGCAAATAAAAGCTTTTCCTCTTTTCCATTTTACTTTGCAGTGCTACTGATGTGCATGACATCTAGGGCTCTCCCGTTGAGCCACAAGTACAGATGTAAAAGAGAAGGAACAAAACATAAAATGATGGTTGGGGGGGGGGAAGATGCTGTGTTTAGAAGGCACTGATGAGTTTTTAAATCTATTTGTAAAAACAAACAAACAAACAAACAAACAAACAAAAAACTGTGTGAGGTAGAAACTGGGATGAAGAAACAGTTTCTGAAACTATATGCCATGGCCTGATGCACTCAGTTCTTAAATACTAGAAAGAATAGAGGATGCTCTCATTCATCGTGGGTCACAGGAGAATACAGGGCACACCCATAGCAAATCAAGACAGCTTTTCTTCCTTTGACCTATACCCTAAAACCATGTGTCAAGGAGATAAACAGGCACTCTAAAGCCTAGCTTCTGTGTTCTCTCAAACTACAGAAATCTCATCTTGGGTGACTTACAGAACTAACTCTTCTCAGGCTCCCCACCCCTGGTATAAGGCAACGTTTGCCTGTAGAGAAAACGAAGTGAAGAAGCAGCTGCTGGAGTCTCATTGATCTTTCTCCTTTCTAATTTCCATTCCACCATCCTTGTGCTTCCCAGGAAGAGTGGAAGCACAGGTGGGAATCTCACTTGTGGAGCCCAGGAGCTCATCTTTGGGAAGTAGAGATATGTGCTCAAGTGGATCAGATAGGCTGAAGAAGAATTTCCAGAGGTTCAAGGTAAGCATGCATGAGGTTATGCCTATGTTTAGTTGGGCAGATCTTCTCAGCACTCCATGACATGATGGTCCAGCATGCCCACCCTGAGTTTAAGATCTTGTAAAGTGAAAGTGTATTTATTACACCTAGCCTACCAAACACCACAGCATCATGCAGAGTATTGGCTGCCTTCCCTGGCAACAGTATGGCTGCCTGGAAGCTAGCTGTGGCTTGCTGCCACTGTCCAGCCTTGCTGAGAATATCATAGCCTAGCTAATGACAACAATTTGAACACTAAAGTAGGATATCTTATTAATATATAGTGCTATTCTATCATCATAAAGTGGAGATGGGAATGGTCTATACGCCGGTCTCCTTAATGATATCATCTTATCCATATTCTGTCAAATACCCAATAGAAGAAAGCAAAACAATGACAAAACATGGTTTAAAGGAAAAAGCAGCAAGTTAATTTAGTACTGCTATTTTCTTATTCATTTGTCCTTCTTTATCCCTACCTGGTTGAAAATATGATGTGCTCAACCTTGAGGGAGATATTAGACCTAAGAGAGGTAAACTCACTGATCGGCCCCCAGATAAGGGGAAACAGGTGACTATGACATTTATTGTTATAGTACATTAAGCACATGAATACAGGTGGCAAAGACCTTGGCAAACCGAAAGCCTGTTTTGGTGAAGAGGCAAAATTCACACCGGGAGAACAAATTTAATGCCGTCAAAAAAAAAGTCTATATTTAACTTTTTTTTTTTCTTTTGGATAATTCATCTATTTTTAAAGTGACACACATCTTCCAAACTAAAAGCAGTAACCGTTGTCAGTGACAGAAAGCCATCAGAGACATTGTTTTTAAATGTGCAGTTCAAGTGAGCAAACATCTGGAACGCCCAAGCCTGACACGTTCCCTGTTAACAAGGAGCACACATCTTGTGGGTTCTGCAAGGCTGGATCTTCATTCTGCTACAGCATAATTGGACACTTTGCAAGTGAACGTTATCCAGGCTCAGTGCCGTAATGTGCTTTGATTAGTTGTGTTGCTTTTGAGTGACAGCTATACAAACTTACCACCTCGAGTGAAGTATCGCAAATGAATACACGGCAGACGATATGACAGGCAAACCTCAGAGCAAATGGAGAACATTAGAGAAGTAACAATCTCTGAGAAATTTGGCTGGAGGTGTGTATCTCAGTGGTAGACTACTCATCTATCATGCCTAAGGTCACTGGTTCGTTTTATAACACTGACCATTAAAAAAAAATCTAGAATGTATCAGGGATATTTGGATATTTTCAAGGAGAATTTTCCTTGGGGGTGGGTGGGTCTAGTATTGGCCCTTCTTTGAAGGATAGTTTCACAAGCAAAATGAGAAATAAGGCACAGGCATCCTCATTATCTTGTGTTTTATTTGATTTATTTATTTATTTTTTTTAGGTGTCTAAAGTCTGAGTGGTCTGTACTACCTCCAATGCGTTGGTGTCCTTTCATTGTCTTTTACTAACCATGTCTGCCTCATCAATCTTCATGACTCAAGTTAAAGGAGTAGCATCCATTTTCCTACTTCCCAAGGAAGTCGTGATTACCAGGGGTGCGACATTATCCTCCTACACTCCTCCGCTGAGCTGTTTAAAGAGCTTAAGCAGGCAGTCTGCTCTCCTATACCTCTAAAGCTGGCCGACACGCTTATCTAAAAAATGCGTGTAATCCACCCACATGCGGTATGTTTTCCAACATTCTGAGTATTTGCCATTCTTCCTTAATATGGCAGGAGGAAAAAAAAAAAAAAAAAAAAACAAAAAACTAAGGGAACGCTTGGCTGAGGCTGAGGAAGGCCATCTGGTGTTAGTGGAGAGTAACTACCTCTGTCTGAATGCTGATGAAGTCAGCTGATGTGAGCACACTTCAGTCTCTGCAGTCTCTTGCTCAACTCAGACACCTGAATCAGTTGGTTTCTACTTTCTGAATTTGTTTGCATCCGAAGGTGCAATTTTTTTTTTTTTGGTTATTTTAATTACCTACATTTCAAATATTCCTCTTCCCTGTCTCCCCTCCGCAACGTTCCCACCCTACCCTCCCCCCCGCCCCCAACCCGGTTCCCCCTCTCCTTTCTTCTAAGAGGGTGCTTTCTCACCCACACACTCTCCTGCTTCTCCACTTTAGCTTCCCCCTATACTGGGGCATTGAGCCTCCACAGGACCAAGGGCTCCCCTCCATTGATGCCAGATAAGGCCATCCTCTGCTACTTATGTAGCTGGAGCCGTGGGGGAGGTGGCTTAAGCTTGACTTGAGGAAGTGTTTGATCTGCTGTTGGACCATGATAATGGGTGCTAATTTAAGATTTTTGTATTGTTGTGCGCAATACTGTAAAACTCTGTAATGCCATTTGCAGTTTCATCTTGGAAGACGCTGGTGTGTTGTTAGATTTTGTTGTTCCTGTTCTACTCCATAGCATGCAAACATGGGACCTCTGAAATTTCTACAGAGTTTGCCTCTGGTTCTTGTCTATTTTTATCTATGGAACACCACCATTTTTAAATTTATGGATCCATACTTATGTCATTTGGGACATAGGCCTCTTTTTAGTTATTTGGGAGCTGACAAGACAGTTCAGTGGTTAAGGTCACTTTTAGCTTTTCCAAAGGACCAGAATTTGGTTCTCAGAACTCACGTCAGGTGGTTCAAAACTGCCTATAACTCTGGCTCCAGGGAATAAGACACTCTCTTTTGGCCTCTGTGGCCATCCTCATGTGTATGTGACATACACACTGAGATACACAAGAGTAAAAAAAAAAAAAAAAACAAATCTTAAATCAAAATACTTTATAATTTTGTAGTGTCAATGGCATAGATTGTAGAACTCAATTATGGCAATCGTGGAAGGCAAATTTAAAAGATAGTGTAATTTTACATGTTTTGATATTGCCAGTTCGGTTGACATAGAACATAAAAATGTTTACCCCCGGTGAAAAGCCTCAAAAATAAAGTTCTGGAACTTATAAGCCACGAAGCACTTTTACTTACTATACGATTGTTAAAAGTGGGACCAAACTGGCTCACTTCATTCCTTTCAGCTTGTTGTGTGAGTGAGAAATTAAAATGAAACAAACAAACAAACAAACAAACAAACCTGTTATTTTATGTGGACATGTTTTTGTTCTATTCCTAGGTGTAGGGTATGGGTCTGCATCAGATTGTCCACAGCAGCTAACTCTGATTTGTCTCATGCTCTGGCAGTGGTGTGATTCTGCCAGCTGAAGATGGTTTACAATTGGAATTCTAGGAGAGAATACTTGAGCGAGTATATGAGCAGCACCAAGAGGGCATGACTGCTGCTGGCCCCTGCTGCTGCTGGCCCCTGCTGCTGCTGGCTTGTTTCTGCTCTTTCATTTGTTGTTCTGGCATTTGTTGGGTGCTGGTTGCTGTTGCTGATATCCTGCCAACTAAGATTCTACTTGCCCCCAGGAACTCGACATCCCTAGTCAGCAGAAAGTATATCTAAAGAGATCTATTGCCCTCCCCTACCCCACCCGCATCCTTCTAACCTTTCTCACCTAGTTAGTGTTGGGGAGTTGAAAGGGATTGGAGAGGAGATGCATGGGAGGTAAAAGAACCCAATAACGGTTTTGTTCTGTTACAGAGACCTCCCTTGGGATGGGGTTCTACAGTGAGGTCAAGTGGAATTTAAACAGACCGGAAGCTTTACAATCCTGCAAGGCCACTGCTTTCTCTTACAGCTTCCTGGGAGCTGCTGCTGGGGAGTTACCGAGTTTGGAGAAGTGATGTTGTCCCTTAACTCATTCTTTGGTGATTTGTTTCTTGAGTTCATGACTCCTGAAAGGAAAGAGGAGATATCTCCGGGTAGGAGACTGGTTCAGGGTCATCTCACTCGTTTTCTTTGCCCTCCAGTTGAGAGTGTCAGAAATGCTGGATAGAATGATTGCTTGTCGATCATCTCAGATGGCGAACAGAAAGAAGCACTGTAGACCGAGTTAGCTGGTGCTATTACTATATAGGTGATTACATTAAGCTTCTTAATGCTCCAGGTTTTCCTATGAAGAAAGAGCCCAGCTGGGAAGTTCTCAAATGATGAAATATGTTTTTAAACACTCGTAGCTACTCTTTAATGGCCTGTGCTGCCAGACATGAAACATTTCACCATGAAAATGGGTAGGATGCATTCTGAATCGCTGCGATGTCAGGGAGGCTCATTCGTTAGTGGTTTGAAAAGTGCTTTGAGCTAACAGAATAAAAGGCACTGGAGAAGTTTGGACTAATATTAATAAAAATGAAAAATTGCAACAGAGGAACTTATTTCCCTTAGAACACAGACATCAATATTAAGAGTGATTAATAAAGCACAAATAACCAATGTGAGAATGGAGAACACCAGCCATTCATTGGGATATATCTTCTATGTGTTTCCAAATTACCATCTGTGCTGTTTTATTCTGTTAGATTATATTCAATGAGAGCCTGGGTTCATATTCACATGTGAGCCTCACTAGACTTAAATAAATATTATGTGAGCTAAAAATTTCAAACACACCACTTTATTTTTTCTCTATTTTGATCTATAATAATCATGGGTATGTTTTCTCCACATTTCTACATGGAGGCCCCCAAAATCCTGCTTCAAGTCAGCACATTTATTCATAGTCTTCAGAGCCTTGAATTCATCATATTGGCAGAGTAATTAAGACAGGCCGTTCTGAGGTAAAGGTAATGGATAGCAAGCATTTGTGCAGGGTTCTGAGGATAGGAGGTAGATTATTGCTTTGTTCACATTTAGTTTTCCCACAATAATGTTGAGCTGGAAATTAATGAACACAATTAGGGCTTTTTGATATGGCAAACCTTTGAAACCATTCATTATTCTGTTAACAGAACCTGGCTAATTTTCTTCTAAATTAATGTTCTCCTGTTGTGATATAGATTATATTTTATAATGCAGCTCAGTTGGCTTTCTCTCACTCTTCTCTTCCTTTGCTCATTAGTTGCATCTACTTTGTCATTGACATCCAGGAGAATAATAAGTTAGAACAACTGTCAATAATCTCTTTAGGCAGTAATATACTTACTTTACTCTAATGGTAATTGTTTATCACTGCAATGCTTTTTATGTATTATCCAAACCCACAAATACACACACACACACACACACACACACAATCAATGTTTATTGCACCACTATTCACAATCATCAAACTATAGAACAAATCTAGGTGTCCAAAATCAGAGACAAGAATAAATAAAATGTGGCATAAATACACAACGGAACATTTTTTTCAGATAGAAAGCATAATGAACATATGTTTAAAGGAAAATGGATTCAAGTAGAGATAATTAAGTAGATTAAGCCATTCTCAGAAAGACAAAACATGAATATGACATATCTTCTCTCATTCGTACACCTTAGATTTTATGCAGACACACAGAAGCATGTACCTTTGAAAGCAGAAGTAAAATTGTGGTGGCACTAGGGAATTAGGAGGGGAAGGAGGGTTCAGGGAATGTGCTTAGCATACAACAGAAATAAGAATAAACATGTATTTTAGTGGACCTTCTCAAACCTTTTAAAAATCATACAGAAGAACCTACCTTCTGTTTTTCTGAAAAATTTATGCCATATTTCCTCTGTTAAGGCTCTATCTACAACACTCACACAGTGTCATTCCTTTGTAATGTCATGTAAAGTGCCAACAGCCACCAAAGAAATTACACATTAAGAGAGTCTAGACATGCATTGTATTGATGCCTCTAGTCCAATTACCAAACAAGTCTATGTGGGGCAGGGAAGAGAGCAAAGGTTAAGTGTTTGACTGTCAATAAATTTTAAACCTGAATGAGCTACTCTGAGCCTTAATGCAAGGGCAGAGCTGGCACATGCTAATTCACAAACACAGTGTTAGCAATACTGCATTATTTTATTAGTGTTTGTCACCTGTGGGCACAGAATCTCTGTCCTGTGAGCAGGACCGGAAAAACAGACTTTCAGTGAACACAGGACGCTGCTTTAGCTGTTCTCAGGAATGAGAGGGATATTCTACTTGGCTTTTGAAAGATGTATTTCTTAATTATTCACATTTCACTCTTGCTTTTTGTCATTTACTCTTAGGCTATTTTCTTTCCGTTATTTATCACTCAAGTTTTGTGTTCATTCTTCCTGGCTTATTTGTCTTGATAAAGGAAAACACAACACAATGAAATTACTCGACTAGGGAACATCCACAAAGAGGTAAGAGGTGAAAACTGACTGGTTCAAACCTTAAGAAGTCTGTCCTAATTCCATCCACATGGTTTTTATGCTCCTAGACTCTGCGCATGTCCATCTATTTCAGGCACTGTTATGGCAAAGTTCAGGCACCTTTATGATATCATAGGATCTCCTATGCAAAAGTAAAATCTGTAGAAAATCCACAGAGAATTCAGCTAACGTACTATATTCAGTAACTAAGCTTTTGTTAGTGATGACTTTATGCACAGGGACCCTGGTAATGACTGAAACATCAGGATTGCAGAAGGCATCCTGGGATGTTGCCTTATGGCCTTTCCCATTTGTTCTTTTATGTGGTGACTGCCAAAGAGACCAGATGACTGTTGGAAATACAAGGTAAAGAGAGAAGTCAGGGAAGGAAAGAGACTTTGAAGCCTGGGGTTTTGAGACTTGTTTCAAGAACTTGATGATGAAATTAAATTGAGTTGATTTACACACAAAAATTGGATACAGAGTAACAAGTAAAATGTCAAATGCAAGGGAAGAATTTCAAAAGCCATAAACACAATAATTATACAAAAAAACATGGTAATGGTTTTCACAGCAAGGGGCTAAGTGTGTGTGACTCCAGCTTCCTTACTTCTCTGATAGAGCAGAAGTGAAGGGCCCAGGAAGGAAGGGTATCACTGTGTGCTTTATTTGATAGCCTGGAAAACCTGGTACTACTAGAACTATGGGAAGCATAGAGACCTTCAAAGCACATAGGAAGAATTATAAGGGCTAAATGTGTGCGTTCAGAGATTTACATTTCTCAGAGGATATCCATCCATCTCTTTGGGTTTGTTGTTGTTGTTGTTTGTTTGTTTGTGTGTTTGTTTGTTTTGAGACAGGGTTTTTCTGTGAAGCCCTGTCTATCCTGGAACTCACTCTGTAGACCAGGCTGGCCTCGAACTCAGAAATCCACCTGCCTCTGCCTCCCAAGTGCTGGGATTAAAGGCGTGTGCCACCACCACCCGGCTCCATCTCTTTGTTTTTGTTTCATGTCTCCTGTTGTTCTGAGATGTGGGGATCTTTCATTGCAACAGATGAAATATTAGCAGACGAGGGGTCTCAGGGACAGGTGAAGTGTTTCTCTGCTTTCTAGCAGTAGCACAAGCATGTGTCCCACAGCCAGTGTTCACCCACCATCAGTCGGAAATACGTTCTTTAAGCCTCCAACACCACTGAGGATTTCCTATTGGATACATGATGGGCTGAGAATATTTCCGTGACTGTGGAGAACGTTCGGGATGGTGGGGCAAGGGTGGACATGATGGTTCTTGGGAAAGCTGGAAGATTGCATTAATGAAATGTAGGTTGGAGGAAAAAAAATAAGAAGATAATATTTTTTCCCCAAAAGTTTCTAAATGGGAAGTCTCTGAAAATAGTAGATAAGATGGAAATGGGGAGGAGGGCATCAGAGTTGGGAATCGGGCGCAATCCTCTGAGGAATGTGGTAGAAACAGTTTGGGTTTGTAAGTGTCCACATTCCCAAACTTTCTGTTTGTCAGTTCAGAACTTCACACTATCAGGCTAGTAAGTTTTCCTTGATACTTACCGTCTGACCTGGAATTCTCTGGAAGCACATCACCCTGGAGATGGGATATGTACTTTAATACATTCCAGCTGTACTACTTTTAAAACTGTGAGCTCTTGAAGGGGGGTGATTAGTTAGACACTGCAGCATCTGTAGGAAGCTAATGATTTTTTCCGAACATTACTAACAAAAGCAGATTGATCACTGTCCTCCAAATCTCAAGAAAATTGTTTTCATGTATTCTGAAGTCACTTGAATGAGGATTAGCAGTATGTGATTAACATTAAGAATATATAGTTCTATTAATTTTACAAATACAGTATTTCACAGCTTCCTGTTGAGAAGTTTAATTATATAATATTTTATATATGTGCTTAGAATGACATTGATGATTTTTATATTCTGTATATCTTACTTCTGCATAACTAAGTCTGAATTAACATGAGTTTAGTTGACCCTATTAATCTAAATATCAAATCATATAATATTTTTATTTCTCCTAACATTTCAGACAGTCAAGCAGTCTGGAAGGGAAACGTAGTGAAACAATTTAAAATAAGTTTGGACTGGCTCAAAAACATAACTGGCTCCCAGTTGCATTTGCATATTCTATTTTATGGAGTGATATGCAAATGAAGCAAACCAGTCTGGTTCTCATTGAACACTAAGGTCTCATTGGCTTGACCTTTTGTGGTGGGACCTGTGGGGGTGGGAAAAAATGAAACCTGAGACTTCACCCCCAACCTGCCAATCAGGGGAGCTACCTAAAACCTGCTTTTGTGCTCAGCAATGCTGGCAGAACCCATGGGCTCATTTTATACATATCCTGTAGAAAGCAGTTTGGAAGGCTGCTTGAGTTTCCAGTGATTTCTGAGGCAGTGGCCTCAACTCAGTGTGCCCATCAGGAATACATCTTTAGTTTAACCACCAAGGGCCTCTTCTGTGGTTAAAACACAGTCAACTGCCATTATAGCTGTTTGCTTACAGGAAGATTAGGACTGTGTGTGTGTGTGTGTGTGTGTGTGTGTGTGTGTGCATATATATATATATATATATATATATATATATATATATATGCAGAAATGATAAGCGGAGCATGGTGGGACTCTTACCTGTCACCACAACACCAGAGGCTGAGCCAGAAGGGTTGTAAAGTCATGCTGGGAAACATAACGAGAACTGCCTTTGAAAACCAAAATGTTGCCTTGATTGTCCTTACGTGTGCTAAGTGTACATTCTGATGGTCATTCTTAATAGGAGAAACACCTAGACACCTGCACAGAGAATAACTGTATTTTTCTTAAATGCACATGGCTCCCCCCCACCCCCCACCCCAGGGCTGCCTAGTTTGGCCTGATATAACGTGTTGTATGTCTGGTTATGTGAAGCTCACATTGGGTGTTCTGTTCTATGGAGAGTCTAAAGGGGAATAAATCCATTTCTCCTGGCTTAGCCTTCTGTCTCATCATAACTGTACTCAGAAATTTTTATGAAACCGTGTCATGTTGTCTGAAACAGTCTCCATACTGACCTTTGCCTTGTCAAAGTAACTTTAGCATTCATAAATATTTCAGGGGGGGGGGAACCAAAGACTACTTATGAATGATTGATTTTGTAGGATTCATTGACCTTTCCTGTGAAGGCTTTTTAATTAAAATTAGACTATCCCACCCTAAACCTGACCACTAATTGTTAATCATGCGCCAATGAACACCTAGGTTTCTCTAAAACATGAGGATACAAGTTGGCAGTTGTAATGATACGTTGAAATGAAGAAAGGCAGTTCACACCAAAGCCCCATTTCAAGCTTGGAAATGAGTATAGTTTTGACTTCTTTATGAAACCAGGCAAGCTTCTACCTGAAGAAGTTCTGTATTGACAGAAGAAAGAAGTGAAAGACTGTTGGGAGGTCAGGTGCCGTCCTACTTAACGTTTCTGTTACTTAGACAAAACAACGCCATACAAAACTAATCTAAGAGAGCAAGGGTATATTTTAGTTTACAGTTCATGGTAGAGTCCATCAGAAACTAAGTGGAAACTAAGGCTGCAGGAGCTTGAAGCAGCTGGGGGTGATTCTACAGTCTAGGAGAAGGGTGTTGAGAAGAAGCACCCTTAGGTGCTGGCTTCCTAAGGGTACTGGGCTTCTTCCCTTTAGGGTGGGTCTTCCCATAAAATCATTCTAATAAGGATAACCCCTCATAGCCACCACCAAAGGTTTGTCTCCTAGGTGATCCTAGATACCATCAGTAATCACTATTAACCATTACAGGTAGGTTTTTGTGTGTAACCTATAAATAATATTATTTCTCTGTATTCTTTGAAATATGATGCTGTTGCTTTGGGGGAAATAAATAAAGCAATTCTTACCAAAATAGCCAATCACTAAAGTTGTCTCAAAATTGAAACTTCATAGACACGAAAGTAAATTTGAATTTAAAAAGTTGTCTTTTCGGGAGCCTGATATAGCTGTCTCCTGTGAGGCTCTACCAGTGCCTGGCAAATAAATCCAGTGGATGCTCACAGTTATCCATTGGATGGAGCACAAGGTCCCTAATGAAGGAAGCAGAGAATGTACCCAGGGAGCTGAAGAGGTCTGAAGCCCCATAGGAGGAACATCAATATGAACTAACCAGTACCTCCAGAACTACTTGGAACTATACCACCAATCAAAGAAAACACATGGAGGAACTTGTGGCTCTAGCTATATATGTAGCAGAGGATGGCCTAGTTGGTCATCAATGGGAAGAGAGGCCCTTGGTCCTGTGAAGGTTCTATGCCTCAGTATAGGGGAATGCCAGGACCAGGAATGGGAATGGGTGTGTTGGGGAGCAAGGGGATTTTCAGAGGGGAAACTAGGAAAGAGGATAACATTTGAAATGTAAATAAAGAAAATATCTTTAAAAAAAAGTTGTTTTTCTCATTATATGAAAACTAGATTGTAAAATGACCTTTTTTTTTTTTTTTTTTTTTTTTAATTCTCTCAAAAATCTTCCCTAGGACATATATTTGCTTGTAAGAAAAGGTTCAAGATGCAAGAGGGAAAAGGAAAGGATGTAGAAAACAATTCTACTAACTAGAAACATCATTTTAAAGATGGCATTTCTCTACTATTTTGTAGTTTAACCAAGGCTTATACACGCACATTTCATTTTACAGTGCTTTATTGCTCTTTTTAGGCACTGGCTTTTGTTTTGTTTTGTTATGTTTTTGCTTTTGTTTTTTTTTTCCCACAAGTCACAAGTTCATGGCAACTTGCCTCAAACCAGTCAATCAGGACTTCTTTCCTAAAAATTCAGATGAATATTCACATTTTAGCAACAAATCACTCTTTTTTTTGTTTGTTTTTCTGTTTGTTTTTGTTTTTTGAGACAGGGTTTCTCTATGTAGCCCTGGCTGTCCTCAAACTCAGAAATCTGTCTGGCTCTGCCTCCCAAGTGCTGGGATTAAAGGTATGCGACAGCACTCCCAACTTAAACCAATTTTGAAATTAGGAATGTATTTTTGGACAGAATACTATTGTATACACTACAGACTGTGTCATTATCATTGTCTAATCATAACTTGTCCATGCACTGAGAAACAAAACAGTTCATGGAGCTCACTTTATTAGAATATTCGACCTCAAACACTCACATATCTTACTTTATTGGAATATTTGTCCTCTATGAATTCATAACTATTATGTTGAGGCCTGCTCCTCTTCCCCAGCATAGCTGTAGCCAGTTTGTTCCATACTGTCCAGCTAATTCATATTGTTGTTATAATTTGCCTGCTAGTCATTGATGCAGAAAAATAACTTGATTCAGAGCAGGGTCCTATTGACCACATACATACCCTGTTATGTTCTGTATATTATGAGGTTTGTTAATTTTAAGGAATTCCACAACTATAAGCTTCATGAATGGCCCATCAAATTAAAGGTCAATACAAACTGCTACGTTTAAAATGGCTTTAGACATTTAGGTTTAAAATGGCGTGAGTCAGGGCCAATCACAAGGCAGCACTTCCAGCAACTGAGTATGAACTCATCGTGGTTTTTGTGGTTTTCCCATTATAAGCTGGCCTTGAAAAATGTCAAGCATATAGATTTTCGCTCCTGAGCCTGAGATGTTACCCTGGTTGATCAGTCTTGGGGTGTGTGTAACTGAGATTAGTGTTTGTGTGGTTTGTGGGGTGATTCCTGCACCCCAAAAATAGAGCCATGCAACTGAACCTTTGGTGTGATTGTGCTTGGCTCGATCACTGGAGTGTTGTTGTGGGCTATACAGTGAAAGGAGAACAGTACAGCAAGACAGAGAACAGGTTTTCTAAAGAAAAAGCTACACTATTGTTAGAAAAAGAAGTCATCCAGTTGGCTTAGTCACTTTTCCACAGCTGCAAAGAGACACCATGACCAGGGTAACATAAATCTAACACTTATGGGGGGGGGTGTCAAGGTTTCAGAGGGTTAGAGTTCATGAGCATTATGACAGAGAACACAGAGCAGGTAAGCAGGGCATAGCTCTGGAGTAGTGACTGAGAGCTCACATCTGATCTGTAAGCATGAAGCAGAGAGAGAAAGAGAGACACATACACAGTGACACACAGACACAGAGACACTGAGAGACAGAGATAGACAGAGACACAACAGAGAGATATAGGGACAGACAGGCACAGAGAGAACTGGAATGGTATAAGCTTTTAAAACCTCAAAGCCCATCCCTAATGACACACCTTCTTCAACAAGGCCACATGTCCTCCAATAAGGGGCCACTTCCAACTAGGGAACAAACATTTGGATGTATGCTGGAGACCATTCTCAGCCATCATCATTTAGAACCCTAAGGCTGCAACGAGTTCTGCGGGATGTGAAGAAGTGCAGGAGCTATTACTAATACAGCCCAGCAATAAGCCTGATTTGATTTTTTGTTCTTAGCGTCTAGTGATTGAGGGATTTCATAGATTAATGGGATGATCTATAGGGTGCATACACAGTACATTACAGGATCCTTAGGTATTCTATGTACCGCTACAAGGCTTCACAACAATGCTGTCAGTGCGCCATGCATACTGCATCCTCAGCGAATGAGCATTGTTTTCCCTTACTCTCCTACAGACATTGCCAGGGCATGATCTTCCAGACTTCTCCAGAGGATGAAAGGTTAATTGACTCACAGCAATAACATGGCTTCCACATTGTTTTGTAGAGTTATCCTGCATTCCTCTCACTTCCCACAACATCTATGATTTTTTTTTTTCTTGTAAGGACATGAATACTCTCTTAGGCAAACATCTTGTCGTTGCATCTCTGACCAAAGATCTGTGCTTGGGAATGAAAGAGAAATCCTAATATTATCACCTCCCGAACACCTACTATTTTGCTCTCCAATGCTTCCTGTAGAAAGTCCTGAAGTTGTAAGGTGCGACCATTCAGCACCATCACCATCTACCAAAATCAGTTTTGAGGAATTGAAGGTATGTTAGAAGTCATCAAGTCCAATTTCCTTCGTGTTCTATCTGTATGTTACTCCACATCCCCTTGGTCTACCCTGGAGGCAGCTCTATGCTCTGATGGTTTTTAGCAGCTCTCTGCCTGGGGTGTACTCTGGCAGTGTAAGCACACTTGAGCCTCAGGGGATATAGGCTTACATGTACCTCCACAACAACTGGCAAGCAGTAAGAGACTCGTGCTGATCAACAACCCCTATGGTGGACATTTCTGAAAAGTGGTCAGCTCAGAAGAGCTCTGGCAAGAGTTATGTCCATTCTGTCAGAACGCTAGCTCATCAGTTAACAACCTCGTTATTTCCTGTCTTATTTCCCAATGCCTCACTACGCTTGTGGGAGTCATTATGCTAATAACTTCTTATATCCAAAGCCTTCATCAATATTTGTGCTGGATGACACAGATTTTTCTCCCCCCCTCCCTCAGTTGAGGTACAGAATTTATTTATTTATAACTAATTAACTTTACACCCTGACCACAGTTTCCTTCCTTCCTCCCAGTCCTTCTCCCCACCCCCATCCCCACACCCATTCTCTCCTCTTCCCTTCCTCTTTAGAAATGGTGAGGCCTCCCATGGATATCAATTGGTCTTTGTGAATCAGTAAGACTAGGTGTGTATTCTATTGTGGTGAGATAGGCCACTCAGTAGGTGAAAAGAGTCAGGCAACAGAGTCAGGACCCTGCTCCTGCTGTTGGAATCCCATAGGAAGCTGCCCAATGGTTATATATATGAAGAGGGTCCTATGCATGTCCCTGGTTAGTGGTTTAATCTCTGTGGGCCGCTATGGGCCCAGGTTAGTTAATTTTATAGGGTTTCGTATGGAACACAAATTTTCTTATAGTAGAAGGTAGAGATTGTGAAACATATGTGGTTTGTATCACCTGTATGTTACACATCTCTCAAAATCCTTTACTTTAAGTAAATATTTAAAAGTAACTATTAATACAAACAATATAGAACAATCTCTTTTAAAACCCCTCATCCTGGTCTTTTGGGTTGGTTTCTCTATCAAGTGAATCCTGTAAACCCTTTGAAGGAGAAATCTTACCCAAAGCAACTCCTGATTTCCCCTGAACTGTGGCTATCCTTGCATTGTTTTTACAACTGTTGAAGCCTACCCTCCTCTGCTCATATTCACGAACACCAGATGGCCTCTTTTTGAGTGATAGCACAGTAAACTAATAGCAGCCCATTAAGGTCATTAAGGGAAGACTGTGGAATTTATGATCAGTGGGCTGCCATTTCTACCTCCAACCAGGATCCATAGAGTACAACATAATGTGAGAGCAATTGGATCTCTGATCTGAGTGAGTGCCTGGGACCTTCCACATCTGTAGACACGGACTGTTTCCCAGGCTTTCCCAATACCACTCATTTTAGTCCCATCGATTATCATTTCCATGGCATTATTCCTGGGTAAAATTAATTCCTAGCGCTCAGGTTTTCTTAGCGCAGCCAGACAATGCAGAACCTGTTTACTATCAGCCAGATGGCTCCCCAGGTACTTAGAAAGGGACAGATATTGACAAAACATTGTCTTCTGTGCACACCAGGCCACCAAACAATTCTGTACAGTGGACTTCTGATGCAAGGGATTTAGAGGGGACAAAAAGATCTTTTTTAAGTAGTTGCAGATCATTTTTTTTTTGAAAAATCACCAGGTCTGCAGATGCCAGCCCTAAATCTCTGCATTTTAAGAAGGAGAGGGTATTTCCAGTATCTTTAAAATAGCTCTTACTTTTGTTGCTATTGGAACTGAGAGAATGAGAAAGAAAAGAGATGGTAACAGAAAGCATACAAAATGGAGGGGAAACTGGAGGAAGAGCACAAAGACCTTGCAGATGTTTCCAATCCTTGCTTTGGCAATATTTTGGTCAGGGAACTTATGGGTATACAACTCTTTTAAGTCTTCTTGCTTTTGAGTCTATGTCTTCTAATGGTGCTTTTTTCCCCCTTGTGTTTGGGCTGAGATGCCTGCCTCCACCATTCATAGGGGATATCAAGAAAGAGCTCCTCTTACCTGTCAGAGAAGCTAAAATGACAAACATATCTTGACTTCTGCCAGTTGTGCTAGCAGGGTCTGATCTGTTTGTTCAAGGGCTGTCACCTGAACAGTGTACTTCAGCTGCTCAGCATAGGAGAGTTGCGGCAGAATAATTTAGAGAAGCCATTCCTGACTTTTCATATTTTGGAAAAGGGAAGGTAGGAAGATGTTGTTCTTCCTGAGAGCTGCTGGACATGAGATGGTAGATGAGCTCTGAGTTCTATTAACTACAGGAAACAAAATCATGAAACTTAGAGGTTTTTTTATTAGATTAAAGTCTTAGAAACTCCTGCAAAATGGCAAGTGAACAAGTATGCTGCCTAGGAGGGAGAACACATTAAACTTTAGAAACCATTAACAATTAACAAACACGTGTAAAAGATAGATTACCACAATCACTAAAATTGTAACAATTTTTTTGAATAGTGCACAAGAGAGGCTGAACACATCAGTTGTAAAGGGCTCTGTATAGTGACTGAAGAAGATGCTGCTCACACTGAGGGGAATGTGCTAGGGCTACAGTGGGAATGGAATTTTACTTTCTGCTTGTAAGGGAATAATACTTCCCTTACAAGATCTGTCTTATTTTTTTCTCCCCTCACCAACAGGGCTTTTCTCAGTGTCTTAAGAATTACAGATGCACCTATGAATATTGATGAATGAGAATGGAGCAGGTATAAAATGTTATAGGGTCTCTGGAGAGGCTCTGAGAGACATTTCTTGATCAGATTTAGAAATAGAATGCCCATTAACATTACCTCTTTGGAATTACCTTGTAGACAAAACATTAGCATGTGGTTAAAAATCTAGGTTATAATTCTGAATTTATAATTCAGATCCCCCTTTTAACTCAGGAGCTGAAAGAAAAATTGTCATATTTCTGCTACCAATTAAAGAAATGCTGATAGGTGAAACTGAGAATACCCTAACTTTCTTCCCAACAGTTCTGCTGAACTCGGCACTAGAAATCCATCTACATTCAAAGGATTGATTGCAGGGCATTAGTTTTGTCAATACAAGCCCAGCACTTTAAGGAGATGTTTGAGTTACATGTTGCACAGGCCTTGTCAGTTATGACATTGGAAAAACAGCAAGAATCCTATCCTCTCCTCGTCTCTCTGTCTTTCCCTTCCTGCCTTCTTCTGTCTCTCCTCCTCTCCCCTCTTCCTTCTGTTCTTGACCTCCTCTCCTTCATTCCCTCTCCTCTCTATTTATTTTGTCCTTTCCAATGGAGTCACTCTATAATTAGGGAACAATTTGGCTCCTAAATACCATACTATATCAAATTAAAATCCACATGGGTAATCTTGTTTAGAGTTATTGGTCCGTAATATCCCCCAATAGGTCCCCAAATATAACAAACCATTCCTAGTTCTGTCGGTTTCTCTTCTGAACTTGAAGGTAAGACCCTGTTGTTGAACACACCATGTACATAAATCACAGAATACAGAGAAATCAAATGGATACCCACCTGGAAGCTTCATCTTACTGGCCTAAGTTCACAGTGCTTATAGGTGCTATGTACACCAGCTAGGATAAAAGCAGTCATCAATTGTACCCAGTTGTGAATCATATGAGCTATAAAGATGATTCACCAAGCAGGATATGCCCACTGGTGCAGTAATGGGCCAATATTATAGAAGGAACCAGCTACTTTCTGATTGGATTTATGGCCATTCCACTAGCAAGAATTCATGTTTAGCAACCACTACTAAGACCAAGAACTGTTTCTAAAATAAGTCATAGACTCTAGGGAAAAATGCACTACTATTAATTTGCTAGCTTAAGACAGTATTAAACAGATTTCTAATGATTTATCATTATACTAATATATTAACGTATCTGTCAACCTCATCAGAGAAATTTCTTTTAGTAATGCATGGTCAATTAACACAGAAGCCCACAGCTAGTTGAGGTTTAAAGAGAAAGAGAACTTCTTGGCTCTGAATAGAATTTCTGTATCCCAGCTCCTACTCCTTAGGCTCAGATATCTTCACAAAAGAATGGTGGAATAAAGATACGAGCCCAGAAAGGACAGATGACTGTAATGAAACTCTTATGTGACCACAGCAGCATAATTACACATATATACTCACAATGGCTGTGCAGCATACACCAGATCTGTGCAAGATGAAGCCAGACAAAATCCCAACATGGAATAGGGAGGTAAGCATGCAGTCCACCCCAACCGAGGAGCAATCGGTAACTACTGAGTGTGGAGGATGGAGAATCACCTTTCTTCAAGGATGCTGCCCTTGATCTGCCACCCATGCTCAATAGGTAGTCCTCACCCATGCCCACAAAGTCAGCACTGAATAGACTCAGTGGACAATAACAGAAAAGAACCCGAGGGAAAGATGCTGTTTTGGGGAGGGATCAGAGCAGATATCATGGAGAATGGACTTGGTCAAAACACTGTGCATGCGCAAAGTTCTCAAACAAGAAAGATAATTAACTAACAATCCAGTGGTATTCTATAAGGTTTGCTTATACATTTTTAGTTTCGTTAACCCAATCCTTACTCTTCTTTTCCTCTACGCCCCTGTCTTCCCTGTGGCTTAGACTAGTAAAAGTTTAAGTATCCTCCCTCTGTTCTCTCATATCACATATATACTATTTCTTCTTGTATTTTCTTACTTGGATTATAAAGTCAAAGGTTTCTAAGTAGCTTCATCATGCACATTGCTCATTTTGGTTAAGTTGTTGCGTTGACTCTCATTTCTCCATCCCCATCGCTTGATTCTCTCTGCCCTCAGTATTTTTCCATCTCTATTTTCATTTAACTTGTATTCTACTATTTTTCTTCTGAGTGCACTCTGCACGCCAATGGCCGGTTTCTAGTCTTCCAATTTCCACATGTACTCTATGTTAAACACACAAAATATAATATTTAAGGCTTGTAGGGAGACTATCCTGTGTGTGGTATGGATGCATTACCTGTCAATTAAAAAGTCTATAGCTTATGGCTTAGGCAGGAAAAAGAGGTGGGACATCTGGTAGAAAGAAAGATCTCTGGACATGAGCCAGGCAGGGGATTGGCCTGGCTGTGAAGGGACAATGTAACCAAGACAACTCTTATGAAGGAAAACATTTATTTGGGACTTACTTACAGTTTCAGAGGTTTAGTCCATTTTCATCATGTCAGGAAGCATGGCAACATGCAGGTAAAGATGGTGCTGGTGGAGCCAAGAGTTCTATATCCTAATCCAAAGTCAGCCAGGAGTAGACTATCTTCCCTAGGCAGCCTAGAGGAGACTCTGATTCCACACTCAGGAGAGCCTGGGTATAGGAACCCTCAAAGCGTGCCTACACATTTCCTCCAACAAGGCCACACCTCCTCATAGTGCTATTCCCTATGACTAATCATTCAAACACATGTGTCTATGGGGGACAGATATATTCAAAACACTAGAGTGAGCAAGATGAGAATGCTAAGGGTCTTTAACCCTGACAGCTGGGCAAGTCCTCATGATACTGTTAACCGTGATTAGTTGTAGACATGTGTATATAAATGCAGCCATCTAGAATGATACTCAGAGAAAAGGGCTCCAAGAAAAGGATTTGAGACTAACTAACACTGAAAAATATTCCAGCAAATAATTGGTCAACAATCTGGGGAATAAATGTCTTATGGTGAGTCCAATGGACAATGGACACTTTAAAAGTACCTGGCAGTTTCAATAGCTTTCACATTAGTAAAATAGATGCAATTTGATGTCCATCCCAGTGGTGAGTATGGAGTAAGAGATATGGGTTCTAAAGGCCTAGAGTACTCTGGTTTGTATCTCCCCTAGATGGCACAGTCACAGGGTTGGGGTTATTAAGAAGCTTGAGCCAGGCAGTGGTGGCGCATGCCTTTAATCCCAGCACTTGGGAGGCAGAGGCAGTCAGATTTCTGAGTTTGAGGCCAGCCTGGTCTACAGAGTGAGTTCCAGGACAGCCAGGGCTACACGGTGATGAGTAGAGTCCATGCATCTTACAGTCAGTGTTTTCAAGAAAGCATAGAATGTCTTTACAAGGTAAAAAAATAATTTTTTTAAAAGGCCTAAGAATACAAGAGGTTTTATGGTATTGTTCACTTCCTTGAGATCTGAAATTCTGTTGAAATGTTGAAAATTCTAAGCCTTACTGGGAAACCAAAGTACAGGCAGGTACAGGATATATGCCCAGAAGTAGTTGGTCAACAAAAACTGAATTCAATGACATCTTGGGAGATTTCTTGTCTTATAATGTCATGTCAGGCCTTTTAAAATCCTTCTTATTTTAAAATTATATACATACATAGTTATATGTAATTTATATAAATTATATACATATTCAACTATAAATATAGAAATTTATATTAATTATATTAACTATTATCAATTACATATTACAAATATTAATTATAAAATTATATGAATTACATTAAGATATATTATATGTTCTTTCTTTTTTTAACCTTACAGGTCCTTTGGATGTATTGAATGGCTTACAAACTTATGCTTTATGTGAGTCCTGTATGTGTGAACAAGTGAGTCTCTATATTATGTCTGTTTCTTGCCCCTTTTCTTGGGCTCTTTTCCTTTGGTTTGTTTGTTTTGTCCTGTTGTAATATGTCAGGTTTTGTTTTCAGTCTTGTCATATTTTAAAAGTTTTATTTAAATGTTATCTCTTAGAAGTCAGTTTGTTTTCTAATGAGAGACAGAAATGGGGTGACTGTGGATGTGGGGGGAGGTGGGGAGGTACCGGGAGGAGTAGAGGGAGGGGAAACCGAAATCAGGATCTATTATGTGAGAGAAAAATCTATTTTCAATAAAGGGGAAGAAAGAAAACTTTCTTAAATATATTTATGAATGAATTGGGGGAGAAATGGAGAGCATCAATATTCTTTGGACAGGCTTCCAAAATAATGAACGAATCATGATAGCATTGTGTGCGTTATCACTAGGACTGGGCTAATGAAAGGAAGCCAAGGCTTCGACAGGCTCGGCAAGTGTCCATGGAGCAGAGAAGGAATGTGCAGCCACGTGTTTTCTCAACATAGTTACTGCTCTATGTTGGTGTGGCAAGAGAAAGGGGCGGAGACAGTAAAAACAAAGAGAATAAGAAGCAGATTTAGTGGAGGGAGACTCCTTGGGCACCCATAACACCATGAGAAGCACAGCGCTGCAGTCAGAGATCCTCTAAGACAGGCAAGCTGAGAGATGTCGGAGGAGATGACTCCCCTGACTCACGAGGGAGGTTAGAGAGTAGTGTTGTGTTGGTCATAAGCACGGAGTCTTCTAAGGCACCTACTCTTAGTCTCTACTTCTAAAAAGGCTTGGTGCCAGAAAGAAAGTAAAATATTCTTAGCATATGCTAAATATAAAAAACAAAGCAAGAAACTAGAATGGACATTAGGCACCAAACTATTTTGCTTAGAAATAGTAGACAGGTTCGACACTTAAGCAGAGAAGTTCAAGTAAAAGGGCTTCAAATACAAAAACGCTTTCAAAATGTATTAATGAACTGCTTTAGGAAACAAACCAGATTTTTTGAATCCTACTGCCTCCCCGAAACTAGTTTAATATAAAATACAAGCATATCTTTCCAGGTTAAATCTCTGAAAAGTTAAACTCTCTGAGCACAGGAAATAACCATCCAAACCAGCAACCCGAGTCTGTCTGCATCTTCTGGGCTAAACTGTGAAAAGGAGGCGAGCAGTCCAAACGTTTGTGACAAATGGCGGCACCTTTCTCTTTGCCCTCCGAAAAGCAAGGGGGTGCTGTCCCTTAGCACAGTGTAGTTTGTGGCTGCTGTAGAGAATGCAGTCCTGCAGCACAGGCCGGAAGGACCTAGATTAGAAGCAGAGCTCATATTTCTGCAGCACAGCTGAGTACAGACAGTGAATCAACCCGTTCCCCTAAGACACAGAACAGTTGGCAGATGAAGCAAGCTCTTCGCTGCTGTTTTAGCCTGTAGCTCTCTCGGTAATCTTGTTAACTGTTAAGGATAATAGATTGCATTTGCTTATTGCTGCTCTTTTCTAAAGGTTGGTTTAGGGGTGTAATTTGAGGTCTGTCCCTTGCTTTCTCGCTCAATCGCAAACCTCTTCTGTGTCGCTCTCAGATCAAAGCACGCAGAGAAGGGGAGATGGGATTGCAAAGAAATTGGGTTTCCCAGAAGACCACAGTGGTAGAGTCAAAACAAATGAGCATCCAATATGAATTGATATTCCTTTCCACGAGTAAAAGTGACTCAACCCTGAAGTTTGCTTTTACGTCACCTTGCCTTTTAAGTGTCATGTGTATGTGTTTGTTTTATTTTATTGTTATCATGTATGTGTTTATGACCTGGCACTGGGAACTGAAAGGCTTAATTGAATGCCCCTCAAAGGAATTAACTCCTGTTTTATACTCTCTGCTGTGGAGGACTAGGTCAGGTTCAAATGATACAGTGCTTCTTCCAAAATTCAGGTTAACTAGTTGTTAACCCCCAGATGATCCAAAAGACAGGTAATGGGAAGAGAACTAAGTTAAGAAGAAAACTGGAGGTAGGGACCTTTTAATATGACAGCAAGAAGTTTTTGAAGAAGGCTGGGATTAAATTCAAGAAAGAAGCAATGTGTGGGAACTTAGATGTGAGGTTGAAATAAGTTATTTCCACCAGGCAGGCGGGGGGAGGGGGGAGTGTATCCCTTCCACAGTTCCTAACATGATCCCAATGCAAAGAGAACAAAATACCTTCCTAGCCAGGCATATACCTTCTGGTCGCTTTGAGAAACAACAATATCAGTCAGCCATTCTTACTAGGTGAATGTTTTTTGTTTGTTTGTTTGTTTTTGTTTTTGTTTTCTTCCATCCTGCTGAATAGTAATATTTTGGAGTTGAAAGAAGTGAGAGGAAATCTGTGTGAGGATTCTATATGACCCCAAGTACTTTGGGGCACTGAAGAGGCCACTCATTCAGCAATAGTGTTTGCCTGCGTGTTGAAGCAACTCAACTGTGTGTGGAAGAGAATATGGAAGACCTGCCACAGGTTTTGTAAAAGGCTGGATATTTGAAGATGTATCATTTAAGGATGTTTCCAGGTGCTGAAAGTCTCTGATGAAGTTTCTGTCTCAACTAAGGAAATGGTGCTCGCTAATTTTCAAATCAGAAGAAGTGTGAGAATCCCGAGGCCGGTTTGCTATAGCAGAATGTTGGCCCTGATTCCCAGGGGAGCTTACTCAAATGGAGTCCGGGAAGTTACATTTCTATTTTATTGGTGGAGTTACATGTTGTTCACTATATAAATAAAAATACCACATGAAAGGGCAAGAGATGAAATTCAAAGCAAATGTGCTTGATATGGGGCCAATGAGCTGGTTCAGTGGGCAAACGCACCTGCTTCCAAGCTTCAAGGTCTGAGTTCCATTCTCACAACAGACTTGGTAGAAAGAAAAACCCAACTCCCACAAGTTGTCCTCTGACTTCCACACATGGGTCATGGCACATATACATACATATAAAAGTTTTTAAAAATGTTCACTACTTTAAAACAATTGTAAGAGGAAAGTACGATAGAATTTTCAGAAGAGATCAACTGGCTAGACACCCTTGAGACTAATAGAAAGAAACTGAAACGTAATGTAATTTTATTCCCCTTATCTCAAAATACTTTACTGGCCTGGGCATTCCCCTTTCCATTAGGTGCATTCCTTGTAGATAATGGATCAAGTTTTCCAATGTGTTCATCTCTCATTCCACCTGCCTCAGCACAAGCCCAATAACCAATCCCACACTGGTGTAAGAAAGACAGTGTCACCTAAAATGGATTGTAGGAAGAAAAAAATCATAGTAATTTTATGTCAAGACAGGTGAAAAATTCTGATTTCCTCACATTCTGCCTCTGTAATTATGCAGACTATAGTGGAGAGAGGTATGCCACATGGTTCTGGTTCACAGGTCCCAGGGGCCAATGGTGTTAGACCTCATTCCATGTGCTTAGTGTTGATTTAAACATCTTAGGTGGAGCCATGCCTACGTATAGCCTTAACCCCTCTTTAAATTATGTGTGTTATCATTTTATGCCTAACTTAAAGGGTTCTTCCTAGATCCAAGATACGTTTCCGTTGTCTGATACACAATTTGCAAACATTTCTTCTGTTTTGGCACATTGATTTTTACTTTTCTTTGAATCACAAATGTTTTATTTTGACGTAGTCCAATTTATCCTCTTATCCACTGAGCCATCTCTTCAGTCCCCCAATTTATCAAGTTTTTACTTTGCCAGTTTGATTTTGATGCTGTGTTTAAGAAGTCATCACTGAAACCAAGATCCCCAAAACCTACTTCTGTGGTTTCTTTTTAAACGTTTCAAAGTTCTGTAGGTTATATTTAGGTTAAGTATCACTTTTGAATTAGTATCTCTTTCATAGCATAAAGAATCACAGAGCTCCATTCTTTCTTATATGGATCTCTCCATGTTCTTGCACATTAACTAATTAAGTTGTTAATTATTAATTAATTGGTGCTGGGGATGGAAATCAGGGCCTTGTAGGTACTTACCATGTATTTTATACCTGAATACCAGTAGCTGTTTGTTTGTTTGAATCAGGGTCTCAGTATGTATCTCTGGATGTTCTAGACCTTGCTGTATAGAGCAGGGTATCCTGGAATTCTCCAACATCTGCCTGCCTCTCACATGCTCAGATTAAAGGTATGCACCACCACACCAGACATCCAGCAAATTTTTGAAAACACTATAGTTTTGTCCCATTTATTTCTCTATAATTTTATATCATTTTTCTACCTAAAATTTGGGAGACCTTTTAAAAAAAATTGTTTTGGAAATATTCCCCAACCTATTTTAGGTGAGCTAAAAGTCTCTCCATGGATGGCCCTTTCTATCTGCAGTCAGGATTGGTTTTGAGAAATCAGCGCTTCTGGGCACCTCTGCAGTAGAAACCCTATACAGACCAAGTGAACTCATCTTCTCAGCTGATGGGATTATGATGCAGAGGTTGCTGCCTCACACATACAAGCCACTGAAAGAACAGGAAAAGGCACATGTTAATATCCGTGCTGGATGGAATCCTTAGCTCCAGAAATGTGGGTCAGAAGCTCACTAGCTTCTCATCTTTTGAAGGTTTTCAAAAGTGAAACTGATAGTTTCATTGTATAAATCAGAACCCACTACAGATCCAAGGAAGAGAAGAACAGTGAAAGACATAGCCACCTAGTTACAGAGACATATATGAATATAGATAAATGAATGTTAGCTCTATGAGAAAAAGAACAAAAAAGGAAGGGGCAGGGATTTTTAACTACCAGCAATTCTTAAACTTTGGCAAAAGTTGCTGCAATCAACTAATGTTTGTGAGGTTTGTGCTAGACATGTCTTTTTCTTTTGAAACAATTTCAATTATAGCTTTCTATAACCACAATTCTGTTACCAGAACCTGGACACTGACATTAACATTAGCAGTTATTTCAGGCTGTCACAATAAAATATCATGACCTATGTGGTTTAAACACAGGAATTCAAGCCTCAGAGTTCTAGAATCTTAGATGTCTAGGATCAAGGTGAGTCCTAGCCAATTTGACTCCTCCTGAAGACCGTCTCTCTGGCTTGCAGATGGCTATATTATCACTGTGTCCTCTTATGACAGAACGATAATGTAATGTTTTCCCAGACCCAGGTTCAGCTCCCAGCACTCACATGGCAGCCCATGAACATTTGTAACTCCAGTCTCAGAGGATCTGATACTTCTCTGTCTCTGAAGGCATGTTGGCAAAACACTTGTATACATAAAATAGAAATAAGTGAGTTTTTTAAAAAATTAAATTTACCTCAGTGCTTTCTCCTTTATCATTAAAAGTTTTGTTTTGCCCTTAGGTGGAGCCTGGGGAGTCATGGAGAAGTGGAAAAGAAAGGATGATAGGAGCCAGAGGGATCAAGGGCCACAAGAGAACTCACATAATCAACTAACCAGGGCTCATAGAGGCTCTCGGAGACTGAATTGCCAACCACAGATCCTGTATGGGTCTGACCTAGGCCCTCTCCACACAGTTGTATAGCTTGTTCTTCTTACGGGACTCCTAACAGTAGAAGCAGGGACTGTTTCTGACTCTGTTGTCTGCTTTGGGGACCCTTTATTCCTACTGGGTTGCCTTGTGTCCAGCCTTAATAAGGGTGTGGGTGCCCTGATTTACTACAACTTAATGTGTCATGGCTGGTTGAATTCATGAGAGGCCTGCCCTTTTCTAAAGAAAAACGAAGGAGGAGTGGATGGAGGTGAAGTGAGGTGGGGTGGGAGGAATTCGAAGGAGAGGAGAAAGGGAAAACCATGGTCTTGATGTAAAATTTTTTTTTAAAAGTTTGAGAAAGATATTTGAGTCTTCTGAATTTTTTTTAAAAAATATAGGCACTAAGATCTATAAATGTCAGAAATAAAAAAGAAATGAAAATATAATTAGAAATAAAAAAGAATATAAGTATACATATATAAATTCTATTTTAATATAAGTGTTAAATATAAAATAAATATTTGATTTAAATATAAATTAAATAATAGAAGTATTATTTGATTTAAATATAAATATATTTATACTTAGTAAATATACTAATTTATATAATATAAAATACAATTATATTTTATAATACAAAAATATAAAATATAAAAATTTAAGACTGTTTTCATTGTATGTTAAAAGAGTTTGGTAAGTTGTGTTTTCATGTTCATTCCTTTCCCTTAGATGTTCAGATTATTCAGTCTACAGGAGTTTGTGAACTTAACTTGTAATCCTTTGTGATCAGATAGATTACAAGAACTTATTTCATCTTCCTGTATTTGTTAAAAATCTGTCTTCTGTCCTACCATATGATCTATTTTTTTCCCACAAATCCACAGAACCTAATGAATGTGTATTTTTTAGTGCTTCAATGGAATGTTCTTGTAAATGTCTATTAGGTCCATTTGACTCATGATGTCATGAATATTTCTGTGTTTATTTTTTTAATTATTATTGAGATGATCTACCAATCTATTGTTGAGAATGGGATATTAAAGTCTCCAACCATTACTGTGTTGGAATTAATCTCTGATTTTATATATAGTAGTATTTGATTTATGAAATTGGGTTTACCTGAACTTGGTGCATATGTATTTAAAATTGCAGTGTCCTTTAAATGAATTGGTACTTTAATTTACATGAAGTGACTTTGTTTATTTTAACAACTTTTATTTTGGTCTACTTTGTCTGGTATTTAGAACAGTTATACCCATCTTCTTGAGTCCTTGTTCCACTTGCTTAGAATACATTTTTGCACCCTATCTAAGAGTATGTATATCTTTGATGATCAGGCACGTTTCTTGAAGTTAGCTAAAAGATACATCCTGTTTTCTGATCCAATCTGCTAGTCTGAGTCTTTTTATCCAGAAATTGAAGACCAATAATATTCAACATTATTATAGAATCTGTGTAATAATTCTTATAATTTCATTGATTTAAAAAAAACTTCTTATATGCTTAGCTGTCTTGATATTTCCCTTATTTTTGTGTCCTCTTGTTTGTTTCTCCTCTTTAGTCTTAAATATTCCCTCCAGTATCCACTGTAGAGATGACTTAGTGATCATGAATTCGCTCAGCCTGCTTTTATCATGGACAATCTTTGTTTTACCTTCAGTTATGATAGATAGTTTTGCTGGGTATAGTAGTATAAATTGGCACCTGTGGTCTTTCAGAACTTACAATATACCTCTCAGTGTCATTTTGTGCCTTAAAGCTTTTATTGAATTGGTCTACTTTTACAGAAGAGTTGATATATTTTTCTTGCAGCTTTCAGTAATCTTTTTGTTCTTTATGTTTAGTATTTTAAATATAATATCATATGGGGAATTTCCTTTCTGGTTGTTTTCTTGTGTGTGTGTATAGGACTAAGAGCTCTTTTTCTAGATTTGGGAAATTTTCTTCTATAATTTTACTTAAAATATTTTCTATCTTTGATGTGTAATTTTTCCTTTTCTATATCCATAATTCATAGGACCTTTACCTATTGAACTACACCCTGAGCCACTATTTTGCTCACAGTACTGTAATCCCACAATGTAAGACGTTGAGATAGAAGGATTGCTTGGGGTATATAGCAAATCCATGTCTATATACAAAACAAGGGGACTGTAGCTTAGTGATAGAGCATAGGTCTAGCATAAGTTAGGCCCTAGGCTCAAGCTTCATAAATATAAAATAAAGCTTGATGAAAACCCCAAAGATAAAATAAAACATGAAAAACAAAAAAGGATTAACATGATTATTGAAAGAGCCAGAGAATCAGGAAATCTACTGTGGCATGGTGAGTTCTAGCTACAATAGAATGCTATACCAGTAAAATCTCAACAAGATAATTGTCTAACCAAGGTCTAAACAAGTCTAACCATTTACATCTCATCATAGAGGGTTCCCTAGGGAACAGTTTATAGGTGTAGTCCAGCTAGTCCAACAATGGCTATCTACCAATTGAAGATAGACAATCTAGTAAATGTTCTGGACATGAGATTAGATGTCTCAGCCATTCTTCACTATATGCTAAAATCCCGAAGGATTAAGCTCTAATGCCAGCACAGGATGTCCAATGAGAGTGAAGGCAAGCAGGCACAGATAGCAAGCTTTCTTCTTCCATGCCCTTTATATAGTTGGTAGCACAAAGTGTGACCCAGATTAAAGGTGGCTCTCCCACCTCAAAAGATGCTGATTAGGTGTGGGTCTTCCCACTTCAAATGATTCAGTTAAGAAAGAAAAACTCTAGCTGCATATGTCGCAGAAGATGGCCTAGTTGCCCATCATTGAGAGGAGAGGCCCTTGGTCTTGCAAAGATTATATGCTCCAGTAAAGGGGAATGCCAGGGCCAGGAAACAGGAGTGGGTGGGTTGGAGGCCAGGGCCAGGGGAGGGTATGGGGAACTTTTGGGATAGCATTTGAAATGCAAATGAAGAAAATATCTAATAAAAATTGTTTTTGAAAACAGAAAGAAAGGAAGAAAGAAAGAAAGAAAGAAAAAAAGAAAGAAAGACTCACTCACACAGACCTTTATAGACTCCCTGATCTCTGCAAGTTTTCATGAGTCCAGGTGAGTTGATTCTGTGGGCTGTGTTTTCTTGATGTGTCTCTGACTCCTCTAGTTCCTTCCTTCCTTCCTTCCTTCCTTCCTTCCTTCCTTCCTTCCTTCCTTCCTTCCTTCCTTTCCTCTTCTTCTTCCTCCTCCTCCATAGGACTCCTCAAGCTCCACCTAATGTTTGGCCATGAGACTGCAACTATTCTCATCAGTTGCTGGATGATGTTCTTCTGATACCTTTGATGATGATTCTGCTAGGCTCTGGTATCAGAACACTCTAAAGGCAGGGCAATGTGTAGATTGAAGGCTTTATGGCTGGGTTGGTGTCCCAATCCCTCCATATAACCTTGCCTGGTTATACAGTATGGCCAGTTCGGGTTCCATGGCCCTCATTACTAGCCGGCTTTGCTAGTGTTACTCTCACAGATTCTATGGCATTTACATTGTACTACTAGCTTTCTACCTTACCCTAGAAATGCTCCCAGGATTCCCCTCCCCCCACCTCATCTGTTGCAGCTGAGTAGCTTGGTGTTCTTGTAAAAATCCTAACAGTGGGACTCCTTTACCTATGTGCAGGACTTTTTTCCTCCTATTGTATTGTCTTGTCCAATTTTGAGGTGAGTATGTCCCTGCTTTTATTGTAGCTTGCTATACTACTTTTGGTTGATATCACTTGGAGGTCTGCTCTTCTCTGAGCAGAGGAGTAGATCTGGGGGGTGGCGAGGGGTTCAGGGGATTAGAGGAAAGACTTTGGAAGGACAAGAAACTTTAGTCAGGGTGTAATATGTGAAAGAAAAAATTAAATATTTTTCAAAATGAAAGAAAAAAATACCTCATAGGTGTGTATCCAGATGCTTGGATTTTAGTTAATTCCTGATTTGTTAAGGGAAAAGCAGAATAGCCATCACAGGCACTATCCCTTTATAAAGTACTACAAGCTGCTGAGAAAGAGAAAATTAGACTTTCCCAGAGATAACTCCTTGATTGTTACCCAAAATCAAGCAGTCATTCCTACAAACATGTTCATGCACAATAGGATCTGATGCTGTGATTCTCTGTCTTATAAATGTTAGATAGAATCGTAAACATAATCAGAAAAACTGCACATAAATAGATATTCATTCCTATATCAGGGCCCCCTTTATTCTAAAGTCAGCATAGTCTCTATGGCTTAGGATTTGGAGAATGGAAGCTTTCTGCAATAGGAGCTACGTTCCTTTTGGGCACACCCCTTGAAATGCAGACACATTGATTCCTTTATCTTTAAGGAAAACAGCTAGGATCTAGCTAATGAGCTCTTGTGGAAACTAACATTTTGTCCCTGACAGATGTACATTTTTATCTCGGAGCTCAGTGTACACTCACAAACAAGGTAAGAGTGACAGCAAAGACTATTTCCCACTGGAAATGCCACAGCAGAGTGTGACAGGCCTAATTTCAGCAGAGGCTCAGTCTACAATCAAGAGTGTATGCTGGTCCATGTGGAGGACCTATGCCACCTTGTGACCTATTGCCTACTGCAAAGACACAAGAGATCAGTGCAGAGCTGAGCCTGTAAAGTGACAGTGGATACAGGGAATGCGTGATAGTGCTCTCTCCCTCCACATCTGGTGGGCTGTGTGTATACCTGGCTGTTGTCACACTTGGGGCCTCTGCCTGTCATCATTAAATGGTTTGTTCATTCACTGCCTTTAAACTGATTCCAACAGTCTGGTTGTTGGCACTGCTATTTGAAAAACTAGAGATTTGCAACTAAGCATGTTCATTGGGGAAGATAGATGCATCCTCTATAGAGGCCTGGAAGCCCTGTTTGATGCTGCTCACTGAACCACGTATGCTACTTAAGCAGGTGCATGTGGTCAGGGCTTTGTGTTGAGACCATGTTTCTTACAAACTTTCGGTACATGGATAGACACTAATACTCAACAGATGCCAAGTATCCCAGACTAGTCACAAAGGGACTCTGATGCCGACACCAGTTTGATATGTGGCTCCACCATTGTAGTTTAGAAGCTGACCATGTCAAGTTTCAATTTTTCAGGCCATTTTCAGGCAGGAAATGTGGCATAACTCTGTAGGTTTCATTGCTCCAAACACTCAATAGGCTGTGAGTTCAGGCATTGATGGACAGGCCACATTTCTGCAATGCATGCCTGTCTGCTTTAATGAGGCTGAAATTGCCTCCTTAAGAGCAGCTCAGGAAGATTTTCTATCTGCTTCTTTCTCCGGTTCCATGCCCTCCTAGGTAGTTTAGTCTGGTTAGTTCATAACTCTTCCCAGAGAGAGTGCATCTTTCAGACACTTCAAGGCACACTTTTGTGATAACAAAAAAAAAAAAAGTTGTATAGGCCTTTTTTAAAAAAAAAGTTTGGATTCTTCTCTAATTTTAGGCATGATGATATTTCTTTTCCCTAATGACAACTCAAATCTAACTTATGAGACACATCTCTGAATGGCACTGTAGCCAAAAGGGAATTTAGGAGATTCAAATTTAATTCTGCTTCAGTCCTGGGATATCCTGATTGATTGATAGGGTCAAAGACTTCAATATATTGCTTGCACAGTCCCCTAGGGAACCCCTTATGGGTCAAAGTTGGGAGGCACAGTGGGCCTCTAATAAATTTATGAAAAATTCTTTTTCTCTTTAGCATTTGATCTTCATAAACAAAGGCTTTGAGTATATGTGGGAGAGAGGTGACATCATATGGCACTAGAATGAGAACAACAATCACATTGCTGCCTGTATGTGGTAACTTGGGGATGGAGGATGCCAGAGAAGCTGGGTATGGATATTCACCATCTTGTCTCTCAGATATACTTCTTGGTCATTCTTAATGAAGGAGAACTCCAGTCTTGGCTCTCTGAAATGATGCATCTTAAATTTAACCATGATTTTTTAAATCTTTCTAATCACTTCAACTAGTTCCACTCCATAGTGAGGAAGCATTTAAATATATGTGCGTGTGAGGGCCATTCTTATTCAAACCACAGCAGCGGGGGCAGGGAGGAGAGCTTTCTGAGGAGATAACTGTCTCATCCTGTATGCTCATTCAATAGGTAGTTATTTTCACAATAGACAGTTTTGTATATAATATCCAGAGAGGAAATAATGACATAAAATTTGTCTCAGCATGAACTGAAGTCATCAGTGACATCATCTTTACCCTAAATGGAGTTCTTAAGTCCTCAATTCATTGGAAGTGTTATGGAAGATGAAATTGCTCCTGGCTTATTCCTTGTTAGTAATGACAGAGTCTGTCCAAAGGCAAATACACTCTGCTATTCCTGGATTGATATACCATTTCAAGTAGAAAAGACATTAAAAAGAAAGCCATTTGACTCTAAAGTAAACCTGGATAGTTTCAGGCTTGTTGAGACCATTACTGTAGGTTGATCTCATGCTGTTCAGTAAGCCATTGCTGGTATCTGTTCCTAGCTTTAGTTGGTCTGACAGCAGTAGATACTGGTATGACATTGTACTGGCTAGTTTTGTGTCAACTTGACACAGCTGGAGTTATCACAGAGAGAGGAGCTTCAGTTGAGGAAATGCCTCCATGAGATCCAACTGTAAGGCATTTTCTCAATTAGTGATCAAGGGGGAAAGGCCCCTTGTGGGTGGGACCATCTCAGGGCTGGTAGTCTTGGTTCTATAAGAAAGCAGGCTGGGCAAGCCAGTAAAGAACATCCCTCCATGGTTTCTGCATCAGCTCCTGCTTCCTGATCTGCTTGAGTTCCAGTCCTGACTTCCTTTGGTGATGAACAGCAGTATGGAAGTGTAAGCCAAATAAACCCTTTCCTCCCCATCTGCTTCTTGGTCATGATGTTTGTGCAGGAATAGAAACCCTGACTAAGACAGACATATTCGTGAAAAATTTTTCCAGAAGCAGAGAGAGAGTGAGGAGAGTGAGGAGAGAGGGGGGGGAAGTGGAGGGGGGATGGAGGGGGAGAGGGAGGGAGAGGGAGAGGGAGGAAGAGAGGGAGAGGGAGTGGGAGGGAGAGAGGGAGAGGGAAGGAGAGAGGGAGTGGGAGAGGGAGAGGGAGAGGGAGAGGGAGAAAGAGGAACGAGACATTCGGGGGGTTACATTATTTTAAAATTTTAAAATTTCTTCCCCATGTGTTATTTAAGACATTAAATGCACCTTGTTTTAGACCTTTGTGGTAAACATTCTTGGTCAGTTTGTGCCTTAGAAAGATAAAGTCTTCCTCTATAGCTAAGGGAAGAGCAGCTCTGTGGCCATTATGGAGGATTGGGTTTGCTTGTGTTCAGACATTTCCTGTTAAAGAGGAGTAGGGATGACATTCTTAGTGCTACTGATGTACGGAACCAGAATAAAATATCAGTGCTGATGCGCCTAAGGCTGTGGTGAAAGTTCTTTGACTCTACCATAGGAAACTTAGATGTCTCTACTATCATCTATGAAAGTATGGAAAACTAACTAGTTCTTACAGTTATAATAAAATTTATGCTTGATAATAATGTCCAGAGAAGTTACATCCCTCTATAAGAAACAGCAATATTCACACTAAGGATCACATGATGTGTAGGGATTTTGGCATCAGTCTTCCTTACTGGGACGGGAGAAAGAAGACATTTCTGAGCATTGTAGAACAAATCTCTAGAGAAAACAGGATGTCTACTGTCCATATCAGGTAAGGTAAAGGGATTAATAACAGGTGGCAATAAGGAGTCCATGAAGATCCTGAGATCCTAAGTTTGATGAAAACAATTCATTAGTGACATTTTATCAATGGCCTGATGCTAATCATATGAGGCAACAGAGCTGGACAATTTTGATCTTATTGTTTGGCTTTATTAAGAAAAATAGAAGTAAAGGCTTTGTGGAATCTTCCTCAGGGTGGTTAAGGAAAACACAGAGAAAAACACGTGGCATTGGGGACCATAAATAAATGTCCAGGCAGGCCACTGCATAAAGTTGTGAAGGTGACGCCTGGGTTGCATTGGGAGCCCCAAGATGTTGGAGATGCAGTAGCCATGGAACACCTGCCAAGGACAAGCAGGGTATGGAATCAGCCCAAGACCAAGAAGTATATCACAGTCAGAAAATCTGGGTACCAGGAGATATGAAGAGCCATCCCATAAGGCCTTTGATGTTGCAAGCCGGCGGCTCACATGAATCAGGTACACCTGAGTGTCAGGCCGGGGCTGAAAGAGAGGGGAACTAGTCAGTCAAGAGAAAAATTGAGCTAAGTCAAGATTCCTGATCAAAGCTCAAATGTTTAATAGTAAATGTGCTTTTAAAGGGGGGAGGCTTTCCCACCAATTCATTCTTGGAGTCTGGAACCAGCTGCAGGTGACAAGACTTGCAGGATAGGGTGTAGTCTCTGGAATAGCTCACTGGCCTCCCAGCAGGTAGCAGTGTCTTGAAGTGAACAGTGGCAGTTGCTGAACAATAGAGTGATCTAGGGTGGACATCTCCACCCTAGGTGATTCCTTAGTGGCAGAAAGGTCAAGGTCTGGCTCAGCCTGCTTCAGGCTTGGGGGGGGGGGATTACACTTTGATATCAGGCATAAGGTACACACTTTGGAGTTTGGCTTACTGGGTTTTGATCTTGCTTTGGTCTAGTATTTTCTCATTATGTTCCATTTCCTCCTTTTAAAATAATGCATTGAAGGTGGGAATTGTGCAATTTGTTATTTGATTTTATATGGAATTATAGCTAAGCTATTGCCTTGAATGTCAGAAGAGATTTTGGATCTTTAAACAGGGTTGAGACTGTGGAAGACTATGAGGACTTCTGAAGTTGTGTTGAATGAATTTTGCATTATGATATGGACACAAGCCTATGGGGCCAGAGATTAGAATATGGTGATTTGATTAAGAATGGCCTCTCTACTCCCCAGTTGTTGAACTATTTATGAGGACTTAGGAGGTGTGTGTGAGAGACCAAACTGTGGGAAACTAAGTTCCACAGTAACTCTCACCCTAAAGATCTGGCTGACCCTTTGAAGGGATTTATGTCACCCCCCCTCCTTCATTGCCTCCACCTGGTGCCTGAGACTGCCAGCTGTGGGAAGCCACATGTGCCGTTGCAGAGTGGCATTGACTACTGCTGGCCACCACGCATAAGTTTGGACAAACAACCAATGTGTACATATGCAGTAAAGTTTTTTGCAAAGACACTGCCTGGCCCAGGCATGATAATGAGGCTTTGAGAGTATAACCAATCAGATGTGAGACATGCAAATGAGGTATGATAATGAGACTCTGTGAGGTACAGAGAGAGAGACTAGCCAATCAGATGAGGAACATGCAAATGAGGCGTAGTGCATAACCAATCCGGGTGTGAGACACGCCTCTCCTAGGCCTATAAAAGCAGCACCAGTTCTGGGCTCAGGGTCTCTTTGCCTCTACAATCAAGCTCTCCCAATAAACGTGTGCAGAAGGATCCTGTTGCAGCGTCGTTCTTCCTGGCCAGTCGAGCGCGCGCAAGAGCCAGCTTCACTCCCTCCTTCATGTCTCCATTTGGCGCCTAGAACTGCTTAGATTAAGGAAGATGCCCCAACTGGTAAGAAGGACACATGCTCCACTATGTTCATAGCAGCCTTATTTATAATAGCCAGAAGCTGGAAAGAACCCAGATGCCCCTCAACAGAGGAATGGATACAGAAAATGTGGTACATCTACACAATGGAGTACTACTCAGCTATTAAAAAGAATGAATTTATGAAATTCCTAGCCAAATGGATGGACTTGGAGGGCATCATCCTGAGTGAGGTAACACATTCACAAAGGAACTCACACAATATGTACTCACTGATAAGTGGATATTAGTCCAAAACCTAGGATACCCAAGATATAAGATACAATTTTCTAAACACATGAAACTCAAGAAAAATGAAGACTGAAGTGTGGACACTATGCCCCTCCTTAGAAGTGGGAACAAAACACCCTTGGAAGGAGTTACAGAGACAAAGTTTGGAGCTGAGATGAAAGGATGGACCATGTAGAGACTGCCTCATCCAGGGATCCACCCCATAATCAGCATCCAAACGCTGACACCATTGCATACACTAGCAAGATTTTATCGAAAGGACCCAGATGTAGCTGTCTCTTGTGAGACTATGCCGGGCCTAGCAAACACAGAAGTGGATGCCCACAGTCAGCTAATGGATGGATCACAGGGCTCCCAATGGAGGAGCTAGAGAAAGTACCCAAGGAGCTAAAGGGATCTGCAACCCTATAGGTGGATCAACATTATGAACTAACCAGTACCCCGGAGCTCTTGACTCTAGCTGCATATGTATCAAAAGATGGCCTAGTCGGCCATCACTGGAAAGAGAGGCCCATTGGACACACAAACTTTATATGCCCCAGAACAGGGGAACGCCAGGGCCAAAAAGGGGGAGTGGGCGGGTAGGGGAGTGGGGGGTGGGTGGGTATGGGGGACTTTTGGTATAGCATTGGAAATGTAAATGAGCTAAATACCTAATAAAAAATGGAAAGAAAAAAAAAAGGCAGCTTCACCTCCTCCTCCATGTCTCCATTTGGTGCCAAGGACTGTTTAGTCAGGACAGGCACTCCAAGATAAAGTGTAGAATGTTTAAAGGCTGCCCGGGACCGTTTAAGGCCGACATTCCAAAATAAGATGCAAGAAGCCTGTAATCAGCATCTGCCCCAGATGCCCATCCCTTTCTCTGTATTTTATTATGCCCCCTCAACCCCTCCCTATTTTCTCTTACTGTGTGCTTATAACTGGCTCTTAGCCTTCATTAAACAGACCTTGACAACTCTTTGCTTGGTCTCCCCTCCCCTTCCTCTGCCTGCTTCTCTTGCAGGCCTTGGTCCTCCTCGACCCATGGAATAACTAGGTCCGGCTGGATGGGACAAGTGGTGCCCAACGTGCGGCTCGAGGCACGGACCTTTGCCCTGTGGGGACCATGGAGACTAGCTCCAAGAAGTTTGTCGCGACTAGAAGAATAAGAAGAATAAGTTGTTTGAGGAACGTTCCTACTGCTCATAGGAGAAAGTGTCCTCCGTGAGTAATTCCTCTCTGATAAGAAATGGGAACTAAGCTGTGAAAGGAAGTGGTCTTCATCAGAGACCTGAAAACTTCACTCAGGGAAAGGGGAGTTTGAGTTAAGAAAAAAGATTTGATAAACTTTTTTAGTTTTATAGATCAAGCATGCCCCTAGTTTATCATTAATGGGACAGAGATACACTATAAAAAATGGCAAAAGGTAGGCAGAGATTTAAATGATAAACTAGCTAATGAGGGTCCCGATGTGGTCCCTGCAACCATCTTTTCTTATTGGGGAGGAACTATCAGAAGCTACCACGGTGCCTCCTCTCCCTTCTCTAGCAGAATTCCCAGAAGAAGGAGATAAAGAATTAGAATTTGAACATGAGAGAGAGAGAATAAGTTTCAGAAAAGCAGTTATCCCCTGTTTGGGACCTTTTAGCAAAAAAGGGGAAATGAAAATAAGCTATTCCAGAGCTCTCCTAGGGACAGAAGGAAATTGGGAGATGTCCTGCTTCCTCTCTGGCTCCTATGGAGATATTCTTAGTTCTGGTTAGGATATCTGGGTCTCTTTAGACATCAAGTTCTATTCCCTCTCTGTCTATTGTCTTTCCTTGGTGCACCATTTATCCTTATGTCTGTCTATTTATGTTTGTTTCTGTTTTGTTGTTTGAATGATTGTTGTTCTGTGTTTCATGTTGAAAAAAAAATGGTTAAAACTTTATCTGCTGGTGGTCCATCCTCTGATTTAGTTTAACTTGTTTAAAAGGTAGTCTCAATTTACACAGCAGAAACTGATAAGTTACACTGCACTGTGGCTGGGAGTCAAGTACAGCTGGAAAAGCCCTGCTAGAGGCTGATTATCTACACAGGAGCTCTTAAAGGGGCAGGCAGCCTTTTGCTTGTAACAGAAAGTTAGCTTAAAATTGGGAACTCAGGGTTGGAGTCATTCTAAACAACATGTGGCATGAACGAACCCAGGAAAACAGGTCTTTAAAGATACTTCAAAATAGGGATAATTTTCAGGCCAGGACTCTTGCAGAGTGCTCAGATTGAGAAATGTTTGCATTTGGGTTGAGCTCAGATGGGAGCCCCCTCAGCTGAGGCTTGTATGGCACTTCTTTTGTTTTGCAAACTGTGACTAGGGAAGTTCCTGGGACCTCACCTCTCCCTCCCTTCCTTTTACCTAAAAGAGCCTTGTTGCAGACCTAGCCAGATGTTGTTCTAAATAAAGTTTAAATTCAAAGTTTATAAAAGGTCAATCAGGCTGTAGAATTTATCAGGACATTGCTATTTGACTTGCCTACTTTATATAAAGTTATAGTGTACAGAGTTTGCGTATATGTATATTGTTTCCTACGTGAAAAGTATTTAGTTACTAATGCTTTTTACTTCTCACACAGTGAGCTATTAAGTTCTGGATAGTAGCTGTTGCTCCAGATAAGATTCAGAGGCAATATCTTTTAATACTTAGGGTTTTTAGTTATATACTAGAAAATAGTGGTACAGAAAATCTAAGGAATAAAAATTGATTTGCTTCAAAATTTTATTTTTAAAAGCTTCCAGGAGATGTTAATTGGCTAAGACCTCACCGGGAGGCCTTAAAGCGACTTAAACCTTTCTTAGGTGCTATCTAGTGAGATTCAAAATTACTGGTGAGAAACAAGAAAGTTTCACAGAAAGCAGAGGAAACTTCTGTGATCAATTGTTATCAATTATAATCAATGGTAATTAAATATTAACTGCTCATTTTATTTATGTGCCCTCAAGAGATCTTTGGCAAGAGAAAACATTGTTGTAAAATTACCTTAAAGTAAAGTTTTAACACCCTGTTAGGCCACTGTGGTGCTAATAAAGAATTGTAAGATAAATTCATATATTTTAGAAAAACTATAACAAAAATTGAGTCTTAAGAACCTGACTAAGTGTTTGTTCCTTGTTCTAAACAACCATTAATTTGGTTATTATAGAATATTGATGTTTGATCTATTGCATACCATCATTTTAAATAAAATTGGCAATCAATATCCCAAAGATAAGCTAAAAAATTATTTTTATGCATGCTTCTGTACCTTCTAGAAATTCATGCATGCTTGTATCCCATTTACTGTGTTTAAAAACAGCCCTTCTATGGGAGAAAAGTATATGTGAATTGGATCACACACTTATTCTTTTGAGTTTCTTCCTGTTTCAGCACAGATAACTAAATTGTGTGCTGTAGATAGTCTTTTAAAACGTTGAACAGTCAAAATTTAAATTGTATATTAATAGTCAGTATCATATCTCAGAGCTTACAATTGCTTAAAATTGTTCATCCCTCAGATGCTATTAATTCTCAAGCTTGCAATTTCTTATGCAACTTATAAGAAAAAATACTATTCCTTTAAGAAGACTGTTTTTGGACAGTTAAGAAATTGTCCTGGGTTGCCTGGAAAAGACTCCCGGATTTGCTTTTGTGTTATAGAGGTTTACATAAAGCTTTAACTGATAAGGATTACAGATAGCTCCTGAAAAGATACAAACTCAGGTTCCTTATAATTATTTGGGTTTTAGACTTACTAATCAAGCTGTTTTTCCCTAGAAAATAGTTATTCACAGAGACAACTTAAGGACTTTGAATGATTTTCAAAAATTGTTAGGTGATATTAATTGGCTTCGCCCCTATTTATAGCGTACTACAAGGGAGTTAAAACCTTTGTTTGATAGTCTTAAAGGGAGTTCTGATCCAACCTCCCCTAGATCTTTAACCTCAGAAGGATTTCTGGCCTTACAATAAGTGGAAAAAGCTATTGAAGAGCAATTTGTCACTTATCTAGATTACTCTTTGCCTTTACATCTGTTAATTTTTAATACGATTCATATGCCTACAGGATTGTTATGACAAAAGTCTCTTCTAATGTTTATACATTCAAGGATTTCTCCTAAATGTAATATCTTGCCATATTATGCATCAGTAACTCAGATGGTTATCCTTGGAAAGAAGCAGGCACTAACTTATTTTGGCAAAGAGCCAGATATTGTAAAACAATGTCCTAAATGTATTACATTATCTCCAGTGCCACATTTAGGAGTTAAACCACGAGGTCTTATGCTTAATCATATTTGGCAAATGGATGTAACTCATTATGCAGAATCTGGAACATTAAAATATATACATGTTTGTGTTGACACTTGTTCAGGATTTCATTTTGTTTCTCTGCATACAGGAGAGGCCTCTAAAAATGTAATTGATCATTGCCTACGAGCCTTTAATGCCATGGGATTGTCTAAACTTATTAAGACAGATAACGGGGTGTCCTATTGTAGCAAGAATTTTGCTTCATTTTGTAAAGAATTTGGCATCAAACATAAAACTGGAATTCCTTATAACCCCATAAGGCAAGGAATGTGCTCATTGTAACTCTTGGCTTACCTCTGCTTTTTCTTACTTTAAGGAATGGGTGGGAGTGATTTTGTTTGGTGCTGCCATATGCTGTGGACTGGTGTTCATGCTCTGGTTGATATGCAAATTCAGAACCCAACAAAAACGTGACAAGGTGATTATAACTCAGGCACTTTTAGCTATTGAAAACGGCTCCTCCCCTGAAATTTGGTTATCTATGCTCAAGAATTAGTCAGCATCTGAGTTCTCTGCTCTTGCACTCCACAGCACTGAGATGAGAGAGACTCAATGATCATTGATCAGCCCTTGCACATCACTGAGGTTTCCTCATTGCAAGCTCATCATACGTTAAAAAATTGGCTATATAATCTTGTTCTTTATATATTCAAAATAGTAATGGTTTAAGATAATATTTTGGTATTTTTAGAGAATGTGCATGTCAAATTGTAAAAAATTTGCTCTTAGTGTCCTCAGTTCCTACCTGTTTCCACATAATGGTGTTACTTCTTGAGGACCTATACTTAATCAATTGCTGCAAATGAATGCTCTTATTTCTGAGTATTAAATAAATAAATTATACACATGTGACTATAATAACTTTTCAAGCATTCTACTTACAACTGCTCTTCAAGAGAAATAATTGAAAGCGTAATTAGTCACTGCCCATGTTATATTAAAACTGACTATAACAGTCAAGTATTTAAGATGTTTTGTCAACAATTTAATAATTCTCAAAGACAAGGTATTGTGGAACTTTAAAAACTCTATCTTCTCAAAAACAAAGAAAAGGAGAAATTATACCCCCGTGCACATTATTTAAATCATACTTTTATTTTTAAGAATTTTGAAATTTGGATGTCAAAGTACTTAACAAATGCCTTATAGTATCTTAAAACTAGACATAATCATGTCTAGGTGAGATGAAAAAGATATTGGCACATGGCATGATCCTGAACAGAAAGTTAATATGGGGGAGAGAGGGGGTGTTTCTGTTTTTTTCCACAGAATGCTGCAGAAGCATGCTAGCTTCCAGAATGATTCATGTGACAGGCTGACCTGCGAGTTCCTGAGTGCCCTGATACTGGTGACAGGAAAGCTGTGTTGAGCACACAGAGAAAGAGGAATCAGGGAGAGCAGTCACTTGCAAAAAAAAAAAAAAAAAAAAAAAAAGAAGAAATTTCCTATCTCTGCCATGGGCTAAAGCAAGGAGAGCTGACCTAGTGTCAACTTGGGGACAACTAAAAATAATGACCCATAAGGCTGAGGGACTGCTACAGTGTATTTAACAAAATTTCATCAGAGACACTGTTTTTGGCCATTCAGGCAAACTCCCCTATAGCTGTGAAAGCTTGTGTATCTTACCTATATGCTATAATGTTAGATAATTTTAAGAGTTAAGATCACCAATCTTGACAAGTCTTTTCATATTCATTGTAATTGTTGTCAATTAACTAATTGTGTAGTTCCTAATTTAGATAAGGAATCTACTGTTATGATTTTGTTAAAGAGACCTGCTTATGTTTTGCTGCCTGTTAGAGTTAGGAAATGATCCTTGGTTTAAAAATCCGGGAATGCAAACTTGGAAAAGGTCAAATGAGGAATTTTAGGATTTACTGCTTTAATTGCAATTTTAACTTCAATATCTACCACAACTTTAGATCAGCAGCTACATACTACTCATTTTGTTAATGATATGCATAAGAATATTTCCATAGCTTTGTCAGGGCAACTTATTATAGATAAAAATTGGAGGCAAAGGTTAATGTCTTAGAAGTAGTAGTCTCAACAATAAGGCAGGATATAACAAATATTAAGACTACAAAGACAGAAATTTCAGATATTAGAAGAATGTTGCCTATTCAGTGACATGCAGAATTGCCTCTAGTATTGTTAGAGAGATAGTGAAAGAAATCAGGCTTTACTATCTACTACATAGAGTTAGAAATCTCAGGGTAAGCTTAGCAATGTAAGTTTAGAATTCTTATTATAGTTATGTACGGCAGAACTTATTGTTACCATGGTTAACGTCTCACTACAAGCCATTCATGAGGCCAATTCTACCCTTCCTAGAGATTGTTAGATTTGTTATTCATCCCAGCCTCCTTTTTATGAAGGAATAGCCCTTTTTGGAGAGGTGATTGCCACCAATGATACTTCCTTTCTGAGATGACATCTGGAGTTTAAAGAAGGGCTGACTCTTGGCCAAATACCTGGTATAGGTCTCTGTCTTTTGGGACCCCAGATGCTTCCCCCGTTGCCCCTGTTTGACATGTGTAATCAAATCCTGGCTCCTAACCTTGCTTCCAAGCCTTTTGGGACCCTTCGTGGACATTCTGTTGCTTTTGTCATTTGGCCCTTGGGCTTTCAACAGAATAAACCAGTTTTATCAAGTCACAGATTGATTCTGCATTAAACAAAACAGTTGCAGTCCACTATCATCGACTAGACATTGGAGACTCAGCTGAAGACCTCTTATCCGACGATGCAGAGAGGGCAGCCGTTGGCCTTCAATTCTCCACCCTTGCTGCAGAAACAGAGCCTTCTTGGTTCCATAAGCTGTGGAAACGACAATGATGGATGGGGTGACATCCAGATCTTATAGTGGCTGAGGGCCATAAGCTGTGGAGTTACCAATGACAAGATCTTGTGGTGCCACGAGCCAAAAGCCCACCACCTATTGGCTGTAAGGTGACCCAATGACAGGATTATTGTGGGTCCACTGCCTGGGTGCCCATCATGACTACCAATGGCCTGATTAAGCCATAGGAATAAGACATGGTGCTGGGAGTGGTTGCAACCTGCATTTGCCTAAGCCACAGGCCTTGCCCACCTAGGACCTGAAAAGGCCTAGTTATTGTGGTATTGGACATGGATGTTTGCCATGACAAAGGCCTAAGACAGGTGTTTCATGGACCCTCTTTTCGTGGCCACCCCCCAATTTTAATAAAGAAGAAAGGGGGAGATGTGAGAGAACAAACTGTGGGAAACTAGGTCTCACAGCAACTCTCACCCTAAAGATCCAGCTGACCCTTTGAAGGGAATTATGTCACCCCTCCTTCATTGTCTCTACCTGGCACCTGGGACTGCCAGCTTCACTCCCTCCTTCATGTATCCACTCCATTCCTCTGTCCAGGAATTCTTCATTTTCAGCCACGATGTACACCAGTTCCACTGGCATTAGTACTAAAAGACAGAAAAGGAGTGCTCAGACTCTGAAATGTGAACTCACTGTGGGTTTTGGGTGAGAGTCCACAAGGCTGCTCAGTAAGCCAGCCAGTGTCTCCAACGCTGACCTCTGCGTATTTCCCTGGCCTTTACATACATGATACCTCTCTCACACTGGATCCTCAAAGGCTATAAACCATCACCATCTTTTCTGTTCTTCAGCCTGACAACCTGAAAATGTACATCTGCTGACTTGGGGATTCAGTGAAGGAGTGGTCCACACATTTCTTTTTTAATTATCTTTAATCTTTTTTTTTTTTTTTACAGTTCAGTCATTATCCCCCTCCCAGTCCACCCTCAGACAGTTCCTTGTCCCATTCCTCCTCCCCCAAGCCCTGACACCAAGAGGATGTCCCCACACCTCCACTACACCACACCTCGCCCCACCAGGCCTCCCCACTCCCTGGGGCCTCAAGTCTCTTGAGGGTTAGGTACATCTTCTCTCACTGAAGCCAGACCAGGCAGTCCTCTGCTGTATGTGTGTTGGGGGCCTCATATCAGCTGGTCTATGCTGTCTGGTTGGTGGTTCAGTGTTTGAGAGATCTCAAGGGTCCAGGTTCGTTGAGACTGCTGGCCTTCCTATGGGGTTGCCCTCCTCCTCAGCTTCTTCCAGATGCACACATTTCTAAATGCATCTATCCACTCAAGTGTCTATGTGATCTCTACTTATCAATTGTTCAAAGTATATACTACAACCACTTAGCACTAAGTCACATTCTCTCCATACTCAGCATATATCCTAAAAACCAAATGCAGCCCTGTGAACCACCCCTCTATTACCTACAGTCAAGAGCCATGGTTCTCCCTTTCTCTTTCTTTCTTTCTTTCTTTCTTTCTTTCTTTCTTTCTTTCTTTCTTTCTTTCTTTCTTTCTTTTTTCTTTCTTTCTTTCTTTTTCTTTCTTTCTTCTTTCTTTCTTTTTCTTTCTTTCTTTTTTCTTTCTTTCTTTCTTTCTTTTTCTTTCTCTCTTTCTTTCTTTCCTTCCTTCCTTCTTTCCTTCTTTCTTATCTTTCTTTCTTTCCTTCTCTTTCTCTCCTTCCTCCTTTCCTTCCTTCTTTCTTTCTTTCTTTCTTTCTTTCTCTCTCTCTCTCTCTCTCTCTCTCTCTCTCTCTCTCTCTCTCTCTCTCTCTTTCCCTCCCTCCCTCCCTCACTCCCTCCCTCTTTCTCTTTCTTTCTTTCTCTTTCTTTCTTTCTTTCTTTCTTTCTTTCTTTCTTTCTTTCTTTCTTTCTTTCTTTCTTTCTTCCTGTTGTTGTTGTTCAAGACAGGCTTTCTCTGTGTAGCCATGGCTGTCCTGGAACTCATTCTGTAGACAAGGCTGGCCTCAAACTCAGAAATCTGCCTGCCTCTGCCTCCCAAGTGCTAGGATTAAAGGCATGCACCACAACTACCTGGCGAGCTATTGTTCTCGACCTTCTTAACGATCCTTTAATACAGCTCCTTATGTTGGGAGGAACCCTCGACCTTAAATTATTTTCTTTTTTTTTTTTTTTTATTGTGAGTATTTTTATTTTTATTTTTTTCTTTCCATTTTTTATTAGGTATTTAGCTCATTTACATTTCCAATGCTATACCAAAAGTCCCCCATACCCACCCACCCCCACTCCCCTAACCGCCCACTCCCCCATTTTGGCCCTGGCGTTCCCCTGTTCTGGGGCATATAAAGTTTGTGTGTCCAATGGGCCTCTCTTTCCAGTGATGGCCGACTAGGCCATCTTTTGATACATATGCAGCTAGAGTCAAGAGCTCCGGGGTACTGGTTAGTTCATAATGTTGATCCACCTATAGGGTTTCAGATCCCTTTAGCTCCTTGGGTACTTTCTCTAGCTCCTCCATTGGGAGCCCTGTGATCCATCCATTAGCTGACTGTGGGCATCCACTTCTGTGTTTGCTAGGCCCGGCATAGTCTCACAAGAGACAGCTACATCTGGGTCCTTTCGATAAAATCTTGCTAGTGTATGCAATGGTGTCAGCGTTTGGATGCTGATTATGGGGTGGATCCCTGGATAAGGCAGTCTCTACATGATCCATCCTTTCATCTCAGCTCCAAAGTTTGTCTCTGTAACTCCTTCCAAGGGTGTTTTGTTCCCACTTCTAAGGAGGGGCATAGTGTCCACACTTCAGTCTTCATTTTTCTTGAGTTTCATGTGTTTAGGAAATTGTATCTTATATCTTGGGTATCCTAGGTTTTGGACTAATATCCACTTATCAGTGAGTACATATTGTGTGAGTTCCTTTGTGAATGTGTTACCTCACTCAGGATGATGCCCTCCAGGTCCATCCATTTGGCTAGGAATTTCATAAATTCATTCTTTTTAATAGCTGAGTAGTACTCCATTGTGTAGATGTACCACATTTTCTGTATCCATTCCTCTGTTGAGGGGCATCTGGGTTCTTTCCAGCTTCTGGCTATTATAAATAAGGCTGCTATGAACATAGTGGAGCATGTGTCCTTCTTACCAGTTGGGGCATCTTCTGGATATATGCCCAGGAGAGGTATTGCTGGATCCTCCGGTAGTACTATGTCCAATTTTCTGAGGAACCGCCAGACGGATTTCCAGAGTGGTTGTACAAGCCTGCAATCCCACCAACAATGGAGGAGTGTTCCTCTTTCTCCACATCCTCGCCAGCATCTGCTGTCACCTGAATTTTTGATTTTAGCCATTCTGACTGGTGTGAGGTGGAATCTCAGGGTTGTTTTGATTTGCATTTCCCTGATGATTAAGGATGTTGAACATTTTTTCAGGTGCTTCTCTGCCATTCAGTATTCCTCAGGTGAGAATTCTTTGTTCAGTTCTGAGCCCCATTTTTTAATGGGGTTATTTGATTTTCTGAAGTCCACCTTCTTGAGTTCTTTATATATGTTGGATATTAGTCCCCTATCTGATTTAGGATAGGTAAAGATCCTTTCCCAATCTGTTGGTGGTCTCTTTGTGTTATTGACGGTGTCTTTTGCCTTGCAGAAACTTTGGAGTTTCATTAGGTCCCATTTGTCAATTCTCGATCTTACAGCACAAGCCATTGCTGTTCTGTTCAGGAATTTTTCCCCTGTGCCCATATCTTCAAGGCTTTTCCCCACTTTCTCCTCTATAAGTTTCAGTGTCTCTGGTTTTATGTGAAGTTCTTTGATCCATTTAGATTTGACCTTAGTACAAGGAGATAAGTATGGAACGATTCGCATTCTTCTACATGATAACAACCAGTTGTGCCAGCACCAATTGTTGAAAATGCTGTCTTTCTTCCACTGGATGGTTTTAGCTCCCTTGTCGAAGATCAAGTGACCATAGGTGTGTGGGTTCATTTCTGGGTCTTCAATTCTATTCCATTGGTCTACTTGTCTGTCTCTATACCAGTACCATGCAGTTTTTACCACAATTGCTCTGTAGTAAAGCTTTAGGTCAGGCATGGTGATTCCACCAGAGGTTCTTTTATCCTTGAGAAGAGTTTTTGCTATCCTAGGTTTTTTGTTATTCCAGATGAATTTGCAAATTGCTCCTTCTAATTCGTTGAAGAATTGAGTTGCAATTTTGATGGGGATTGCATTGAATCTGTAGATTGCTTTTGGCAAGATAGCCATTTTTACAATGTTGATCCTGCCAATCCATGAGCATGGGAGATCTTTCCATCTTCTGAGATCTTCTTTAATTTCTTTCTTCAGCGACTTGAAGTTTTTATCATACAGATCTTTCACTTCCTTAGTTAGAGTCACTCCGAGATATTTTATATTATTTGTGACTATTGAGAAGGGTGTTGTTTCCCTAATTTCTTTCTCAGCCTGTTATTCTTTGTGTAGAGAAAGGCCATTGACTTGTTTGAGTTTATTTTATATCCAGCTACTTCACTGAAGCTGTTTATCAGGTTTAGGAGTTCTCTGGTGGAATTTTTAGGGTCACTTATATATACTATCATATCATCTGCAAAAAGTGATATTTTGACTTCCTCCTTTCCAATTTATATCCCCTTGATCTCCTTTTGTTGTCGAATTGCTCTGGGTAATACTTCAAGTACTATGTTGAAAAGGTAGGGAGAAAGTGGGCAGCCTTGTCTAGTCCCTGATTTTAGTGGGATTGCTTCCAGCTTCTCTCCATTTACTTTGATGTTGGCTCCTGGTTTGCTGTAGATTGCTTTTATCATGTTTAGGTATGGGCCTTGAATTCCTGATCTTTCCAAAACTTTTATCATGAATGGGTGTTGGATCTTGTCAAATGCTTTTTCTGCATCTAACGAGATGATCATGTGGTTTTTGTCTTTGAGTTTGTTTATATAATGGATTACATTGATGGATTTTCGTATATTAAACCATCCCTGCATCACTGGAATAAAACCTACTTGGTCAGGATGGATGATTGCTTTAATGTGTTCTTGGATTCGGTTAGAGAGAATTTTATTGAGGATTTTTGCATCGATATTCATAAGAGAAATTGGTCTGAATTTCTCTATCTTTGTTGGATCTTTCTGTGGTTTAGGTATCAGAGTAATAGTGGCTTCATAAAATGAGTTGGGTAGAGTACTTTCTACTTCTATCTTGTGAAAAAGTTTGTGCAGAACTGGAATTATATCTTCTTTGAAGGTCTGATAGAACTCTGCACTAAACCCGTCTGGTCCTGGGCTTTTTTTGGCTGGGAGACTATTTATAACTGCTTCTATTTCTTTAGGGGATATGGGACTGTTTAGAAGGTCAACTTGATCCTGATTCAACTTTGGTACCTGGTATCTGTCCAGAAATTTGTCCATTTCGTCCAGGTTTTCCAGTTTTGTTGAGTATAGCCTTTTGTAGAAGGATCTGATGGTGTTTTGGATTTCTTCAGGATCTGTTGTTATGTCTCCCTTTTCATTTCTGATTTTGTTAATTAGGATTTTGTCTCTGTGCCCTCTACTGAGTCTAGCTAAGGGTTTATCTATCTTGTTGATTTTCTCAAAGAACCAACTCCTCTTTGGTTTATTCTTTGAATAGTTCTTCTTGTTTCCACTTGGTTGATTTCACCCCTGAGTTTGATTATTTCCTGCCGTCTACTCCTCTTGGGTGAATTTGCTTCCTTTTTTTCTAGAGCTTTTAGATGTGTTGTCAAGCTGCTAGTATGTGCTCTCTCCCGTTTCTTCATGGAGGCACTCAGAGCTATGAGTTTCCCTCTTAGAAATGCTTTCATTGTGTCCCAAAGGTTTGGGTACGTTGTGGCTTCATTTTCATTAAACTCTAAAAAGTCTTTAATTTCTTTCTTTATTCCTTCCTTGACCAAGGTATCATTGAGAAGAGTGTTGTTCAGTTTCCACGTGAGTGTTGGCTTTCTGTTATTTTTTTTGTTATTGAAGATCAGCCTTAGTGCATGGTGATCTGATAGGATACATGGGACAATTTCAATATTTTTGAATCTGTTGAGGCCTGTTTTGTGACCTATTATGTGGTCAATTTTGGAGAAGGTACCATGAGGTGCTGAGAAGAAGGTATATCCTCTTGTTTTAGGATAAAATGTTCTGTAGATATCTGTCAGATCCATTTGTTTCATCACTTCTGTTAGTTTCAGTGTGTCCCTGTTTAGTTTCTGTTTCCATGATCTGTCCATTGGTGAAAGTGGTGTGTTGAAATCTCCCACTATTATTGTGTGAGGTGCAATGTGTGCTTTGAGCTTTACTAAAGTTTCTTTAATGAATGTGGCTGCCCTTGTATTTGGAGCATAGATATTCAGAATTGAGAGTTCCTCTTGGAGGATTTTACCTTTGATGAGAACGAAGTGCCCCTCCTTGTCTTTTTTGATGACTTTGGGTTGGAAGTCAATCTTATCAGATATTAGGATGGCTACTCCAGCTTGTTTCTTCATACCATTTGCTTGGAAAATTGTTTTCCAGCCTTTTATTCTGAGGTAGTGTCTATCTTTTTCTCTGAGATGTGTCTCCTGTAAACAGCAAAATGTTGGGTCTTGTTTGTGTAGCCAGTTTGTTAGTCTATGTCTTTTTATTGGGGAATTGAGTCCATTGATATTAAGAGATATTAAGGAAAGGTAATTGTTGCTTCCTGTTATTTTTGTTGTTAAAGTTGGCATTCTGTTCTTGTGGCTGTCTTCTTTTAGGTTTGTTGAGGGATTATCTTCTTGTTTTTTCTAGGGCATGGTTCCCGTCCTTGTATTGGTTTTTTTCTGTTATTATCCTTTGAAGGGCTGGATTCGTGGAGAGATAATGGGTGAATTTAGTTTTGTTGTGGAATACTTTGGTTTCTCCATCTATGGTAATTGAGAGTTTGGCTGGGTATAGTAGCCTGGGCTGGAATTTGTGTTCTCTTAGTGTCTGTATGTCTTAGTCAGGGTTTCTATTCCTGCACAAACATCATGACCAAGAAACAAGTTGGGGAGGAAAGGGTTTATTCGGCTGTACACTTCCATACTGCTGTTCATCACCAAGGAAGCCAGGACTGGAACTCAAGCGGGTCAGGAAGCAGGAGCTGATGCAGAGGCCATGGAGGGATGTTCTTTACTGGCTTGCCTCCCCTGGCTTGCTCAGCCTGCTCTCTTATAGAACCTAAGACTATCAGCCCAGAGATGGTCCCACCCACAAGGGGCCTTTCCCCCTTGATCACTAATTGAGAAAATGCCTTAGAGATGGATCTCATGGAGGCATTTCCTCAACTGAAGCTCCTTTCCCTGTGATAACTCCAGCTGTGTCAAGTTGACACAAAACTAGCCAGTACACTGTATAACATCTGTCCAGGCTCTTCTGGCTTTCATAGTTTCTGGTGAAAAATCTGGTGTAATTCTGATAGGCTTGCCTTTGTATGTTACTTGACCTTTTTCCCTTACTGCTTTTAGTATTCTATCTTTATTTAGTGCATTTGTTGTTCTGATTATTATGTGTCGGGAGGAATTTCTTTTCTGGTCCAGTCTATTTGGAGTTCTGTAGGCTTCTTGTATGTTCATAGGTATCTCTTTCTTTATATTTGGGAAGTTTTCTTCAATAATTTTGTTGAAGATGTTTGCTGGTCCTTTGAGTTGAAAATCTTCATTCTCATCCACTCCTATTATCCGTAGGTTTGGTCTTCTCATTGTGTCCTGGATTTCCTGGATATTTTGAGTTAGGATCTTTTTGCATTTTCCATTTTCTTTGATTGTTGTGCCGATGTTCTCTATGGAATCTTCTGCACCTGAGATTCTCTCTTCCATCTCTTGTATTCTGTTGCTGATGCTCAAATCTATGGTTCCAGATTTCTTTCCTAGGGTTTCTATCTCCAGTGTTGCCTCACTTTGAGTTTTCTTTATTGTTTCTACTTCCCTTTTTAGGTCTAGTATGGTTTTGTTCATTTCCATCACCTGTTTGTATGTTTTTTTCCTCTTTTTCTGTAAGGACTTCTACCTGTTTGATTGTGTTTTCCTGTTTTTCTTTAAGGACTTGTAACTCTTTAGCAGTGTTCTCCTGTATTTCTTTAAGTGATTTATTAAAGTCCTTCTTGATGTCCTCTACCATCATCATGAGATATGCTTTTATATCTAGGTCTAGGTTTTCGGGTGTGTTGGGGTGCCCTGGACTGGGCGAAGTGGGAGTGCTGGGTTCTGATGATGGTGAGTGGTCTTGGTTCCTGTTAGTAGGATTCCTACGTTTACCTTTCACCATCTGGTAATCTCTGGAGTTAGTAGTTATAGTTGACTCTGTTTAGAGATTGTTCTTCTGGTGATTCTGTTACTGTCTCTCAGCAGACCTGGGAGACAGATTCTCTCCTCTGAGTTTCAGTGCTCAGAGCACTCTCTGCTGGCAAGCTCTCTTACAGGGAAGGTGCGCAGATATCTTGTTTTTGGACCTCCTCCTGGTCGAAGAAGAAGGCCCAAAACAGGGCCTCTCTCAGAAGCTGTGTTGCTTTGGCAGTTCCCAGAAGCTGTCAGCTTCTGTGGTGCAGACTCTCACCTGTGCAGACTAAATTCCTAAGCTCCAGGGAGTCCTGGAACCAAGATGGTGACCGCTGCTCCTGAGGCTGAGGCCGCCTCCCGAGCCAGGCGGACACCTGTCCTCTGGTCCGGATGGTGGCCGGCTGTCTGCGGCCCGCCAAGGGTGCTGCCTCAGCGGCTCTGTGCTTCCGCCCGCCCAGAAGCTGTCCGGTTCTCTGGCGCACCCTCTAATCTGTTCAGACTAATTTCCTCAATTATTTTCATTGTTACTTTATAACTGTAATTTTGCTAGTTATGAGTTGTAACGTAAATATTTTTGGAGACAGAGGTTTGCTAAAGTCGTAGCGACCCACAGGCTGATAACTGCTGTGGAGATATCAAGACTGTCTTCTGGGTTGTGTGTCAGTCATCTTCCTGCTGTGCTGACAAAATTCTAACACTTCTCAGTGGTCAGCGGGTCAGTGGATCAGTGGCCAATGGTCGGTGGGTCAGTGGGTTGGTGCTAAGTGGGTCAATGGGTTGGTGGTTGATTAGTTTTATGGTAGCAATATTCGTCTGTTTTTTGACAGAGACAGCAAAAGTAGACCATGGGTTTGTTGACTTATGATGAAGGCAATCTATATGGTTCAGTCTTAAATCACCACAGCAGGAATTTGATGAGGAATGATGGCAAACACACTTATATAAAGAAGACTTCTGAGACATTGGTAAGGCTCTCTCCTCTACCTCCTGGGAATCCCTCTGTTCTGCATGCATCTATCAGCCCTGTGCCTTCCTCATTTCCATATTCACTGCCCCTCAGCCCAAGTACTCACCTTACCCACACAGTAAGCACTTCCCATCCTAGGCAAGGTGAACTAAGCATTCAGGATTGACTTAAGTTTGGCATCAGATTTTAAGCCATGAACATCCAGGTGAGGACCATGACCACCTTTGTTCTGAAGGTTAAAGCAGATACACTTTGATCCGAGGAGCAATCACACTCAGTATAGAATGCCAGGTGATTATTTTTTCTTCCTCACAGCTGGGAAAAGTCCCCTGAATACTCTTTACTTTCCTGAGTAGTCATCTTTGAATGCAATCCCGACCAAGTTTTTCCTTTGTCCATTGAGTCTGTTTGCTCCCAGTGGAGACCCTCTAGTGTACCTGTTATTACTTTACCTAAATGAACAGAGATGAGGAGAGCATTATAAGCTAAGCTTTGGTCACCCACCCACCCAGCCTTAGCTTGGTCCTGTAAACAACTTAACTTTAAAATCTGCTCCTCTGGGAGTCTGCCCTCCAATTCACTCTCACTGAGGCACTGGTCTAGGCCCAACATGTGACAATGTTCGGGGTCTCTGCTGTGATTCACCTTGTCCTCCCCCTCAGACTTCCAGTGGACTTCTTTTCCCAGCAAGGTACTGAACACTCTTGGATTCCTCTTTGGATATGTCCATCAAACACAAAGGAAGAGTTCACCATGCTTCCTGTACGAGACTGGAGGCAGGTCTATGCTCAACATAACTCTACTTACCAGTCCATCCAACTTTGTAAGCACCCAATGATATGTGTATCTTTTCTTTTTGAAATAGGTGTTTCCTGATACACCAAGCCCAGCTTATCTTCCACCTAAGGGTTACCAATAAAAACTAAACCAAGGCAGACATGGTCACAGGTGTCTATAATCCCAAGACTTGGAATGTTGAGGTAAGAGACTCACAGGCTCTGGGCCAGCTGAGAAATACAGAAAGAACCAGCCTTAAAAATAGGCAAAGGAAGGATAGAGTGTGGAGGGAGGAGAGAGAAGAAAGGAAAGAGTAGGGGAAAGGAAAAATAAATTAACTCTCCAGCGGTTTCCTATTAGCTGGTTTTATAACATTACATGGTCCTAAGTCCCATCCAAGGCCTAAGCGCTTTATACCAAAATGCACAGTCAAATAGTTTGAAACAGGCAATGGTGGGTTTTCTTTCCTGATGTTCAGCCTTTTAGAGGTAGTAAACTTTCCAAGGTTTCCCAATGTAACTTTGCCATCCATGCCCCGAGAAACACTGAAGCAGAAGGAAGTTGGAGCCAGGTGCCACTGCTGCTTCTCCCTCACATTCCTGCCCCCTTAAGTCACTGTACATTGTATACCACATCCATTGGGGACTGTCCTGTTTCAGGTGATGTGGGGTTTCACCCAGAAGACTGAGAGAAAGCGCTAGAGGATTGCTGAAGACTTGTCTCTGTCATGACCTCTGAGGATAAACCTGGGGACAACCTTTCTGTCACTAATGAAGCACAGGAGAACAGAATTGGCCTGAGGCACTACTGTTGGGGAGCCACATTTAGAGACACTGATCCCCAACACATGCCTTTCCATCACCATGGAGATATAGTGAGCTTCCCAATAACTGACATGTGATTAGTCCCAATTAGCATGTGCTTTCTACTGAAGCCATGTGCATCTTAACTCTACATTAAACATTAGGATAAGCTGGGCATGGTAGCATACACCTTTAATCCCAGCACTCTGGAGGCAGAGGCAGGCAGATTTCTGAGTTCGAGGCTAGCCTGGTCTACAAAGTGAGTTCCAGGACAGCCAGGGCTATACAGAGAAACCCTGTCTCAAAAAACAAAAACAAAAAAAAAAACAAAAACAAAAACAAACAAAAACAAAAAACAAAAAAACAAAAAAACCAAAAAGCCAAAAAAACCAAAAAACCAAAAAACCAAAAAACCAAAAAACCAAAAATCCCAAAAACCAAAAAACCAAAAAACCAAAAAAACAAAAAAAACCCAAAAAACCAAAAAACCAAAAAAACCAAAAAAGCAAAAAACAGAAAACCAAAAAACCAAAAAAACCAAAAAACCAAAAAACCAAAAAACCAAAAAGCCAAAAAAACCAAAAAAGAACCCAAAACCCCAAAAACCCAAAAACCCAAAAAAACCAAAAAACCAAAATCCCAAAACAAAAAAAACAAACAACCAAACAACCAAAACACCAAAACACCAAAAAACCAAAAAAATCAAAAACCCAAAAAACAAAAAACCACTAGGATAAAAGTTGCTGGCTGGTCCATCTGTGCTGGCTGGTTTTGTGGGTCAACTTGACACAAACTGAAGTTATCACAGACAAAGGAGCTTCCCTTGAGGAAATGTCTCCATGAGACCCAGCTGTAAGGCATTTTCTCAATTAGTGATCAAGAATGGGAGGGCCCATTGTGGGTGGTGCCATCCCTGGGCTGGAAGTCTTTGGTTCTACAAGAGAGCAACCTGAGCAAGCCAGGAGAAGCAAGTCAGTAAGTTACATCCCTCCATGGCCTCTGCATCAGCTCCTGCTTCCTGACCTGCTTGAGTTATAGTCCTGACTTCCTTTAGTGATGAATAGCAATGTGGAAGTGTAAAGCTGAATAAACCCTTTCCTCCCCAACTTGCTTCTTGGTAATGATGTTTTTGCAGAAACAGAAATTAACTAAGACATCATCTAGTGCATGCTCTATCAGGTTACCACAGACAAATATGTAGAATAGAACAGACCTTCCATTCTTCAAGATCAGCCTGGGCTGTAACCAACAAGATGGGAGAAAAGTCACCATGTCTCAAGGAAATCACCAAGGCTGCCATTGAGATGCACACATAAAAATCAGTCATCCTTCAGTGTGGTGCTTGTCTGTGTCAGCAAAGACTCTAGTGGGCATAATTAAGGCATGCACTTTTGGAGAATCATAAAGTAAAATTCTAGACTCTTTAATAATGTGAAAAAAGTGGTTTAAGAATAGCTGATCTTTAGACTTCAGCACTAAGAATCAGTTAACACGAATCCAAGAGTAGCTTTGAGGTTGCGTATGACAAAGATGGAAGGATACACAAAATCAAAAAGACAGATGTGTGACCCTGATGACATTCAGGATACCATAGCCAGCATTTTCTTAGCTACAATTTATTTAAAAAAAATCCTTGCTGAGGATAAGAATCTGGAGGAAGCACATAATTGAAGAGGAGTAGTCTTCCAGTCAAGTGAAGAGCTAAGTACTCAGGTAGGCTAGACCATCACTAGGGGCTGGAGAGGTGGCTCAGCAGGTAAGAGCACTGACTGTTCTTCCAAAGGGCCTGAGTTCCAATCCCATCAACCACATGGTGGCTCACAACCACCTTATATGAGATTTGATGATCTCTTCTGGTTCGACTGAAGACAGCTACAGTGTACTTATGTATTATAATAAAAATACATCTTTCGTCCAGAGCAAGTGGGTTTGTCCAGAGCGAGCAGAGTTCCTAAAAATTTAATTGCCAACAACCACATGGAGGCTCACAACCATCTGTACTGCTACAGTGTACTCACATGCATAAAATAAATCTGAAGGCAGAGAAGGAGGAGGAGGAGGAGGAGGAGGAGGAGGAGGAAGAGGAGGAGGAGGAGAAGAAGAAGAAGAAGAAGAAGAAGAAGAAGAAGAAGAAGAAGAAGAAGAAGAAGAAGAAGAAGAAGAAGAAGAAGAAAGAAAAAGAAGAAGAAGACCATCACTAAATACTCAAGCCACTAGCACTTTCTCTACCCAGATGTTGCTGTAGTTTTCCCACAGACATCATGGCATCTTGTAGCCCAGTCTGAACCACAACTTCCAATAGATCCCTGGATCAGAAACGAAAGAATGTTTCTCTTGCAACTTGGAAAATGTGACACAGGAATCCTGTCTACTGGGCTGGAGAGATGGCTCAGCAGGTAAGAGCACTGACTGTTCTTCCAAAGGCCCTTTGTTCAAGTCCCAGCAACCCATGGTGCCTCACAGCCACCCATAATGAGATCTGACCCTCATTATGGTGTGTCTGAAGACAGCTACAGTGTATTTACATATAATAATAAGTAAATATTTAAAAAAATTAAAAAGGAATCCTGGCTACTTTTCACTGGAGCTTAATTGGAGCTTTCTTGTTAAGATGGGCCCACCCTGAGACCCAGGCCCATCTCTAACTAGGGAACTAAGCAGGGTCTTTTATTAATTGGCAGGCTATTACATTTTCAGTCATTCAAATTGACAGTGGCTGACATGGGTCTAAGATCTACAGTGCTCCTGGCTGCAGTGAAGAAAAATCTTCTAGAGACAGCTGCTCCCTGTGCACTGTTAGGCTACCAGATCATTTGGTTTGATAGATATCTACTGAGTGGGCTATTTTGGTACTCGTTTGAGATCTATCTTTCTGTGAAGTGAAAAAGAATTTCCATTAGCTTATGGGAATAGTATTAAAACCCTGAGAAAGTCTAGCATGATATCCATAAGACAGGGAATTAGAAGATAATCAAAGGAGAATGGATATAGACTTACACATGAGGCATACAGGTTTGAGTGCATTGATGATAAACCCAGTTACCAATAATGTGTCTATGACACATTAAGGAGAAAAAATTAAATGTTCTACCGCTTGATATAATCTAACTATGAGTGAGCCCAGACTTGAATAATTCTCTCTCCCTATGTCTCCTGTCACTCTCTGTCTGTTGTATGAGTTTGAATCTATGCCTGCCTGGTCTCTTATGAACCTATCTGTCTGATGTCTTCATGTCTCTCTCTCTCTCTCTCTCCATCGTGTATGTGTGTGTGTGTGTGTACTGGACTGGCTTGTATGAAGTCAAAGAGTCCTCTGAGGGGGGAGTAAGGTTGATTATATAAAAGATAGAAAAAAAGATGCAAGACAATAGGAGGGCTGCAGGTCATTACCACATCAACAATGAGTGTTATTTCTTTTTTATACTACAGTACTGTGGATAGCAAAGCCACAAGCTAACATAAACAATTTGCTAAAATATACACACAAGACATTTGTTCTCACCAGGAAACCTCCCTATTCCTTCCACAAAGGTCAATAGAATCTTCAGCCCCTCACCTTGAGCCTCAAGCATATCTCCTCTTGTTGTTCTATGCCTCAGCAGGCCAGGAAGTCTCCCAGCAGACCCTGACCTGCCTTGGTAGGCAGACTTTTCTCTTCTTTTTCTCTGCTTTGGAGAAGCAGCAAACAGTTACCAGTGTGTATGTGTGTGTGTGTGTGTGTGTGTGTGTGTGTGTGTGTGTGTGTGTATGAGAGAGAGGGGGGAGGGAGGGAGGGAGAGAGAGGGAGGGAGGGAGGGAGAGAGAGAGAGAGAGAGAGAGAGAGAGAGAGAGAGAGAGAGAGAGACCTTAACTAAGGGCTTTGTTCTCTCTTTTATTGAACAGCACAGAAAGCAACATATTTATTTATCAAGCAATATCCATAAATTGTCTTCAACAGTTATGATGGGTATTCATCTTATAAGACTGCTTTCGACCTATATTTGATAGCATAGCATACGTATATGCAGGCATTACTCCAGATCAAGGGCACAGTTGAGTGTGTGACTTAAGATCACTGCTACACATTAGCTTGCGTTGTAAAAGCTGATGACATGGGAAACCTGAGGCAAGTAAAGATGGTCGTTACATTGTTCTTCTTTGTTTGTGTGTTTCTTTGGTGTGTGTGTGTGTGTGTGTGTGTGTGTGTGAGAGAGAGAGAGAGAGAGAGAGAGAGAGAGAGAGAGAGAGAGAGAGAGAGAGAGATTGAGAGAGAGGGAGAGAGAGAGAGAGAGAGAGAGAGAGAGAGAGAGAGAGAGAGAGAGTGCTGTGTTGTGTTGTGTTAAGAAAGGGTTTCTCTGTGTAGCTTTGGCTGTAGACCAGGTTGGCCTCAAGCCTGCCTCTGCCTCTAGAGTGCTGGGATTAAAGCCATGTACCACCACCACCCAAGTGTTACATTGTTCTCTTAAAGGTAAATTAAACAAATCCTGGGTACAGAGTAGGATAGAGATTTAAGTAAAACAGGAACTCAACGTGTGTTATTAACTATGTCTCTAAGATCCAGCAAAAGTTCCTGTCTTTCAGAATGTAAAAGATAATTTCATAATATTGAACCAGCAGAGGGATGCACTTAAAATGTCCACATTTGGGTGCAGATCTGAAACAGTTTTATTTAAGACATTACATTTTCTATGCCTTGCTCAATGCTTACAGAACACATCATTCTTTTTTTCCCCCTGTAAAGGTGGTCAATATCCAAGGATCTTGAGTGTCCAGGAAATTACTGTAGCAGCTCAACTGCCTGAAACTTGGTGGATTGAGTTCCAACAAAAATATTTCTCAGGAAGAATACTATATCTCTACTTACATTTCCTTAAGCAACTTGTTTCTTAGTGGGTCCTAAAGGACCACCCTAGGAGAACTCCCCCAAGAGAGAAGCCCAGAGCCCCTATAGCCACCAGAGTTTTCACAACGATGCCAACAATGCATATTGAAGAGACAGCATCTATGACACATAATGTCTGAATTGGATAGCTATGCATAGATGGATGAACCTTGATCTGTACCTCTCAGCATACATCCTTATATCATGGGTTCATGTCTCCTTCCCTGTTTCATGTAAACCAATGTTGGAATTTAAGATATATCTCATCTTGAACATTTTTTATGAAATAAATACTTTTTCTTAAACATGTCCACTGTTATTGAAAGAGCGAGGAAGAGTGAGCTGTCCACGTGTTAGAAAACTGAAGAAGCTTGTGTGGGGAGGATGTGTAGCAGATACGGGATGCAAGGGCCATGGGAAGAAAGATCACAAACGGTGATGGCAAACAAGATTCCTCAATATGATGAAGCACTAACATGTGTTTTAAAGAAATCCTGATAGTAAAGGAGATATGCTATGGGGACTGAGCAAGGCAGAGGTGGGGACAAAAGCTGACTCGGGACACCCTGCAAGGGTACAAGATGCAGTAATTAAACCATGTTAATAGAACTTCTAGGTTACAGATACATGCGAAAATGAAAGTAAGAAACATCCATCTGCCTCAGTTTTCTCTGGGTCTTGGTAGGAGTGGTGGGAGGGAGCAGAGATGCTCACCGAGCAGGATGCAGAAAAAGTGTCTACTCTCTCTAGGCTCCTCCTCTCTTCAATAAAGTACATCGCCCATCTCTGGAATGAAATATTTCAGCACAGCCCCATTGTTTCTCAGCCTGTAGAGAGAAAAGCAAAGCCTTTATAAACTGTTGGCAGGGGGATGGGGTGGGCGGTTGGGGTTGGGCGCCATTACTTTCCAGATGCTGAATGGTCTCTATGAGGTCATCACATTTAGAAGAAATGAGTATCTTCAAGGCAAGGGTGCCTGCTCCTTCTTGTGGCATCCTAAAGTGTGGTGTCCACGGGCAGATGATGTCATTCTGAGATGCCTGACAAACAGCTGCTATGCCTGTGGTCCTCCCAAGCCCACCTTGCCCTCAAGGGCTGGCCAGGCCTTTAGCACTGCCTTATCGCATCAGTACTCACGCCTACTCATACATTGTAGATTGCATGGCACTTATTAAGTAATACTTCATTTTCTAAGAAAGTTCATCTGGTACTTTGCAGCACTAGGATATTTTGACACCTGTGAATCATAACTATGGTCCTGAACTGTAAGAACTATTCGAGTTCCCTGGACTGTGTGGTCCCAACCTTCTGCCTTTGGCCTCGACTTAGGTTTTATGTTGTTTCTTTCCAGAGGGCTCTGATGAGTGTCCTGAGGAAACGGATGTACATGTGATACATAACTATGGCCCTGAACTGTAAGAATTACTGGAGTTTCCTGGACCTTGTGGTCCCAGCCTTCTGCCTTTGGCCACGACTTAGGTTTTATGTTGTTTTTTTCCGGAGTGCCCTGATGAATGTCCTGAGGAGAGGATTGTACCTTCTGTCTTCTGAGGAAGACTGCCTTTTCTTCTAGGGCAAGACTTTCACAGCACCTGAAAGGTTCTTGTGAATGTATGAGTCCTGTGTTGTCTCCCCCTAGGGGGCCACTCCTCCACTCCTCCAGGCTCCATGGTTGCTGTTTCAGATGTTTCTTGCATGGATATGTGTTGTTCATAAACACCTCTTGCTTCAGGAGTTGTCTGATGTCTTTTAGATTTGAGGCTTTTTCTGTTTGCTTTCTAGCCTTGTTAAGCAACTCCATTGTCCTCTTCTTCACTTAGGCCTCCCCTGCTGTTGCCTTGGGGCTATTCTTTGGCAAGCCACTGGGCCCAAAAAATGTCTGCCTGTCCTGGAGGCCTTCGACCACAGATTCGCCCAGAAAGATTCTTTTGGACACTATTGACAAGCTTGGATTAGGGTCAGGGGCATGGCCCTTGCCAGCACTGCTTATAAGGCATGGAAGATGGCCTGGCTTCCTCTTGCCATGAGCAGTGCTAGGCAGCTCTGCCAGGCTACGCTGAGGCTGATGATCATCCAGATCCAGTATACTTCCTGGGATGACCCTGAGGTCATTAACCTCCTGGGTTACCAACCTCAACCCAGTGGCCAGTCCAGAGGTTTGCCCCCTTAATCGTTCATTAATGGCGATAAATCTTAGTGTCCTGAATTTCAGAAAGGTGGAATTTAGCCTTTTGAAACACATGTCCTCTGGCCCTAGGAGGCTTTACCCTTCTAAGTCCTACCCTGAAATCAATAATTCTCTTCTATTTACTATCTATTTTAAGCTATCTATACTTCTATCTATTAATCTAACTCTATCTAGATGACTTTTACACACACACACACACACACACACACACACACACACACACACATTATCTCTTTCTCTCACACTCTTCTCCTCTTCCCTCTCTCTCTCTCTCTCTCTCTCTCTCTCTCTCTCTCTCCCTCTCTTTAATACAATTTCAATGCAAGCAGGAAGTCTGTACAGCTCCTCCAACCTCTAGCACCCAGCTTGTTCTGTTTTTCCAGAGGTGTGAAGTGTCCTTTATACATCACAGTTCAGAATGTTGGGGTAGATCTGTCTCTTTATGAAGCAATGGACGTGGCTAGAGGGAAGATGGCTGCAACTCAGGCTGACCTCTAAGTATTCTAGTCTGAGGCCACTGTCATTCCAAATGTTAAGAATGGCAACATCTAGGGAAACCATCCACAGATGGAAGGGCACAGGCATGTTAGGAGTGGGTGAGAGGTGGCCTGCAAAAGACAGTCAGGGAACTAGGAGGAGAGGTCTCTAGAGACTTACAGGGCTGACTTCCTGGGACTTGCCATCCAGTCTCTGCCCGAATATCATCCAGTTTCAGAGCTCAATATCAAGGAATAAAACAATACATCAGTGAATCAAAAGGCCTGGCCAATTCTAGAGTCATATACAAAGGATCATAGTCCAGAAACACTGATTTTGGTTTCCTCAAATATCATATTCTAATATTCATATTTCATGATGGTTTTACGGAAACAGAGAAAAAATGATCAGAAGTCAAGACACTCTTCAAACACATTGATGAAGAGGGCAGGTAGGCTGACTACAGCAAAACAGGAATATCTGCCCTAGACCTCGGGATGCTGTATGATATTAGTTTCAGGGTTAGAGGAAGCCAGTTACTACGTTAATCACTATGAAAATTCACTTAATAATCACAAGAATGTTTGTTCAGACACACAGCTGGGCAAGGAATGGTTAATGAGAGGCTAAAGGTAGCCCCCAAAATAAACTGTAATTAGGCTCTGGATCTGCTGTCAGGGTGGTTCTGATAAAGGGCTTGTTCCCCAATTAGTTCTTGATCTATCAGTAAAGATGCTATGGGCCAGTTACTGGGAAGAAGGAAGAGGTAGGACTTCTGGATCCACACAGGTGATCTAGCAGACCCAGGGAGAGGGGAAAGGAGATTTGCACCATTCTTCAGAGGGAGAAAAGCCAACCAGCCATGTACGATCTCAGATGGAGTGGCCCCACACCGCTTCTCCAGGAGGGAGGTTAGGGTGTCCAGCTAGGACTAAAAGTAACAAGCTAGTGCAGGCTGAGAGGGATAAGCTAAGAGTATTAGAAAGGGCACAATAGCCACGGTAGATTGGAGGTGCCTAGCAATTGAGCCAATAAGGAAGATTGAAACTGATCAACATGTGTGTGTCTTTGTTCTTCATTTTTGGATCCAGTACTCTTTGGGCAGGGGCTGGTAGCATGGTTCTGTTCCCAAAGCGTGCATTAAAGCAGAGTAGCAAAAGCTACACCCTACATCCTGCAACACTTCAACCTCCCCACTGCTAAAGAATCAGTCAGCCTTGTGGAAGGTTCTGTGTAAGCTAGCTTTGTTCCAGAGCTTTCTATCGAACCCCAGTCCCTATACCAGGTCAGTGAAGACTACAGTCTCCACGATGTGCCTTGCCTCAGGACACACCCAGTATACCTGACCATACTATGCTAAAACTGTCTTGCTGATGAAATTCCCAGCTTCTTTAAGGATCTGATCGCTGTGGGGCTTGATATAGTGCTAAGACAAAAGCAGGTGATGAGCCACCCAGGCATTATCCTGCTAAGTGCACTGAGGGTACAGCAGAAATGCATTCAGTCATGCCAACTTTCATGAAGGTATTAGTGGAAGAAAGAAGAGAGAGACTCAGACACATATATGTAAAGTCAGTAAAGAAGGCTTTCAGTAGAGGATTTCTTCCATGGCCATCGGGTAAGCAGGTGAGAAAGAACATTACATTTACAAACAAAGGGAGGAATATTCTTGGGGCTCCATGTTTAGGAGCTGCCAGTTCACTCTAGCAGGCCTGAGTAATGAGAGGAAGAAGCTCACACCTTGTAGCCAGGAAAAAAAAAAGGCTAATGGCTCTTCCCCAGGCAACACTTTCAAATCTGTATTCACCAGGATTCTCAAGAGAAACAGAACTGATAGATTGATGTAGCTTATAAAGAGTACATATTAGCTTGGCTTACAGTGGATAGTCCAACAATGGCTGGCTGAACACTGGGAAGGCTGAGAACCCAGTAGTTGCTCAGTTCATGGAGTGGGGTTCCTTGGGGGACTTCAACCTAGTACTGTAGGTCTAGAGAATCCCTGGGAAGCCACTGGTCTTCAGTCCACACTGAAAGACCAGGAATCTGGAGCCCAATCTCAGCAGAAAACGTCAGACTAAAGCACCAACAGAGTAAGCTCACTGGCCAACAAGAGGGGGAGGTGGCCAGGAAAAGGTAAAAGTTTTTCCCTCCAACCTCCTTATAACCAGGTACCTCCACCCGGGGCCTCTGGAAGAGGTCTTCCCTGTTCAGCCGGCTCCTCCAGAAACTACCTAAAGCATCCTCACCCGACAAGCCTCTCTGTTGCTTGATTCCAGGTCCAATCAACTTGACAACCAAGACTACACATCTCATCATCCTTTAGGCTGAAGTGAAAATTGACTCTGGAAGCAAAGGATGACTCCAGACCTCACCCTCATGAACAATGCATCTCGGGACACAGCTTTGACCTTTTTCTCTAGTTCTCTTCTGTTCAAATCCAGCCATAGGTTAGGATGCTAAATAGTCTGGCCCCTTCTTGGTAAATGATCCTCAGACCAGATGAGCCGGGAGTTTATGGCAAACACAGGAAGGATGTGCTCACTACAACAGATTCAAGAAAAATTCTTGTGGGACTTCAACGTACATGGTCATCAGGGCCACCTCATTTTTTATCCCAAACCTTCTTAGACTTTCATCAGCAATGTACTTGCCGTTTTATTGTTCATGTGATGTGTTGTAGGGAATCATTAAAGTCTATGTCCTGCCATCAGGATAGACTCCCTGTCCTGTGCTCATATTTTCTTCGCCATGGTTACAAGTCAAGAGCTGGACCTAGTAAATTGGGAGAAGCGATCTCTAAATCTGTCACATGATTAATTCCCACAGTTTCCTCTTCCATTGACACTCACACAAATTTCCACCTCTTTGGCTTCAGGTTACATGAGCACCTCCTTTTATAAGGTTTTTGCTATAGTTCTATTTTCTGATGAATTGCATACATGTGATGGGCGACAGTCCATAAGTCTCCTGATCACCCTGACCCACAGCACCTGAAGCAGGATGAGTACCTTGAAGAAGGGTGATACAGTTACTTTGCTATCTAGAAATGAGGGCATTCTTTGCCTTTCTCTGAGTGTCTTCCTGGCCACTTAGTGTGTAGTTAGATTTCTATAGTCTCTCCATTGGAGTTCCAGAGATTAACAGCAGTGGGAAAGTCTACAACATCAGGGACTGCTGCCTCCAGAGAAAAGAACTGACTCTTCCACAGAAAGCACAGATGCAGCCTACATAGCACCCAGCTGCAACTCAGAGCTGCAGAGATGAGTAGAGAGCCTGCTCGAGATGGTTCTTGAGGTCCACCAAGGGGCTATCTGGAGTGGTAACTGATAGATAGACAGCTACAAATGGCTATCTCCATGTGTGAGAATAGCAGTCGAGAACATGAGACACACAATAAGGTTTCTGGCTGCCTGTCATGTGTGTGGCCACTCAAACTTCCCAGAACTGATAGTTTAAAAGTCAATATGGTAAATACAGACTTGAAGTTCCCATCTTTAAAATATGTGGCATTTAAATACACTGCTTCACAGTCTGGTCTGCGCTAACTAAATAACTAAAAAGCAGAGAACACTAGAAATGGACACTGTTAATATCCTGCTATGCTGTTTGTTGTTTCTATTTCCTACCCTCTTTCCTAAAGCATGTGTCAGAAAGCTGCTGGTGGCTATGGTCACAGTGTGTGACATGCACACATCAAGATGACATGAAGAAACCTATTATTTTGTAAGACAGATGATAGGTAGATAGATAGAAAGATAGATAGATAGATAGATAGATAGATAGATAGATAGATAGACGACAGACAGGCTGGCAGTCAGGCAGACAGGCAGACAGACAGACAGATTGATTTTTTTTTTTTGATACAGGGTTTTTCTGTGCAGTCCCAGCTGTCCTGGAATCTTCTCTGTAGACCAGGCTGGCCTCGAACTCACAGAGAATCATCTCCCTCCGTGTCCTGAGTGCATGTGCCACCAGGCCCAACTCAATATATTTTAGAACAAAGAAATCTTCTGTATTCCTCCAGCCATCATCGTGTTTGTTAAATGCATAAATCTACCATCTCTTCAGCCAACTGCAAATCTATCTGTTTTCGTCAGGTCTATAAAGCTGGATACTTGCTTGTCATTTGAACTATAAAATGTCATCTTTTTGCAGACCTCCCCTTAGTAGACCAGCTACCCAGGGATACTGTATTGTTGACACTTATCAAAGGAATTCCCATATCCTCCTTTGAGCGCTGTGTAAAGATTTTACCTTTTAGTGTAGCTTTTTGGATAATATGTGGACAGGAAAGGCATGCAATTTCCTCTGTTGCTCTAGGGTCCAAGGGTACTGTCCTCTGTGGTGAGTTCAGGATCAGTTCAATAGCTCTGTATTGCTCTCTCAAATGGGATCCATTCTCCAAATCCTTCTAGTACCAGCATGAAGTCAGAGATTATCGTATGTCAGCATCTTTTCCCTTTACATGAAAAGCTATATGTTTCATCTTGATGACATTACTGAAATGGAAATTCTTGTATCATTCTTATATTGAAAGCTGTTTTGGTTGTTGGGTTGTGGGGGCGGGGACTTGGGTGACAGAGTCTTTTTTTCCCTCAGATTCTAACTCACCTTACACACAGGGTAGGCTATTTCCTAGGGTTAGCTACAACCAACTTAATAACTGCACTAAAGCAATCTGGGAGAAATTATCATTGAAGTAACATATCCCCTCTCTGAAAGCAATATACTTTTAGCATATTAATTCTCAGTGTTTGTCCCAAGTAAGCATTTTAACCAACAATCATGGTATGATTTGCATTCTGCTTTTTTTTTTTCTCTAATGGATCATGGCTCTTCAGTTCTCACCAATGACTGTATATTGTTTAGGGTGTTTAGGGCAAAAATAAAGCAAAAAAAAAAAAAAAAAAAAAAAGAATCTGCTCTTTTATATTACCACGATTTTCTCTTAACCATTTCTGTTGGTCTGATTTTGTATCATTTAATTATTATTTTAATTGATTTTTTTAGGATTTCACATGTAGGATTGCTTTTACTTCACCACCAGAAACCCCTGCCCCTTCTCCCTCTAATTCTTCCCATGCTCCAAATGTACAACATCTTTCTCTTTAATGATAATTGTTACATAGGCATATATATGGCTGACCTCTTGGGATTGGCTAACCTGCCAGCAGTCTTGTCCCTGGTGAAAAAAAATATATCTCCCTCTTTCAGCAACCATGAATTGCCTGTAGCTCTTCTTCCGAGGGTAATGCCTTGTGAGATTTCACACAAACACACACACACACACACACACACACACACACACACACACACACAAACGATGCAGTCCCACTAACCTCAGGAGCAAAATAAAAATATCCAACTCTCTCTACTCCTTTTCAAGGTTTTGCTTAAAGTCTTACCAAAATAATATAAGAGAAAAACAAAAAAACAAACAAAAAAATCACACATAGAAAAATAAATTCAAGTATTCTTATTTGCAAATGGTATAATTCTATACATTAAAGACCCTGACTCCACTAGAGAACTCATCCAGTTGGAAAACATTTTCAACATAGCAACTTACTAACAGAACTTTAATAGTTATTAATGGAACTTAAATAGTAGTCTTCCTATAGACCAAGGGTGTGAGAGACCAAACTGTGGGAAACTAGGTCCACCAGTAACTCTCACCCTAAAGATCCAGCTGACCCTTTGAAGGGAATTATGTCACCCCGTCCTTCATTGTCTCCACCTGGGGCCTGGGACTGCCAGCTTCACTCCCTCCTTCATGTCTCCATTTGGTGCCAAGGACTGTTTAGTCAGGACAGGCACTCCAAGATAAACTGCAGAATGTTTGAAGGCTGCCCGGGACCGTTTTAGGGCCGACATTCCAAGATAAGCTGGAAGAAGCCTGTAATCAGCATCTGCCCCAGATGCCCATCCCTTTCTCTGTATGCCCCCTCAACCCCTCCCTATTTTCTCTCACTGTGTGCTTGTAACCTGGCTCTGAGCCTTTATTAAGCAGACCTTGACAACTCTTTGCTTGGTCTCCCTCCCCTTCCTCTGCCTGCTTCTCTCGCAGGCCTTGGTCCTCCTCCACCCATGGAATAACTAGGTCCTGCTGGACAGGACAGGTGTGCCCTTGTTGGAGGTGGTGTGGTACTAGGAGTGGTCTCTGAGGTTTTAAAAGCCCATCCTAGGCCCAGATGCCCTCTCTGGCAGCAACTTGCAGATCAATGTGAGTTCATAGCTAATACTTCAGTCATAAGCCTGCCTTTTCAGATCTTTAACTTACTGGTGAAGTTTATTCCTAGGTATGTTGTTTCTACGGGCTGTGGTGAAAGGCATACATTTCCCAATTTCCCTCTTAGTAAGTACATTCTCAGTACCTAGAAAGCGACTGATTTCTTTCTGTTGATTTTGTATCCTATGTCTTTGTTGATAGTTTCATGAACTGTAAGAGTTTTCTGGTTGAGTCCATAGGGTCTTCTAAGCATAGAGCAATACATTCTGTGAGTAGGGGTCATGTGACCATCATTTTGCACCTCTTTTATATCTTTCTTTTGCTCAATGACTTCAGCTAACAGGACAAATAATGTATTGAGTAATAATGTGAAGAGTGGCCATCTTTGTCTCATCCCATATTTTAGAGGGCATTTTGTTCCACTCTACTTAGCACAATGTTGATAATAAACTTTTCCTCTACAGCCTTTATTATTTTAGGTTAAGTTCTATCAATTCCAAATTCCTTTAGTTCTTTTATCATGAAGGCATGTTGAACTTCATCAAAATCCTGAGAATTGACACTTTTAAGTTAAATAATATCATACAGTGTCTCATTTGGAGACAGCATCTTTGGTTTACTTATTATTGTTAATTAAGGTAGATAAAATGTTCATTTATTGAGTTAAACATAACTGCTACTTGTTATATCTACCGAACGTTCTGCTTAGATATCTGCTAAAAAGAATGGAAATACCACCCAGGAAACATTTTAGTATATGAATAATTATTATAATTTATTTATAACCATACAGACCTAAAATAAACCACGTATTTATTTGCAATAAAATAAATAGAGCAAGATATAGTATTTCCTTACAATTTAGAACCATTCAGCAATTAAAAAGAAACAAAATGTAGACATATGCCTCATGAATTAATCTCAAAATTTCAAAACTACAAAGTGACATGTAATGATCAATTCTACTTACTTAGGTTCATATAAAATTCAAAGTACTTTGTTTATTTCATACTTTTTTATCTTTGTCCAATAGTCTTGCTATTAATGCATGTGCACATGCATGTATATGTGTGTATACATGGGTATGCTGTGTGTGTGATTTGTTTGTATGCAAGTGCAAGTATATGTGTCCTCATGTGCATGTACAAGTGAGAGGGAAACTATAAGAAATCAGGTTTTTCACTCCACTATAGTTTCCAGTATCCAACTGAGGTCATCAAGATTGTGTGGCAAGCTCTTTGACCTAGTCAGCCATCTTGCCATCCCCCAAATACTTTAAAGTGGCAGCAGTTGCTAGTGGATGGAGATAGATGAAGGATGGATTCCAAAAGGCATAAAAAAGCTGAGAGGTGAGAGAAATCTTTTGTTTCTTGATTTTTCTTATGCTGCCCCAGTAGAAACATAAATCAAACCTCAGTAAGTTATGTGCTTTAAATATGTGTTGTTCAAAGTGTGGAAGTGACATCTCAATTATTCAAAATCTTTATAATTTGGTATTAAACTATGTGTTGGTATGTGACTTTTAACTGAGTTCATAAATCTATTTGAACAACACAGTTTTTTTTAATGTTTTCCTATAGGGTATATTGTTGAGAAAAAAAAATATGAACATTTAAGGCTCCAGGCACATCTTGTAAATTTGCTCTTCCATAGGTCATAATATTTAGGGCCTCACTGTAGTGGGTATATGCTTATTTTCCAACAAATAGAAACTGCTTTTACATGTACATTATTTCACACTGGGAAAAGTTGAGTTCACGTTGTAACCCAAAAAATCCCTTTCTGCATAAATTAGTAGGTAGGGAAAAAATCAATACATTCTTAAGCGGGACAGAGTCGGATTCTAGAAATTCCTGCCTGTATGCCCAAAGACAAGAGAAATGATTCATACCCAGAACTACCAAGTAGCTGCCACTGGCTGCACGTCAGCAAACAGAACCCTTTTTGAGTGTTCTAAACTGCTATCCAACTGCATCTACAGATCAGGAACTGGAGCACATTTCTACAGCTCAGGAAGCAAGCCATAAAGATCTGGACAGGATTTTGTTTGCAGCTGGTCATATAATGTGGCCAAGAATCAGAATCTGGGCTGTGAGTCCAGCAGATTGCCCAGGTTCATAAAGTTCTGCCTGCTCTTTCTGCTGGCCACCTCACATCACTGTTGCACACTGTGGTATTCAAAGCTGTTTATCAGCAATCTAGATTTTTGTTCTCACTTGTAATTCTTGTTAGAAGCTATACTTCATGTGTCTTCATAGAAGAGGACAGAGGGAAGAATTGATTTTGAACATGTGACTTAGTATGGGCTACTTCATTTCTGAGGCTCACAGAAGGCAAAACATGTAAAATGTTGCACAATGCCCGGTGGAGTATTAGGTAAATACTACCTCATCAGCTGAAAAAAACAAAAACAAACAAACAAACAAAAAACCAAAACTGAATGTGTTCTAATGTTGTCTCCCCAATCAGATTGCACACACCTCTTAATCTTGTGCAACCTGAATTTGAGAGGAATGTAGGCCATATAGGAAAATGTTTTGTAAACTTTAGAGTGCTGCTATCCATAGGTAGGACATGACTGTGAAAATTAATCCTATACCCAACAATACCTGCATTCAAGCTTTCAAATCTCAGAAACAGGTGGTCATTCTATAGTAATTAAGATATAGGAAGGGTTATATATGACCAAAGGACTATATAATCATGTATAGAAAGGTCATAGTGAAACCTAGTGATCTGTACAATTAATATGCATAAATAATAAAGAATAGAAATAAAGAATGCAAATTCTGAAAAATTCAGCTGACATCAGGATGCCAGCTACTCTACACACTAAAAGAAACAGAGCCCGGGGCTGGAAGTGCCTCCTGCCATTACTGTGGCTGTTGCGGCTGCTCTTGGCCATAGTTTACAAAGCTGGAAAAGAACCAGGCAATATTATTTAAAAAAGAAATGTTGTTAGATGAAATGTTTTCGCAAAACAGTAGTGGTTTCTAATAATGGGTATATTTTAAGAAAATCAGGCTCCCCCAAAACATATTTTCTAATCCTGAGCTACAGGGTTTATGTTGATGGCTACTGAGTTTAGAACACCCGAATTTCTGTTAACAAAATGCATACATGGGCTGCTAAACTGGGAAGGAAGGCAGATAACCCTGTGCCCTAAGGGGGCAGAGAATATGCCAACTTGCTCTTTCCAACCCCCATAACAGCTTGGAAAATCACTGAAGTTACCTTGTATTTTTGGAAAGTAGGAATCTTAAAAAAAAAAAAATCCTGGGAAACTATCCAAGTTTTAAAAACATCTTCTCTCTTCATGGCCCTCCTGCTGTGATTTCAACTCTCAGCAAAGAAGGACAATGGATAGTTATTTTTAGATATTTAACACACCATGAGATTGGTAATTAAGCAAGGCAATGTTTTTGAGTATAGTCCGTTTCTATAGACTAAGATTGCAGTGTTTGTATAAGGCCCACTCCACTCCTTCCAAAGCAAAGGCTTGCTCCTTCCTGCAGGCCATGGACAGAGGTCATAGTTATCTGCCTTGTCTAAGGTGCCTTCTGATCATGTACCTAACCTCAAATGATAGAAACGAAGAGAAAAGAAAATCTGAACCAGCTGCATGGTTAAGAGGCGTTAGGAGCATTAGATCGTTGCTTTCCTCTCCTGGAATAAAAAGCAAAAAGATGCAGCAAAGCATGAAAGGCTGAGAAACTAACAGTGGAAAAAAAGGATAACATTTGATAAGTTGTTCTCATATAAAGTGAAAGAAAAATCATAAGAGGTCATTAGTTATCACATTTGGGAACACAATACCAGACAGAGCTTTTAAGCCCTCTTGTTTTAAACAAGCATACATGAGAAAAGATGAGTATTCCATGTGCAGTCAGCAGCAACCTTATTCTTTATTTCCATTCCTTTGGAAGAGAACATCTTCTTTTTCTTTTTCTTTTTCTTTTTTTTTTGCCTTCTTTTTTTTTTAAATTGGGTATTTATTTCTTTTACATTTCCAATGCTATCCCAAAAGTCCCCCATACACTCCCTCCCCTACTCCCCCACCCACCCACTCCCACTTCTAGGCTCTGGCATTCCCCTGTACTGAGGCATATAAAGTTTGTACGACCAATGGGCTTGTCTTTCCACTGATGGCCAACTAGGCCATCTTCTGATTCATATGCAGCTAGAGACACGAGCTCCTGGGAGTACTGGTTAGTTCATATTGTTGTTCCACCTATAGGATTGCAGATCCCTTCAGCTCCTCCATTGGAGCCCTGTGATCCATTCAATAGCTGTGAGCATCCACTTCTGTGTTTGCCAGGCCCCGGCATAGTCTCACAAGAGACAGCCATATCTGGGTCCTTTCAGCAAAATCTTGCTAGTATATGCAATGGTGTCAGTGTTTGGAGGCTGATTATGGGATGTATCCCCGGATATGGCAGTCTCTAGATGGTCCATCCTTTCGTCTCAGCTCCAAACTTTGTCTCTGTAACTCCTTTCAGGGGTGTTTTGTTCCCAATTCTAAGAAGGGGCAAAGTGTCCACACTTTGGTCTTCATTCTTCTTGAGTTTCATGCGTTTAGCAAATTGTATCTTATATCTTGGGTATTCTAAGTTTCTGGGCTAATATCCACTTATCAGTAAGTACATATTGTGAGAGTTCTTTTATGATTGGGTTACCTCACTCAGGATGATGCCCTCCAGGTCCATCCATTTGCCTAGGAATTTCATAAATTCATTCTTTTGAATAGCTGAGTAGTACTCCATTGTGTAAATGTACCACATTTTCTGTATCCATTCCTCTGTTGAGGGGCATCTGGGTTCTTTCCAGCTTCTGTCTATTATAAATAAGGCTGCTATGAGCATAGTGGAGCATGTGTCCTTCTTACTGGTTGAAACATCTTCTGAATATATGCCCAGGAGAGGTATTGTGGGATCCTCCCGTAGTACTATGTCCAATTTTCTGAGGAACCGCCAGACTGATTTTCAGAGTGGTTGTACAAGCTTGCAGTCCCACCAACAATGGAGGAGTGTTCCTCTTTCTCCACATCCTCACCAGCATCTGCTGTCACCTGAATTTTTGATTTTAGCCATTCTGACTGGTGTGAGGTGGAATCTCAGGGTTGTTTTGATTTGCATTTCCCTGATGATTAAGGATGTTGAACATTTTTTCAGGTGCTTTTCAGCCATTCAGTATTCCTCAGGTGAGAATTCTTCGTTTAGCTCTGAGCCCCAATTTTTAATGGGGTTATTTGATTTTCTGGAGTCCACCTTCTTGAGTTCTTTATTTATATTGGAAAAAACCCAGGATAGCAAAAACTCTCCTCAAGGATAAAAGAACCTCTGGTGGAATCACCATGCCTGACCTAAAGCTGTACTACAGAGCAATTGTGATAAAAACTGCATGGTACTGGTATAGCAACAGACAAGTAGACCAGTGGAATAGAATTGAAGACCCAGAAATGAACCCACACACCTATGCTCACTTGATCTTTGACAAGGGAGCAAAAACCATCCAGTGGAAAAAAGACAGCATTTTCAACAAATAGTGCTGGCACAACTGGCGGTTATCATGCAGAAGGATGCGAATTGATCCATTCCTATCTCCTTGTACTTAGGTCAAATCTAAGTGGATTAAGGAACTCCACATAAAACCAGAGACACTGAAACTTATAGAGGAGAAAGTAGGGAAAAGCCTCGAAGATATGGGTACAGGGGAAAAATTCCTGAATAGAACAGCAATGGCTTGTGCTGTAAGATCGAGAATCGACAAATGGGACCTCATGAAACTGCAAAGCTTCTGCAAGGAAAAGACACCATCAATAAGACAAAAAGGCCACCAATAGATTGGGAAAGGATCTTTACCTATCCTAAATCAGATAGGGGAGCATCTTCTAAACTGCCATTTCCTTTTTCCTTATGAGAATGGGTGGTGGACTTTCCATGGGTCTTCATGTTCTTCACAAGCCAGAGCTGCAAATCCAGTTCAGAGGATGCCCTGACATTAACACATTGAGAATGTCTGACCCCTGATTTGGGGAAAGGATGAAAAATTAATGGATGCAGATATGCCCAGCCTGAGCAGACAGATGTTCACTTTACACATCATTTAGAATTCTCCAGTGTGTTTGCCTAGGAGATGGTGACTACGGCAGCTAAATGAGAAGAGAAACTGAGGGAAAGAAGACTTGCTAGAGGGTAAAGAGAGAGGGTAGAGAGGGTAGCGAGCACATGGCCAAAGTACAAGTTATGATTGGGACTGTCCCTATGAAAAGAGAAGCAAGGAAACGGAACAATTCCTCTGATGTTACCAGTACACACTGTTTACATGTAGTGAATTAACTCTATTCTCCAGAAATATGTAAAATATGTAAAACTAATTTAGAATAAACAGGCTTATGGAAAAAGTTTGCATCACATAGACTATTGGAAGGTATCCGTCTATAATATATGCTCAATAAATGTTAGATTCTTTTCAGAGTAAACAAATATTCACATAGAGACCATGACATTATTTTTATGATTAAGTAAAATAGCCAATTAAGAAATGTGAGGCCATCATTTTCACCTGACAAAGAAAGCCAAGGAAAGGGGGAGCTTGAATCTAAATTGTAAGCCACAATTTATGCCGAGTGCAAACCTGACCTTTACATGTGATGTAATGTGTTCGAGTGTATATTCCTCAGTGCTATGTCTGATCTAGAATAACTGGAAATACATGGACTTCATAAAAAAGAAAAACACAAAGTGAAAAGATGCAAAATCAGCTAAATGATGTAGAGATCAACAAACGCACCAAAAAATATTGTTTTCTGGGCCATGGCAACACTTCCAATGTGGTACCAGTGTGACCATCCCCACATTGGGACAGAGATGGAATCACTGTGGTAGACATCATACTCACACTGTCTGGCAATATCACACCCCACACACTTCAGAAATGACTCTTCAGAAAAGAATGAGTCATTCTAAATGTCTACTTGGTTACTAGGACAGGTGAAAGCTATGTATTTAATTTGGTGACCCCTGGCTATTTTAAGTTCACGTTTGTCATGTGATTAGGATAACCCAGCTATGCTATACTTCTGACACAATTCCTCCTGGGTCTTAGCAGAATGGGCTGTGGTTATGTTATAGCTAATATACTTGAAACAATCAAGTGTGTTTTTCCTTAAATAAGCACAGATTAATTTATGTCATAATTTCTAAGCAAGAAAAAAGTCTTTTGTGATATTATTGTATCTGTCTTGCTTAAAAATCAACAAAACTAATGGAAGGTATGATATTAAAGCTTGTCAAATAATATTTGGAGACTATCTCTAGTATGCAAAGAAATGCATTGAGGAAATCAGTAGGGATACATATTGGGCACAAATTAAATAGTTATATATTATATTTTTTAATATTATCCAAAATAGTTTTATATTTCACATGTACCCACTAGAGTTCTGTATGGATGGCACTTATATATTGTCTGGGTCTTCAATCACCAGGTACAGATTAGAATTTACATAACTATACACAATTGTGCAAAAAGAAATTTGGAACACTGTAAATGTAGCTTTGAAAGACTAAGGACCTGGGTTTTAGCCACAGCACTCAAAAAAAAAAAAAAAAAAAAAAAAGGAGAAAAAGTAGTCGTAGGAATGAAGAAAAGAAGAGGAGGAGAGTAGTTAATAATGCTAATAGCATTTTAGGAGAAGAGAAACCAATAGGATTTGAAACAAGCACAAAGAGCTTAGAAGAAATGAAAGCTAGAGATAGGATAGAGAGTCGATGAAGCAAGAAAAAGGACTCTCTGTGAACAAAGCCTATAGACAACTCTACTCGAAGCCTTGCTGCTGTTTGGTCATTGGGGAAACACTTTTCCCAAGGCAATTAGAGGTCAGTTCATATTGTGGGGTTAAGTTTTCGAAGGAAAATGTTAAAAGTAAGTTCTGCGGAATCACTTCCCTAATCCAGACTTAAATCTATCAGTGTCATATAGATTGCTACTGTGGCTCAGTACCTGACATGAATAACTTAAAGGGAAGAGAGACTTCTTTGGGTTCAGCTGGATCCACTGCTTTGAGCCGGAGGCAAGGTAGAATATCTCAGCTGTGGGCACAGGGCAGTCAGGAAGTAGAAAACTCGAACAAGAAGGAACCAGAGCCAAGACACACAATACAAAGCCGTTTCCCTACTGACCCACTTCCTTCAACCATGCCCCACCCTGTGGCTCCACCACTTTCCAAGCATTCTAACAAAAAATTGAATCTATCAGCCGATTAAGACATTGATTAGGTGGGGCCCTCATGATCAAATACTACCAATTTACGGAATTGTCTCTGTAAATACTGCCACAGATACATTCCTGGTCCTGCCTTCCTAATCTTCTACACATCTCTAAATCTAATTGAGCTGATAACACACGTATTCTTTGTGTCAAAGGAGCCAAACAGATTTGAAGCAGTACACAAATAGTTCTTTTATTGGCGGTCTTGAATATGATCTTATCTTTTCCATGGAGGCATGATTGGTGCCCCTCTGGGTTGCTGAGTCTGTGGCAAGGGTTGAATGCTCTTACTTTGTCCAAATAGAGCAGCTTTACATAGCCAGAGAGAAGACTAGAGATGCCACTCTCTGATGGGATTACTTGAGAACATCCAAAACAAGGAAAAACATATTCAGGGCTCAAAGATGGTATGAAGACGATAAACTGATCTGAGGAACAGAAGGCATGCTGATGGGGTAAGAATCAAGAATCGTTTTTTGTTTTTTGTTTTTTTTTCAGATCTTTTACTAAAGCTGGAAAGAGGATGGATGTTTAAATTAAGCAATGCAGGAAAGTGGATGGAAGCAGAAATGGTACCTATTATGCCCGGAACCCTGCAATGTACTAAAAGTATTCAGAATGCATGTCTGTTAAAGTAGGACAAACATTATGGTAACTGGAACAGTTAGTAAGCCATATTACCTAAATGCAGAAGCAAAATGAATCAGAGGGTGGGGATGTGAGGACTGGAGGACTAGGGACATGAGCTTTTGTGTACACTGTGTCCTGTTACGTCTCAAAACACTGTGCCCAGATCACCCAATCTAGGGTTTCCTTTCTCCTAATCCCTCCCTCCTACCCAAGTATTATAGCACCTTCTTTTATTTCTTTCACAGGAACATGATAATTCTGTAACGAACTAATCTCTTTCCCATTAAGAACACAATACTGAGGGCACAGACCTCCTAGCACAGGGCCTTGCTTTGAACACACAGACACTCAGGAAGTGTACATGGGAACCCTTGTTGGTGCTACAGTTGATGGCAACGAGGTAGGATGGGTGAGAAAGATCTCTTTTTTCTTGTAGTATCTGAACTTTTACTTCAGAAAAGTCTGTATGAAATTGCTGTTTTTTTATACAGTGCTTTGCAATGACGTGGAAGGTGAGGGAGCGGGAACAAGATGCCCTGATGAAAAGCCCTGGAGCTTGCAGGCCAGCCTCTTCCCAGCATCTTTGAAGATCATTAGGTATCTCCTGGTCTGCTCCTTTCTGCTTGAGGAGTTGGCTGCTGTTCCTGAAATTATTATTTTTCCCTTCTATTATGCTTGTCTGATGTGGCACTTTAATGCCTTATAGATAAAATGGTTTCTGTCAGCCTGCACTTCTCAGGCCTGGAGAAAGTTTTACTGCTTCATAAAACCCTGTAATGCCCCAGTGTTTAAAGAAGATCTATCACTCTATCAGCGGGTCTTTATGGGCTCTGTGTACGTCTTTTTTTCTTCTTCTTCTTTTATCTTCGCAATGCAAGGTTGGTTCCTGAAGCCAAAAGGGGACAGAGATGAATGGATATGTGTGTGTTAATGAACGTCAGGAACGCTGCTCAATTTATACTGAGGCAGAATTAAATAGCTAAAGCAAATTGTAGAATACCTCTCAGGCAATGGCAGTAAGCATCACGAAGGAAGTCTAACGTACAAATGTGCTGTAAGTGATCACAGGAGGATTACGGTTTCATTCACTGGTTTAGTTAGAGAAGCTTGGGCATTGCTGTGTTTTAAGTTTCCCTCACCTACCAGATGCTTAGAGACTTGATAACCCTTTACCTAGTGGACAGCCAGCATTGGTCACAACCTGCTTCTAGCCACCTGTTCCACACAGATGTCTCTGTATGGGCTGTAAAATTGTTAAAATGCATCCTTTCAAACTGAGTAAGCTGAGAGGAGAGTTGCCAGGTTCCAGACAGGAGACATGCTTCTCTCATGTGCTATCTAAGAATCTGAAGTCTGTTAGCTGTAATTAGCATAGTGCTTTCAAGTTGTTGGTGTTGTTGCGTGGTGTGTGTGTGTGTGTGTGTGTATGTGTTTATGCATACATACCTGCATACCTTGGGGCTATTGTTGTTGTTACTGGTAGTGTGTGTGTGTGTGTGTGTGTGTGTGTGTGTGTTCATGCACACAGACCAGTATGTCTTGGGGCTGTGTCTGTATATGTGCATGTGCTCCGGAGTGACCAGTGTAGAGCTGTGATGGAGGGAGTCTGGTTTCTACTCCTCTCTGCAGTACTGATTAGTCCCCATGTGCTCCGCCTGCCATATGGACAACACTTCTGTCTCCCACCATCACAGGCGTCACATCATCACCTGCACAGATGGATGGAAATGACCTCATTGGCTGTCAGCAGGTACTCCTTGCCCCCTCTGTTCACGCTCTCTATGACAGTGCACAGGAACCTTATTTTCAGGAGCTCTCAGTAAGCAAATGAGCATCTGTTTCCTCACTGCTGAACAATTTGTTTTGTTCAGTGTAGAAAGTATTTCCAAGCTAGTTTCTGAATGCTCTGTGCTTTTGATGACAACCATGATGGACAAACACAGAACAACAGCAACAACAGCAAAATGGGAATGGAGCCAAGGATACTTTGGCAATTTAAACCAAAGGAATTAAACAAATAATATGGACATGCTGTAGGATTGGAATCAGCAACTCCTCCAGGGTGTGCCTTCGAACTCTGATCCACAGCACACAATTTTGCAGTCCTGTACTTGGCCAGAGCAAATACATATGAAGTCATCGTTCTATACCTTTCACAGGGGTGGTAGGAGTGCAAAATTTCCAAAGTACAGAGCACCTCTTTTTGTCCACAAAGTAATTATTTTTTACCTCCAAAGATATGATTATTATTTGATTTCTCTAAACTATCTTTTATTTGTTCCTCTACAATTTCATACATGTATGCTGTATGTCTTGATGAGGTCAGTTGTTCTCATGTTGGGCAGATGACTTGCCTCCTTTCTGACTTGCATCTTGCCGAAGAATGCTCTCTAAGAAGGATAGGTGTTTGGGAAGGGCCAAGCAATATTAAGAAGAAAGAGAGGTTACATGTCAGACATATCATCAGAACAGACATCTTCCATATATTGAATTGTGTGATGATACCCTTCAAGTTTTGGTTCCCCATTCAAAGAAAAAATAATATGTGTGGGCTTAGGTGACATATGCTCCAAGGTAGTGCTTTCCAGGGTTATTGCAACATGGATGTTAAGTGTTCAAAGGCTTTGTAAACTATACTGTGCTTATGTGTCATTAATCATTAGACATGTAGGGCCAGACTCCGTTAAGGAGGTAGAGAGTTGACTCCAGTGAAAGTTATGTTCCCAGGAAGTGAGCTGAAGGAGAAAAACTTCACAGAAGCATGTACAACTCACTTTTCAAGTTCTTTGTCTCACCTTCTTCCTAGTCTCCAAGCACTGAGCATTGACAACCATCAAATAAGAAGTATCTTTATTAATCTCTTTCATATTACCATCACTGAACTTATAATTAATGCATCCTAATTTCTAAAAAGTAGTAGCCAAACCCCAGCAGATGATCACGCCAAGATGTGAGAATAAATGTTTTTGGAATAATCATATAATGATGCGTGAAAGAATCAATTATGCCATAAATAATAATTGTAAACAAGAAGCATAGGACCAAGTTAGTTTTGACAGTCAGATTGTTACAGTCTGAAGTTGACTAAGGAACTGTCTATAACAGAGTGGCCTGTGGTTATATCTGTAAGGGTTATCTTGATTGTTCATTGATATAAGTGGACCCAACTCTCTGTGGGTAACGCTATATAAGAAAACTAGCTAACCATGAGCTTGCTCCAGTCTTCTTCAAGCAGTAGTTTTCCATGAGAAGTTTCCTGTTGTAAACTCTTCCTTGAGCTCCTGACTTGACTTCCCTCAATGACACACTGCAACTCGTAAGCCAACACAAACAGTTCCTTCCTCAAAATTGCTTTTGGTCATTGTGTTTGTCTCGGCAACGTAATGAAAAAAGGAGAGAAAATATTGTGGCGTTGACACCAAGCTATGCAGGTGTGAGCAGGGTTTTTCCTGAGCCGTGATAATAATGAGTTCCATTTTCATTCCTGCTTTTCCGGGATGTCATGACACAAGTGAATATCAGATTTTGTTTAAGGGCTAATTGAAAAGACTAGAAGTCTTCTTTTCTGTACAGGAGTCAGCAAGTAAGGCCTTGCCATCATTTTGCAGTGTGAAGTAATTAATCTGCTTCCTTTCCAGAGTAGAGACTGAATCTTTGTAAAGGACAGACCCTGTTAATAGTATGTTGTGATTAGTTGGAGACCCAAGTCCACTTAAAGAATTCTTTAGGTAACAACATAATCAGGTTCTAGATTCTAGTATTTTTCTTGAATTCATGAATTTTTTTTAAAAAATGCTCTTTAACAACTTCCTGAGAATATTCTGTCTCTTCAAGGATAGATATTCTAACTGGCAGTTATCATGTAGAAGAATGCGAAATGATCCATTCCTATCTCCTTGTACTTAGGTCAAATCTAAGTGGCTTAAAGAACTCCACATAAAACCAGAGACAGCAAAACTTATAGAGGAGAAAGTGGGGGAAAGCCTCGAAGATATGGGCACAGGGGAAAAATTCCTGAATAGAACAGCAATGGCTTGTGCTGTAAGATCGAGATTCAATAAATGGGACTTTATAAAATTTCAAAATTTCTGTAAGGCAAAAGACACCGTCAATAAGACAAAAAAGCCACCAACAGATTGGGAAAGGATCTTTACCTATCCTAAATCAGATAGGGAACTAATATCCAATATATATAAAGAACTCAAGAAGGTGGACTCCAGAAAATCAAATGACCCCGTTAAAAAAGGGGGCTCAGAGCTAAACAAAGAATTATCACCTGAGGAATACTGAATGACTGAGAAGCACCTGAAAAAAAGTTCAGTATCCTTAATCATCAGAGAAATGCAAATCAAAACAACCCTGAGATTCCATCTCACAGCAGTCAGAATGGCTAAGATCAAAAATTCAGGTGACAGCAGATGCTGGCAAGGATGTGGAGAAAGAGGAACACTCCTCCATTGTTGGTGGGATTGCAAGCTTGTACAACCACTCTGGAAATCAGTCTGGCGGTTCCTCAGAAAATTGGACATAGTACTACCGGAGGATCCCCCAACACCTCTCCTGGGGTTATATCCAGAAGATGTTTCAACCAGTAAGAAGGATACATGCTCCACTATGTTCATAGCAGCCTTATTTATAATAGCCAGAAGCTGGAAAGAACCCAGATGCCCCTCAGCAGAGCAATGGATACAGAAAATATGGTACATTTACACAATGGAGTACTACTCAGCTATTCAAAAGAATGAATTTATGAAATTCCTAGGCAAATGGATGGACCTGGAGGGCATCATCCTGAGTGAGGTAACCCAATCACAAAAGAACTCTCATGATATCTACTCACTGATAAGTGGATATTAACCCAAAACTTAGGATACCCAAGATATAAGATACAATTTGCAAAATACATGAAACTCAAGAAGAACGAAGACCAAAGTGTGAACACTTTGCCCCTTCTTAGAATTGGGAACAAAACACCCATGGAAGGAGTTACAGAGACAAAGTTTGTAGCTGAGACGAAAGGATGGACCATCTAGAGACTGCCATATCCGGGGATCCATCCCATAATCAGCCTCCAAACACTGACACCATTGCATACACTAGCAAGATTTTGCTGAAAGGACCCTGACAATAGCTGTCTCTTGTGAGGCTATGCTGGGGCCTAGCAAACATAGAAGTGGATGCTCACAGTCAGCTCTTGGATGGATCACAGGGCCCCCAGTGGAGGAGCTAGAGAAAGTACCCAAGGAGCTAAAGGGATCTGCAACCCTATAGGTGGAACAACAATATGAACTAACCAGTACCCCCCAGGAGCTCGTGTCTCTAGCTGCATATGTAGCAGAAGATGGCCTAGTTGGCCATCAGTGTAATGAGAGGCCCATTGGTCTTGCAAACTTTATATGCCTCAGTGGAGAGGAACACCAGGGCCAAGAAGTGGGAGTGGGTAGAGAGGGGAGGGGGAAAGGTTATGGGGGACTTTTGGGATAGCATTGGAAATGTAAATGAAGAAAATACCTAATAAAAATAATAATAATAAAAAGGGTAGATATTCAAATTTTAAATTAAATTTTAGTTTTATACTTATTCACTTTACATCCCGCTCACTGCCTCTATCAGTCCTTCCCCTCTCCCCTCTCCCTTTCTTCTCTGAGTAAGTAGGGTGACCCCTGGATATACCCCCACCTGAAATTCAATTTTGTATTTTTGGTGTAACTGAAAATTTATCAGTTATAGCTATAGATCAGAAACTGTAAAAATTGCAGTGTTTAAGGATTCTGATCCTACAGGAAAGACATAAAATTGGTATCTGAGGAAGATCATGTCTTTCTGGGGATGCTTTGGATAAGCTGAAGGATGAGGAAATGGTTATCAAACTCCAGTTCTTTTTCTGGTCTACTGGGCAGGGTTAGGAGATCTATGATTTAGAGATTAGGTGAGCTTATTGAAAAAGTATGGACTATTTGTGGACCTGTTTTTAAACAACACAGCTTGCCCTGGCAGGTAGAGTTAGAAAGATAGGTATGTTTCTTGCTTATGTAGAGAATTCAACTCTGCCTTGACTCCCTGAGAAATGGAAGCTCTGAGATCGGCTCTCAGAAGCTTGTGCCCCTTCCTGCTGTGTTAAGGTTCTCTTGGTTACTCCAAAAAGTGGCAAAGGGGAGATATAGAAGGATGTGACAAGGGCAAAACAAAGCAGAACAAGGAAAAAGATGTCCACCATAAGATGCTTAGTCTTTGGACTGCTATGGGGTCACATTGAGAAGAACCACAGCAAACAAAATGAAACAAACAAACTAGACATCTCAATAATGTTTATGAAAAAGGATGCTATTATGAATTTGTATATAATTGATACCCAAAAAGTTGAGTTATACCTGGAGTCACATATAATGAACAGGGCCTCTTATAGTTTAGACAATACTTCTCCTTACTCAATATATGGTCAGGGATAATTTTTATGTGACATGAACCTACACTGGGCATGGGTTGATTCTGTAGAAAAGAAAATATTTACAGTAATAATTGCCCAGGCCCCAGGTCTTACTTAGTTCTTTTCTAGAGTTATAACTTGTAAATGAACAATATAAGGAAATTAGGTAAAAGACTCTAAAATATTTAATAGCTGCAGGCTTAGAAGCTACCATCTAAAGGAGATAAACACTGAGGTCTTGCATATAAAGAGGCAAGCCAAAATGAATTATACCTCTGAAAGGTGATAAACTGGGCAGATGTCACCAAAGACTAGGCTAAAGGGATTGAGGGGTTAAATTCAAGTTCAGATAAGACAAGTAACATTAAAAAACAAATATTTCATTATCACCGTAACAAAGGGAAATTTGTGATCTTTTAAACTTTGCCCAAAGCATTTAGGCATTTGTCTTTGTGACGATTTTGACAGTATATTTTAAATTTTTTTCTCTAATGAGAAAACTGTGATTTGGAAATTCCCATCACTCTGAGGTTGATGTTGCAGACAATTATCATTTTCTCTTGGCATTGTTCTCTGCCATCAAATATGACACAGTGTTGCTGGCATGAACCATAGGTAGAAGTGGATTTGTTATTCACAATTGCCTTGTTTGCTACCACCAGGTTAGCAACTCTTGACTACCTTAATCTTTCGAGCGGCAAGTGAATTATTTCTGTATGAGTTCAATCTTTTACAACATACTCAGACCTCACAGAGGTGTATGAACATATACTGGCCATATAAATTCAACAGGTTAATTCCTCAAATATACCTTCAAACTTCGCAGAAATAAGTGTATAGTGTGTTAATAATGTTTGAATTTTAATCTCACAAAATGAATTGATCTCCTTAACTTCTTTTCTTTTCTTTTATTATTTTTTAATTAGGTATTTTCTTCATTTACATTTACAATGCTACACCAAAAGTCCCCCAAGCCCCCCCCACTGCCCCCCCACTCCCACTTCTTGGCCCTGGCGTTCCCCTGTACTGAGGCATATAAAGTTTTCAAGACCAATGGGTCTCTCTTTCCACTGATGGCTGACTAGGCCATCTTCTGCTACATATGCAGCTAGAGACAAGAGCTCCGGGGTACTGGTTAGTTCATATTGTTGTTCCACCTATAGGATTGCAGACTCCTTTAGCTCCTTGGGTACTTTCTCTAGCTCCTCCATTGGGGGCCCTGTGATCCATCCAATAGCTGACTGTGAGCATCCACTTCTGTGTTTGCTAGGCCCCGGCATAGCCTCACAAGAGACAGCTATATCAGGGTCCTTTCAGCAAAATCTTGCTAGTGTGTGCAATGGTGTCAGCGTTTGGGGGCTGATTATGGGATGGATCCCCGGGTATGGCAAGCTTGTACAACCACTCTTATAACTTCTTGACTTATACTGGCTATCAAACTCTGAGCTGAATACCATGAGACCCTGATATAATAGCCTTCGAATTTGGAGAAAATATTCAGAAACAACTTGAATGAGATTTTGAATTTTCTCTTCAGGAATATAGAAACATGAATTTAATTATACTAGTGTTTAGGGAAGTGATAGTAATACTTCAGCCCCAACACCCATTAACACAGGGGAGTTTTTCTAAGCCTCGTGTCTGAGTGGATAGTTGTGACTTTCACAACTCCTGTCTGGACAGATGCAGACAAAGAGTCTGAGGTGCCTAGAATGGAAGGGGGTTAAAAGAATTGTTTTCTTCCTAGCACAAGGGATGGAAGAGAGGAAGAAAGAAGTGAATAAAGGAAGAGAGAGAAAGAAAGAGAGGGAAGGAGAATATAGGGAAAGAAAAAATACAGGAAGAAGGTAGGGGGAAGGGAGGAAAGAAAGGAGTCAGGGAGGGAAAAAGAGGTAAAGGATGGGAGTGAGGGAAGGAAGGAAGAAAAAGAAGGAAGGAAAAGATGGAATGGAAGGAAGCACAAAAAATGGAAGGGAAGGAAAGATATACTGATGGAAGGAGGAAGAGAGAAAAAAATGCCAGATATCTTGTACACTGAATATATTTAGTAGCCAGTAAGTCTTGTTTAATGAAACCAACCTTTGACCTCTGTGTTTCTAACAAGCCACTGTAGATGATAACCTTCAAGCCAAATATCTGTTTTAAATTTTAAAAAGTATTCTGAAGTCAAGAAACACAATGAATGTTTATGCACTGGAATAAGCATCTAAAATATTATGAGAGCACTTCCTAGTTTAATATGTAAAGGCTTAGATATAGATATATAGGCAGAGACTAGGATGCATAAAAAGAAATTCTGCTAATCTTCAGCTAAGATCATTAATATTCTTAGTGTCACTTCTCAGAAAATGGATATTGGGATATAGAATCAAAAACCTAGATTTAACTAGATCGATATTCTCCATGAGGGTATCATTTACCATCACAGGTGTACATGAGAACAGTGACATTGGGAACTGGTCATAGGCAGGCCTACTAATTAACCATTCTTAGTATCTTCATCCTTGTTCCAATATATGAGTTATTGACATAATAGTTAAAGTATCCATTATTTACAAAGGCTATAATAACTTAAGGAAGGGAGAAGATAAATTCCTATAATTATTATTATGCCTGGTTCTTGGAAAGAAATAACACAATGGTAGAGAATATCTTCTTGCCAAAGGGTGTTGTGATGTAATCCCTAAGCATGGCCTTGTTAGCTATACTCATCTCAATGATGACATGTACTAAAATCTGTTCAAGCACTAACGATTGGCCCTTCCCTAGGTACAGCCAAAGAGCTTTAGCAGATGGGCAGTGGCTCTATCCTTTCCCCATTCTGTCTCTTTACAATCCAGTCTGGCGATAAGGGACTCATTTACATTACTGCCACTTATTTCTCGAGAAGCAGCATACAATTTGGAGAAAAAGTCAGCAAGTGTCTATAGCTGCTTGTATTCTTATGTTAATTTGGGGCCCCAAAACTGCTCAGGGTCCCTTAGGTAGTGTCCACATGTAAGATACTCATGAACCCTGAGCCCAGTTGGTTTTGATTGGTAAATAAAGTTGCCAGTAGCCAATAGCTGGACAGGGCAGACAGAGGCAGGACATTTAGGATTCCCAGGCAAGGGACCAAGGGAGGAGGGAGAAGAAGGAGATCTGCAGTGTCAGGGGAAGGAGAAGATAGATGCCAGACCTGAGAAAGTGCTGAACAGAGAGCACCTTGGGGGGGGGGGGGCAGAACACAGACTAAGAGGGCTGCATGTCTGGATTTGGGGCAGGCAAGATAGAATATAGATTTTAGTAAATAATAACCTGAGTATATATCGGAGAGAGTTGGGTTAGCCACATGGGAGTTAGGAGGTGGCTCAGCCATTGAGCTGTTTAAGGCATATCAAAATATACAAGCTGTGGTGTGTGTGTGTGTGTGTGTGTGTATGTGTGTGTGTGTGTGTGTGTGTGTGTGTGTGTGTGTGTGTGTGTGTGTTTGTGTAGTTCATTCGGGAACTCAGAGCACTGGGACAGGTGGAACACACCACCACTACCACCACCGGGATCAGTTTAAGCTCTAACTGAATACAGCTACAAATGGTTAAGCATATTTCAAGGCAAGGGATTAACAACATCAATCCATTTAATCTGTATCAGCAGACAGGTGTGGCTGGAGTCTGTAAACCACGAGACTGTTTTCCCCTCCCTTGATGGACAGTCACGAAGCCTCTGGTTTCATTTTCACAACAATGTCAGAGAATTGGTGACAGGCTGGGCAATGCGTGGATGGATAGACTTTTGATCTCAATCCAGCTTCCAGCTCCAAACAATATGAATCTGAAAATTTTGCTTAAATTTTCAAGGTCTCAGGTTCACATCTCAAAAATGAGGTTTACAGTTCCAATCAAATTTAACAATACTGCTTAAGAGGACTAGTTGGAGGGAAATACCAGGATTAATGATTAATAGATATTGAGTAAATAGCCAAGAGATGTTAGCCCTGTGTCATGTCTTGTACTTTCTGGGAGAAACCGATATTAATTACCTACATTTTTTTTAAACTGATGATCTTCTTTTGGCTTAGTGCAATGCATATCACTAATAGAAAACAGTTTTCATACAAATATTCTTATGTGTCTGTCCTTTGTGCCACAAACTACTCAAAGGGAAGAGGGATTTTTGTGGCCCTGTGTCTTACTGTTGTTATGAATTATAGTGTGGACCCAGCTGTTCTTTACCAAGCAGGGACTCAGGATTCAGGGCACCAACCATCCAAGAGGTGTCAGGACTGGAAAATTCTGCTAAAGGGGTCAACATTAATTTTTGAATATTATTTATAGAGTTTATGGGAAGAGTGAATAATCCACACAAAAAAAGGAAAAAGTAACCCTACTTCTCAACTGAGGGAGAAAAGTCCTTTGAGCATAAACAGATTGCACTATTTATACATGAAATATTTTCTGCATCTATAAACTTACCATGCTCAAGTGTTCTAATTAATCGTGGTGGTTGCCAGGGAAACCAAAGTAACTCAATTATAGGTCTGCAGGAAGGTGCAGTGTATTTATGACTAGGAAGCAGGTAGTTTTCTATGCAGAAATGAAAACTGAGCAGATGCCTAGGGATTTTTAAATGTCCTACAGATCGGTGTTATTTCCACAGACTTCCTAAAGAACATCTTGATTTTATTCTATTTATTTATTTATTTTGAGCTGCTTCCATTGAAAGCATAGACAATGAATATGATAGTTTATGGAGCATGCTCACAGAGGACCTCACAGAATGGCAGAATTGGGTGGGGTGGAGGGCTGACCAGGCCATCTTGGAAAGAAATGATTGTAGATGTCCTGTTACTGTCTTCCTGGAACATCTCAGGTATCAGCAATGGAAGAATAAAGATGTTAGTCTCAGAGAAACAATAAAAACACAGAAATTTTAGCCAAAGTAACTATTTGAAGATATTGTGAGAAACTGTTGACATCTTGTTGTCAAAGGACCCAGAGATGCATAACCCTCCCCTTCCAGAAACCAATTTTCCTAATGTTGTATACCATATAAAACAGAGGACTTACATTCGGTTATGTGGGTCCCACAAAGTCAACTACATTCTGAAAATAGCAAGTGAAAGTGCTCAAAAGATGCTAAGATTTAATCTTTTTTTAATAAATATTTTTTTATTTACATTTCAAATATTTTGCTCTTTCCTGGTTTCCACTCTGAAAACCCTCTATCCCTTCCTCCCTCCCCCTGCTCGCCAAACCACTCACTCCAGCTTCCAGGTCCTAGCATTCCCCTACACTGGGGCATAGAGCCTTCTCAGGACCAAGGGCCTCTCCTCCCATTGATATCCAACAAGGCTATCCTCTGCTACATATGCAGCTGGAGCCATGAGTCCCTCCATGTGTACTCTCTGGTTGGTGGTTTAGTCCCTGGGAGCTGTGGGGGTACTGGTCTATTTATTTTGTTACTCCTCCTATGGGGCTGCTAGCTTCTTCAGGTCTTTCAATTCTTTCTCTAGCTCCTCCATTAGGGACCTTGTGTTCACTCCAATGGTTGGCAGAGAGCATCTACCTTTGTATTTGTCAGGCACTGCCAGATCCTCTCAGGAGACAGTTATATCAAGCTCCTGTCAGCAAGCACTTGTTGGCATCCACAATAGTGTCTGGGTTTAGTGACTATATATGGTATGGATCATTAGGTGGGGGAGTCTCTGGATGATCTTCCCTTCAGTCTCTGCTCCACACTTTGTCTCTGTATCTCTTCCCATGGGTATTTTGTTCCCACTTCTAAGAAGGACCGAAGTATTCACACTTTGACCTTCCATTCTCTTGACTTCATTTGGTCTATTAATTTTATCTTGAGTATTCTGAGCTTCTGGGATAATATCCACTAGTTAATGAGTGTAAACCATGTGTGTTCTTTTGTGATTGGGTTACCTCATTCAGGATGTTTTTGTTTTTTTTTTCCCTAGTTCTATCTATTTGCCTAAGAATTTCATGAATTCATTGTTTTTAATAGCTGAGTAGTACTCCATTGTGTAAATGTACCTCATTTTCTGTATCCATTCTTTTGTTGAGGGACATCTGGGTTCTTTCCAGCTTCTCGCTATTATAAATAAGGTTACTATGAGCATAGTGAAACATGTGTCCTTATTACAAGTTGGAGCATCTTCTGGGTATATGCCCAGGAGTGGTATAGCTGGGTCCTCTGGTAGTACTATGCTCAATGTTCTGCCAAACTGCCAAACTGATTTCCAGAGTGGTTGTACCAGTTTGTAATCCCACCAACAATAGAGGAGTGTTCCTCATTTTCTACATCCTCACCAGCATCTGCTGTCTCTTGAGTTTTTGATCTTAGCCATTCTGACTGGTGTGAGGTGGAATCTCAGGGTTGTTTGGATTTGCATTTCCCTGTTGACTAAGGATGTTAAATATTTCTTTGGATGCTTCTCAGCAATTTGGCATTCCTCAGTTGAGAATTTTTTGTTTAGCTATGTTCCCCCCCTCCCCTTTTATTTTTGAGGCAGGGTTTCTCTGTGTAGCCCTGGCTGTCCTGGAACTCACTTTGTAGTGCAGGTTGGCCTCAAACTCAGAAATTCGCCTGCCTCTGCCTCCCAAGTGCTGGGATTAAACGTATGTGCCACCACCACCCGGCAGTTCCCCATTTTTTAATAGGGTTATTTGGTTCTCTGGAGTCTAACTTCTTGAGTTCTTTGTATGTATTGGGTATGAGCCCTCTATCAGATGTAAGATTGATACAGATCTTTTCCCAATTTGCTGGTTGCCAATTTGTCCTATTGACAGTATCCTTTGCCTTACAGAAGCTTTGTAATTTTCTGAGGCCCCATTTGTCAATTCTTGATCTTAGAGCATAAGATATTGGAGTTCTGTTCAGGAAAATTTCCCCTGTGCCCATATATTCAAGGTTCTTCCCTACTTTCTTTTCTTTTAGTTACAGTGTGTATAGTTTTATGTGGAGATCCTTGATCTACTTGGACTTGAGCTTGATACAAGGAGATAAAAATGGATCCATTTGCATTCTTCTGCATGCTAACAGCCAGTCGAGCCAGCACCATTTGTTGAAAATTCTGTCTTTTTTCCACTGGATGGTTTTAGCTCCTTTGTCAAAGATCAAGTGACCATAGGTGTGTTGGCTCATTTCTGGGTCTTCAATTCTATTTGATTGATCTACTTACCTGTCACTGTACCAATACCACACAGTTTTTATCACAATTGCTCTGGGGCATAGAGCCTTTTCAGGACCAAGGACTGAGAAGCTTGAGGTCAGGGATGCTAATTCCCCCAGAAGTTCTTTTATTGTTGGGAATAGTTTTTGATATCCTGGGGTTTTGTTGTTGTTGTTGTTGTTATTCCAGATGAATTTGAGAATTGCTCTTTCTAACTCTTTGAAGAACTGAGTTGGAATTTTGATGGGGATTGTATTGAATCTATGGATTGCTTTTGGCAAGATAGCCATTTTTACTATATTAATCCTACCAATCTATAAACATGGGAGATCTTTCCATCTTCTGAGATCTTTGATTTCTTTTTTCAGAGACTTGAAGTTCTTATCATACAGATCTTTCACTTCCTTAGAGTCACACCAAGGTATTGTACATTATTTGTGACTGATTTGAAGAGTGTTGTTTCCCTAATTTCTTTCTCAGCCTGTTTAACCGTTGTGTAGAAGGCCACTGATTTGTTTGAGTTAATTTTATATCCAGCTACTGCACAGAAGCTGTTTATCAGGTTTAGGAGTTCTCTGGTGGAATTTTGAGGGTCACTTATATATATTATCATATCATCTGCAAATAGTGATATTTTGACTTCTTCCTTGTCAATTTGTATTCCTTTGATCACCATTTGTTGTCTAATTGCTCTGCCTAGGACTTCAATTACTATATTGAATAGGTAGGGAAAGAGTGGGCAGCCTTCTCTTGACCCTGATCTTAGTGAGATTGCTTCAAGTTTCTCCTCATTTAGTTTGATGTTGGCTACTGGTTTGCTGTGTATTACTTTCATTTAGACATAGACCTTGAATCCTTGAATTCTTGATCTTGAATTTTGTCAAATGCTTTTTAAGCATCTAATGAAATGACCATGTTTTCTCTTTTCCCCCTTTGAGTTTGTTTATGTAGTGGGTTTCCATATATAGAGCCATCCCTGCATCCCTGGGGTGAGGCCTACTTGATCGTGGTGAATGATTGTATTGATGTGTTCTTGGATTCAGTTCGCAAGAATTTTATTGAGTATTTTTGCATCAATAGTCATAAGGAAGATTGGTCTGAAGTTCTCATTCTTTGTCGGGTCTTTGTCTCATTTTAATATTGGTCTGAAGTTCTCTTTCTTTGTTGGGTCTTTGTGTCATTTTGGTATCAGCATAATTGTGGCTTCATAGAATGAATTCGGTAGTGTTCCATTTATATCTATTTTGTGGAATAGTTTAAAGAGTATTGGTATTAGGTCTTCTTTGAAGGTTTAGTAGAATTCTGCACCAAAACCATCTGTTCCTGGGCTTTTTATAGTTGAGAGACTTTTAACTCCTGCTTTTATTTCTTTAGGAGTTATGGGGCTGTTTAGATGGTCTACCTGGTCTTAATATAACTTTGTGTGCTGGCATTTGTGTTCTCTTAGGGTCTGTATGACATTTGCCCAGAATCTTCTAGCTTTCATAGTCTCTGTTGTGAAGTCTGGTGTAATTCTAATAGGTCTGTATTTATATATTACTTGACCTTTTTCCCTTACTGCTTTTAAAATTCTTTCTTTGTTTAGTTCATTTAGTGTTTTGATTATTATGTGACGGGAGGAATGTTTTATCTGGTCAAGTCTATTTGGAGTTCTGTAGGCTTCCTGTATGTTCATGGGTATCTCTTTCTTCAGGTTAGGGAAGTTTTCTTTTATAATTTTGTTGAAGATATTTACTGGTTCTTTAAGTTGGGAATCTTCACTCTCTTCTATACCTATTATACTTAGGTTTGAACTTCTCATTGTGTCCTGGATTTCCTGGATGTTTTGGGTTAGGAGCTTTTTGCATTTTGCATTTTCTTTGACTGATGTGTCAATGTTTTCTATGGTATCTTCTGTACCTGAGATTCTCTATTCTATCTCTTATATTCTGTTGGTGATACTTGCATCCATGACTCCTGATCTCTGGTCTTAGCTGGTCTTGCTGTCTCTGACTGTGGCTTGTCTGTCCTGCAAGCCTGTTTGTCAGTACTCCTGGGAGACCAGTTCTTTCCAGAAGACATTTAGGTATGGAGAGCTGTGGCACAGGGTCAGCTCTGGGGTGCAGACAGAAACCAGAAGGATCCTGTCCCCAGCTGATCCTTGATTCCTGTGTGCTAATGGTTCTGGGAGGGTCCCTCTTTGGCCAGGAATTTGAAGAGAAGTGGTGGTTTTACCTGTGTGCTCAGGTGTGTAGGCACTCCTGGGAAATCAACTCTCTCCTGGAGGTATTTGTGATTGTAATTCTGTGGCACAGGATCAGCTCTGGGTGCAGATGAAAACTAGAAGACTCCCGTCCCAGGCAGCTCCCCGGTTCCCGTGTCCTGAGGGTTCCAGGTGGGTTTCTCTGAACATCAGTGGTGGTCCTACCTGCATTCACAGGCCTGTCCATACTCATGGGAGGCTTGCTCTCTCCTGGAACTATTTAGGTATGGAACCCTGTGGCAGAGAATTGGCTCCAGGTACTGACAGAAATGGAAAGCTCCAATTCCAGGCTGCCCCTCAGTTCCTGTGTCCTGATGGTTCTGGGCAGGTTCCTCTGAGCAGCAGTAGTGGTCTTACCTGAACTCACAGGCCTGTCTACACTTCTGGGAGACGAGCTCTTTCTCTTGGTGCCATTTCTTAGCTCCCATGATCCTGGTGCTCCTCTGCTGCTTAAGGGATGTGGGTCCCGGGGTGGTGGGGACTGCACTGAGTCTGGAAGACATCACTTGCCCTTCACACCTAACAATTTCACCCAAGGGCTCAGGCCAGACCAACACCACTTCTGCTCTCCTCCCCTCTTCTGGATGTGGTCTCAGCAGTGACTGGCCCTGTTCAGAAGGTAATTTCTTAGTTGAGGTTCCCTCCTATTAGATGAATTTAACTTATATCAAATTAACACAAAATTACTCAGCACAATTACCAATCTTTCCCACATTTCCCAAGTATTTTGTATACAGTTCTGTTAAGATCTTTGTTACAACCTGACATACGGGCAGCAGTGCTAGGATTTAATCTTATAGGGAGGTTTTCAGTCATTTTGTTCCTTCCTACCAGGAACATGATGCAACTCTCTGTCCAGCGTGTCTATCCTGTATTTGATGCTACTCACTTGTTAATAATTCAGTTATCGGACTATCAGACTGTCACACTATCACATTAATTTTGCTCAAGTATTGCTATTATTTTATAAACAGTGACTCTAGAATACAGGAATAAACACATTATAAGTTTCATAGTGCTGTAATTATTGTTCTATTTTATCAGAAGTATGGTTGATCTCTTATTGTACCTGATTTGTTCATTACGCTTCATCATAGGACTATATGTACAGAAAAAGAACACAGTAAACACAGGATTTGGCATTACTTGAGATGTCAGGTATCCCCAGGGGTGCCGAAATATATCCAAACTGGAGCAAATAAAGTTAGGGGAGAGTCAGGCAGGGGTTAGTTAGATCAGGCCCAAGACAATTTCTAACAATGAATAGCTGTAATTATTACAACTCATTGTTTTAATTTTATAACTTGGATGACCCTGATACTTCTTTTTTTTACACTATTAAAATTTATTACCATATTTAAAAAGCCTGTACACCACATAATCATTGTTCTGAATTGCTGGGTACAGCATGGCCTTGTGAAATGACACGGTTCTTGGTCCTGGAAGAGGGCCAGCGGGTGTGGGCTTTCACAAGTGTCTATGCCTGCTCTGGGCATAAATCTGATTTGCATTATAATGCACATATTTTCATGCTCCTTAGAGGAATGTCCTCCCTGTTATTGTGAATAACGTCATGATAATTAGAAACACCATGAGTCCAGGAGTTGAGGGTGTGTCTATGTCTTTAGCAAAATGGTAAATGCTGGGACCTTCAGAAGAGCCCTTAAGGCTGTGGACAAGAACTCTAAAAACATGAGTTTTATATTATATAATCTCTCAACTGCAAAGCATAAGGATGCAATATGAATTGTAAAAGGAGCTTTACAGATATAAGGAACAGAGGTAACAGCACTATGACCCAGCCTGTGAGAAAGATACAAAGACAGTCAGATACAAATGCAGGCAGATTCCTGAGTTCAAGGTCAGAGCAAATTTGGGTACAGGTGTGGTCAGAATTCCAGGCTGGGTCCCACCCAGATATTTTTTTTTAAAGATTTATTTATTTTATTTATATGAGTACACTTTAGCTTTCTTTTGACACACCAGAAGAAGGCATCGGATCCCATTGTAGATGGTTGAAAGTCACCATGTGGTTTCAGGGAATTGAACTTAGGTCCTCTGGGAGAGCGGCCAGTGCACTTAACCAGTGATCCATCTCTCCAGTTCACACAAACACACACACACACACACACACACACACACACACACACACACACACACACACACATCTTATTGTCTGTACTTATACTTACTGTCTCTTCCTAAGAGTCAAGGGGCTAAGGTCATGGAATGCTAACTCCTGAGATAGTCAAGAGGGAACCTGGAACATATAACTGAATAGATATGTAAATTAAAAACTGGGCTTTTGGTTGGCAGAAGAAAACAGCTCTTCAAAAATATTTCTAACAGGATTTTTGATTTTGGCTTGAAAATCCATGAAGAACAAACACAGCTCTTTCAGAATTTTTCATAGATCTTTTAGAATTTTTTCTAATAGGATTTCTGACCTTGGTTGGAAATTTTCAGATGTACTTAGAGAGTGAAGACAGCTCTTTTAGAATACTTTCTAGCAGCCATCCAGAGAAGGCTGTATGAAATAGGAAACACAGCTCTTTTAGAATTTTTTCTGGCTTCCTGATTTTGATTGGAAAATCCAAGAATTACTTTTAGAATTTTTCTAACAGGATTTTTGACTTGGTAGGAAAATCTAAGAATTTTTTTTATATCAGTTTTTCTGACTTTGGTTAAAAAACAAACAAACAAAAACAAAAACAAAAACAAAAAAACCCTATGAGCTATCCAGAGAGCACTAAGAATTTTTACTAGTAGAGAGAGCTGTCTCAAACAGAGAGGTTTTTAGAATAGCAACAAAACAAAACAAAACACCCAAAAGACAAAAATGACTCTCTTGAGCAGAAAACACACACACACACACACACACACACACACACACACACACACACACACCAACCTGAAAAGCTATCTCGAGTAGACAACAGAGCCAAGAGCTAACTACAGATAGCTGTCCACTGTCCAATTGAGTCTTTTCAAGCAGAACACAGGCTACCAGCTTGGACCCATGATTTGACTTCAAGTCCTTTGTTTTCACTGCTCTCAAACGCCTCTTCTCTCAGAACCCCTGTCCAAGCTGAGGTTGGTCCTTGCCACCTAATTAGGATAATCTTACTTATCATGAATAGAAAATATACTGCTTTTCTGAGGGTCAGAAACATCATCTGTCCATCAAGCCACCTATCTATTTCAGTAGGGATTGAATGCCTATTATGTCCTTGTTTCTATGCAGCTCTTAGCTACACAATAGAAAATAGAGTTTCTGTGCCTGGTGAATTTATCAGGAAGTTGAAATGTAAGCTGATAAATATACAAGCCAATGTTAGTAAGTCATAACTAGGTGAATGGGTCTTACAGTAACTTAACAGGGACCCGAACTTCAGTCTAATCTATCTCCATAAGATAATACATTCTCTGGGTGAACAAATATTTTCACCATTTCATTATCCAAAGCATGCTCATTGCTTTGAAGATTAATTTTTACACCATTTATGCACTCTACTAATATTTAAATTAGTGCTACAGTCTTTCTAGTTTCTTTTAAATATAAATTTAAGGCTTATATCATACAAATCTCATAAAATTGTATATATTTTTAACATCTTGTTTGACAATATATTTGTCTTTTTATGTATGTGTTTGATATATGTGTTAGAGACCAGAGGCTGATGTCAGGTAGCTGTGATTACTCTCTCTACCTTTTATGAGACAGGATTGTTTACTTAACCTGAAACTCAGTATTGATTTGGCTAAACTAGTTGCCAATGAGCCCAAGTTTTGGATGTCCTTATACCAACATGTTGCTTATTTGGAATCTTAATGAGGCACCTGAAGAACTGACATTAGTCCCAGATTTTGTGTGCCCTAAAGAGTATTTTTGATACTCCATTTCTACAAAACTGCTGCCAAACTTTCTAGTAAATATTCTTAGTAAATATTCTAACTACTAATTGCTGACATTCTGGGTTCTGTGCTCCTCTTGACCCCTGCAAATACCTTCAAGGGAAAAACACTCCTTGAATTGTTTTCCTTATGGAATCTTAAACCTCCAAACCTTGGCTGCCATTTTGACCTCACCATGATTTCAAGCACAACTTAACTGCTGCACCCTCCCCAGTCTCTCAGGTGTATGTGTGTGTGTGTGTATGTGTGTGTGTGTGTGTGTGTGTGTGTGCACATGTTGTATGAGTATGGCTGTACATGTATCATAAAGTGCACAGGAATTACAAAAATAAAAATGAGGTGATTCTCCCACTCTATCTTGTTAAGGCAGGGTCTCTTACTGTTGCTGCCACTTTGCAGCAATGTTCCAGATTAGCTGGCCACTGGGCATCTGGGTCCATCTATCTCAGTCTTCTATCTCACCATGGGGATGTACTGGGATTACAGGAATGTGATGCTCATCTGACTTTTTACCTAGATCTTGGGGCTCTGCCTTCAAGTCATCCAGATGGTGTGAGCCACCTTTTCTTATCCTTCCAACACAATGAAAGGAAAACTGTCCCATCCCAAGTTCTTGTCAAATAGACAGTTGGTTTTCTGTGAACACCTATATTATCAGAAGGCAAAAAATCCTCATTTTTGTTTCTCCAACTTTCACATTTATTTAAACTATACTCTTTTGTTTGTTTGTTGTTTGTTTCAGTTGCTTACCTGTCTTAGATGGGGTTACTATTGCTGTGATAAAACACCGTGACCAAAAGCCACTTGGTAAGGGAAAGCTCTATTGGCTTACACTTTCATATCACTCTTCATCATGGAAGGAAGTCCTAACAGGAATTCAAGCAAGGCAGGGGCCTGGAGGCAGGAATGATGTGGAGGCATAGGGAAGTGCTGTTCATCATGCTTGCTTAGCCTGCTTTCTTTACAGTGATGGACTACCAGCCCAAGGATGGCACCACCCACAGTGGCTAGGTCCACCAAGGTTTATCACTAATTAAGAAAATGTCCTAAGGCTTGATTTTATGGAGACATTTATCAATGGAGTTCACTCTTTAGATGACTATAGGTTGTGTCAGGTTGACATAAGATTAGCCAGCATCCCCTTGACCTTTGTATTATTATTTCTTTTTTTTTTATTACATCTTTTCCTCAATTACATTTCCAATGCTATCCCAAAAGTCCCCCATACCCTGCCCCCCACTTCCATACCCACCCATTCCCATTTTTTTGTCCCTGGCGTTCCCCTGTACTGGGGCATATAAAGTTTATTTGTCCAATGGGCCTCTCTTTCCAGTGATGGCGGACTAGGCCATCTTTTGATACATATGTAGCTAGAGTCAAGAGCTCCGGGGTACTGGTTAGTTCATAATGTTGTTCCATCTATAAGGTTGCAGGTCCCTTTAGCTCCTTGGGTACTTTCTCTAGCTCCTTCATTGTTTTGAACAAAACTATTAGTTCTTTTGTTTTCTGTTTTATATAGATTTAACATTCATTAGCTTATTGACAAAATACTTTTACCATCTTTATTCAGACTTTTACTGGCAGCTTTTTAATAATATTTACAGTGAGAAAACCCATTAAATCGAACACTATTTTTTGGGTACAGTTTTCACATGGCCAATTTTGGAGGTGTGGTCTTGCTATGTCACTTATGCTGTCGTAACACAGTTACCTCAAGTCATCTTTGATCTCCTGCCTTAGCCTCCTGAGTTCTGGGGTTGCAGACATGTGCCATGCCAGTCACAGACAAAGCTATGCAAAATCATTTGATAACTATTTCTGCTACTCTTGAGTCCCTATGATAGCTTTATCCTGAATTCCTTATCTTTACTCTGTATCTAACCCAGCAGAATAGTATAGACCGTGGAAGGCCATTCTTCAAAAATGTCTCATTCTACCTAGTTATGGGGTAGGTTTTCGTTGCACCAAAGATGTTTGTTTTACTTGAAAAACAGGTGAACTGCAAAGAAAACTGAGTTTGAGTGACTTCTGTGTTGTGTGTCTTTCTGTAACCTACAGAGAATTCTCTGGTGACATAAATTCATCAATGGTGACAGAAATGAATCGTCAGTGTCATTGGTCCTACTCCTGTGAGACATGAAGTAACTCTGAGATGTTCCCCATCTTAAATATAGTAAAGGAAACTGGAGTCCATGCTGTTTGGTCAACTTGGATTGACAGCATATAACACAGTGTTTCCAACAGCCCCAGAGATTCTAAAATGGAATTGCCAACCATCAGGCTCGAGTTACGTTTTAGCATTTAGTTAGAAAGGCTATGTCATGCCCTCAGAGATGCGAAAGGAGTATTAGGCCTGACATTTTGAATTTGAAATGCAAATTGGAAAGTCCAGCCTAAACTGGAAAAAGACAGCGTGTGTAGATTGGCTAACTTCAGTATTCAGTATAGCTCCTGGGCAGCGTAATGAAGTCTTGCACAGGTGCCTGCTTCACTCTATCACCCATACAAAGAAGACCTGCTCCAATTAGATCATGAAGTAGTTATCTGATGATCACTTTGTGTGTCTTCTTAGTCATTGAGGTTGTTTATAAAATGTATCCACATGGTATACTGGATAATGCCCCGCAATACAGCTTTCCCTGCAAGTGGAAAGTGTCATATGTTTTGTCTTTTATTATTGTTATTGAAAGCCTCCCAGAAACTCATAGCTCTGAGTGCCTCTAAAAAGAAACTAGAGAGAGCACACACTAGCAGCTTGACAACACATCTAAAAGCTCTAGAAAAAAGGAAGAAAATTCACCCAAGAGGAGTAGACGGCAGAAGATGATCAAACTCAGGGGCAAAATCAACCAAGTGGAAACAAGAAGAACTATTCAAAGAATTAACCAAATGAGGAGTTGGTTCTTTGAGAAAATCAACAAGAGAGATAAACCCTTAGCTAGACTCACTAGAGGGCACAGGGACAGCATCCTAATTAACAAAATCAGAAATGAAAAGGGAGACATAACAACAGATCCTGAAGAAATCCAAAACACCATCAGATCCTTCTACAAAAGGCTATACACAACAAAACTAGAAAACCTGGACGAAATGGACGAATTTATAGACAGATACCAGGTACCAAAGCTAAATCAGGATCAAGTTAACGATCTAAACAGTCCCATATCCCCTAAAGAAATAGAAGCAGTCATTAATAGTCTCCCAGCCAAAAAAAGCTCAGGACCAGATGGGTTTAGTGCAGAGTCCTATCAGACCTTCAAAGAAGATCTAATTCCAGTTCTGCACAAACTATTCCACAAAATAAAAGTAGAAGGTACTCTACCCAACTCATTCTATGAAACCACAATTACTCTGATACCTAAACCACAAAAAGATCCAACAAAGATAGAGAACTTCAGACCAATTTCCCTTAATAATATCGATGCAAAAATACTCAATAAAATTCTCGCTAACCGAATCCATGAACACATTAAAGCAATCATCCATCCTAGCCAAGTAGGTTTTATTCCAGGGATGCAGGGATGGTTTAATATACTGGAATCCATCAACGTAATACATTATATAAACAAACTCAAAGACAAAAACCACATGATCATCTTGTTAGATGCAGAAAAAGCATTCGACAAGATCCAACACCCATTCATGAGAAAAGGCTTGGAAAGATCAGGAATTCAAGACCCATACCTAAACATGATAAAAGCAATCTACAGCAAACCAGTAGCCAACATCAAAGTAAATGGTGAGAAGCTGGAAGCAATCCCACTAATATCAGTGACTAGACAAGGCTGCCCACTTTCTTCCTACCAATTGAGCATAGTACTTGAAGTCCTAGAAAGAGCAATTAGACGACAAAAGGAGATCAAGAGGATACAAATTGGAAAAGATGAAGTCAAAATATCACTTTTTGCAGATGGTATGATAGTATATATAAGTGACCCTAAAAATTCCACCAGAGAACTCCTAAACCTGATAAACAGCTTCGCTGAAGTAGCTGGATATAAAATTAACTCAAACAAGTCAATGGCCTTTCTGTACACAAAGGATAAACAGGCTGAGAAAGAAATTAGGGAAACAACACCATTCTCAATAGTCACAAACAATATAAAATACCTTGGCGTGACTCTAACTAAGGAAGTGAAAGATCTGTAGGATAAGAACTTCAAGTCTCTGAAGAAAGAAATTAAAGAAGATCTCAGAAGATGGAAAGATCTCCCATGCTCATGGATTGGCAGGATCAAAATTGTAAAAATGGCTATCTTGCCAAAAGCAATCTACAGATTCAATGCAATCCCCATCAAAATTCCAACTCAATTCTTCAACGAATTAGAAGGGGCAATCGGCAGATTTATCTGGAATAACAAAAAACCGAGGATAGCAAAAACTCTTCTCAAGGATAAAAGAACCTCTAGTGGAATCACCATGCCGGACCTAAAACTGTACTACAGAGCAATTGTGATAAAAACTGCATGGTACTGGTATAGTGACAGACAAGTAGACCAATGGAACAGAATTGAAGACCCAGAGATGAATCCACACACCTATGGTCACTTGATCTTTGACAAGGGAGCTAAAACCATCCAGTGGAAAAAAGACAGCATTTTCAACAAATGGTGCTGGCACAACTGGCGGTTATCATGTAGAAGAATGCGAATTGATCCATTTCTATCTCCTTGTACTAAGGTCAAATCTAAGTGGATTAAGGAACTCCACATAAAACCAGAGACACTGAAACTTATAGAGGAGAAAGTAGGGAAAAGCCTCGAAGATATGGGTACAGAGGAAAAATTCCTGAATAGAACAGCAATGGCTTGTGCTGTAAGATCAAGAATCAATAAATGGGACCTCATAAAATTGCAAAGCTTCTGCAAAGCAAAAGACACCGTCAATAAGACAAAAAGGCCACCAACAGATTGGGAAAGGATCTTTACCTATCCCAAATCGGATAGGGGACTAATATCCAATATATATAAAGAACTCAAGAAGGTGGACTCCAGAAAATCAAATAACCCCATTAAAAAATGGGGCTCAGAGCTGAACAAAGAATACCGAATGGCAGAGAAGCACCTGAAAAAATGTTCAATATCCTTAATCATCAGGGAAATGCAAATCACAAAACTACACTGAGATTCCACTTCACTCCAGTCAGAATGGCTAAGATTAAAACTCAGGTGACAGCAGATGCTGGCGAGGAGGTGGAGAAAGGGGAACACTCCTCCATTGTTGGTGGGATTGCAAGCTTGTACAACCACTCTGGAAATCAGTCTGATGGTTCCTCAGAAAAATGGACATAGTACTTCCAGAGGATCCCGCAATACCTCTCCTGGGCATATATCCAGAAGATGTCCCAACCGGTAAGAAGAACACATGCTCCACTATGTTCATAGCAGCCTTGTTTATAATAGCCAGAAGCTGGAAAGAACCCAGATGCCCCTCAACAGAGGAATGGATACAGAAAATGTGGTACATTTACACAATGGAATACTACTCAGGTATTAAAAAAATGAATTTATGAAATTCCTAGGCAAATGGATGGACCTGGAGGGTATCATCCTGAGTGAAGTAACCCAATCACAAAGGAACTTGTACAATATGTACTCACTGATAAGCGGATAATAGCCCAGAAACTTAGGATACCCAAGATATAAGATACAACTTGCCAAACGCATGAAATCCAAGAAGAACGAAGACCAAAGTGTGGACACTTTACCCTTTCTTAGAAATGTGAACAAAACACCCATGGAAGGAGTTACAGAGACAAAATTTGGAGCTGTGACGAAAGGATGGACCATCTAGTGATTGCCATATGCAGGGATCCATCCCATAATCAGCTTCCAAATGCTGACACCATTGCATACACTAGCAATATTTTGCTGAAAGGACCCAGATATAGCTGTCTCTTGTGAGACTAGGCCGGGGCCTAGCAAACACAGAAGTGGATGATCACAGTCAGCTATTGGATGGGTCACACTGCCCCCAATGGAGGAGCTAGAGAAATTACCCAAGGAGCTAAAGGGAACTGCAACCCTATAGGTGGAACAACAATATGAACTAACCAGTACCTGAGAGCTCTTGTCTTTAGCTGCATATGTATCAAAAGATGGCCTAGTCGGCCATCACTGCAAAGAGAGGCCCATTGGACTTGCAAACTTTATATGCCCCAGTACAGGGAACGCCAGGGCCAAAAAGGGGAGTGGGTGGGTAGGGGATTGGGGGGGGTGGGTATGGGGGACCTTTGGGATAGCATTGAAAATGTAAACGAGGAAAATACCTAATTTAAAAAAAAAAAGAAAAAGAAAAAGAAAAAAGAAAAGCAAAAAAAGCAAAAAAAAAAATTTTTTTTTAAAAAGAAAGCCTCCCAGTAATCACTTCCATAATAAATATATTTATATTTTAAAGCTCTTTTCCTGTAATCAAAATGCTTTTCACAGATGCTAAGTGATTGTCCAAAGTCACATTTTGAAGAAGCCCCTAATTTTGAATTCGTTGGTCTTTCTCTAATGTCAGTATAGTTTGTGGCTATATATCATGTATGAAGCAGTTATGATGAGAAATAAGGAAAACACAACTGGGTTAACAAGGAGGGAATTTTGTTTTGTTTTGTTTTGTTTTTTGATTTTGGTTTAAGTTAAGCACGGGTGTATAGGAGTCAGAGTTAAATTTAAACAATGACACAGGGCTTTAACCGTAGGTCAAAGCATCTAGTAATAAATTATGTTCTTAGTGACCTTCCTAAAATACAGATGTAATGAGACTCTCTTCTACTTAAATCTTCTATTTATTATAACACTTTTATGTTTTTGCGATTATAACATAACTGCATCATTTCTCCCCTTTCACTTCCTTCCTCCAACCACTCCCACATATCCCCTCTCCCTTGGACTCTTTCATATCCATGTGTCTTCTTCCTTTCATTGCTGCTGTATATTTATATATGTAAATATATACATATGTAATTCTAAATATACAGTACAATAGGCTCAAAACATATAACATTACTTGTAGGAATGTGTTTACAGTGCCTCTTCACAATTTAGGATAAATCTTAATTTCCTTACTGCAGCATAACAACCGTTTCCTCACCTTCTCCCTTCTGGAATCTCTCTTGCCTTTAGTGGCTAGATCTGCAGATTTGCTGACCCTCTGACAACAGAACTCTCCTTTCTTTCTGCCCTTTGCCTGGCTATGTCTTTCTCATTCTATTGGCTTCAATCAGTACCACTCTCCATAAGAAATACTATGTCTGTCCAGATTTAAATTATATTGACTTCCATGTTTGTAAGCTCCCAAAACCTTATCTGTGTCAAACATCAAAACGTTGTAATCACCCATTCATTGCTCTTTCTTATCCTTTCTTCTCTTTGTACTCCTGTAGGGCCTATGCAGGATTTATGTCTGTCTTGTTTTCACTTTTATTTCTGGATCCTGCCTGGCATATAGCAGTTACTCTGTGTGTATATGAATGAATGGACAAAAACATTCTAGTACTTCAGAAACAACTTTCAAAGGGCAAAGGCCTTATCTAATGACACAAATCACACTGACTAAAAAATCTATTTTGTACCAGCTATATTTCACGCATTAACTCCCATTTAGAGCTATTTTATAGAGGAATAGGAAAAAAACCAACTTTTCATGACAGATTGTATTAGCATTCATCAAATTTCAGCACCTGCTTTCCTAAACCCATTGGGCCCAGAGTGGTCATATATCTTCTTTTACCCAAAAAATGGGAGCAGAAATGCTTGTGTGAGCTCTTCACATTTTTCCATGCATCCTCTTATGGTGGTTTGCCATGTGATTGATGATGAATCTGCCTCAAAGAGAATTTCTGCTAACTTGAACTAGGTGTGTATCATGAATAATATGTAGACACATTTGTCGCTGTGACCACTGATAGTCATTTTTATGTGCATCAGCATCTTTGACTGTATCTTACTCTGGAAGTATTTCATTTAATATAGATCAAGGGAAGAGAAGGGAAGTGGAGGGGAAAGAATTAGCAGGGAATCCAATGATCATCACAAGTTGGTACTAAGAATAAATTGCAATAGGAACATAAAAGCCAGGAGCAGGGGCTACTTGTATGAATGTCTTGGCATCTGCAAAGTCTCTCTTTGCATTTCTGCTTCTCACCTCTTTCTGGGACCCTCCCATGCTCAGTAACTTTATAAACAGAGTAATCATGAACATGGTACAGCATAGACCTTTACTCATGCTTGTCTCTATTTGAGTCAAATCTCAGTATCCACTACCAACTACCTCCATGCCTCTTGATTTATATTACTGAATGATAGGCCTATGGGCTTTTTATTGTTGTTGTTGAACCAAGCCACAATCTAAATTCCCTGGGCAGCCAAGGTTCCTGATCACCGATCTCATTTGTCTGGCCCTGTATGCATCAGCATGAGTGTGGCAAGAAGGTGAGTGTGACAGGGAGGTGGCAGTCCAGGGACAAGCTGTGTGATACAAATCATAGTTCTTTGTGGACTGCAAAGACGGCACAGTGGGGTGAAGTCCACTAAAGAAGCATGCAGACAGAGCAGGTGTCCTAACATATGTCAATTTGTCATGGTGATTTCATGAGGAGTGTGTCATTGTCATTACTATCATCAACTTAGAGACTGAAAAAAATAACAGTCTAGCAAAGGAATCTAGCCAAAGCAGTGTCTTAAAAAAGTGAAAAGCAGAGCGAACGTAAGAAAATCAACCCCGGGTGTGTTTAGCTGCCCCCAAATGTCATGCACAGTGTGCGACATGCTTATCATCAAAGATGGAACCTGTCAATTACAGATGGGAAACAGGCACAGACAATACAGCAGCAAAACCAAAACAAAATCCGTGTATCACATACACGTGAGTTTTGAGTGAAGTGGAGTGGGTGGGGGAGAGTTTGTGGATGTCAAGAAATGAGGGACTTCAGGGTCCCCCAGGGGTTTTCTTCCTAACTTGTTTAAAACTAGTTTTGTTTAAAAAAAAAAAACACTTCAATGGACTGAATTTCAGGATGAGCATGCATGAATATCACCTGCACACTAATGTTTCCACTTTACCACATTAATTTTAGTGCGTCTGTGCTTATCCATCCATCTGCCCTGGTCCATCCATCGGTTCACATCATTTTTTAAGCATATATAAGCTGCAGGGACTCCCACATGCTGCTTTTTCAGTGTGACCTTTTCCTTCAATGTGTACAGTTCAATATTTGTTATAATTAGGAGAAAATCATATACATCGAAATGCAATCATTTAAGTGTTCTATCTGGTCAGGGTTTTCCCCCTAATTCCCAGCCCCTTCCAAAGAAAATTACCCAACAAGAATAAAAATTCTTTTGTGCCCTTTCCCAGATCATAGTACATCTACTCATCTTCTCTACATGGCAGAGTAACCTAACCACATCCACAGCTTTGTGCACAGGGAACAGTGCCAGCCCCACAATGCGACAACAGGGACAACATAGCATTAAAAATAAGATTTGAAATTATATATATATATATATATATATCAACTTATGAGTGATCAGAGGGAAACTTGTGGAAGCAAAATATCTCGTTTCAACATGTAGGTTTTACATATAGGGCTCAAGCCACTAGGCTTGGCAGTCAGTGCCCTTATCTGTTGAGAAGTATCACCAACTCAGTCAATCTGTACATCTATGTGTCTGTGTATCTATGTATATGTGTGCATATATATATACATATATGTATGCATATATATGTATATATGTGTGTTTATCTATGTATCTGTCTATCATCTAGTTATATAGTCACATACACATGTGTGTATGCACATGCACACGCGTGAGCTAGCACACACACACACACACACACACACACACCACTTACTTCAATATTGTTCTCTATGTTCTCTATTACAAACAGGATCTTCTCTGATGACAGCTGAAAGCAAGACCAACCTATGAGTACAAGCATAAACATCTTGAAGGAAGTTTGGCAGCATGTCCATTTCGCAAAGCAATAGTTCTAAGATCCAGTCTTAGGACCCTTGATTCACAGCCATGGGCTTTGGTAGGGGTTTTCAGGGCCAGGTGTTGAGCTGCTTTTGTGAGTGGGCCGAAAATCCAATCTGATATGCTCTCATCTACACATGTAATACTCTTGCCACTCTCGTACCAGTGGGCACATATTGTCTGACAGGATGGTATTGTATTTTGCTGGGCTCACGATTAAGACTTTGATGTTTCTCTCTCAGAAGCTTACATAGCACCCTCTAGCAGGAAAACAGCTGGAAGCCCTCAGCTCAGTTCCAGCTTGATTTCTTTATATCTAACCACTAAGGTGTGTTGTTTTCTGATCAATTGATTCCTACCCTCTGGTTCTGATGGGCAACCAAGAGGAATGGCAAGAGCTTATATTGCTTTGGAGGCTTTGGGGGCCTCCTTAACCTCTTTTGAATTTCCTTTTAAAACTCATTTTTTTTTTCACATCAGGGGGTGTCTGAGTTGGTGTCTGATCCTCATAGCTTCAACTAGCTTACAAAATGTAGATTTTCATGTGGCCTTCATATGCATGCTTGTTTTGAGTAACTTGCCTCTCGAGCTCCTTGTTTCTCTCATACCACCCCCCTTCTTTACTTAAACCTCCCATCCCCAGTATTATTTCACCTCTTCTTTCACAGTATTCTCCTCCCTTCAAGGCATCCCTCCACCCCTCCTAGCTTCCTACAAGCTGAACAAACAAATCTAGGGTCTGCATGTGAGGGGAGAAAATTCTAAGTTTGTCTTTCTGGGCCTGGGCTACCTCACTCAGTATAATATTCTCCAATTCCATTCATTTTCTATATATTTTCAATTTCATTTTCTTTACAGCCGATTAAAATTCCTTTGTGTATGTTGACCAGGTTTTCATCATCAGTGCATCAGCTGATGGATATCTATGTTTGTGACATTCCTAGCTATTGTAACTAGAGTGGGAATAAACATGGCTGAATAAAGACTATCTTTAGTAGGATATCAAGTTCTTTAAATATATGCCCAGGAATGGCATAACTGGGTTTTATGATTTACCATTTTCTTTTAATTTTCAAATACCTTATTATTATTGTGTGTGTCCATGATGTTTGTAAGTAAGTGGGTGTTCATATACTGGACATGTGCAGAAGTCAGAGGGTATCTTTGTTAGGTCAGCTCACTTTTAATCTATCTTTATGTGGTTACAGAGATCAAATTCAGATTATCGTACTTGCAATGGAGGATCCTTACACACAGAGTGGTGTTGCCAACACCCACTTAGTATTATTTTTATAATGCTGTAAAGATAATATTCAGTATAAAATGAATTTTAAACTTTGATCTTTTCCTGTCTATGTGGTACTCTCTGGATATTGGGCAATACTGAGCCAGAGAAAGAAGTTAGTCACATGATCCCCAGGACAGACATCCCTTGGACTACAATGATAGTGTTGTTAAGCTGGGATGTTTTGGGTTAACCTCATTCACTGTAATTTGACCTATGATGGGCTTGGAGGATGTAATTCCATCATAAGCCAAAATAATTTGTAAATACAGTGTATTCCTTGTATATGTCTGTTTTACTTCCTTGATTTTGCCTATTTATTTATTATTTGAACTATTTATGGATCTAGGGCTGGAACAAAATCTTGTATATGCCTCATGCATATTTTTAATAAGACAATTTCTTTGATTTTTATTTTGTAATTAGAAATATTTTTCCTTTACTTCTGAGACTAGTGTTTCTACCAATAGCTTAATTAGACTTTTTTTTTCTTTTAATTGAGTAAGAAGATTGGAAGCAGTAAGTAGTTAAGCTAGACAAATACCTTCCTTTATGTGTCTCTTACATAGTGGTATAGTTTTGAACAGTTACTTGAGTCTTAGTCATGTACACATAGGAACATGATAGAATGGATAACTGCTTTCTATGAGCACAGTTATCATCATGCCTTACAGTTTCAGTTTTATCTTCTCCATTCTCCTGCAGACAGACATGTGGGATTTGCCCATCAAAGTTATTAGAAGCACAAGTATACCCTATGTTTTCTGATGATAAGGATCAATAGTAGAAAGCATGACCTGCTTTGTTTTAGCTCCAGCACTGCAAAAACATGTTCACATATTTTTTGAGTGTGCATCTTATTTTCATTTTTTCTTTGCTAAATGCCCAGAAGTAAAATGAATGTCATATTGTGGGTGGATGTTTAGTTGTATAAGCCACTGCCAGGCTTTCCCCCAGAGTAATTGTATCACTTTGGAGTCTCACCAATGATATATGTGAGTCCCAAGTTTTTTACATACTTATCGACATTTGGTGTTTTCAATAAGTGTAATTTTTAGCTTGCATGGTGGGTGTATGGTACTATGCCATTGAAGTTTCAATTTTCTTCTCTCTGATGACGAATGGAGCTGGAGAGCATTTCCCATGCTTTCTCAGCCATTTGTATGCCTTCCCTGTAAAAGATGTACTTAAGTCTTTTTTTAAAATTTAATTTTATTTTTACTTATTCACTTTATTTTGGGCTCACTGTTCCCCTCCCAGTCACTTCCTCCCACAGTCATCCCTCCCTCCCTCCCTCCCTCCCTCCCTCCCTTCCTCCCTCCCTCCCTCCCTCCCTCCCCCCTCCCTCCCTCCCTTTCCCTTTCTCCTCTGGGCTGGTGGGAGACCTTTGGGTATTTCCTTTACCCTGGCACTTCAAGTCCCTGTAAGGCTGGATGCTTCCTCTCCCACTGAGGCCAGACTTTTAATTAGGGTGTTTGTCTTCCTATTAAGTTGAAGTTCTGTGTATGTCCCAGATGTCAAATATTTATTTTGCTAATATCTTCTCTTGGTTAGTGGCCTGATTATTCCTTTTTAAAAATGGTATCTTTCTACGAAAATTATACATTTCTGATGAATGTTAGTTTATTCTTTTTTATAGTTCAAATTGTCATGATGATACTTCCATTTATCATATTTGGGACACTTAATAGCTTTCAATCTATCTATCTATCTATCTATCTATCTATCTATCTATCTATCTATGTGTATAATTATTGTGTGTAGTTTGCAATTATTCTCTACCTATCACTTTGAGGCATAGTCTTTCTCTGAATCTGGGATTCACATTTTCTCAGCCTGCACAAACATTTTTTTTCCTTGCACTCACTTGGATTTTGGGTTACAAGCAGGCATGCACAGGACACCCAACTAATTACAGGGGTTCTGGGATTTAAAAACTTGACAATGATTACATATCAAATGCTCTTAACCCCTGAACCATCTCTCCAGTCCTAACTTTATAGCTGTGACTATTATGTCTAGGTCCTGGATTAGACTCAATAGATTACAGTATAGAATATGAAGCAGGAATTTTTCTTTCTCTACATGAAATTTCTACAGAATCGTTTGCTGAAAAGACTTTCCTTTTCTGTTAAGTTGCTTTGGCTTCTTTGTAAAAGCCAAATAGTCTTTGATATGCAGGACTCTGACTGGGCTCCTCTTTCCTTCCCAGGTTTGCCAGTCCTTAAGGAAGTGTTACACCACTGTCATTGCATGGCTTTATGAGAAGTCCTGACATTAAATAATCTATCTCCTGTGAGTTTTGATCTTGTTATTCAGAACAGTTTATGAATTTTTGTTTTGTTTCTCTGTGTAATAGCCCTAGCTGTCCTGGAACTCTTTGTAGACCAAGCCGGCCTCCAACTCACAGAAATTTGCCTGTCTCTGCCTCCCCTGTGCTGAACTTACAGGCATGCACCACCACACCTGGCTCTGTTTATAATTTTTAAATTGTTCTTTATCCTTGTGGTCACACCACACCTACTGAAGAAAATGACATCCTGTTCTGAAACTTCTGTATGTTACTTTATGTACAAAAGAGTCATTGCAGGTATGACTAAGATAGGAATTTCCCAAAGTGATGCCAAGGAACAGAAACATAGCCATTTTCATTCAATACCCTTAAATTATAGAATATTCTAGACTCATTACCCAATTCTATCATGACACCCCCTTGGATTTTTAGAGCTCACACTTGCACCTGCAGAATTGGATCCTTGCAATGACTGGTTCCTTTTTTCAAGGCTCATTGTCAATCCAATAATTACACATTCCTTTTCTGTTTGTATTTTTTTTAAAGTCCCCTTTAGGTTGATCTTTTAGTTAGCATACAAAGTAAGGGGTTCCATTGCAACATTTCCTATCCTATATCTTTGTGTTCCTGGCTTCTATACATTTAAAAGAAAAGTCACAAGGAACATAGGGCAAACCTCTTTCAGAAGCAGAAAGACTCATCTTAGAGGATACACAGCCATTCTGTCCACTCACACTTCACCCTAAACATTGGAAGCAGTGTACTCTGTCAGTTCTTCATTTTAGGATAATAGCCCCAAAGCTCCAAATAACCAGGATACAATTCACAGACCATATGAAGCTCAATAAGAAAGAAGGCCAAAGTGTGGGTGCTTAGGTCCTTCTTAGAAGGAGAACAAAATACTCACAGGAACAAATATGGGGGTAAAGTATTGAGCAGAGACCAAAGGAAAGGCCACCCAGAAACTGTTCTTCCTGTTCTTCCACCCAAAACCATTCATCCCATATGTAGTTACCAAACCCAGACACTATTGTGGATACCAAGAAGTGCATGCTGAAAGGAGCCTGATATGGCTGTCTCCTGAGAGGCTCTGCCAGAGCCTTACAAAAACAGAGACAGATGTTTGCAACCAACCATTGGGGTACCCAATAGAGGAGATAGAGAAAGGACTGAAGGGGTTGAAGGGTTTGCAACCCCATAGGAAGAACAACAATATCAACCAACAAGACCCCCTCTGAACTCCCAGGGTCTAAGCCATTAACAAAGGAGTATACATGACTCCAGCTGCATATGTAGCAGAGGAGAGTTCCTTGGTCCTAAGAAGGCTTGACAGATGCCCAGTGTGGGGCAGTTGAGGGTGGGGAGGTGGGAGTGAGTGGCTAGGTAGAGGAACACTCTCATAGAAGCAAGGGGAGGGAGGATGTGATAGGGTGTTTCCGGGAGGGAAGGAAACTGGGAAAGAGGATAACATTTGAAATGCAAATAAAGAAAATATCCAATAATTAAAAAAAGAAGATTCTTAGAGCATCACAATGCTGGCACTGTCACGGTGTCACAAATGCTTCAGCCACCTTCTCCAACGTGTCACCTGATAAATACATTCTCTCTACCAGATGTGCTTCCGTCTCATCAGCAGTTATGGATGCTATTTTTAACCAGAGCTGAGTTTTATCTTTCCACAGCAGGGGATGTTGCTTCAGTTCCTTTGATTTTACTCTGCTTCCATTTGTTTAAAAAAAAAAAAAAGAAAGAAAAGACTCATTTCAAAAAATTTCCAAAGATGCCTTTAGCAAATTTCAATGCTATTCCTTCTAGTCACCTAAATAGAACAGGCCAAAGAATGTAGCCTTTAGACATTCTCTTAAAGGTTAGCATTTGATTTGAGGAAAACAATCTGAACTATAGCGATTCAAAGTAGAAAAAAATTATATATATATATATATATATATATATATATATATATATATATATATATATATATGAACCTTCCAAAGAGTGAATATTTCTATTTTTAAAAGCCAAGAAATAAGTGCTAAAAAGACAAAGGGAAATGGGAGTTATAGACACAGAGTTTCTAGCACAAAGGGAATTTATCTTCTATAGCAAATGTACTGATGTTAGAACAGGTCTCTTTATCTTCTCAGTCCATAAGATGCTGTGCGTGACAAAGAACAAAGCACATGGACCCAATACTCCCTCTCCTGCCTTATGCTTGACTCCTGGCTGGAAGGCGGCTGTCTGGAATGCATCATTGATTCTGGCTTGTATTTGGTCTTAGCCAGCAGAGATATCAGCAAGAGACACAAGTTCAAGAGGAGGCTGAGTGTTGGTATTTCTTTTCCTACAGGCTGCTCCTGAGTGGCAACTTTCTTTCACTGAAGGTCACAACTTCTGTTGGGTTGATTGATCTAATTGACGACCTTCAATGTTCTGGCATCTGACTCATGCCTTGCTCCTTCAGGCACAGGGACAGTTCCCATAGTCTTTGCCCCCTGTTTATTTATTTCATCATGCTTATTGATCCACTCAATTCTTCTCAGCTCATTCCCCATGCCCTTTCTGATTTGTGACTCAAGGGACCGAAGATTTCATTTTTGATAAGCCACTAACTCACTTACCCACTCACTCATTTATGCAAACCACATTAGCTGTGGTCACCAGCACAAGATCAAGTCAGCCAACATTCCAATATGGATGTGGGAAGGGCTCATGAATCCCCATTCTCAACTGAGGAGCTGTTTAGAGTTGATGGTTCCTGGAAGGGGGAAGGGTTGTTTCCGAGGGTGGAGGGTGCTATGGCCCCTACGAGGTTGCCCATGTGCCAGGGGATGGGTCTACACTCATGTACACAGGGACATTAGTAATTGGAGCAAGCAGGATAAATTTAGGCGGCATGAAGTCGGGAAGAGGATATGTCATCAGAAAATCTGTGGGAGCTGTAGAAGGGAAATGAGGTGAATAGGATGCAGCAAATTGTACACATATAAGAAATTCTCAAAGAATACATAAAACTCACACTTAAAAATAATATTGTATAAACAAAAATCTAAAGATGTTGCAAACACCATATTATGTTCAGGTCTGTGGCTCTGAGGAAGGCTGTGGATTCAACAGTCATTAACATTTGTGTTTTGGCTGTTGGAGGCACATGGCCGTGTGGATTTACAATGGAAAAGAAGCCTCCGCCAAGAAGAGAAATCCTGGTGTTGAAACATAGCAAATATGACAGGACTGGATAGAAGAGCTAGAGATTATGTGTATTGAAAAGAACATCTGTGATCATATGTGTCACGGCTGATTCTGACTCAATTACATCTGAAATAAACTAAAATGCAAGTGGATAGACACTACTGTGGAGGGCAGACTGCCTTGATCAGGTTATATGAACCAGGAAGACTCGTTTTAAGTGTGGCATCCCAGATTAAAAAGTGAGGAAGCTTGCTTTTTGTTTCCTTGTTTCCCCTCTTTCCAGCAAGTTCTATATCTTATTGATACTGCTTTCCTTCACTCATATTAGAACAGGCTTCTTCAGATTTTCAATACAGACGGAATGACCAAAACGCTCCAGTTCTCTAGACCTTCAGATTGGGAGTGCTGAGACATCCATCTGTATAGACTAAGCCCCTACTGGATTCTTGGTCTCTCCCGTATGCTATAGTCATTGTTTAGCTCTCCAGACCCTCTTATGTCAAGTAATCTAATAAATCCCGCCTTTATATAAACATATATGTATATTCATGGTGTGAGTTGTATTCCTTTAGAGTAGGATATAATCCTTAGCTAATACAATATGAAATCTTGGAACAAGTTGAATAAAATGTCTCAAGGAAGAGAAGATGACTATATTTTCCCAGGGTTCTGGCCAGTGAGGACTATAGTTTCTGTTCAATTTAATAACAAGGTAGCCAGCGTTTACACCCCAAAGGATAATTTCTGTGGCATTGAGAAAGCAGTAGCCTTACTTTAGTGGGTGTAAGAAAAAATATAAAGAGAAGAAATGAGGACAAAATGCAGAGAGCAAAAGCTCCATAGAAGAGTTCTCTGAGTTCCTTCCTCATTTCTCCCATTGGTATTCTTTTTTAGGTCCCACATTGGCCTTCCTAATGCTGTGGAAATTGTCATTTTGAAAGGGATTTTTTTCTCAGGAGTAGAAAGTAGAGCTATGACTGGCTAATAACATGATGCCAAGAGGGACCAGAAAGCAAACAGCATCATGTTTGTATGTGGATGGAGAAAACCTAGCATCGAGGTAAAAGGTGCCATGCATGGAAGTGAAGTAGAAAGTCTGTTGTAAGGTCCTTGAGGAATCAGGGCTCACAATAAGATTTAACTTGTATAGGAAATAGCCTTTTCTGGGGAGTAAATGCTATACATTCTAATGGGCACCAAAACAGGCTGGTGTGTAGATGAGGTGATGTGAGTATGTAGCAAGTCTGTTCTTAATGCTTGTTTTGCTCATTAAAGAAAAAGGTAAGGTTCTCAGATAAAAGTGAAAATAAAGCCGGGCATGGTGGCACATGCCTTTAATCCCAGCAATTGGGAGGCAGAGGCAGGCAGATTTCTGAGTTCGAGACCATCCTGGTCTACAGACTGAGTTCCAGGACAGCCAGGGCTACACAGAGAAACCCTGTCTTGTAAAACTAAGAGAGAGAGAGAGAGAGAGAGAGAGAGAGAGAGAGAGAGAGAGAGAGGTAAGTGTAGCACGTGAGTGTGAAATGACCAAGCACACAAAGGCAGTAAGCTTTGGGATCATGCATTTAAAAATAGTAACGTTTGCTGTTGGAAGGAAAACATCAGAAATGGGACTAGACACTATTAGTTAAGTTTCCCAGATACACTCCTTTTTTTAAAATATTTTTTTATTACATATTTTCCTCAATTACATTTCCAATGCTATCCCAAAAGGCCCCCATACCTTCTCCCCATTCCCTTACCCACCCATTCCCACTTTTTGGGCCTGGCGATCCCCTGTACTGGGGCATATAAAGTTTGCCTGTTCAATGGGCCTCTCTTTGCAGTGATGGCCAACTAGGCCATCTTTGATACATATGCAGCTAAAGACAAGAGCTCCGGGGTACTGGTTAGTTCATAATGTTGTTGCACCTACAGGGTTGCAGATCTCTTTAGCTCCTTGGTTACTTTCTCTAGCTCCTCCATTGGGGGCCCTGTGATCCATCCAATAGCTGACTGTGAGCATCCACTTATGTGTTTGCTAGGCCCCGGCCTAGTCTCACAAGAGACAGCTATATCAGGGTCCTTTCAGCAAATGCTTGCTAGTGTATGCAATGGTGTCATCATTTGGAGGCTAATTATGGGATGGATCCCTGGATATGGCAGTCTCTAGATGGTCCATCCTTTTGTCTCAGCTCCAAAATTTGTCTCTGTAACTCCTTCCATGGGTGATTGTTTCCATTTCCAAGAAGGGGCAAAGTGTCCACACTTTGGTCTTCGTTCTTCTTCAGTTACATATATTTTGCAAATTGTATCTTATATCTCAGGTATACTAAGTTTCTGGGCTAATATACACTTATCAGTGAATACATATCTTTTGAGTTCTTTTGTGATTGGGTTACCTCACTCAGGATGATGCCCTCCAGGTCCATCCATTTGCCTAGGAATTTCATAAATTCATTCCTTTTAATAGCTGAATAGTACTCCATTGTGTATATGTACCACGTTTTTTGTATCCATTCCTCTGTTGAGGGTCATCTGGGTTCTTTCCAGCTTCTGGCTATTATACATAAGGCTGCTATGAACATAGTGGAGCATGTGTCCTTCTTACAGGTTGGGATATATGCCCAGGAGAGGTATTGCCGGATCCTCCAGTAGTACTATGTCCAATTTTCTGAGGAACCGCCAGACTGATTTCCAGAGTGGTTGTATAAGCTTGCAATCCCACCAAAATGGAGGAGTGTTTGTCTTTCTCCACATCCTCGCCAGCATCTGCTGTCACCTGATTTTTTGGTCTTAGCCATTCTGACTGGAGTGAGATGGAATCTTAGGGTTGTTTTGATTTGCATTTCTCTGATGATTAAGGATGCTGAACATTTTTTCAGATGCTTCTCAGCCATTCAGTATTCTTCAGGTGAGAATTTTTTGTTCAGCTCTGAGCCCCATTTTTTAATGGGGTTATTTGATTTTCTGGAGTCCACCTTCTTGAGTTCTTTATATATATTGGATATTAGTCCCCTATCTGATTTAGGATAGGTAAAGATCCTTTCCCAATCTGTTGGTGGCCTTTTTGTCTTATTGATGGTGTCTTTTGCCTTGCAGAAGCTTTGCAGTTTCATGAGATCCCATTTGTCAATTCTTGATCTTACAGCACAAGCCATTGCTGTTCTATTCAGGAATTTTTCACCTGTGCCCTTATCTTTGAGGCTTTTTCCCACTTTCTCCTCTATAAGTTTCAGTGTCTCTGATTTTATGTGGAGTTCCTTAATCCACTTAGATTTGATCTTAGTACAAGGAGATAGGAATGGATCAATTCGCATTCTTCTACATGATAACCGCCAGTTGTGCCAGCACCATTTGTTGAAAATGCTATTTTTTTTTCCACTGGATTGTTTTAGCTCCCTTTTTGAAGATCAAGTGACCATAGGTGTGTGGGTTCATTTTTGGGTCTTCAATTCTATTCCATTGGTCCACTTGTCTGTCACTATACCAGTACCATTCAGTTTTTATCACAATTGCTCTATAGTAAAGCTTTAGGTCAGGCATGGTGATTCCACCAGAGGTTCTTTTATCTTTGAGAAGAGTTTTTGCTATCCTAGGTTTTTTGTTATTCCAGATGAATTTGCAGATTGCCCCTTCCAATTTGTTGAAGAATTGAGTTGGAATTTTGATGGGAATTGCATTGAATCTGTAGATTGCTTTTGTGAAGATAGTCATATTTACAATGTTGATCCTGCCAATCCATGAGCATGGGAGATATTTCCATCTTCTGAGATCTTCTATAATTTCTTTCTTCAGAGACTTGAAGTTCTTATCATACAGATCTTTCACTTCCTTATTTAGAGTCACACCAAGATATTTTATATTATTTGTTACTATTGAGAAGGGTGTTGTTTCCCTAATTTCTTTCTCATCCTGTTTATTCTTTGTGTAGAGAAAGGCCATTGACTTGTTTGAGTTAATTTTATATCCAGCTACTTCAGCGAAGCTGTTTATCAGGTTTAGGAGTTCTCTGGTGGAATTTTTAGGGTCACTTATATATACTATCATATCATCTGCAAAAAGTGATATTTTGACTTCATCTTTTCTAATTTGTATCCCCTTGATCTTCTTTTGTTGTCGAATTGCTCTAGCTAGGCCATCAAGTACTATGTTGAATAGGTAGGGAGAAAGTGGGCAGCCTTGTCTAGTCCCTGATTTTAGTGGGACTGGTTCCAGCTTCTCACCATTTACTTTGATGTTGGTTACTGGTTTACTGTAAATTTCTTTTATCATGTTTAGGTATGGGCCTTGAAGTCCTGATCTTTCCAAGACTTTTATCATGAATGGGTGTTGGATATGGTCAAATTCTCTCTTCGCATCTAACGAGATGAGCATGTGGTTTTTGTCTTTGAGTTTGTTTTTATAATGGATTACCTTGATGGATTTCCATATATTAAACCATCCCTGCAACCCTGGAATAAAACCTACTTAGTCAGTATGGATGATTGCTTTAATGTGTTCTTGGATTCGGTTAGCAAGAATTTTATTGAGTATTTTTGCATCGATATTCATAAGGGAAATTGGTCTGAAGTTCTCTATCTATGTTGGATCTTTCTGTGGTTTAGGTATCAGAGTAATTGTGGCTTCATAGAATGAGTTGGGTAGAGTACCATCTACTTCTATTTTGTGGAATAGTTTGTGCAGAACTGGAGTTAGATCTTCTTTGAAGGACTGATAGAACTCTGCACTAAACCCATCTGGTCCTGGGCTTTTTTTGGCTGGGAGACTATTAGTGACTGCTTCTATTTCTTTAGGGGATATGGGACTGTTTAGATCATTAACTTGATCATGATTTAACTTTGGTACCTGGTATCTGTCTATAAATTTGTCCATTTCATCTAGGTTTTCCAGTTTTGTTGAATATAGCCTTTTGTAGAAGGATCTGATGGTATTTTGGATTTCTTCAGGATCTGTTGTTATGTCTCCCTTTTCATTTCTGATTTTGTTAATTAGGATGTTGTCCCTGTGCCCTCTAGTGAGTCTAGCTAAGGGTTTATCTATCTTGTTGATTTTCTCAAAGAACCAACTCCTCATTTGGTTAATTCTTTGAATAATTCTTCTTGTTTCCATGTGGTTGATTTCGCCCCTGAGTTTGATCATTTCCTGCCGTATACTCCTCTTAGGTGAATTTTCTTCCTTTTTTTCTAGAGCTTTTAGATGTGTTATCAATCTGCTAGTGTGTGCTCTCTCTAGTTTCTTTTTGGAGACACTCAGATCTATGAGTTTCCCTCTTGAAATGCTTTCATTGTGTCCCATAGGTTTGGGTATGTTGTGGCTTCATTTTCATTAAACTCTAAAAAGTCTTTAATTTCTTTCTTTATTCCTTCCTTGACCAAGGTATCATTGAGAAGAGTGTTGTTCAGTTTCCACTTGAATGTTGCCTTTCCATTACTTATGTTGTTATTGAAGATCAGCCTTAGGCCATGGTGGTCTGATAGGATGCATGGGACAATTTCAATATTTTTATATCTGTTGAGGCCTGTTTGGGACCAATTAGTTGGTCAATTTTGGAGAAGGTCCCGTGAGGTGGTGAGAAGAAGGTATATCCTTTTGTTTTAGGATAAAATGTTCTGTAGATATTTGTTAAGTCCATTTGTTTCATAACTTTTGTTAGCTTCACTGTGTCCCTGTTTATTTTCTGTTTCCACGATCTGTCCATTGATGAAAGTGGTGTGTTGAAATCTCCCACTATTATTGTGTGAGGTGCAATGTGTGCTTTGAGCTTTACTAAAGTGTCTTTAATGAATGTGGCTGCCCTTGCATTTGGAGCATAGATATTCAGAATTGAGAGTTCCTCTTGGAGGATTTTACCTTTGATGAGTATGAAGTATCCCTCCATGTCTTTTTTGATAACTTTGGGTTGGAAGTCGATTTTATTCAATATCAGAATGGCTACTCCATCTTGTTTCTTCAGACTATTTACTTGGAAAATAGTTTTCCAGCCTTTCACTCTGAGGTAGTGTCTGTCTTTTTCCCTGAGATGGGTTTCCTGTAAGCAGCAAAATGTTGGGTCCTGTTTGTGTAGCCAGTCTGTTAGTCTATGTCTTTTTATTGGGGAATTGAATCCATTGATATTAAGAGATATTAAGGAAAAGTAATTGTTGCTTCCTATTATTTTTGTTGTTAAAGTTGGCATTCTGTTCTTGTGGCTGTCTTCTTTTTGGTTTCTTGAGGGATTACTTTCTTGCTTTTTCTAGGGCGTGATTTCTGTCCTTGTATTGTTTTTTTTTCTGTTATTATCCTTTGAAGGGCTGGATTCGTGGAAAGATAATTTGTGAATTTGGTTTTGTCCTGGAATACTTTGGTTTCTCCATCTATGGTAATTGAGAGTTTGACTGGGTATAGTAGCCTGTGCTCGCATTTATGTTTTCTTAGTGTCTGTATTACATCTGTCCAGGCTCTTCTGGCTTTCATAGTCTCTGGTGAAAAGTCTGGTGTAATTCTTATAGGCCTGCCTTTATATGTTACTTGACCTTTCTCCCTTACTGCTTTTAATATTCTCTCTTTATTTAGTGCATTTGTTGTTCTGATTATTATGTGTCAGGAGGAATTTCTTTTCTGGTCCAGTCTATTTGGAGTTCTGTAGGCGTCTTGTATGATCATGGGCATCTCTTTCTTTAAGTTTGGGAAGTTTTCTTCTAATTTTGTTGAAGATATTTGCTGGCCCTTAAGTTGAAAAATCTTCATTCTCATCAACTCCTATTATTGGTAGGTTTGATCTTCTCATTGTGTCCTGGATTTCCTGGATGTTTTGAGTCAGGATCTTTTTGCGTTTTGTATTTTTTTTTTTTGATTGTTGTGCCGATGTTCTCTATGGAATCTTCTGCACCTGAGATTCTCTCTTCCATCTCTTGTATTCTGTTGCTGATGCTCCCATCTATGTTTCTAGGTTTCTTTCCTAGGGTTTCTATCTCCAGTGTTGCCTCACTTTGTGTTTTCTTTATTGTGTATACTTCCCTTTTTATGTCTTGCATGGTTTTATTCAATTCCATCACCTGTTTGGTCGTGTTTTCCTGCAATTCTTTAAAGGAATTTTTGTGTTTCCTCTTTAAGGTCTTCTACCTGTTTAGCTGTGTTCTTCTGTATTTCTTTAAGTGAGTTATTAAAGTCCTTCTTGATGTCATCTACCATCATCATGAGATATGCTTTTAAATCTGGGTCTAGCTTTTCGGGTGTGTTTGCGGGTCCCGGACTAGGTGGGGTGGGAGTGCTGCGTTCTGATGATGGTGAGTGGTCTTGATTTCTGTTAGTAGGATTCTTACGTTTGCCTTTCGCCATCTGGTAATCTCTGAAGCCAGTTGTTATAGTTGTCTCTGGTTAGAGCTTGTTCCTCAGGTGATTAAGTTAGCCTCTATCAGCAGACCTGGGAGACTAGATCTCTCCTTAGTTTCAGTGGTCAGAGTACTCTCTGCAGGCAAGCTCTCCTCTTGCAGGGAAGGTGCCCAGATATCTGGTGTTTGAACATGCCTCCTGGCAGAAGTTGTGTTCCAGTCACCAGAGGTCTTACGATCCCATGGAGGATCCTGTATGGGTCCTCGTGTGTGTCCAGAGTCTCTGCAGGTAAGGAACCCTGGTTCTGGAGTGGACCGGAAGGGACTTGTGTCCCTGATCAGGTCGGGTTATCTGCTTCCCTAGTTAATGCAGTCTCAGGTCCCGCGAGATTGGATTGGAGCAGATGCTGTGTTCCACTCACCAGAGGTCTTAAGATCCCGTGCGGGATCCTGTGTGGGTCCTTGCGGGTGTCCTGAGACTCCATTGGCAAGGCACCCTGGTGCTGGAGTGGACTGGAAGAGACCTTTTCCCCTGATCAGTCCGGTTTATCTGCTTCCCTCCCAGATACACTCCTTGAGGGATCGGACTAGCAGTCAGTCACTTGCAATACTCCTTCTTCTTTTTTACTTATCTCTCTTCCCTGGTCCAGCAGAGAGTGCACTTGGGAAATTATTGATGGTCTTAGCAGGCCAAGCTTCCATAATGAGGACCATCTGTGGCCACATACATGAAGAGCAGCATGTAGTTTACGGAAAAATAAACACACTGCTGAGTTCCACATTTACAATAAATAGATTTTGCCAATAATATGGGTTAGCCTGAAAGTTGATTCTTCCCACATGAAACAGGAAGAACAGCTCTTGACAGAGATGATAAGGCTACCTAAGTAAACCAGAATGTCATGGAAAATCTGAATGTGCCAAAATTTCAAAGTCCTACGTGTTATCAAGTCTCAAAATTGCATTACTTAGCATGCAAGCTGCTAATCTTGGTGTAGCAGACTCTCCACGTTTTGAGAATAATTCTTTATATTGTCTGTCACTCCCTTTGAAGTCCTGGTCCTGATAACCAGCTTTCTTTGATTTTTAGCAGCTTTACATAAAGACTTTATAAGTGGCCAAGGAAGCTTTCTATCATTGTCCTTAAACTGATAATGAATCAGGCTAGATCTTTTGTTATCCTTCTAGGATGCTTTAAACATCTGTAGCATCAAATCCTATATATTAAACAGTTTGTATTTTCCTATGTCTTTCTACGACTGCTGGTGTACTCTCTTTTATTGATAATCTTTCTCAGCTTATTAACAATACGGGTTTTAAAACTATACCATTTTTTACCTGCCAGAGTTGTAACTCTGAAGCCCACTAATAGTATTGTTGTCATTTCCAGCTTGGAGACATATATTCTAACAATATAATCTGATTTTAGAATTTGCCTCAAGCTCAACTTCCTAGGCTATGTTCTTAGGGCTCACATTTTCCTCTAAATATTCTCTCTCTCTCTCTCTCTCTCTCTCTCTCTCTCTCTCTCTCTCTCTCTCTGTGTGTGTGTGTGTTTGTGTGTGTGTGTGTGTGTGCATGTGTATGCACTCATTCTCAAGTTTGAGTCCCTGCAGACATTTTTTAGGACATCAATCTGGGAGATAAATCTATGATCAGGTATTAAAGATAGAAGGATCAGGTATTGAAGATAGAAGGATGAAGGATAGAAGAAAGGAGAAATGCTATGAAATTGCAACACAGTTCTCTAACATCTCACTAGGAGCACAAAGCTATCATAGGTCTGTAAAGCTGTCCTTACCAGTTGATAAATATTTGGACTGTTGAATGGTCGTATCACCAGTCATTGGACGTGAGCTTCTTCTCAAGCAGAGGTTATAACTGTGAACAAATCAGCTCTTTAGTGGAGGTGCAGTTTTAAGGGAAAAAATTCTATTGTGAGCCAACCACAGCTTTACTGTCTCAGTGGATGACTGTCTCTCCCCTGAGGTATAAGTCTGGAATATCTTACAGAAAAATGTTGAAACTATAGATGGATAAAACACCATGAGAGACCATTAGATTTAGATAGGTAAGAAGGAAAAGAACACAGGAGGCAAAGAGATTATAAGAGTCAAGGAGTTATGAATACCATTGATGTCAGTTGTAGAAGTGACAGTGAAACAGAGGAAGGTAGCTTTAAAAATATCATGTGACATTTGGAGAATTAAATGATTTTATCTGAGATTTTAGAAAGCTTCATTGTCCATCCCTTACTTTTGACCATTTACTCTTAGACTAAACCTACTGGATCACAAAGTCTTGCCATATAACACATCACTTGTCAAACAAAAGCTTTGCCACTTATGGCAAAGTAAAATTCATTGGGGATTGCATGCACTAAAACACCCCACATATAAAACCCTAGGAGTATGAAGGCAGATCACAATCACTTTTCTTCCAAAATTCTTCTGACAAAACAACAGAGAAAAGTTTCGTCATAAATGGTTGGGCTGCTTTCAGACCATCCCGGGGTTTTGCAGAAGAAGCTCTCCCCTCTCCTCTGTCTAGTTAAAAAGTGGGCGTGTGAACACAGGCAGTAAATTACTCTGACTTGTCTATCTGCACACCCCAAGCCAAGTCTCTTACTTCCTCACCTCTGAGATTCTTTTAATCACAGTAGATATTTGTACTTCCTTGGCAAAGAAAACATTGAAAGAGAATCAGGTTCAGAGACCTTGAATATAAAGTAAAAGCTTTCAAGTTTTAAAAGTTTGAGTGGAAGACATTCAGTTCTTTCTTCATTTCTAGAAAACAACAACAACAACAACAACAACAACAACAACAACAAATCTTTCTAACTATCCATCCACCAAACTTTTAAGGCTGTCAAAATAATTCAGAATGAAATAGCTGCCAGAACAGATGAAAACTATGCAAACTTTAATCATCTTTAGACAAAGAAACAAACCTTTGACTCATTCACTAGGGGTACATGTTCCCTAAAGTTAAAATTTAAGTAAAAATTTCCTATCTGGGCTGAAAATTCTCCTTCTTTGAGGCAAAAACAAATTTAAAACAAAAGGAACAACAATAACGACAAATTCACCAGGCCTGAGAAGCCCTCTATTGAATTGTTGGTCAGGGTTGTTAAGGCAACTCCCAAAATATTGTAGTCTATTGCTATTGCTATTGCTTTTCAGTTGGCCCCTCAGAGATTCAAGGCTTTTAAGTCTCTATTTCTGAAGGGCTCAGAAACCCCTGAGCTGGAAAGGACCTGAAAGCTTTCTCCATAAGAACTAGCTTTCTTTTTTTTTAATTAGGTATTTTCCTCATTTACATTTCCAATGCTATCCCAAAAGTCCCCCATACCCACCCCCTCACTCCCCTACCCACCCACTCCCCTTTTTGGCCCTGGCGTTCCGCTGTACTGGGGCATATAAAGTTTGCAAGTCCAGTGGGCCTCTCTTTCCAGTGATGGCTGACTAGGCCATCTTTTGATACATATGCAGCTAGAGACAAGAGCTCCAGGGTACTGGTTAGTTCATATTGTTGTTCCACCTATAGGGTTGCAAAAATGATTTTGCTTTTGTTTTTGTTTTTGTTTTTGTTTTTGTTTTTGTTTTGAGACAGGGTTTCTCTGTATAGCCCTGGCTGTCCTGGAACTCACTTTGTAGACCAGTCTGGCCCCGAACTCAGAAATCTGCCTGCCTCTGCCTCCCAAGTGCTGGGATTAAAGGCGTGCGCCACCACACCTGGCCAAGAACTAGCTTTTATGGTACCAGAAGGTAGCACAAAGCTTCCTGAGAAAAGCAACCAACAGTCCATCCCAGCCATGATGCCTATGAACTACAAAATAATCAGCATAACATGATAACACAAAGGACACAGTAATGTCACACATGTTTGTCACACAGCTCTCTATTGGGCTTGTTTGAGTTAGGGTTTTACTGTTGTGAACAGACACCATGATCAAGGCAAGTCTGATAAAGGACAACATTTAATTGGGGCTGGCTTACAGGTTCAGAGGTTCAGTCCATTATCATCAAAGTGGGATTATGGTAGCATCTAGGCAGGCATGGTGCAGGAGGAGCTGAGAGTTCTTCATCAGAACTTTCATCACCCTAGGCAGCTGGGGTCCTCATACTCACAGTGTCCTCCTAAAGCCCACAACCACAGTGACAGACCTATTTCAGCAGGCCATGCCTACTCCAACAGGGCCATACCTTCTAATAGTGCTACTCCCTGGCCTGAGAATATACAAACCATTACATTCTACTCCCTGATCCCTATATGCTTGTTCAATCCCATAAGTCTATAGGGGCCATACCTAAACATAGCATAATGCAAAACATATTTAGTCCAACTTCAAAAGTCTCCATAGTCTATAGCAGTCTCAACATTTTTAAGAGTTCAAAGTTCAAAGACTCTTCTGAAATTCATCCAATTACTTAACTATAATCCCCAAAGTAAAACAGGAAACAAGCTGGGCAAACTCCAAACTCTCCAGATCTCTGGGTCTGATGTCAAAGCAGTCTTCAGATCTCTAATTCCTTTTACATCTTTGTTGACTGCAACAAACTTCTTTCTCCTGGGCTAGTTCTGCTTCTTGTTAGCAGATTTCCTTAGCAGATAGCCTATGACTCTGGCATCTCAAACATCTCGGGGTCTCCAAGGCAACTCCAATGTTACAGCTTCTTGCTTCAATGTCTGGGATTCACACATGATCTCCTGGGCTCCTCCAAAGGGCTTGCTTCACTTCTCTAGCTTTGTCCTCTCTAGACTTTAAGCTCAGGTTGATCCATTCCATTGCTGCTGCTGATCTTACTGATCATCCCATGGTACAGTCATCTCCAGTATGTTGGGGTCTTCCACTGCAATTAGGCTTCACCAATAGCCTCTCACGGGCTCTTTTCATAATTCCAAGCCTCAATTCCTTTGCATGACCTCTTCATTCCTGTGCTGTCATCTGCAATTGCGGTTGCATCTTCACCAATGGCCTTCCATGGCCTCTCAAAGTGCAGGGCCTCAGCTGCTCTTAATGAACCCATTCATGCCTTCAAAACCAGTACCACCTGGGTGACTTACATATTACTAAGTATAGCTGCAGCATGAGGTACAACACTGGCTATCTCTGGAACACAGCTTCTTTGTGCTCTCAGAAAATACTTCCCAGAAGATTTCATCTCAGTGATGATGGTCTCTTCTTAATCACTACTAATTTCTTAGCTCCAGCTTACCAGCATCATTTGTGCCAATAGTCCCTTCCATTCTGGACTCTAAACCCAGAGCCACATAAAGCTGCTGAGCTCTGCTGATTGCTGGAGCTGGAACATGTTCTACTACATAATCACCAGCTTTCTGTTTTCCAACTCCTTCACTGCCTAAGCTTGGCTGTCCTGAAACTTGTTCTATAGTCTGACTTTGAACTCAGAGATCTACATGCCTGTCTCCTATGCACTGGGATTAAAGGTATGGTTCACCAAACCTGGATTTAAATTTTTCTTCACCTAGAACTTGGTCTGTTATAGGCTGGCCTTGAACTCAGAGATCTGCTTGCCTTTGCCTTCTGGGATTAAAGGCTTGTCCCACTAGTCCTGGACCTAAACTTAGCTGGGTGGAATCTTGTCCCAAGGTCACTACTTTCTTAATTCAATTTAATATCCTTGGACACAGATTTCAGTTCCATTTCACTTCCTAGTGCCCCTTAAATACTTATATATATACTTACACACACACACACACACACACACACACACACACACACACACAAACACACACAAACACTTGCTATGCTTGTCTAAAATGTTCTTCATGAGACTTAACCAGAAAACGAAGTCTATGATGGGCATTTCTGAGACTTCTTTTGTCAATGCAATTAATCTGTGTCTCTTCAATTTTGCCTCAGGCAGCCTCTTCAGACAAGGGCAAAAAGTAGCCACATCCTTCACCAAAATACTACAAAAACTTTCTCTAGTCCACATATTGAAATTTCCAACTGAAACCTCTTGGGCCAGGTCCACACAATTTAAATCACTCTCAATAACAAAGTCTTCCATATTCCTACTAGGATAGCCCATTAAAGCCCAATTAAAGGATTCCATGGTTTTCCAAATCTAAAGCCCCCAAATCCACATTCTTCCAAAAAAAAAAAAAAAAAAAAAAAAAAAAAGCATGGTCAGGCCTATCACAGTAAAACCCCAGTCTCTGGTACTAACTTCTATTTTAGTTAGGGTTTTACTTTTCTGAACAGATACTGTGACCTGTTTTTCACTTGTACTTCTGTAAGTTCACATATTTGTGAGTGAATAGTTCTATTTTATAGCTACTCACCAACCTTATTACTTGACATTTTTTGTAATCGTGGGAATGCTTTTTTCTTAATTTCTTTAATTTTCATCGCTGATTTTTCAATTTGCATGAAATAAGTGCTGTGTATTTTATAAGGTCAGAAATGTCATGGCCAAGACATTTAATTGGGGCTGGCTTACAGGTTCAAACGTTCAGTTCATTATCATCAAGGTGGAAGCAGGGCAGCATCTAGGCAGACATGGTGCAGGCAGAGCTGAGAGTTCTACATCTTCATCTGAAGACTGTGGAAGACTGACTTCCAGGAAGCTACGGTGAGGATCTTAAAGCCCACACCCACAGTGACACACCTACTCCAACAAGTCCACACCTATTCCAACAAGGCTACACCTTCTAATAGTGCTACTCCCTGGTCTGTGCATATACACACCATCAGTAGCCTTAATACCAGCTCAATAAGAAGGGAATCATGCTGACTACTGGAAACATAGAGAACTATCTAGGGCTAGTGAAGTCAACCCACTACCTACAACCATGAGTTTACTGAACCATGAAAATATTCATCCTTATACCTGCAAATATATGTAGTCTCTACCTGTGAACTAGGAAACTTTTCTTCGTGACAGGCAGAGACCATTAGAGAAAACCACAATCAATAAAAACACAGAGCTGTGGAGCCCAGATCCCAATGGATACATCTGCACCATAATTCCTGAATTTAAGGCTCAGGGATCACTTTAGAAGAGGTGAAAATATTGTTAAGGACAAGAGAAATGGGGTGTTTTCTGTGAGATTGTGGCTCTTAGTAATGTCGGGAGCTTCACCCTCAAAATATCACAAACATGACCCACTAAACATGACTCAGAAAAGGACTACTTCAATCTACGTGCTAATGTGGACAGGGAAAAGCAAGCTCATGAGGCCTCAACCCAACAGGAAGGACTATAGCTTCCTGAGGAACACTGAGAGGAGGAGAAATAGACTTTTCCAGGGACGAGCACACCAACTCGTTATCCAATACCAAATGCTCAACCCTAAAAACATGTAGATACAAGGAACATCATAAAGACTGGGTCGGTTGTATTCATGTACTTAGGGACACACACACACACACACACACGCACACACACACACACACGCACACACATATGTAACAAGAAATAAAGTATAAAGATGCCATGAATTTGAAAAAGAGCAAGAAATGGTACGTGGGAGGGCTTGACAGAAGAAAAGAGAATTGAGAAATTATATAATTATATTATACTCTCAATACATACAATAAATATGTATTTAAACTATATTTCGATGTTTCTAACGTCTGCCTGCTTATTACTTCTACTTCTGTAAGCTCACACGTTTGTGTGTGAACAGTTCTATTTTATAACTACTGACAAACCTAATGCCTTGACTTTTTTTGTAATCCCACGAATGATTTTTCCTTAATTTTCTTAATTTTCATGGCTGATTTTTCTATTTGCATGAAACAAGTATTGTGCATTCTATAGGGCCATAAATGTCATGACCAAGAAGGGTTGTCAGAGTTGAAGAGATGAAGAGAAATGATAGACTGAGGGGCGACCAGAAAGAATAACAGATGATAAATATGCCAAATACATTATATACATGTGTCTTAGTCAGGGTTTCTATTCCTGGACAAAACATCATGACCAAGAAGCAAGTTGGGGAGGAAAGGGTTTATTCAGCTTACATTTCCACATTGCTGTTCATCACTGAAAGAAGTCAGGACTGGAACTCAAGCAGGTCAGGGAGCAGGAGCTGATACAGAGACCATGGAGGGATCTTCTTTACTGGCTTGCTTCACCTGGCTTGTTCAGCCTGCTCTCTTATAGAACCCAAGACTACCAGCCCAGAGATGGTCCCACCCACAAGGGGCCTTTCCCCCTTGATCAGTAATTGAGAAAATGCTTTACAGTTGGATCTCATGGAAGCATTTCCTCAACTGAAGCTCCTTTCTCTGTGATAACTCCAGCTGTGTCAAGTTGACACAAAACTAGCCAGTAGAATTGACCCCTTGTCAACTTGACACACAAAAACATCACTAGTAAGCCTCAACCCTTACAATCTTATTCATCCCCAAGATCTAAATAACTTTAAAAGTCCCACAGTCTTTACATATTCTTAAAATTTCAATCTCTTAAAATTCAAAGTCTTTTTACAATTAAAAGTCTCTTTAACTGTGGGCTCCACTAAAACAGTTTCTTCCTTCAAGAGGGAAAATATCAGGGCACAGTCACAATTAAAAGCAAAAGTCAATTTCCAAACGTCCAATGTCTGGGATCCAACTCACGATCTTCTGGGCTCCTCCAAGGGCTTGGGTCACTTCTCCAGCCATGCCCTTTGCAGCACATGCGTCATCCTCTAGGCTCCAGATGCCTGTACTCCACTGCTGCTGCTGCTCTTGGTGGTCATCTCATGGTACTGGCATCTCCAAAACACTGCATGACCCCTTCAGTCCTGGGCCTTCAATTGCAACTGAGGCTGCACCTTCACCAATGACCTTCCATGGCCTCTCACAGTGCCGAGCCTCAGCTGCTTTGCGTGACCCCTTCATGCCTTCAAAACCAGTACCACCTGGGTGACCCTTACATATTACCAAGTCCAGCCACAGCACAAGGTACAACTTTGGCTATATCTGGAACGCAGCCACTGTGCTCTCAGAAAACACTTCCCAGAAGATGTCACCTCAATGATGCTGGTCTCTTCTTAATCACCGCTAATTTCTTAGCTCCAGCTAACCAGCATCAATAGTCACAGTAATGCAAAGTTTTTGCTTTGGTAGTTCTGGTATCTTGTTAATCACAGCTGATTCTTCAGCCCCAGCTAACCAGAACTACAGAATCTTCACATTCAAAACAGCAATGGCCCTGAAAAGAGTCTTTAATTTTCCCTCTGAAATTTCACAAACCAGACCTCCATCTTCTGCAGTGTTCTCAACATTATCTTCCAAGCTCCTACACAACATCCGACAGAGCTCTTAACAACGGATGGATCTTCAAGCCCAAAGTTCCAAAGTCCTTCCACAGTCCTCCCCAAAACATGGCCAGGCTGTCACAGGAATACCCCACTATGCTGGTACCAATTTGTCTTAGTCAGGGTTTCTATTCCTGGACAAAACATCATGACCAAGAAGCAAGTTGGGGAGGAAAGGGTTTATTCAGCTTACATTTCCACATTGCTGTTCATCACTGAAAGAAGTCAGGACTGGAACTCAAGCAGGTCAGGGAGCAGGAGCTGATACAGAGACCATGGAGGGATCTTCTTTACTGGCTTGCTTCACCTGGCTTGCTCTGCCTGCTCTCTTATAGAACCCAAGACTACCAGCCCAGAGATGGTCCCACCCACAAGGGGCCTTTCCCCCTTGATCAGTAATTGAGAAAATGCTTTACAGTTGGATCTCATGGAGGCATTTCCTCAACTGAAGCTCCTTTCTCTGTGATAACTCCAGCTGTGTCAAGTTGACACAAAACTAGCCAGTACAATACATGTGTGAAGATGTCATGATCAAATTCATTATGTGTAACTAACCTATACAAATAAAAGATATATAGCAAGTTCCACAAATGTATATTGAAGACTGAATAGGAAAGAAATAAAAAGAAGTTAAATAGAAAATCTTTAATAAAAATTTTTTAGGACTAAGGAACTTAACATAGTTGGGTCACTAATAGGCACTAAACATTAGTTTTGTTTATCTTCTCTCTTTAAAGATAAAATGTATTCAACAGCTGATTGGACATTTGAATAGAATCTAATTAAACTAACACATGGGATATAGTTTAATGAAAAACCCTCAGCTGAGTGGAACAATGGACCATGCCCCTACATATTGATTTTATTTTCATAAGGTAAAAGCAAACATGAGTTCCACAACTAAGCATTAACATCTACAGAGAATATCTGAAGCTTCATTCCCAGATGAGAGTGGTGATTGAGAGAAGTCTTCAGAGGAGCTCCTACCAAACTCCTGTACTTAGTTTAAAAATAACAAATACGTTTCGTCAGTAATATACTAAAAACTAAGAAATGACTACAAAGATATTGTAACATTCCAGTTTCTGTATGTTTGCAACCTGACATAATAAAACACACAAAAATATAGGAAAAGGGCTTTAATGTTAGATTTAATTATGAAGTAATTGTATTAAGTTTTCTTTGACTAATGAATGGTTGATGTCAGGTTGTTAAACGTCACACCTCAAACAATGTAAAAGTTCATTTTTACTCTCATTTCTGAACACATTCTTCCTGTTATCCAATCTTTTGCTCTCTAAACCTTTTGTGTTCTACAAAATAAAAGGGTGTTTATAAGTTACAGTTGCATTGTTCTTCTATAAACACAGTTTCTCTGCTGTCATATTTATTTTGGATCCAATAATTACCATGAATCTGTATGTCTCTACATGGAAAACCTTACATTTCCAAGTCTGTTGCTTAATGTCTGTCCTAAATGCACAGGGTAGTTTTAATAGTTATTGTCTTGAGAAACAGTGATTTTCAAACAAGTTTAATCTGAACAGATTAAATGACAAGAAAACTCTCGAAGTGTATGATGGGCTGAGTAGCATAATGGCTGTCTCAATGTGTATGCCTTCCAATGTTTGATGTCTCCTTGCTATTCATTCTGTCTTTTTCATTAAACATGAAGGACTCCATTTTGCACTGATCAAGTATAGTGCTGGCTGCAGTAAATACAGTTTTTGTTCATCTGAGAATATTGGCATCCCCTCTTTATTTCTACTTGGTAGAATGCCTGTAGGTCAGACTCCCCTATCCTGTACCTTCAATTCTGTAAATATCTCTCTTTACTCTGCTTGCCTTTACGGTATCTGTTTCTGTTGAGAACTGTGCTGTCAGGGAAGCAAACACACCTTTTCATGCTGTTTCTTTTTTCCCGTCCCATTCTGAGAATCCTTGACTTTATCCTTTGGGTAATTACGATATATCTTCGTGTAGATTTGGTCGGGTTAAATCTGGACGGTGACCTTTGAATTTCTTAAACCTGGATGGTTGCTTCTTCTAATGATGAAATTTCCTGGCAGCATTTCTTTGAGTTCGTTTTCTATAACTTTGGTATTCCCAACTCCTCTGGAACCTCCACCACCTCAGCATTCAGTCTGTCAATGCCTTCACATACAGTATCCATTCCTCTTCATTCCTTTCTCTTCGTGGTCTTCCTGCTGCACATGTGCAGTAGTTTAAGTCCAGTGATCCTTCTGTTGCTTATATTCTGTTACAGATCCCTTTGATCCCAGTTTTCATTTCACTTAGAGTGCTTTCCAGCACATAGGCTTTTGATTTAAGAACCACCTCATTCTACCTATCAGTTTTCTCTGATAGGGAGAGTTCTCACATATCATTTGCTCTACATCAGTTTCTAGCGCCTTATTCTGTACATTTGGTAAGGTCCTAATAGCATGGAAATTCTTGATTCTTACTGTTACTTGGCAATGCCTCCATTGAAAGGCTGAATATTAATTCTGGTGTTTCTATTCTGATGTGTTCGTTCCTACTCTCGGAGAAATTCTAGGTAGCACATTTATTTTTCAAAGCTGTGATCACTAGATGCTAAGGGAAGCCTAGGTTTGCCAAGAATATTTAGTTGGTGTGCTGTCACTGTTTGAGCAGTTGAAGATGAAGCCCTTGGCCAAGGTAGTCCCCTAGCCAGAGCTGTGTACTATTCAGAACTGGTGTAAGACTGAAGGCAAGCCTATGGCCTCAGCTTAATCTTTTCTCTCTCCCAGTGGTATATTACTCTCCCGAGTACAGGTATTGAAGCAGTGACACAGGCAGTCTTGTCTTTCCAGCTTTTGTTATTACATCTTCTCTTATTCTTATGCTAAAACGGTACTCTGTTCTTTAGCTCTTTGAAGGCAGTGCTACAGGTGAATGAACACATGATCACAACCGTGGGTACATGTATTCATAACCATGGCTTCTGTTGGGTAGCTGATCATGGGGAGGTCTTATTTACTGTCATCATGTTCTGCTTCCCTGTGTGTTCTTTCAGCACCTCTGGAAATGAAAATTGAAGAAATGCTCTCCTCTATAGAGTTCACCCATTAACCTCTGGCCAAGACCCTTTTCCAGGACTCACAAAAGCTACTGACAACACTGACAACAAATAGAAACTGTTCATTAGAGTCCCCTCTTATTTTTCATGAGACCATGCCAATGTCAAATGTATTTTCTATTTAAGCAATTAGAGAAGAAAACATTTAAAATATTAATGGCATGTTCACATTAACTCCTGACCCGACAAATTTGTTTGTTAACTCTTCACGATGAAACTACCTGACATTTCACAGAGGGAGCATGCTTTCAGTCTGTAAATCTGCCCGTGGAGCTTCTCTACAATTCTTAGTAGAATCAGGACTTGGAAAATAAAAGCCATGCACAAAATTTCTAGCTCTTGTTCATAGTAATAAAAGTGTTCAACTTCTAGTTTGTTTCTTCCTATTTTTAATATAAAGAATTAATTAAATAAATAAATGTAAATAGTTATATTTTTAGTGAAGAGATAATGATAAAAAATCATAGTTGGACACTTCTATGAACAAAACCTATGAAAAGACAGCTTTCCAATGAAAAAGCTTGCAGGCTAAGGTATTAAAGAGAAAATCTGGAAAAGTCCAGGGAAGTTCCAGAACTGATGGAGACAGACCTTTAAGTCTAACACAATAAGAAAGTTAGGGATCAGTACAGAAACTAGAAATGTTAAAACCACAACTGTCACAGAGAAGTGAGGTTGCAAAGAGCTTCCTCAAGTACTCAGTAGAAGCATGCACCTAAAAGCAAGTCAACTCTGGAAAAGACCCATGGGAAATTATCAAAAACAATAGTGCTAAAAGCAGATAGGGGCATAGTGCCCATTTTAGCAGAAAGAGTGGAAAACTGGATAATATGCAAGGTCTATATACCTTCAACAATGGACCACATTGAGCATTGCCTTGGTCCAATTTTATAAATCTCAAATTAATACAAAGTAATCATATTTGTTCCAAATAGACCATTTGTGGTTTAGAACAAAGCATATTCATAGTTGTAGGAACAACAAAAATAACAAAAATGGAGCCTGTAAATTATGCAAGTAATAGCTACATTCCAATAAAACATGGCTATACATGCAAAAAGTAAGACAAACACATCACATTAAAAGAGAAGAGAGCCAAAACAAATCGAGAACACACGCAAGTTTCAGAATTAATACAAACAACATTAAAACAGTCATAATAATTCTATTGCATAAGTTCACGAAGCCATAGAACATACCAATGCCCATGTTGAATATCAAGATTGAAAATTTCAAAGCATTAGAGGAAAAAATACAGGACAGGATTATTGGTTAGCTTGACATCAAAGAAGAAATTACTAAAATCCCTAAGGTTGCAGTAATAGAAATTCTGAAACCTGAAGTACTCTTGATGTCTACACTGTGTCTAGTTGTGGTTTTCTGCAATGATCTTCATTTGCTGTAAGAGAAGTTCGGGAGAGGGAGAATTAGCCTCCTCCAAGAATGAGCCCACTTATTGATTGTCCATTTCCTGAAACCATACACATACAAACAGCAAAAGCAGACTCAACAGATTGCGTGTGTATGTATTTGTACATCACACACATAGATACATATGTGTGCAGGTAACAGTAATAGTAAAGAAAAAGAGGCTATCACCTTGAAAGTGGGGAGATCTAATAGACTTTAGAGAGGGTAAATGGAAGGGGCTGAGTGGAGAAAGGTAGGGAGGAATTATATAATACCATTTCAATTAAAAATATAAAAGGATCAAAGAAAAAAGGATGGTAAGAAAAAGCATTAGAGTACGTTCTCACTCTGAAAATATTTTAGGGAGCCCAATATAAATATAATTAAAGCCTTTCAGAAAAGGAAAGGTTGGTGGGTGGGTAAAGAATAGAGAATAATGGATGAAATTTTCAAGCTTGTATTAGAGCTATACCGTCCATCAATCTCGGCAGCTTAATGAGTATCAAGCACAAGAAAAGCGAATTAAACACCCAGGCCGATCGCAATCAAACACCACAAGTTGGTGACAAGAAGAAATCTGAAAAGAGTCCAGAAGGAAAAAAAGATTGCCATTATCTATAGAATAATAAAGCTGAGAATGAGCGTAGGCATTGGACTCTTTGCTTGTTGGCTTTGGGGTTGAGTAAAGACACTGCATCATTTTAAGGTAACTCCACGTAATGCAGTTTATGTGTGTGGATGTTTACATATTAGGACACTTATAAAGAAGAGGGTTTAATTATTCAAAAGTTCTCGAGTCTTATTGCCCCCACTCCGTTTTCCCTTCAATACTCTGCCCTCTGACCCCTTTTCTGCCTTCTGTTCCTTTACCCCTTGATTGCTCTGTGTTCATTTTTATTTCCCCTTATTTAAAACACCTCTCGTCCCTTAATAATTTCCTGACTCTTACTAGTATTCAAAACAAACAAACAAACAAAAAACACAAAACAAAAAACCAAACCCATGACCCATATACCTAAATTTATATTATAGCTAGCATGTCCAAATGAGAAAAAACAGGCAATGTTTGTCTTTGTGTGTCTCAGATACCTCACCCAAGATGGTTGCATATCACTCTACCCATTTGACTGCAAATTCCATAATCTCCATTCTTTTAACAACTAACTCACTCTTCACTGCATAAATGCATCATATTTTCCTTATTCATTAGTTAACAGACATCTAGGCCATTTCCATTTATTAGAGGATATATATATATATATATATATATATATATATATATATATATATGATTGACAGAGACAGACAGACAGACAGACGGACAGACAGACAGATAGACACACACACACACACAGACACACACACACACACACAGAGAGAGAGAGAGAGAGAGAGAGAGAGAGAGAGAGAGAGAGAGAGAAGGAGGGAGAGAATCCCTTGCGTATATGCTCAAAATGGTATAAATGGATCACTTGGTAGACCTACAACTTTTTGAGAATCCTCCACACTGATTTTCAAAGTGACTTCACACCAGCTTGTCTTCATACTAGCACTGAATAAGTGAGCACCTTTTACCACACCCATGTCTCTCTCTCTCTCTCTCTCTCTATATATATATATATATATATATATATATATATATATATGCATGCCAGTCTGACTTAGGTAAGGTGAAATCTCAGTGTAGTTTTAATTTGTATTTCCACGACAACTAAGGATGTTAAGCACTGATAAAGAATCCCAGCTACATGTGTGTTATCTCTGTAGTTTCAAACCCCATATTTAATTGGATTGTTTCCCTGGTATTAATTTTTTAATTCTTTATACTCTAAATGTGAACCCTTTGTTAAATGTGTAGTTGGTAAAGCTTTTCCCTCATTCTATAAGCTGATTTTTCATACAAATGGTTGTGTCATTTCCTGTTCAGATGTGTTTAGTTCTGTGAGATCATGTTATTTAATTGATAGCCTTAATACCTGCACTATTGGAGTCCTATTCACAAAGCACTTTCCTGTACCAATAAATTGAAGTATATCCTCGACATTCTGTAGTAGGAGACTCAGGGCTGGGGGTCTTATATTGAAGTCCATGGTCCCTTTGGAGCTGGGTTTTGATCAGTGTGAGGTAAGGATCTAGTTTCATTTTTCTACATGTAGCCAACCACTTTAACCAGCACTATTTGTTGGAGGTGCTGTATTTTCTTTAATGTGTATCATTGACCTTTTTGATAAAAACTCACCCAGTTGTAGGAGTGTGGGAGAACTAAGGATATGTGGACCCTCCAATGCTTTCCAGTGAAAAATGAAAATCTGTTTTTATGCCAGTATGATGCTGTTTGGAATTGTGATGACTCCAGAGTATCATTGAGATCAGGGATGATATTCCAGCAGCTTTATATTTTATTCTTCAGGATATTTTGCCTATCCTGTGTCTTTTACATTTTCATGTAATTTTTTAACTTTTTAAAATAAATTTTTATGGGGGTTGCAATAAATGCACCTTTTGGCAAGATTGCCATTTTCACAGTTTTTCACCAATATGTGAGAATAAAAGATCTTTCTGTCTTCTGATATCTTCTTCAATTTTTTTTCAGTGTCTTAATGTTCTTATTGAATGAGTTTTTCTCTTTTTTCCAATTTTTTATTAGATATTTTCTTCATTTATATTTCAAATGTTATCCTGAAAGTCCCCCATACCCTCTGCCCCCCACTCTCCTACCCACCCACTCCCACTTCTTGGCCCTGGTGTTCCCCTGTACTGGGGCATATAAAGTTTGCAAGACCAAGGGGCCTCTCTTCCCACTGATGTCCGACTAGGCCATCTTCTGCTACATATGCCGCTAGAGATAGTTTGGGTTGCTACTGTTGTGATGAAACATCATGACCAAAGGCAACTTGAAGAGGAAAGGGTTTAATTGGTTCACTTATCCTGAATCAAGGTTTACTGAGAGAAGCTAAAGCACAAACCTTGAGGCAGGAGCTAATGCAGAGGCCTGGGGGAGTGCTGCTTACTGGCTGGCTCCTCGTGGCTTGCTTAGCCTGCTTTGTTATAGCTCTCATGACCACCATCCCAGGAGTTTCGAGATCCACAATGGGCTGAGTCTTCTTCCATCAATCACTAATTTAGAAAATAGCCTGTACACTTGCATACAGCCTGATATTTGAGATATTTTCTCAATTAAGATCCTTCTTTTCCAGCAACTTGAGCTTGTATCAAGTTGACATCAAACTAGCCAGCATAAACTTTGACTCCTTGGATAGATACATATTTTGATGCTATTGTGATTGGGATTGTTTCCTTGGTTTCGTTCTCTGTATGTGTATCATTTGTATATAGGAAGGCTGTTGAGTTTTGTGTGTTGATTTTATACCCTGCTACTTTGCTGAATGCATTTATCAGCTGTAGGAGTTTTCATCAACAGGCTTTCCAGTCTCTTATTCATTGAATCATAACATCTGCAAACGAAGATTATTTGACTTCCCTTCCTATTTGCTTCCACTTTTCTGATTTTCCTTGTTTTACTGTTTTTGAGTCTTTTTCACATTTGGTATGATGTTAGCTGTGGGCTTGCTGTATATTAGCTTTATTATATTGAACTATGTCCCTGTACCTTTGATTCCCTAGGACTTTTATCAGGAAGGGATATTTGATATTTCTTTTTATTTTTTGCAAAAATTAAATATATACTTGTACTCATGACAAGTAAGTACAAACTAATAATTCCAATCAAAAATTTCAGTTCTTTTTTTTCTGACCCAATTATGGTATACAAATAAATATTCCTTCCAGGTTTCTATAATTTGTTTTCTCCTGGAACATTATCCTATTTCAAAGGCCCTTTTCTGTATCTAATGGGATGATAATGTGGTTTCTGTTCTTGAATCTATCTGTTAAGTTTAAGATAACGTGAGTATTCCCTGGGAATCTACCAGCCGTGCTGGCCAGGGAAGCAGGTAGGTAAACTTCAGACCTTCATTCTTTTTCCTCTCTTCCAAATCCAGGACCCCAAGAAACCCAATTAAGAAATGAGGTATGAGAAGTCTCAGACCAAGAAATAAAAATAATTAGCAAACACTTACAGAAGTGCTCAACATCCTTAACTTTCAGAGACTTGTAAATTAAAATGACTTTAAGATTCCAGTTCACACCAGTCAGAATCACCAAGGTCAGAAGGCTGATGATGAGAAATGCTCTCGTGAATGTGGGGAAGGGGGAAACCTGTATGTACTGGTAGTGAGAGTGTAAACTTGTCCCACTGCAAAAATAAGTCTGGAGGTTTTCCAAAGTATAGATATATAACTAACCTATGTCCCAGCTGGATCAGTCCTGGACATGAACTTAAAGGACTCTAGAGCATACTATAGAGATATTTGCACATCCATGCCCATTGCTACCGAATTTGCATTAGCTAGAAAATAGAATTAATCTATCAGCTGGATAATGAAAATGATATACATATACATGATGGAATATTATTCAGCTGTAAAGAAAAATGAGATCATGACATTAGAAAATAAATGGCTGGAACTGGAAAAAAATGTTCTAAATGACGCCTCCCAGGCATAGAATTACAGATGGATTACTAAGTACAAAAGTCATAATGCCAGGCATGACTATAGTTTCTTATGAGATACTGGTCAGAGTGTCTACAGAGGAACCAAAGCTAACAAGAGCACACCTCTCGGTTAGCCATTATAACTAGATAGGAAGACAGATTGCTTAAGTGCCATTCATTTTGGGTGTGAAACATAGAGTATCCATTTCCAACTGATTGGAAAATTCTCTCTTTTTGGGCTAGCCCACATTGTTCCAGAAGGTCCTATTCAGGCTTTTGAGAGATGAAAAGATCAATGATTGTACCCGGAACTGGACCCTTCATGGTACAGTACCAACCAGGTGGGCAGTATATGCCCACTGCTACAACAGTGGAATGATGGTCATGCGGTTAACAAACCACTTTCTGATTGGATATAGGGTTTGATCATAGGAGGAGTTTCATGCCTGGTACTGTAAATATGGTCCAAAACCCATGACTGGGAGATCATATTCCCTATAGGAGATGTATTGTTATTGCTTTGTAAAGGGTCATCTTGTCAAGCAGCATTCTGAATATTTCTATAAACACCTATAGATTTGAGCTACTGTAAGCTCTGGTTAGAGAAGCAGCTTCTTCTTCTTCTTCTTCTTCTTCTTCTTCTTCTTCTTCTTCTTCTTCTTCTTCTTCTTCTTCTTCTTCTTTGTATCTTTTTTGTTTCATTTGATATTTTCTTTATTTAAATTTCAAATGTTATCCCCTTTCCTGGTTTCCCTTCTGAAAACCCACTATCCTTTCCCCCCTCCCTCTGTTCACCAACCCACCCACTCCTGCTTCCTGGCCCTGGCATTCCCCCATACTGGAGCAAAGAGCCTTCACAGGACTAAGGGTCTCTCCTCCCATTGATGTCCAACAAGGCCATCCTCTGCTATATATAGCCACAAGTCCCACCATGTGTACTCTTTGGTTGATGTTTTTACCCCAGGGAGCTCTGGAGATACTGGTTAGTTCATATTGTTCTTCCTACTATGGGGCTACAAACTTCTTCAGCTCCTTGGGTCCTTTTTCTAGGTCCTTAATTGAGGACCCTGTGCTCTGTCCAATGGATGGCTGTGAGCATCCTCTTCTGTATTTGTCAAGTCATCAGAGAAACTTCTTTATGTAGTGGGTAATGGTTATTACAGTATCAAATCACGATCAAGGTGCCGAGTATGGATAACACTGAATGCTCAGTTGTACATGAGTCATCTGTGTCACCTTCTCACCATATAAGACTAAGAGAACTTGTGGAATGGTGTGGAAAGAATGTAATAGCTGACTGATAGAGAGGAGAGCTGTGAAATACTGTCCAGTAGTCAAAGCAAGGCTGTCACACACATCAACCTACAGCACCTGTAGTTACCTGTGCATGAGCTGCATAAGATCAAGCTAGTCAAAATGCCAGCATGGATGGAGGAGGGGGCCCTTAGGCAGCACCTCTGGTTGAGAAGATATTGGCAATATATGGCTATTGAGGCAAGGCTGATAGGCTGTTCATTCCTCAGTGATCCTCACACCCAAGTGCAAATAAGCAACAGCGGATTGGATTTAGGATTATTATAACAACAAAAATAGAAGTTAAGAGGGAAATGGATGTGGCACTAAGAGATGTTGGAAATGAAGTGGTGTTGAGTTGTAGCATGAAATAATAAAGAGGCACCATCCCACGCCAGCACTGGCTACTCTCTGGACCCCGGTGATCTCTCCACCTCCAGAGCTAGCCCCATGCAGCCACTGCCCATCCTGTGGTTCTCTTACAGCGATTCTGCTCACATTTCCACCCATCTGCCCCCTGTGGTTAGCGATCACAAATCCCAGTAACACAATAATATCAAAGCTCTAGAGGCTTACAATTTATCAGTCAGATTTATACGATTAAATACTTTTTTTGAGGGGGGGGGATTTTTTTTCCATTTTTTATTAGGTATTTAGCTCATTTACATTTCCAATGCTATACCAAAAGTCCCCCATACCCACCCACCCCCACTCCCCTACCCACCCACTCCCCCTTTTTGGCCCTGGTGTTCCCCTGTACTGGGGCATATAAAGTTTGCGTGTCCAATGGGCCTCTCTTTCCAGTTGAAGACCCAGAAATGAACCCACACACCTATGGTCACTTGATCTTCGACAAGGGAGCTAAAACCATCCAGTGGAAGAAAGCATTTTCAACAATTGGTGCTGGCACAACTGGTTGTTATCATGTAGAAGAATGTGAATCGTTCCATACTTATCTCCTTGTACTAAGGTCAAATCTAAGTGGATCAAAGAACTTCACATAAAACCAGAGACACTGAAACTTATAGAGGAGAAAGTGGGGAAAAGCCTTGAAGATATGGACACAGGGGAAAAATTCCTGAACAGAACAGCAATGGCTTGTACTGTAAGATCGAGAATTGACAAATGGGACCTAATGAAACTCCAAAGTTTCTGCAAGGCAAAAGACACCGTCAATAAGACAAAAAGACCACCAACAGATTGGGAAAGGATCTTTACCTATCCTAAATCAGATAGGGGACTAATATCCAATGATTAAATTCTTAACCCACAAAAAGCCTGCACAACGAACTCAAAACTCAATTGAAATAAACAGAAGCTACACCCCCAGATGGGGCAGTTGCACGCTACTTACTGTTTAATCGTGGTTCTAAGAAATCCCCAATACGAGACAGCCGGCCACCATCCAGACCAGAGGACAGGTGTCCGCCTGGCTTGGGAGGCGGCCTCAGCCTCAGCAGCAGCGGTCGCCATCTTGGTTCCGGGACTCAGCAGAACTTAGGAAATTAGTCTGAACAGGTTAGAGGGTGCGCAAGAGAACTGGACAGCTTCTGGGACGAGCAGAAGCACAGAGCCGCTGAGGCAGCACCCTTGGCTGGCCACAGACAGCCGGCCACCGTCAGGACCAGAGGACAGGTGTCCGCCTGGCTTGGGAGGCGGCCTCAGCCTCAGCAGCAGCGGTGGCCATCTGGGTTCCGGGACTCCGCGGGACCTAGGAAATTATTCTGAACAGGTTAGAGTCTGCATCACAGAAGCTGACAGCTTCTGGGAACTGCCAAAGCAACACACCTTCTGAGGGAGGCCCTGTTTTGGGCCTTCTTCTTCGACCAGGAGGAGGTCCAAAAACAAGATATCTGCGCACCTTCCCTGTAAGAGAGCTTGCCAGCAGAGAGTGCTCTGAGCACTGAAACTCAGAGGAGAGAATCTGTCTCCCAGGTCTGCTGAGAGACAGTAACAGAATCACCAGAAGAACAATCTCTAAACAGAGTCAACTATAACTACTAACTCCAGAGATTACCAGATGGCGAAAGGTAAACGTAGGAATCCTACTAACAGGAACCAAGACCACTCACCATCATCAGAACCCAGCACTCCCACTTCGCCCAGTCCAGGGCACCCCAACACACCCGAAAACCTAGACCTAGATTTAAAAGCATATCTCATGATGATGGTAGAGGACATCAAGAAGGACTTTAATAAATCACTTAAAGAAATACAGGAGAACGCTGCTAAAGAGTTACAAGTCCTTAAAGAAAAACAGGAAAACACAATCAAACAGGTAGAAGTCCTTACAGAAAAAGAGGAAAAAACATACAAACAGGTGATGGAAATGAACAAAACCATACTAGACCTAAAAAGGGAAGTAGAAACAATAAAGAAAACTCAAAGTGAGGCAACACTGGAGATAGAAACCCTAGGAAAGAAATCTGGAACCATAGATTTGAGCATCAGCAACAGAATACAAGAGATGGAAGAGAGAATCTCAGGTGCAGAAGATTCCATAGAGAACATCGGCACAACAATCAAAGAAAATGGAAAATGCAAAAAGATCCTAACTCAAAATATCCAGGAAATCCAGGACACAATGAGAAGACCAAACCTACGGATAATAGGAGTGGATGAGAATGAAGATTTTCAACTCAAAGGACCAGCAAACATCTTCAACAAAATTATTGAAGAAAACTTCCCAAATATAAAGAAAGAGATACCTATGAACATACAAGAAGCCTACAGAACTCCAAATAGACTGGACCAGAAAAGAAATTCCTCCCGACACATAATAATCAGAACAACAAATGCACTAAATAAAGACAGAATACTAAAAGCGGTAAGGGAAAAAGGTCAAGTAACATACAAAGGCAAGCCTATCAGAATTACACCAGATTTTTCACCAGAGACTATGAAAGCCAGAAGAGCCTGGACAGATGTTATACAGACACTAAGAGAACACAAATTCCAGCCCAGGCTACTATACCCAGCCAAACTCTCAATTACCATAGATGGAGAAACCAAAGTATTCCACGACAAAACCAAATTCACACATTATCTCTCCACGAATCCAGCCCTTCAAAGGTTAATAACAGAAAAAAACCAATACAAGAACGGGAACAATGCCCTAGAAAAAACAAGAAGGTAATCCCTCAACAAACCTAAAAGAAGACAGCCACAAGAACAGAATGCCAACTTTAACAACAAAAATAACAGGAAGCAACAATTACCTTTCCTTAATATCTCTTAACATCAATGGTCTCAACTCCCCAATAAAAAGACATAGACTAACAAACTGGCTACACAAACAAGACCCAACATTTTGCTGTTTACAGGAGACACATCTCAGAGAAAAAGATAGACACTACCTCAGAATAAAAGGCTGGAAAACAATTTTCCAAGCAAATGGTATGAAGAAACAAGCTGGAGTAGCCATCCTAATATCTGATAAGATTGACTTCCAACCCAAAGTCATCAAAAAAGACAAGGAGGGGCACTTCGTTCTCATCAAAGGTAAAATCCTCCAAGAGGAACTCTCAATTCTGAATATCTATGCTCCAAATACAAGGGCAGCCACATTCATTAAAGAAACTTTAGTAAAGCTCAAAGCACACATTGCACCTCACACAATAATAGTGGGAGACTTCAACACACCACTTTCACCAATGGACAGATCATGGAAACAGAAATTAAACAGGGACACACTGAAACTAACAGAAGTGATGAAACAAATGGATCTGACAGATATCTACAGAACATTTTATCCTAAAACAAAAGGATATACCTTCTTCTCAGCACCTCATGGTACCTTCTCCAAAATTGACCACATAATAGGTCACAAAACAGGCCTCAACAGATTCAAAAATATTGAAATTGTCCCATGTATCCTATCAGATCACCATGCACTAAGGCTGATCTTCAATAACAAAAAAAATAACAGAAAGCCAACACTCACATGGAAACTGAACAACACTCTTCTCAATGATACCTTGGTCAAGGAAGGAATAAAGAAAGAAATTAAAGACTTTTTAGAGTTTAATGAAAATGAAGCCACAACGTACCCAAACCTTTGGGACACAATGAAAGCATTTCTAAGAGGGAAACTCATAGCTATGAGTGCCTCCATGAAGAAACGGGAGAGAGCACATACTAGCAGCTTGACAACACATCTAAAAGCTCTAGAAAAAAAGGAAGCAAATTCACCCAAGAGGAGTAGACGGCAGGAAATAATCAAACTCAGGGGTGAAATCAACCAAGTGGAAACAAGAAGAACTATTCAAAGAATTAACCAAACGAGGAGTTGGTTCTTTGAGAAAATCAACAAGATAGATAAACCCTTAGCTAGACTCACTAGAGGGCACAGAGACAAAATCCTAATTAACAAAATCAGAACTGAAAAGGGAGACATAACAACAGATCCTGAAGAAATCCAAAACACCATCAGATCCTTCTACAAAAGGCTATACTCAACAAAACTGGAAAACCTGGACGAAATGGACAAATTTCTGGACAGATACCAGGTACCAAAGTTGAATCAGGATCAAGTTGACCTTCTAAACAGTCCCATATCCCCTAAAGAAATAGAAGCAGTCATAAATAATCTCCCAGCCAAAAAAAGCCCAGGACCAGACAGGTTTAGTGCAGAGTTCTATCAGACCTTCAAAGAAGATCTAATTCCAGTTCTGCACAAACTTTTTCACAAGATAGAAGTAGAAAGTACTCTACCCAACTCATTTTATGAAGCCACTATTACTCTGATACCTAAACCACAGAAAGATCCAACAAAGATAGAGAACTTCAGACCAATTTCTCTTATGAATATTGATGCAAAAATCCTCAATAAAATTCTCGCTAACCGAATCCAAGAACACATTAAAGCAATCATCCATCCTGACCAGTAGGTTTTATTCCAGGAATGCAGGGATGGTTTAATATACGAAAATCCATCAATGTAATCCACTATATAAACAAACTCAAAGACAAAAACCACATGATCATCTCGTTAGATGCAGAAAAAGCATTTGACAAGATCCAACACCCATTCATGATAAAAGTTCTGGAAAGATCAGGAATTCAAGGCCCATACCTAAACATGATAAAAGCAATCTACAGGAAACCAGTAGCCAACATCAAAGTAAATGGAGAGAAGCTGGAAGCAATCCCACTAAAATCAGGGACTAGACAAGGCTGCCCACTTTCTCCCTACCTTTTCAACATAGTACTTGAAGTATTTGCCAGAGCAATTCGACAACAAAAGGAGATCAAGGGGATACAAATTGGAAAGGAGGAAGTCAAAATATCACTTTTTGCAGATGATATGATAGTATATATAAGTGACCCTAAAAATTCCACCAGAGAACTCCTAAACCTGATAAACAGCTTCGGTGAAGTAGCTGGATATAAAATTAACTCAAACAAGTCAATGGCCTTTCTCTACACAAAGAATAAACAGGCTGAGAAAGAAATTAGGGAAACAACACCCTTCTCAATAGTCACAAATAATATAAAATATCTCGGCGTGACTCTAACTAAGGAAGTGAAAGATCTGTATGATAAAAACTTCAAGTCTCTGAAGAAAGAAATTAAAGAAGATCTCAGAAGATGGAAAGATCTCCCATGCTCATGGATTGGCAGGATCAACATTGTAAAAATGGCTATCTTGCCAAAAGCAATCTACAGATTCAATGCAATCCCCATCAAAATTCCAACTCAATTCTTCAACGAATTAGAAGGAGCAATTTGCAAATTCATCTGGAATAACAAAAAACCTAGGATAGCAAAAACTCTTCTCAAGGATAAAAGAACCTCTGGTGGAATCACCATGCCTGACCTAAAGCTTTACTACAGAGCAATTGTGGTAAAAACTGCATGGTACTGGTATAGAGACAGACAAGTAGACCAATGGAATAGAATTGAAGACCCAGAAATGAACCCACACACCTATGGTCACTTGATCTTCGACAAGGGAGCTAAAACCATCCAGTGGAAGAAAGACAGCATTTTCAACAATTGGTGCTGGCACAACTGGTTGTTATCATGTAGAAGAATGTGAATCGTTCCATACTTATCTCCTTGTACTAAGGTCAAATCTAAATGGATCAAAGAACTTCACATAAAACCAGAGACACTGAAACTTATAGAGGAGAAAGTGGGGAAAAGCCTTGAAGATATGGGCACAGGGGAAAAATTCCTGAACAGAACAGCAATGGCTTGTGCTGTAAGATCGAGAATTGACAAATGGGACCTAATGAAACTCCAAAGTTTCTGCAAGGCAAAAGACACCGTCAATAAGACAAAAAGACCACCAACAGATTGGGAAAGGATCTTTACCTATCCTAAATCAGATAGGGGACTAATATCCAATATATATAAAGAACTCAAGAAGGTGGACTTCAGAAAATCAAATAACCCCATTAAAAAATGGGGCTCAGAACTGAACAAAGAATTCTCACCTGAGGAATACCGAATGGCAGAGATGCACCTGAAAAAATGTTCAACATCCTTAATCATCAGGGAAATGCAAATCAAAACAACCCTGAGATTCCACCTCACACCAGTCAGAATGGCTAAAATCAAAAATTCAGGTGACAGCAGATGCTGGCGAGGATGTGGAGAAAGAGGAACACTCCTCCATTGTTGGTGGGATTGCAGGCTTGTACAACCACTCTGGAAATCCGTCTGGCGGTTCCTCAGAAAAGTGGACATAGTACTACCGGAGGATCCAGCAATACCTCTCCTGGGCATATATCCAGAAGATGCCCCAACTGGTAAGAAGGACACATGCTCCACTATGTTCATAGCAGCCTTATTTATAATAGCCAGAAGCTGGAAAGAACCCAGATGCCCCTCAACAGAGGAATGGATACAGAAAATGTGGTACATCTACACAATGGAGTACTACTCAGCTATTAAAAAGAATGAATTTATGAAATTCCTAGCCAAATGGATGGACCTGGAGGGCATCATCCTGAGTGAGGTAACACATTCACAAAGGAACTCACACAATATGTACTCACTGATAAGTGGATATTAGCCCAAAACCTAGGATACCCAAGATATAAGATACAATTTCCTAAACACATGAAACTCAAGAAAAATGAAGACTGAAGTGTGGACACTATGCCCCTCCTTAGAAGTGGGAACAAAACACCCTTGGAAGGAGTTACAGAGACAAAGTTTGGAGCTGAGATGAAAGGATGGACCATGTAGAGACTGCCTTATCCAGGGATCCACCCCATAATCAGCATCCAAACGCTGACACCATTGCATACACTAGCAAGATTTTATCGAAAGGACCCAGATGTAGCTGTCTCTTGTGAGACTATGCCGGGGCCTAGCAAACACAGATGTGGATGCCCACAGTCAGCTAATGGATGGATCACAGGGCTCTCAATGGAGGAGCTAGAGAAAGTACCCAAGGAGCTAAAGGGATCTGCCACCCTATAGGTGGATCAACATTATGAACTAACCAGTACCCCGGAGCTCTTGACTCTAGCTGCATATGTATCAAAAGATGGCCTAGTCGGCCATCACTGGAAAGAGAGGCCCATTGGACACGCAAACTTTATATGCCCCAGAACAGGGGAACGCCAGGGCCAAAAAGGGGGAGCGGGCGGTTAGGGGAGTGGGGGTGGGTGGGTATGGGGGACTTTTGGTATAGCATTGGAAATGTAAATGAGCTAAATACCTAATAAAAAAAAAAAGAAAGTTCCAGAATCAAATCTTCTCCCAAAAGTCCCTGTTTAATTCCTTTAATCTTTTTAATTATGTTGATCAATAAAGAACACGTATTTTTGAAAAAAAAAAAAAAGAAATCCCCAATACTTTTAACTCCCAGGACTGTGTGGTTCAAGTTCTTCTTCCTCTTTTGTAGGTTCCATCTTATCTCCTCCTCTCCTTTCCTTCCTCTGTCTCTCTTTGCTCTCTGTACTCATCTCTAAAATTCTCAGCCCACCTTCCTTTTCTATCACTCAATCACAGGCTCTCATCTTATCTTGTGACTACCCTCACCTGCATATAGACAGCAATCCACACTGAGTGGATATGGTTGGTACACATTGAATACATGTATAAAGTCTTTCAGAGTATAAAGAATATTATTATCAAATAAGAGTTGGAAATTCAAAATTGTATAAATATGTTTAAAGACAAATTTCAATCTTTTAAAACTAAATAACAGCCTAGTGTTTAGTTTATAATTTATATTTAAAATTAAAATATGCTATTATAGTAGTGTAAAGCCCAGAAAAGAGAAATGATATTATGTAATTATGTGATTATTATATCATATGTAAGAATATTATATACCATGTGTAAGTAAAATGTAATGTATCACCTGAAGGTTTACAGTGAGACATCAGAGGTATATAGTAAGTCCTCTACAAGTACCAAAATAAAATATAGATTATAAGTAAAATAAATGAATAAAGTAAAATTATAATTAACCTAAAAGTAGGGGGAAGGGAACAAAGCTTAGATGAGACAAAGATGGGGATACAGCCACACACTATGATTGTTTCATTCATATGATTATTCATATTGAATATAGGAGGATAACATACATAATTTAAAAGGCAATCATTGTCAGTTAAGATCATCAAAAGCAAAAAAGCAAGATTCAGTGATTTGCTACCCCAAAGTAATGTAATAAAAAAATCTAAAAACACAAAGAATAAAATAAAGGATCCAAGAATAAAGATATCACTGTGAAGAAGATCGCTATAGGCAAAGATTCTATTATAATGACAGAGGGATCAATTCATCGAGATAATACAATATTCCTGAATCTCTGTCTAATATCTGAGCTATGAAAAGTATGAACTAAAATTTGCCACTTCTACAAAATTGGAAAAGTACAACCCACAGGTTCCAGAAGGAATTTAATTGCCCATTTGTTAATTTATAGAATGAGCACATTAAAAAATTCAGTACAGATGCAGATTTGAACAAGCTTGCAGACAAAGTTATCAAATTGAATTTTACAGAGCATTTAATTCAGAATAATGTATGTATTTTCCAATGAACAGGACAGATTTTCTAAGACAATATTCTGGACAACAAAATAAGTCTCAAAAATTAAAATAATTCATTTCATACCAATCCATTCTTTGATCAAAATAGAATAGCTAACAAGTCAATCAGACAACTAATGGCTAGATTCTAAATGTCATGCAGAAACGCGAGAATTTATAGTTTACGAAATGGCTTTTCAGAAGAGCAACTAGACCTGACTCTAAGAATCAGAAGGCCAAAGTCATCAAAGCAAACAGGAAATGCTGGCAAAGCTGACACCCTGACCAAGAAAGCATAGTGCTGAGTGGATCCAAACACACATGTGGATATCTCCTCTTCAAAAAAACTAAAAATGCAATTCAGTGGAGTAATGAAGCCCCTCATTACTACATGGCTATATGAAAAAAAGAAAGAAAAAGAAAAGGAAATGGCAATTTGACAGGTGCACATCATGTCTATTTAGTAAAACAGCAAATTGTCTTCTAAATAACTATGTTTATGGCGATCAAATAGAGCTGCTGTCAGTTGTGGTCAGGATAGCTTCTTTCTGTACTGGTCAGCTGTGACTGCAGAGATGCTCAAAACACAGAAAATAAATGACTGCTCAATGCTCAGTCATAAATGGCACATCCATCACACTCCCTTCAGACTAATGGAATGTCTTAGGAAAAAAAATGGGCAGAAAGAAGGCAAGAGTCAGGTGGGGAGGGCATGAAAAGCTGGCGGCTGGGAATGATGTAATTGTTATGCTACCAAACTCATCACAGAAGCAGTGATTGTTGGCATGAGAACCACACAAAATTGTTCTTGGCACCACTTTCTATGGAAGCTGGGAATCTTATGGAACCTGATGCTACTGCTGGCCTTACATGATGCTGAGTGTTGGTGAGTTAGAAGACATATTTTATTTAATGGTATAGCCACTGGTAAGGTCTCATCAACCTCGCCCACACTCTCGTAAAGAATTGTAGTGAAAATTATTTGGACACACACACACACACGAAAGTACAAAGAAGCATAGTCATAAAGACAGGGGACTAAAGGGAGTGGGAGGGGTACAAGAGGGTAATAAGGCTTAATATGATCAAGAGCAATATGTATACATGTAACATTTTCATAATGAAATATTTTTGTGTATAAGTATTATGTGTTAATAAAACCACTAAAAAAGAGAAAAATAAAAGCAAAGGAAAACAAAAAATGAGAAAATGCAAAAACAAAAAAAACATTGACATATTTCACAAATACACAAAAGTTAATTAAATGGATATTAAATGAAAACCTACACCATGATATTTATAGATGAATCCCAGAAGGAAAAACATTTATAAACTTGAATAAAGCAAAAATTTTAGATATGAACACAAGAATTACCTATTAAAAACAAATTTACTATTATAAATAAGGCTGCTATGAACATAGTGGAGCATGTGTCCTTATTACCAGTTGGAACATCTTCTGGGTATATACCCAGAAGTATTGCTGGATCTTCCGGTAGTACTATGTCCAATTTTCTGAGGAACCGCCAGACTGAATTCCAGAGTGGTTGTACAAGCTTGCAATCCCACCAGAAATGAAGGAATGTTCCTCTTTCTCCACATCCTCACCAGCATCTGCTGTCATCTGAATTTTTGATCTTAGCCATTCTGACTGGTGTGAGGAAGAATCTCAGATGTCCCTCAACAGAGGAATGGATACAGAAAATGTGTTACATTTACACAATGGAGTACTACTCAGCTATTAAAAACAATGAATTTATAAAATTCTTAGGCAAATGGATGTATATGGTGGATATCATCCTGAGTGAGGTAACCCATTCACAAAAGAACTCACTTGATAGGCACTCACTGATAAGTGGATATTAGCCCAGAAACTTAGAATATCCAAGATACAACTTGCAAAACACAAGAAAATCAAGAAGAAGGAAGACCAGCCCATGAATACTTCATTCCTTCTTAAAATAGGGAACAAAATACCCAGGGAAGGAGTTACAGAGACAAAGTTTGGAGCTGAGACAAAAGGATTGACCATCCAGAGACTGCCCCACCTGGGGATCCATCCCATAATCAGCTACCAAACGCAGACACTATTGCATATGCTAGCAAGATTTTGCTGACAGGACCCTGATATAGCTGTCTCTTGTGAGGCTATGTCAGTACCTGGCAAATACAGAAGTGGATGCTCACATTGGATGGAACACAGGCCCCCAATGGAGGAGCTAGAGAAAGTACCCAAGGAGCTGAAGTGGTCTGCAACCCTATAGGTAGAACAACAGTATGAACTAACCAGTACCCCCAGAGCTTGTGTCTCTAGCTGCATATGTAGCAGAAGATGGCCCAGTCGGCCATCATTGGGAAGAGAGGCCCCTTGGACTTGCAAACAGTACAGTGAAACGCCAGGGCCAAGAAGTGGGAGTGTGTGAGTAGGGGAGCAGGGCATGAGGAGGGTATAAGGGACTTTAAGGATAGCATTTGAAATGTAAATGAAGAAAATATCTAATAAAAATTGAAAAATAAATTTACATACTAGCTTCTGTTGAAAGTGAATGAATGTTTTAAAACCATATTTCTAAATTACTTAAAGAACTCAACACCTAGGAATAAAAAAGCTGAGCCCAATGACAAGATTAAAGACACAAACACATATAACCTTTAAACAATTCAGATATCCAATTGGGACATATTACTTATGATTATGAAATTACAAGTAAAAACCACAATGAGATGAGATATCTCTACATATGTGTGGGAATAGATGAATTTGTATTTTAGTCATACTAAATGGTAGCAACAAGTCAGAATAACTACACTCTTTACATTAGAAAGTTAAACATTTTCATAAAACTCTTAGACATCTGAAATATCACTATCTATCCTGAATATTTTTTCTCATCGTGTGAAAGCTGTCGGAGAGCAGATTTTTTATAACAGATTAAAACCTCAAAGGATCTCAAATATCCATCAACAAGCAAACCCTTAAACTTGTATGTACTTGCAATTGCATGCTACTCACATTACAGCAAAAGGACACGAAGGTCCATGCAACACTGAAGTTGAACCCTAAAATAACTGTTGTGTGTATGAAGCTGTATGAAGTCATTGCGCATAGCATGATGATTTTATTCTATATAAAATTCTGTGAAATGCTAAGGAATTTGTCACCACAGGAAGATCATTATTTAGGTAGGCCAGTGTAGAAAACAGAATGATCATTGAAATACGATCCTGTATCTGAAAACACATTCCAGATGTGGCAGGAGTTGGATGGTTGAATGCATGTGTCTTACTTATTGTTCTATTGCTGTGAAAAGGCACCATGACAATGACAATTCTTATAAAGAAAAACATTTAATTGGGGCTGGCTTACAAGCTTCAGGGGTTTAGTCCATTATCTTCAGGACAGAAAGCATGGCAGTATCTAGGCAGACATGGTGCTTGAGAAGTCACGAGAGTTCTATATCTGGATCCACAGGCAGACGGAAGAGAGCCACTGGGTCTGGCCTGTGCTTTGGAAAACCTGAAAGCTTACCCTCAGTGACAAGGCCACACCTCCTAATCCTTTTAAATAGTGCCAGTCTCCGGTGACCAAGCATTCAAATCTATGAGCCTACAGGGACCATTCCCACTCAAACCATCATAAAATGTTTGTCTAAATTTCATTTTAAAACCAAGCAGTTCATCTTGTGTCAATTAAGAAAAACGTCTAAAACTAAATTCATCTCATTTAAACACATACGATTTCATTGGGAAGAGCAAACATTCAAACAACATATGTTATCAAATATTCAAACAAGACATATGATCAGACTGTAGGGTTGTAGTGCTTTTCATTGCATTAAGCACATATAAGCTTGCAAAATTTTCATATGGTTCATAAAACACTTCAGAGAGACTCTGGATATCTAGTTTCTAACTCCATTCCTCTATTCTAATGCTCAGAAATGCTCACAAAATTTGAAAATAATAATTCCCTGAGAAGTGCCTTTTGAGTTGACATGTCTGATCAAAACAAATGTGTGCATGGCTCACATTCAGAGTGTTGGATATTTCCAGGCATCGATCACTGATTGAGCTGTAAAACTATCAATACGTTTGAATATAATATAGGGAAGAAAAACGAGTATTTCAATTAGCCTTTGAAAGAAATGTAGCAAAGAGCTGTTGTTGAGGCTGCCTTTTTCAATGATCCATAGGACTATCCAGAAAGCCATCCAATGGCCTGACCCAGCTGGCTGTTTCTTGAAGCAATTGTATCTATGTATCCTTGTTCTGAGGACAGGGGACTCGGGTCTGAGTGTGTGGTGCTCCTCTGTTTTGAATCAGATAATTTCATGACTTCCCGCCGATCTTTAGAGTGAGAATGCTGGTCAGGGGACACTGGCACATGTGGTAATTCTACTTTTCATCAAAAAACTGAGAATACCTACAGGATGGAGGCCACAGTTTCTGTATGAATGGATACTGGGAAGCCTCAAGTCAGTCCAGGTGGTTGTCTTTGTGTCAATAGATTACACTGCAATAGTGATGGAAATCCATGCTGGTAACCTTATACTTCTGTGTCAATGCCAGGTCTGTGAGGTCTTTTTCGATGCTAGTAGAATACATCAGGGTTGATAACTGGATGGTGGAAATGGAGCAGGGAAGATATAGTCCTCAGACTATATCTACCAAGTGCAATGAAGATATTTCTTGTTTTAAGTTGTCAGCCTAAATCCCTCTCACCCAGATTTAGCATACATTGGCCAGATTCAGCCTCCTGCCATTTCCTGATTTATTTACACTGTGATGGATCTCTGCCTAAAACAGGAATAGCAATACATGTGCATGTGTGTCTTCTGTTCCATGGATACAGGTGGGGCTGGCAAGGTGAGTGTACGTGGTTCTTGTTACACACTGTTGGTAATTGGAGATGATTTTGTTTCAGCAGCCAATGCTGCAAGTGGATCCAAGTGGAATTACTCCGCGCCTCTCCAGCACTGGGAGCCTCAAGGGCTGGGATTATCAGGCTTAGTTTAGCAGCTAGATCTATTACAGTTCATTGTACATGACTGGGTATCTCCAGGGGCTGGAGAGCCCTGCTAAGGCATTCAGGAGATGTCAGCCTGGATGGTTTCTGTGTGAGTAAAGCAAGAGGCGCTTCTTCATTGCAGTGGAGCTGAGGTAATTAAAAGTGATACAGCTAATCTGTTGTTGGGATCAGCATGGCGGACAGTTATTTCTGCACAGTCAGGGGTGACAGCCTCACCTCGGGCTGTCTGCTTCCCAGTGGAAAAGTCACATTCACCAGCTTTGCTAAATGAACTGCTCTGCATAGCTCTACATTCAGCTCACTGTTTACCAGATGGAGGCCCGTGCAGAGCCAGCATTGGGTAAGAAAAGAGGAGATCTATTATAGAAGCTTTTAAGGAGAGCAAAGTCGGAAGCCTCTGTGTTTAATTGTCATTTACAGTGGGCTTAGGTTCTAACCTGTGTGTGCGGGTGTATATATACTTTCTGTGTGTGTGTGCCATAAAACAGTACCTGGCACATAATAAGTGCTTCGTAAATATGTGTAGTATTTCACTAGAGTATAATTTCAAAATATATTCCAGTGAACCGAGAAATCGGGAATTAAAAAAAAAAAAAAAAAAAAAAAATCCTTGATAGTCTGGAAAGATGGCTCAGCAGGTAAGAGCACCTATTGTCAAGTCTGAAGATCCCTAAAAGCCACATGGCAGAAAGAGAGAACTGACTCAGAAACTGTCCTGTGACCTACACAAATACACAGTGTGGCATGCGGGTGCTTGTACACACACGCACGCACACACACACACACACACACACACATACACAGGCACACACACACGCACACACACGCACACATGCATTCATGCACACAAGCAGAAAATATGGATATATGAATGAATACAAAATTTAAAACTATATTTAATGCGGCTATTCTGACACTTTATTCTGTCTCATCACCATGAGAGTCAGCATCTGCAGGTCCGTGAGCTTCACTAGAGCAGGCTTCTCTTCGGTGACTATGGCTATGGTTTGTGCATATTATTTTCAGTATGGCTTTTTATATATGATTATTAAAATATAAATTTCATGGATGCCTACACACTGCTGTATACATATTTGTGTTTTCTGGTCTCTTAGGGTATTGAGGGAAACTGTACAAAGGAGATGGTATCTGATCCAGGAAGAGTGCTTCTAGTAGGAATGGACTGGCCTGTCAGGAAGCTCTAGAGAGGCAAATATTCCTAATTCACTGAATTAGTTTTCCAACTTTAAGATCATTCCACTATGTACCTAGGCTTTGGCTATATTTTACATTTCTATAAGATAAAAAATAGAACTTTGACTATATTTTACGACTTAGCTTTGATAAAGAATGCCATCATTTTTCTCAGCAATTTTTTATTCTTAGTTACCATATTCACATCATTTTAGCCATATACTTTAAATGGTATTTAAAAAATCAAAACATAAGGCACGTTGTTTGCCTGAATGTTCATTATATTATATTTTTTGTTCATGCTTTGAGTTTTATTGTTAATTATAACTATGTACTTTCAAATTATGTGTAGAACTATATGTGATTTATGTGTTCCTGAATGTATTTTTATTTTGTTTAGTTTTGAGGGAGAATCTCTCTATGTAGTGCAGACTACCTTAACCTCACACTGCTATTGTTTCTGCCTCCTGAATACTGGATTAAGAAGATATATACTTAGTCACTTTTCTTAGTTATTCTTCTATTTCTGTGAAGGATATCATGACCAAGGCAGTTTATTAAATATGCACTTAACTTATCTTTTTAAAGGGTTGGTCTATGATCAACATGGTGGGAAGATGGCAACAGACAGGTATGGTGCTGAAGTAATAGCTGAGAGCTCCTCTCTCATCTGCAAGTTGCAGGCAGAGAGTGTATGCAACTGTGTCAGGGCCTCAAAGCCTATCTCTAGTGACACACCTTTTTTAGCAAAGCCTCAACTCCTAATCCTTGCTAAACTCTCTGTTAACTGGAGATGGAGCATTTAAACATATGAGCCTTTGGGAACCATTCTCGTTCAAGCCACTACACTCCTGTTATATTTAATTAATGTTTATGAAGTATTGTTTTAAACAATGATCATGTTATAATATATATAGCTACGTGTATTGAAATATACATATATAATTCATGTGTAAATATATCCAATGTCTCCTTTGAAAAATAATCAAAGGAATTAATGATTTCAGAATTACCATAAGGTGTTGAATTATGGGATTCCTGGGACATAGAATTATTTTCAGAGAGTCAAGTATTTTATAGAACAATACCTTATTTTTATGAGACTTCAGAAGTAAAGAAGTCAAATAATTTTACTCTGTCCTTGTTGATAGTTAATGCTTTTGGATAATTAATCTTGTATGGCTAAAAACAAAATACATGTATCAAGTGTTCCTCTGGTGTATTTTCAACAGGAAACAATACAATCTCTTAAAATAATGTGGTCACTATGCTCTGTGTGAGGAATAGTAAGGAAAATTTGTTAATATACAATAGAGTTTTATTCAGCCACACAGAATGAACTATGTTTCTTTCAGGAAATGGATACAACTGAGCATCGTTATATTACACAAAGTAGGTGAGACAGGAAGAAGCACTTTTCCCTCCATGATGGAGCCTAAATTGTATACAGACAATGGTATGTCTGTATCTATGTCCTAAGTTAGAGGGAAAAAAAACCACCTATGGAAGTGAGAGAAGGTAAAAGATAAAAGAGGTGTATGGGGATAGATAGGAGCAAACTACATTACCTGATAAGATTAAAATGTCTTCATGGAATCCATCACCACGTGCAATCGGTGAGTGCTGATAAGATAACAGGCTGAAGATTGAAAAAGGTCCTCTCAATTAATCCATCAATAATTCATTTGTGCAACATCAATTATATGCAAACCACTGGGATAAGCAAAAAGCAAAATAAAGGGCACAATATCTGCTCTTAGCTTATGGTTTGTTTGAGGATATGTGATTATGTAACATGCCTTTTTTTAATCCAAGGTAAGAAATGTAGAAGGTATGGTAGTAGGTATTATGCAAGCTATAATAAAGGCCTAAATACAGATCTCTATTTAAGATGCTTATTGTTTAGTAGGAGAAATAAAATAAGCATATAATGTACTGATTAATGGAACACTGGATGAAATATTATGAAAATAGCTAAATATAGTATTATTAAATTCAAAAGGCTGAGAGACCTCAGCAATGTCAAGGGTTTCACTGAGCATGTGGCCTTTTGAATAAAATTTGACACACACAAAATTCCAATTGCTTTCTTGTCATCCTCAATATTTCTAAGATACCAAAGCGAGTTTGACACTCTTCCCATTTCTCTTAATAGTTATAATATCAGTCGGCTGAGAACTCATGATTGAATATAATGTGTGTGTCAGGTGCCCGTGGCAGGAAGAAATGTTACTTTATAGGCTGCCTATAGATCTCATCTACATTTGTGGTTTCATCCAGAGCCATAAATGAAAATAAGCAACCCTGTGTGTCACTGACCCCTAGACTATTTCTTGAACCCATATTTATCTGAGTTCTTGCCTCATCAAAGCCAGTGACTTGCCACATTACTTGGGATATTAATGTAGGTATTATGAGCTCAGCATACACACAACTGAGTCCTTCCTCCTTCCCCAGGTTATGGCAACAATGACCTATGTTCTTCCCGGGTTTCTCCCTCTAAGATTGTTCTATACACCCTGGAAGTTTTCAGTGACCTCCTGAAATATCTGGAGCCCACCTCCCCTGTCTCAGTTTGGGTTTTACTGCTGTGAAGAGACACCATGACCACGGCATCTCTTATAAAGGACAACATTTAATTGGGGCTTGCTTACAGGTTCAGTAGTTCAGTTCATTATCATTATGGTAGGAAACATGTCAGCCACCCTGCAGGCACAGTGGTGGAGGAGCTGAGATTTCAACACCTTCATCCAATGAAAGCCAGGAGCAGACTGTCTCCCATGTGGCTAGGAGGAGTGTCTCAACAGCCCACCCTCACAGTGATATACTTCCTCCAACAAAGCCACACCTACTCCAACAAGGCCACCCCTCCTAATATTGTCACTCTCTGGGTGGAGCCTATACAAATCACCACAACCCCAAACTCAGAAACTCAGAGTCTGTTCTTGTTGCTCTTCTGTATGTCTTCCCCACTATCTACAGCTCTTGAAGTTCATTTTCTGTACATTTCTTGTATATGCCTTTTGCAATATCTTGTGGTACTATACTAGCATCTCTAAATGCCAAGTCTTTTGCTAGCATTTCCAAATTCACAAGGGAAGTAATCTTCAGGATTTGAGCATAAGAAGTCAGAATGTTTACTACTATTTTGGAAATTCTAAAACCATCCTTTTTTTTTTACACTTGTTTATGTACTTTATGAAGGGCGCTATCATTTTAATTATATTTGCATACTTAATGAGTTGTCACAGTTTTATGTAGTAATTTTTTAGGAATGGGAAAATATTAACAGTTTTGTAGGTGTTCTGTAAAATTAAGATAATGAATTATGAGAAAATTCAATATTTTAGTCATATAGAAAAAGTGATCACTGCCTGGTAAAGATATCCATTAATAGGAAGGAATAAAAACAGACATTGTGAACACAAAATGACTGCCAAAGAAAGATCCCTTAAAGGTTAAAGTCTGTCGCTGGACCTTCTTTTCCTCAGGCTCCTTTCCATTTCCATCCCTGCAGTTCTTTCAGACAAGAACAATTTGGGTGAGAGTTTTGACTGTGGGATGGCAACCCCATGCCTCATTTGATGCCCTGTCTTCCTGCTGGAGATGGGCTCTATAAGTTCCCTCTTCCTACTGTTGGGCATTTCATCTAGGGTCCATCTCTTTGAGTCCTGAGAGTCTCTCACCTCCCAGGTCTTTGGTGCATTCTGCAGGGTCCCTCCAATCTTCTACCTCACAAGGTTACCTCTCTGCCAGCCCTCAGTGCTTCAGTCCTTTTCCCTTGCTCAATACCTGATCATGCTCCCCTCTTCCCCTCCTTGTCCCCTTTCCCACCCAGGTCCCTCCCTCCTTCCCCACTTTCTTCTCCTTCCCAAGTGGGACTGAGGTGCCCTCACTTGGGCTCTTCAGCTTGTTGACTTTTTTGAGTTCTGTGGACTATATCTTGATATTGGGTATTCTGTACTTTCTTTTTTTTTGCTAATATCCACTTGTTAGTGAGTACATACCATGCATCCAGCTAAAGAGGAGGTCCCAAGGCCTGACACTATTACTGATGCTATGCAGCGCTCACAAAAAGTGACCTAGCATGACTGCCCTCTGGAAGATGCAACAAGCAACTGAAAGAATCAGGTGCAGATATTTGCACCCAACCAATGCACAGAAGCTTCTGACCCCTGTGGTTGAATTAGGGAAAGGATGAAAGAAGCTGAGGAGGAGGACAAGCAGTCTCAATTAATCTGGACCCCTGAGATCTCTCAAACACTTGACAACCAACCAGACAGCATACACCAGCTGATATGAGGGCCCCAACACATACACAGCAGAGGACTGCCGGGTCTGTGTTCAATCAGAGATGATGCTCAAGAGACTGGAGGCCCCAGGGAGTTTACAGGTCAGGTGGGGTGGGGGATGTGGGGTGGGGACATCCTCATGGAGACAGGGGGAGTGGGGCAGAGGTATGGGATGTGGAACAGTCGGAAGGTGGACGGGGGAGGGGGATAAAATCTGGAGTGTAAAAATAAATAAACTTAAATGTAGTTAAAGTCTGGGGCTAAAGATATGGCTCAATGGTTAAGAAAGCCTATGGCTTTTAAAGAGGATCTGAGTTTGGTTTCTAGTACCCATATTGTATGGCTCACATCCACCTGTAACTCCAGCTCCAGGGGATCTAATGCCCTCATCTGATCTTGGTGGGCACCTGCATTCATCTGGCATGTGTGCACAGATGCACATAAATCAATAAAAATAAGTACAAAACTTGAAATATGAAAAATAACTCTTTAACAATTAAAAGTTATCCCTAAAACCAGAATTTTAAAAGCTTTAATTTCTAAAGTGTCAACTGGAGCATCCAGTTGCTTTGACTTTTCCCGCAGGACAAATGTTGCCGAGCAAGCTTTCTTCCCTTGCTTCTCACTATTCAAGTTTGTAAGAAATTGTTCAGAATCATTTTGAACCTGAGAGGTAGGATTCTTCATATAGTTTTTGCCAATGAGTAGGAGTTTAGCCCTTTGTCCTGACGGTTTTCCTATGAAATCCATACTGTTTTCACAAATTCAGTTTCTTGATGGTTTCTGACTTTCTGTTGCCAGACTGTCCACATTTATTCCTCTCTTTGCACTTGTGTTGATTGTGTAGCCCATGGCAGATACTGACACAGTAAATGGTTCATGTGAATACCTTGTTAGAAAGTATTTAAAGAACATGACTTGCATCTTCTAGCAAGGTGACTAACCCTGTTCACAGTCATGTGTCAATCAGAGTTATACTTTAAGAACTCAGCATCTAAATTTGGGGAAAAGTACACGGAGGGGTCTTTATGAATCCACTTGTTAATATTTTTTATTTGTAGGATGAACTCATTCTGATGAGCAGAAGTGCACTTAGAATGTCACCTGCCACAAGCAAGCCTGCTGGTCAAACATCTTTTCTGAGCTCCCAGGCTGGCTTGTGAAAAACTAACCTTCATCCTCCTGTCAGGATGTTGGCTTGCCCTGATCCTGCTGGAACATGCTAGTGGCATTCTGGGATGCTGGCTTGCCCCTGCCCCTACTGGCATGTGCCAGTGTAATTCTGCTGCCAGACATTTCTATTCTACTTTAGTGGATTATGGAACTTTTTACTGTATGACTGAACTCTTGACTTTTTTTTTTCCTTTCCATGGGACTCAGATTGTTAATTTTTCCTGAAAAGTACTACAGGTTATCCCCATATGGAAACATTAGTTCTTACAGTAATGACCCCATATATAGTCAGACTCTTCCTCAACCTCTTGTCTTAGGATATTCAGAATACTTTTTCTAGAATATGGAGTGGTAGTTCTTACTGATTTAATATTTTTAGAGGATTCACCAATTGACTTTAGGATAAAGACCCGAATATGTTCTGTAAGGATTCTGCAAACATCTGGCCTTTGACTATAATATTCTTCTCTTTCTAGATTCTATGTCTCACATTAGCCTCATGAATCTCTCTTTTGTCCCTTTACCTCCCCTTCCCCAGGTCTTTGTTACCTACACCTGAGGCTTCATCAGTAGTCATCCTTTTGGAATCAGTTCAAATAAAACTTTAAAATATTTTGAATGATAGCATTGTGTACAATCTATCTTCTGAAAAACACTTGGGTCACCTATGTAAAATAATTTCTATGGGCTTATGTCATAAATGTCTGTCTCTCTCTCCACATTTTTAAGAAAATATATATTTATGTCCTTATAATCACTAAATATCTTAATAGTATACAGCACAGAACAGATACTTCAAAACATGTGTTGAGTCTTCATTGGATAAAATAATAGTTAATACAGACACTTAAGACATAACGGAATAGAAAATTTATAGTCCTAATTAGCTATGGTTAGAAAAATGATGTTCTATAATCAATACCTAGCCATATGATTAAGTCCCTGTGATATCCAGGGCATGTGTTGATTGCTGGAACATAAAAGTGAATGACCAGTGAAAACCCCTATCTCCACTGAAGCATGCACATACTCATGGCAGGAGCACTCCATATGCAAAATCAGTTAAGAGTATTCAATTCACCAGATGGATATAAGTGCCATGGGAGAAATAAAGCAGGCGAGTGGGACAGCAGAGTGTGTGTTGAAGGTTGGAGATTCTACATGTATATAGGATGCCCAGAGAAATCACACTAATATTGAGCAGAATATAGAGAGCAAGAAGAGGTAAGGGGTGTGCAGTATGACACTGAAAGGAATATTCCAGGCAGGGTCTTAAAGGTACTGGTGCCTGGAATGTTTAAGATTAACATGGAAACTCCTGAGGATGGATAACAGTAATGAGAAGCACAGAACTAGGTAAGTTTAGAAGTAATGGAGAGAGGTGAGTGGGTGAGTGTATCCACTGCAGCCTGTTCTTTTGCTTTGAGATATGAAAGAACTCGGAAGATTTTGAGCAGGTGTGACATTACCTTAGTTATATTTTAACAGGATGGTTCTGACTACCTTATGGAGCTCAGACATTAGTGGATTAAGGAGGGTTGAAGAAGTTCTCACAGTTATCTCAATATGGATTCCTAGTCAATGGTGTGTGATTAGATCATAGCGGAACACGAGAACAGCTGATTCTGGATACACCTTGTTGGTGAGCCGGTGGCATTTGCTTGTGATGGGGTGTGAGCTGTGAGAAGAGAGGAAGAATCAAGGAGGTCACCACATTCATTGGCATGTTTCAGCGATGGGTGAACACCTCAACAATGGAGTATGCATGGCGGGGTACACAGGCACAGAGAAAGTTTGGAATAGAAGATCTGGAGTTTCAATTAACGGTCTTTAAGAATGATATGCTCAGAGTTGATACAAGAGATTATGGTGAGTAGGTAAGGAAACAAATATGTTTAGGGACAAGAGTTTGGTTGGAGAGAGTAATTTGGGAGTTACCAACATTCCAATGAAATTTAGAATCATGGTCTGGGATAATGTGCCTACGAGCTTGACTAATATTAGTAGGGGTCTGGGCATTGTAATAACATGGACAACGATGAACACAGGAAAACAAATAAACAACAACATCAGAAACCAGCAGGAAAGAGTTGCTCTAACCAAAGACTTAGAAGGAAACTGGAAAGTGACTGCAGGTTCTGCCCACTTGGTGATCCAACTTCAAGGGCATGAAAGTAGTTGTTTAATCTTAGATGGTAAAGAATCCATCCAGTTCACAGATGGTTTGATGCTGATGGAAGGTTCTGTGCTAACACTAGAAAAGCTGGAGTTACTCTGTGGGAAAGCAGCTGATCTTTGTCCTCCTAATGGCAGAGTCATCTCTCCAGCCTCAAATGCCACTTTCTTAGGTTACTTTTGTGGCTGGGGAATTAAGAAAGCAAAGAGGATACTGGAGTCTGAGTACAGTTTCTAGTTATTGATGCAGGTGGCAACAATTGCATTGTAGGACTGGGATTAAGTTCGTGTTCCTAGCTGCCTTCTTCTAAAGTACTTTATGTGATCATGTATAGTTACAGTTTCTATGGCTTTAACGATTAATTTTGTGGATACTTTTTTTTTTAATGAAACAATGATAATATGTTTGGCCTCACCTTAAATTAGAATGAGGTACAGATACTAGCACTATTATTATTATTATTATTGTCATGGATTGTTTCAGAAGCTTCATGATATTGACCTATTGACCTCTCTCTGTTAAAATGAGGCACAACATGGCTTAAAGTGTTGGCTCTACCATAGTCAATATCCTCAGTTAAACACTTTGGTCTTCTGCACACTGAGGAACTTAGTGGCATGCTAGGTTCAAATCCCTTCATATTGCTGAGCCTGGATCATCATTTAAACAATGCAGCAGCATCTCCTTCATAAGCTTAGTTGAGGACCGCGAGGTCCACGGCGAAACCCCTTGTAATCAAACTGGCACTCAACAAAACTGAATAAGTTTAGGGCTACTCGTGTGTTAAAGAAGACAGAGAAAAATAGCTAAAAATTTAGAAGACCCACAACACAGGGGGAAAGAAAAACATTGAATGGAATATTTGCTTTACAGCTGGAGGAAGAAGTCAACAAGTGCAGTCTGCAAGAAGTCAGCAGAGAGCGGGAAGCACACAGGGTTGCCATCCCAAGGGGGACAATTCTTACTGGTAGTCAGGGAAAACAGCCAGGGAATTAAAAGCTGAACACACAGCCTGCCGTATTTGCAAGGACTATGTTTTTTTTGTCGGTGTTATTGTCCTCTTTTTATACAAGGTAAAGTCACATGCAATATTGAGACGGCTTTTCCAAGGCCTCAACAGGAACAAAACAGGAGAGATGGTGATAGGAAGCACATTCACTTTCTTTTCTTTTCAAAACTAAAAAGAAAAGGAAAAAAACCGTGTCATTCAAAGAAGATTGCAAAGTTGAAGCTTTGCAGCAATGTAATAAGCAGCGTTTCTTAGGAGTCTGTGTACACTTCTTGTAGAATAACCATTGAAATGTGCTAAGAGCACAAGGCCATCTAACTCTGACAGCAACGCGACACCACACATGATTTAGAGAAAGGAAGTAGTAGCCATCAAGGCCTGCTAAATGTGGATCATTTGTTTACATCGTCTTGAAGGTAAACACTCAAAACAAAGAACTTAGAGTAAATGAAATTGTATTAGATTTTCAGTGAAATATTTTGAACTTACAACTAAAAATAAAACAAACAAAACAAACAAACAAACAAACAAACAAAAAACTAGTTGGATTGTTTTGAGGACCTGAATATTACATGAATTACATTTGCTTACTTAAAATTTCCCATTGGTTTCCTTAAACAGTTATAAGATGAGAACCTTTGCCCAAATTGTCTCAATGTTTCTATTTTCTTCTTCAACTTCACAACCCTTTTTTTTTTAGGTTGTGGAAGGAAGAAGGTATTGCGTTTTAATAGAAAATCTTAATCTTGCCATAAAAGCATGGCAACATGTCATTGACAAAATGGTTTGACATATAACATAAGTTGTTCTTGGTAGTTGGTATTTGGTGTATAAGCATCAATCAATCAATCAATCAATCAATCAACAAAATTCACTAGAGGCTAGAGGAGAGGCAGATGATAGATACGTACTCTTATAACACCCATGAAAATATTTTATAATCAAAACCATCAGATCTCAGGGCCTGAAAGGTTGGATTCAGAGTGGCCATTCAAATGGTCAGATGGCTAGCAAATGAAGTGGTTGCAATGGAGAATAAATCAATATGTTAGCAACATCAAATCTGTAAATAAGTGTAAAATTTGAGCTGTCATTGGAGGCATAAAATTATGCAAACATTTAAATAGTAGCATATACTGTAACCAAGGATGTGAAGACCATGAAAAATTACCCTCCTACCTGTTTAACTTCTGGGCCTTCTCATCCTTGTGTTACCTTGTCAAATCTTTTTGTCCTTTTCTGAACCTATCAAGCTGTAACATGTTCAGAACAATACAAGACTATGCTCATAAGATTTCTCTTGCTACAAGAATGCTATAAAGTGTTGATTGTATTGCCAAGCTAATTAAGAACTCTCAACATTAAAAAAAAATGGATGGATTTACATTTTAAGACCACTGAAGATAGCTTTAGTGGGTGCTGATTCTATGATACAGAGAAACCTGAATCAGATGAGTTTTGAATTCTGTTACTTGAACAAATTATTATGTTTATCTATAAAACACGTCTGGATTAAATTAATCCTCTTCAGACAATGAGGGCTGTAAATAACAGCAAAAATAGAAATGACTTGAACTGCCTTCACATGCATGCATTTAGTAAGTCTTCAAAAATAATAGTATTGTTTGAAAGATTGAAAAATCGAGGAGCAGAGTTTGAGTAATTTCTTTAGTGTTGCATAAGTATTAACTAGTACAATTTGGATTTGACATCTTAAGCACAGTAAAATGCTGCTTTTTTTTTTTATAGCCCTCCATTGTAACGTCCTCCCTCCTCTTACCCGAGGACATTACCAGTGGTAAGTAGAATAGTGCTTTTAACTCAATATTAGAAACCTGTGCACACACATCATACATGGCTATACAGATACGATGACGGTTGAGATGGTTCTGAGCATGTTAACCTGAACCACCCGTGTTGGCCCAGTGATAACAGAGTTCTGAAACAAGTATCAGTGACACCATTACTAGAAGGAACCTCAGGTCAACGAATACAGTGGGGAAGCCTTTAGAAGCTGCAAAAGGAAGGCAGAAAATCTTCCCTAAATCTGCCCAACTTTGATTTGAGGCCCTTGAGGTTAATTCAGACTCCTGACTCACAGATCTATGAGATATTTAGACAAAGCTTTCAGTAATAGGTTACGGCAGCAATAAGAAAAGAGTCCTATCCACCAGAAGAACTTATTGGCAAGGAGTGTGCTTTTCACAATTTTTCTTCAGCTGGGCTGAAGAAGGTGTCATAGACACATGGGTCAAATGGCCATGAGACTATATGCATATGGGTAGTGTGTATTTTCTAGTCCAGGTGATGAGTAGTATGGCTTGCCAGGAGCCTTTAAGACAGTGGTTCTCAGCCTGTGCATTGTGACTCTCCAAGGTGTTGCAGATCAGATATCCTGCATATCAAATATTTATATTCTGATATATAACAGTAGTAAAATTACAGTTATGGAGTTGCAACAAAAATAATTTTATGGTTGGAGGTCACCACAACACCCGGAACTATCTTAAAGGTTTCTAGCATTAGGAAGGTTGCCATAAATGATGCCATAAAATGATGTTTAACTAACAGAGCCAATAAAAGACAAGAGCAAAGCTGCAAATTCACTTTTCCCTGTGAGGTAATTCTGAAATTGAGAGGAAAAGTCTGTATGGCTTATGAGAGTTATATCTTCGTAGTGTACATAAATTCTAGAAAGTGTTTAAAATACCACCAATCAAAGAAAACACATGGTGGATCTTGTTGCTCTAGCTATATTTGTAGCAGAGGATGGCCTAGTTGGTCATCAATGGGAGGAGAGGCCCTTGGTCCTGTGAAGACTCTACACCCAATATAGGGGAATGCCAGGACCAGGAATGGGAGTGGGTGATTTGGGGAGCAGGGGGGAAGGGGAGGGATAGGGGATTTTCAGAGGGGAAACTAGGAAAGGGGATAACATTTGAAATGTATATAAAGAAAATATCTAATAAAAAAGAAAACTAACAAAGAGTTTTAAATAAAAAATTGTAGTGAGACTTTTAGTTTCTTTAAAAATCCAATTATATGAATATGTTTTTGTTTTAATCCCCGGTGTGGGATATGGGGCTGCCTCATATTGTGCACAGTCATTGACTGTGGTTGTCTGATGCTTTAGGCTGCATGATATTTGACAGCTGCAGATAGTTTCATTCTGTGTACTCTGGAGGGAGTATAAATGTGAGAGCACTGAGAGAGGCCACAGGGCTGCTGCTTCTGCTTACTCCTGCTTTCTGCCCACACCCACCCCACCTGCTGCTGCTGCTTTTGCTGTTGGTGGGTTGTACTTTGTTGTTTCGCTGGTTGCAGATATCCTGACTACAGGAATTCGAGTTTTCCCAAGGCCATGATACCCCTAATCATCAGGAAATAGTCAGGAGGGGTTTATGTCCCCTTTTCCTCTAACCTATTTCTCTCCTAACTAGTAGTGGGGGTGGCTGGAAGGGCTTGGGATGGGATAAGGGTTAGAACGGTGGTTGGTAGATAGTAGAACCTGAGGTGGAAAGGTCTGCTTGTGTCATGTGAAGCTCTTCTGGAGCCGACCCATGAGAGGACACACGATGTTTGTAGAGAGGGTAAGTAGGATAAAAACAGACAGTGTCCGGAAGCTTGTATAGCTAGCTGTGCAACACTTCATTGGTCTTGCATCTTTGCTAATCTTCACTTCTTTAAGAACAACTCCTGGCTTTCTGGTTGGTTCTGGTAGTCCCTGCTGACTCTGGCCAGTTTGGTGAAGAAGGCCTGGCTGTTTTTGCTGGACTGTAGCACTGCTGATTTTTATTTTGTGATGCTCTTTGAACTGGATTGTTGGTACCCTGACATCGGAGAGTGGAATTGCTCCTACTTCTAAACAGGTCCACATCCTGCTGTCCTATTTGCCATCTTTTCTCCCCTACATCCAGACAATGGGCTAGAAAGCAGGGTTAAAGTATTTGAAAACCCTTACTAAAGTTGGTTTTGAAAAATCTAAGCCTACAGGACCTTTAAAAAGTAGCCACTGAAAATAGGCCTACAAAGAATCATGTAAGTAATAATTTCTTTGGGGAGAAGAAATCCCAGAGAAAGATCTATTTGAGTTTATTTACAAATTATGCTTAATTAGATGCCATATGATGGCAGTGTTAATTTAATGAGCATATACTTGGGGAAATATTCTGCTATACTTAAATACTAATTTTCCTTGTTTTATGAAGACACTTATTGTTGTCAACGATGATATTTGTGTTTGGCATTTGTGTATACAAGTATTCCTGTAACAACAGAAGAGATGAAATTGAACCCAAAGATATGATATGTCTCACAGATAGGAGAGCACACAGGCAAACTAGTTGAGGCAGCTACAGTTTATGCCACCCTTAAGCAAAATCTGAGTCACAATATGATAAGGAGATTAATTCAGAAAAATGGAGAGGATTAAGTTAAATTTACATAAGTACTAAATCTGTGTGCATACTCTTTTGTATAATAGTGATGAAATCACAAACATGTCAAAATATCACAAAATTTAGAACTGTTTTTATGATCATATTTAGCGGACATGAGTGATTTTGATATTGTCTTGCACACAGCTTACAGATAAAGGCATTGTTTCCCTTACCTTCGGGAATATGAGAAGGAGGCTCAGAAATTAACTAATTGGAAAATTTTTTGAGAGACGCTAGCAGTAGCATGGAAATTTCAGTGTTTTATAATGCCTTACATGCTCTGAAATGATTCAGAGAATGATGATAAGTTGGAAAGTCTCAGTGGAGCTTTTTAAAATTTTTTAACATCTTAGGCTTTCCATCCCATGTGGAAAAGTGGATTTCATTTTCTAAAGAGAATATAATAACTGTGTGAGTATCAGAACAGAGTTCCTTATGTAGCTCAGCTGTTTCGTCCTGAAACTTATTACTGAACAAATCAAAAGCAATCATACACCCTTTACAAAAACACTGTGTTTCTCTGAAGGTGAATCTTCCATCCAATGTGTAAGTTTAGGAACTTTATTTCCAGGGTTAATGGTTGGCCATGAATGGAGAATGTACTGGCTGGATGTTATGGAAGTGCTGAGGGTCAAAAGAGTAGTTCAGAGAAGAGAAAGTGAACACAGGTTCAGAAAGATCATTTGAAAAAGCAAGAGATGAACACATGAAGGGGATGGAAAATGAAGGAATGCAGAGCCAGGTGGAACAAGATTTCCAGGCTAGACCCATGAGTGAGGAGAAAGCTTCAAGGAAGACCAACCTAAGGCTGATGTGGTGAAGAGAGTCTCCTGAGTAGGAAGTTCGTTTTTATAATATTCAATAGAAAAAGGTTTATATATCAGTTACTAGTTTTATCTATACATACAGATAATGTCTATTGTTAGATGATTACATACATATATATAATCACATAAGATAGTATAGTAAAACAGGCTATACATGATAATGAAGATGAAACAATTTATGAGTGATGGATAATAATTCTCTTTTCAGTGATATAAAATTGATTCCAAATGTCTTAAGTGTATATATGCAAATATAAGTGTATTTTATATATATACTTTATTTTTGTCTGATGGAAACATACTTTGACAATTTTGAGAGTCACATAGGCAATGAATACCAGATTGCTATAGCCAATGAGTGACTGACTTAGTATCCAGGCAAGTCTTCATTAGTGAAGGTAAGGTAGGTAGTGCAAGATTCACATAGTCTGAGTGAGAGAAGAGAGCATTTCAAAAAGGCAAGGAAAAGAAGTGCAAGGCTGTTCATTGGATTACTGGTGTATGTTAAAGACAGTGCCAGATACCCACAATGCAGGACTGTGTGACAATGAAAAGTCTTTGAAATTCATGCCCTAATGAAATAAAAAGGAATGGATAGTTTGTTAGGTGCTATTGTAATAGCTATGGAGAAAAAGTGCAGAAAAGATAATTTAATGCTACCAGTAAGACATTTTACGGTAAATTAGTGTACTGGTTGGTATTGTGTGTCAACCTGTATTTATAAAAGAGCAAGGAGCAAGACCCTTGAAGAAATGTCTGTATAAAATCTAGCTAAAAGGCATTTTCTCAATTAGTGATCAATCTGGGAAGGCCCATTGTGGATGGTGCCATCCCTGGGCTGTTAGTCCTTGGTTCTGTAAGAAAGCAAGCTGAGCAAGCCAGGGGAAGCAAGCCAGTAAGCAGCACCCCTCCTTGGTCTCTGCATCAGCTCCTGCCTCCAAGTTTCTGCCCAGTGTGAGTTCCTGTCCTGATTTCCTTTGATGATGAACAGCAATGAGGAAGTGTAATCTGAATAAACCCTTTCCTCCCCAGCTTACTTCTTGGTCATGATGTTTGTGCAGTAATAGAAAATGCAACACTGGAGAGATCTAAGAATAGAGTATTTGTTGGTAGGATAACATCTTGAGGAAAGGCATCGTGTGTGTGTGTGTGTGTGTGTGTAAGAGCCACAGGAAAAAAAGTACCTGCATCTGGACCAAACTGCACAGAAGAGAGAACTGTAAGGAGTAGGTCAAATAAGAGACAAAATCAGACCATACCAAATCACCTGAGCCACCTATGGACATAGACTTTCCTCTGAATAAAGTAAGAGGAGACAAAGTCAAAGAAGGAGATGGGCTGGCTCATCAAAACAGAGGGCAATGGTGTCAGCGTTTGGAGGCTGATTATGGGATGGATCCCTGGATATGGCAGTCTCTAGATGATCCATCCTTTTGTCTCTGCTCCAAACTTTGTCTCTGTAACTCCTTCCATGGATGTTTTGTTCCCAATTCTAAGAAGGAGCAAAGTGTCCACACTTTGGTCTTCATTCTTGTTGGGTTTCATGTGTTTCATAAATTGTATCTTATATCTTGGGTATTCTAAGTTTCTGGGATAATATCCACTTATCAGTGAGTACATATCATTTGAGTTCTTTTGTGATTGGGTTACTTCACTCAGGATGATTGATGCCCCCCCCCCCCGGTCCACCCATCTGCCTAGGAATTTCATAAATTCATTCTTTTTAATAGCTGAGTAGTATTCCATTGTGTATATGTACCACATTTTTTTTATCCATTCCTCTGTTGAGGGGCATATGGGTTCTTTCCAGCTTCTGGTTATTATAAATAAGGCTGCTATGAACATAGTGGAGCATGTGTCCTTCTTACCAGTTGGAACATCTTCTGGATTTATGCCCATTGCATACACTAGATTTTGCTGAAAGGACCCTGATATAGCTGTCTCTTGTGAGACTATGCCAGGGCCTAGCAAACACAGAAGTGGATGCTCACAGTCAGCTATTGGATGGATCACAGGGCCCCCAATGGTGGAGCTAGAGAAAGTACCCAATGAGCTAAAGGGATCTGCAACCCTATAGGTGGAACAACAATATGAACTAACCAGTACCCTGGAGCTCTTTTCTCTAGCTGCATATGTATCAAAAGATGGCCTAGTTGGCCTCATGCAAACTTTATATGCCTCAGTACAGGGGAACACCAGGGCCAAAAAGTGGAAGTGGGTGGGTAGGGGAGTGGGCGGGGAGGGTATGGGGGACTTTTGGGATAGCATTGGAAATGTAAATGAGGAAAATAACTAATAAAAAATATTTTAAAAAATCAGTGGGCATTGTGTTCTGAAAATAGGCTGCATGGGGTATAGCGGAAGAGAAGCCTAGATGGACAGGTAGAAAGCTACAGTCATGTCCTTGGGATGGAGGGTGATGACTTTTGGATCTCTGCAGTAGTTTTTGGGCTTGTGAGAAGTGGCCAGTGAATTTATATTTCAGATGAAACTGAAACATTTTGGAGAGAATGTAAACTGTATGGAATGTTTAAAAAGGCTACACAGAAACTTTAATTAGAACTGTACTTTATAGTGGATAATGTTATTCTTAGAAAACACAGGAAGCAAAACAAAAGGCACAGTACCAGGTATGGGATACTTTCAAGTTTTTAGTTAGAGGTAATCAAGAGAATCCCAAAACAATACAAGCTATTGTCATTTTTCTTAGTTGACCGCCAGAATTTCATGGTCCTTTGGAGCCTAATTTTGTCTCTTGTCTTACTTTGTCTCCTTCAGTTCTCTTTTCTGCACAGTCTGAAATTGATGGCAAGAGCTTTTTGATGAAGATGTTTCTAACATACCAGTTAAAGCATATAGGGAAATTAAGTTTTCCAGACTGGGACTATTTCTCCATGCTGGCTGGCTTTAATACTACTGGAAGACACTATGCAGGAGTTGGGGCAAAATGTCATCAACAATCTTACTCATCTATGAAGACTGTGAACTGCATTAATGACCAATATGGCTGGATATGCCCACTAGTCCAATAGGGGCATACACATTATGAGATTGCCTACCAGTTTCTGATTAGATTTTAGGCCTGCTTCATGGGAGGAAATACATGTCTAGCACTGTAAATCTGGCTTAGGACCCAATAGTTGAGGCAGTCCCAGACATGTATCTACTATACTATTATGTTCCTAAGTGCATACAGTACCAAGCTTCCCTGTAAATTTGTGACTCTATAATCATAGATTAGTAGAGCTCTGAACTAAAATGGCCAAACACAATAGTAAATAAAGGAGGATCTGTGGACCTTGTGTATGGAGAGGCTCAGAAAACAACTCAGTCACACACACACACACACACACACACACACACAAACACACACTCTTGCCGCACACTGGTTTGAATGACAAATGTCTTCAATAGGCTAGGTTAATTCATTTCTTGGTTCTCAGTTGGTTGTGTTATATGGGGACATCTAGGCGATGTGGCTTTGCTGGAGAAATTATGTCCCTAGAAGAGGGTCTTGGGAGTTTGAGGTCTCATTCCACATTACCCCACTGTCTCAAATTTTTGCTTTTAGGTTCCTACCCTGGCCACCCTGCCTGCCACTTCCTCCTAGTATTACTGGCAGGATGGACTCTTATCCCTCTTGAACTATAAGGCAAAATAAATTATTTTTTATACAAGTTACCTTAGTCATGGTGTTTCTTCATAACAATGGCAAAATAATACAAAATGCTACCTTCATTAAGACAAAGATTGATAGGAGACAGGAACATAATAGGAATTGATAAGCATTTGCAGATTTTTCTTGGGCCCTGAAGAGTGTCCTAGGCAAGGCTTTTAAAGGGGTATAAACCATCAACTCTTATGTGTGTATCTCTCACTATTATTCATCTGAAGAGCTGTGTCTACAGTGAAATCTGTTCTGGCACTGCACATAGATTATGGGTAAATAGAGAACATGTCTTTCTAGCATCAGGATTTCGAATTAAAAAGAACAGTACCTTAGCATTTATACTTTGGAAATACACGTGTCCCTCAATCTCATACATGAGGATTTTAAGTTGATACTATACTGAGGTTCATGAAAAGTGAATATATTCATGAGTGGTGAATATATTTTCATGTGGGAAGATTATAGATGATATTTGACTTTTACAAAATTGTGGTGGTTTATAATATATTTGATAACTCTCTCTTTAGAAAGCAACTTATTATTATTCCTCTTGAGTGGCCTTGATTTGAAAACTTATTTTATTTTGATTGATTAAATTTATTTGATTTTCATACACATATATATGGCATTCCATTTACTCTCACCCCTCCCTTTCCTCATTTTTCCCTCACCCCTGCCATTATCCCATCTTCCCCATTTTCTATATTCATGTTTATTTGCTTTTTTAATGACTCGTGGATTTTAACTAGGACCCTTCATATGCCCACATTTGGAACTAGATAATGGGGCTCAGTGGGATCAATATATGTCACATAACTGAAGACAAGTACTTCCTACCCCTAGTGTCTATCAGTCATCAATAATTCAACACAGAGGGGCAGAGTATTATAAGCCCCTCCATGTTCATATTGGTTGCTTGACAGGATCCATCTTGTGCAAGCAACCATAGCTGGTATGAGATCATATTTGCAGTGGCTGAGTCATGCCATGAAGATAAGATTTTGCACCTTCCCTACTTCTTGTCTCCTGTATTCTTTTTTACTTTACTTTTCTTTTCTTTTTCTTTTGGATTGGAATTCATTTCATCTAACATACAGTACATCATGAATGGTAATCAGGACATGAACTTGGAATCAGGCACTGAAGGAGGTCATGAAAGAATAGAATTACCATCTTGTGCAGACTGATTTGTTATTCTACCTGGTCAGGGATGGCACTTGCAATAGTAAATCGTCAGTCAAGTAGATACTCAATGGCCTTTTGCCTTCTAGACAATCTGATGGACATTTTCTCAACAGAAGTCTCCTTTTTCAGTTTGACTCCAGTTAGACCATATTTGATTAAGAAGAAGAAGAAGAAGAAGAAGAAGAAGAAGAAGAAGAAGAAGAAGAAGAAGAAGAAGAAGAAGAAAAGAGAAAGAGAGAAAGAGAGAAAGAAATGAAAGGAAGGAAGGAAGGAAGGAAGGAAGGAAGGAAGGAAGGAAGAAAGAAAGAAAGGAAGGAAGGAAGAAAGTTTGATACTTTGATTTTGTTTTGATTGATACTTGGTTGATTTCAGCCCTGCATTCAATTATTTCCTGCCCTCTACTCTTCTTGGGTTTATTTGCTTCTTTTTATTCTAGAGCTTTCAGGTGTACTGTGAAGCTGCTAGTGTAAGCTCTCTTCAGTTTCGTTTTGGAGGCACTCAGAGCTATGAGTTTTCTTTTTAGCACAGCTTTCATTGTATCCCCTAAGTTTGGGTATGTTGTGCCTTTATTTTAATTGAATTCTAAAAAGTCTTACATTCCTTTCTTTATTTCATCCTTGACCAAGTTATCACTGAGTAGAACATTGTTCAGCTTTTATGTGTATGTGGACTTTCTGTTGTTTTTGTTGTTATTGAAGACCAGTCTTAGTCTTTGGTGATCTGTTAGGATACAAGGGATTATTTAAATCTTCCTGTATTTGTTTTGTGACTGATTTTATGGTCAATTTTGGAGAAGGTACCATGAGGTACTGAGAAGAAGATATATTCTTTTGTTTTAGGAAGAAATGTTCTATGGGTACCTGTTAAATCCATTTGGTTCATAAGCTCTGTTAGTTTTACTGTGTCTCTGTTTAGTTTCTGTTTCCGTATCTGTCCATTGATGAGACTGGGGTGTTGAAGTCTCCCACTATTACTGTGTGAGGTACAATGTGTGCTTTGAGCTTTACTAACATTTCTTTTCTGAATGTGGGTGCCCTTGCCTTTGGAGCATAGATGTTCAGAATTGAGGGTTCATCTTCATAGATTTTTTTTTCCTCTGATGAGTATGAAGTGTCCTTCTTTATCCTTTTTGATAACTTTTGGTTGAAAGTTGATTTTGATATTAGAATGGCTACTCCAGCTTGTTTCTTGGGACAATTTGCTTGGAAAATTGTTTCTCAGCCCAGTACTCTGAGGTCGTGTCTGTTTTTGACACTGAGGTGTGTTTCGTTATGCAATAAAATGCTGGGTTCTGTTCATAAATCCCTGTTAGCCTATGTCTTTTTTACTGGGGAATTGAGTTCATTGATCTTAAGTGATATTAAGGAGTAGTGGTTGTTGTTTCCTGTTATTTTTGTTCTTAGAGGTGGAATTATGTTTGTGTGGCTATCTTCTTTTGGATTTGTTGAAAGAAGATTACTTTCTTGCTTTTTCTAGGGTATAGTTTCCCTCCTTGTGTTGGAGTTTTCTGTCTATTATCCTTTGCAGGGCTGGATTTGTGGAAAGATATTGTGTAAATTTGGTTTTGTCATGGAATTCTTTGGTTTCTCCATCTATGGTAATTGAGAGTTTTGTTGGGTATAGTAGCCTGTGTTCTCTTAGGGTCTGTATGACATCTTCCCAGGATCTTCTAGCTTTCACAGTCTCTGGTGGGAAATCTGGTGTAATTCTGGTAGGTCTGCCTTTATATGTTACATGACCTTTTTCCCTTACTGCTTTTAATATTCTTTCTTTGTTTTGTGCATTTGGTGTTTTGAATATTATGTGATGGGAGGAATTTCTTTTCTGGTCCAATCTATTTGGAGTACTATAGACTTCTTGTATGTTCATAGGCATCATGGGTTAGGGAAAATTTATTCTATAATTTTGTTGAAGATATTTACTGGCCCTTTAAGTTGGGAATCATCACTGTCTTCTATACCAATTATCCTTAGATTTGGTTTTCTCATTGTTTTGGGTTAGGATCTTTTTGCATTTTCTTTGACTATCAATGTTTTCTATGCTATCTTCTACATCTGAGATTCTCTCTTCTATCTCTTGTATTTTGTTGGTGATGCTTGTGTCTATGACTCCTGATCACTTTCCTGGGCTTTTTATCTCCAGGGTTGTCTCCCTTTGTGATTTCTTTATTTATTCTATTTCCATTTATATCCTGGATGGTTTTGTTCAATTCTTTCACTTGTTTGGTTGTGTTTTCCTATAATTATTTAAGAGATTTTTTGTGTTTCCTCTTTAAGTGTTTCCACTTATTTACCTGTATTTTCCTTTATTTCTTTGCAGGAGTTATTTATATCCTTCTTAAAGTCCTCTATCATCATCATGAAATGTGATTTTAAATCAGAGTCTTGCTTTTCTGGTGTATTTGGGTAACCTGGGCTTGCTGTGGTTGGAGAACTGGGTTATGATGATGCCAAGTAGCCTTAGTTTCTGTTGCTTATGTTCTTGCCCTTGCCTCTTGCCATCTGATTATCTCTGGTATTAGCTGGCCTTGCATTCGCTGACTGTGGCTTATCTGTCCTGCATGCCTGTGTGTCAGTACTCCTGGGAGACCCATTTCTCTCCTGGAGGAATTTGGGTATGGAGAGTTGTGGCACAGAGTCAGCTGCAGGGTGCAGACAGAAACCTGAAGGATCCTGTCCCCAGCTGCTCCTTGGTTTCTGTGTCCTGAGGTCCCTCAGAGCAGAATTTGTGGTCTTACCTGTGCTCACAGGTATGCCAGGACTCCGGGGAGACCAGCTCTTTCCAGGTTGCTTTTGGGTATGGAGCACTGTGGCATAGGATCAGCTCTGGGCACAGAGGGAAACCTGAAGACTCATTCATTATGAGCCCAAAGGACAAAATGTGGTTGAGGTGATAGAATGTGATTTCTCACATGGAAGTCATCATAATTTCCTCCTACAGAGGGTACTTACCTCGGGAAATCCCGGAGCCATATCACAAGATTATTCAAGAAACTCTATGGAGAGGCATATGCAGGGAGAAGCTGGGGCCTCCAGCTAGATAACACTGAGTGTGTCTGGAAGCAGATCATAACATTTGAAGATTTCATGTGGCTCAAACCTCAGCTGCCACTGTAGGATCTTTGTAGGAAATACTGAAAACTCTAAGGAAATAAATATTCACAAATTTATTACATAAAACTTTAGGGTATGTCTTAGTTACTGTTCTATTGCTATGAAGAGATGTAGTCACTAAGGAAGCTTATAAGAAAGAATTTAATAGGGAATTTGCCTACAATTTCAGTGGCGAGTCTATCTGAAAGTATCATGGCAGGGAGAATGCAGCAGGTATGGCAGTGAGTCATGGCATTGGACCTGTAGCTGTGAGGTTGAACTTGCATCTTATCCAAGGGCAGGAGAGAGAGAAAGAGAGAGGAAGAGAGAGAGAGAGAGAGAGAGAGAGAGAGAGAGAGAGAGAGAGAGAGAGAGAGAGAGAGAGAGACTAATAGATAGGCAAGAGCTTTTTAAACCTTAAAGCACACTCCAATGACATATTAAAAGCCTCCATTAAAGCCATATCTTCTGATCCTTTCTAAACAGTTTGCCTACTAGAAACCAAACTTTCTAATATATGAACTCCTGGGGGCAATTCCCATTCACACAGCCATATCATGTATTGTTTCATATCAATAGATGATCAAACCCATACTCATCACCCTCATTACTATCTCTGGAACCTGGCTTCTAAGTTCTGTTCTGTTGTAGTTGGTAGTAGACGTGTGTATATGTGGTAGGTACAAGGACACAACTATCTCTGTGCTTCCATTTACTTTTTATTTTTTGGTTACAGGAAGGAGGTCTTCCCCACTGCTACCACCCCCACATGCTGCTATGACAGTGATATTCTCTAATGATATGCCAGCCCCCAGCTGATCCTGCTGAAAAAATGTTTTCCTTTTTGCCAAGGTTGGTTGGTCATTAGGCTACCCTCTCATCCTCTGCAAAAAAGAATAAACCTAGACTTGAGGTTTTCACTCACCAAGCTGACAGATACTTACTGTAGGATATATGATCCATTTCTCAGCAGCCATTGACTTGTAGTCCTTCAGCCTGGTGGGACTTGTAGAATTTCCTTTGTCCCTCTTGGTATGTTAATTGGTATTACCATTATACATGCATTGTTTAGGCAACATGCATTTTCCCTGCTTTGTCTAGAGGACACACACACAGAAACAGACACAGACACAGTCTCTCCATGCATATATGTATTATATGTGTTTGTATGAATTATGTATTCTTGTATGTTATTTGTATATCTGTTCATGTGTAAATGTATCTCTCCTCTCTCTCTCTCTCTCTCTCTCTCTCTCTCTCTCTCTCTCTCTCTCTCTCTCTCTCTCGGTTTTATTCCTCAATTTTTACAGAAAATGTTTATAGATTTAATTTCAGCAGGTCTTTAAGGCTGTCACTCTTATTTCCTGGCTTTATGGTTTCAACACTTTTGTAGGATGATAACACTTGACCTAAAGGGCAAACCTGACAGACAGTATGAGATAACAGACCATGAGATAGCTGGGTTCCTGTCTACCCTGTCTGCCCACTACCAGAGATTAGGTGCTTACACACTGGGTCTTCTTAGCACCCCCTCTGATCCACACATTGTACTATACATGCAATGCAACCACAATGGGAAGGGCAGAATCTTAAATCTTTGGAACTTAATAAAATGCTGTGATATAAAATACTGTATTCAATGATTTCTTTATAACATCGATGAAGTTAGCATTGTCATAAAGTTATTTATAATCATATAAAATGTTCCTGCTTAATATAAACTTCTACTGAAGAGACCAGAAGTCCCACAGGCACTCAGAAGTTCATCAATATCTTTAATATACTTTATAAGCAGTAGGAGCAAACTAATGATGCTTTCATTTTCCCAAGTGAAACAATCTAATGTGATTTTCCACAGATGATGCTGAAGTTTAAGCCCTCTTGACTTGGATACTCTATCAACCAGTAGCTATACTAAGGACTGAAGTCAACTATAAATGATTCCAAAAGGCTGGAGAAGAGTTGTATGAGGTTTCTGCTACATCCATGTTGATGGCTTACTCATGGATGCAGACATTTTAAGACAGGCCTGAAAATTTCACCAATCCATTCTGAGATGGAGAGAATGAAGTCACTGCTAAAGGAAGGCATAGATTTAGGAGACAAAGAAAAATTAAAAACAAAAACAAACAAACAAACAGATAAACAGACACCACACAGCAGAGCCCATGACAACTTTGGTAAAACACAGAACTCTGTGGGAGCAGGGCTGCTCAGTACCTCATAACTCTTCTTGAAATAACTCATGAGACCCACTTCCCTCTCGTTACATTTTTTTTTCAACACCTATGACCTCGGCATTTGACTATTCCAGAAGAATCATCCAAGCACAGCAATCTTGGTTCTTATTGGAGACTAGTCACAGACCTCATTATGTTTAATTGCTTTCCTGTATGCTCCGTCACAACCTAAAATATCTGACCCCCTGTTTAGGCAACATTCTCTACCACCAAGCATTAATATAAATGGTCTTTAATTTATGGTAGGACTGTGCTCTTACACACCCATTGTAGAGTGAGAAATGTCATTGCTAAAATGGCACTGTTTCTACATACCTCACTAACATTTTAACTCAGCTTTCCCTGCTGTAAGATGCTTGGAACACTTACCCTAGCCAGAGATGGGGAATATGTATTAAAGCATCACACTGTGTGTCCCTAGTGTGAAGGAAATCAGAATTTAACTCCCCAGTGCATATCAGTCTGATTTCATGGTACAGAAAAGACAACCATTAAGCTGAACTGTCATAAGTTAGAGATCATCTACAGTAAAACTCATGCTACTTATTGGAGGAAATAATGTTGTCACCAGAGATTATCCAAAGGGACTTGACTCTTTCATTCACCAAGCTAACCAATACTTCTTTTAAGATTCATGATCCACATTTAAAACATGAAGAAATGTAATTTCTGAATGATCTTGGACTGGCCCAAGGTCATATAACTAGCAATTTCTAGAACTGAGATTCCAACACATCGTTATCTGTCTCTGAAGAAGCATCTGCTAAAACAGTATTTTCCAATGTACAACTGGCAAGTGCTGAGTCATCAGTGTGCAGTAGTCCCTGCTCTTGACACCAAGGAAGATTAAGAAATAAATAAAGCAGAAAATAATTCCTATCCTCTCAGAGCTTATGTTTGGTTGTATTTCTATTCCTGTGATAAAATACTAACCAAAAGCAATGTGGGAAGAAAAGGCGTATATGACCTGAGTAACACTCCAAGGCAGGAAACCTGAAGGCAGGAACTGAGGCAGAGGCCATGGAGAAGAGCTGCTTCCTGGTTTCCTCTTAATGGCTTCCTCAGCTTGCTTTCATATACAACTCAGGACCATTTTCCTGGGATTATCACCCTACCAGTGTTGTAGTAGAACCCACCCATATCAACCACTAAGTGTAAAACTGCACTACAGATTTGTATACCTGTAATCTGATAGAAGCATTTTCTTTACTGAGGTTCCTCTTGGTCTCCAGTCTTGTCCGAGTGAGCTGGTAATATTGAAATATGGTCAGTCAATGGATTGTAACCATGGTCTGCCTTTAAGACATCAACAGTGAGATACTTAACTCAAGCCAGTGCCATGGGAAGAATATTCTCAAGGCCAGACCCTGAAAGATGAACCGCCTTTCTCTTTGTTTCTCGCTCCTGTAGCCAGGACTCTGGAGTATATGTTGAATACTAACTAAGCAAGAAATAACCAGCAAGTGTCAGCCTTATTACAGATGAGCAGTTCATTGCTAATGTATTTAACTCAAGTTCTTGTTCTAATGAATTAACTGCACTTAAGTGGCCTGCAGCTGAGAACTTGTTTGGGGAAAATGGCTCGGATACAAATCCCATCTGTAATCACGCTCTGAAAACTCTTAATACTTGTGCAATATTTAAATCAAGGATTCATTTTCAATTCTACTGTCTGACAATGGAATCTTAAAGGAATGTAAACAGCCTGTGTTATGTTTTGTTTTTAACCACGACAATATGCAGTGCATGCAGAAGACCATTAGAGTTGAGGAAAAATGAATGCCAAACCCTCTGTAATTGGGATCCTGTCTCCCCTTAGGCTGGGATTGTTATACTTTTGTGCAGCTTAATTACCTTGCTTGAGAAAATTTTAGATGATGACTGTATCTACCAGAACCAAAAACCACAGTATAGATAAGCTCTAAAATCTGCAACGTCAAACACCCACTATTCGATTTATCTACAGTTTGGTGGAAGCAGATACTTGGGGCTTCAGTGATTCTTTGGAGTCAATATCAGAATCAGAAGTGCCATAGGATCATCTAACTCACAGTTTATCATGTGGTGATTGGAGCAGCATTCGGGAGCCTTGTGTCACTTTATTGAAGGAGAACCTATAAATAAACCCTCTGCTTAAAGTGCTTTTTCCTGGGTGCTAACACTGTCAGAAATGTCTAGGGAACTAATGAGGTTCTAGAAAGCTTTAGCAGCTTCTTCTGGTCATCCAGCAGAGTCCTCAGCTTTCTGCTTTTAAAAAGGGCTCAAGCCAGCTGCACTTGAGCTACTCTTGAGCTTGAAAGGACTCGCTGTCAATGACTCTGGTTTTAATAAGACACAGAAGCATAGCTGCTATTCAAAACTGGCCAAGACCTTCACTGCACATTGCACCAATTTTAACTCAGCCTGCTAAAAGAAATGCTGAAAATTGGATGGAGTCCAAACAGGAAAGACATGATTAAAGGGTATGGAAAACAAGAGTTGCCAGAAAAGTCTAAAGGGATTGATTTTTCTTTTTCTATTTTTTTGACAAAGATGGGAGCTGTACAGTTATTGACAAGTCACTTTAGTAACAAAGAATTCTAAAGTCATATCGAAATATTACCAGTACTTCTGCTTACCTAACATGAGTCCTTATCCTAGGTAAAGGTCTTTTGATAAACCCATTACGATATGTAATTAGTCAAGCAGTTTTTATACATGGAGATAGTAAAGGGTAAAAGAGCAACCGATGTTCCAATGAAAAGTATGTCAAAATCATGCTGAATGAAAGTTTCAAACTATGTACGTATCTGTATCTATGTGAATGAAAGTTTCAAACTATGTACGTATCTGTATCTATGTGTGTGTAGAAATATTTATTAAATGGATATATTGACTGTATTTTTATTCTGCAATGTAAATATAAGAATCACCCAGAAATCATATATAGTGATAAAACATTATACCTGGTTGGATTCCTGCTTTACTGAGTTGGCCACCTGGGCTAATGGAATTTAATAAAGACATTTTCCCCACATTGAATTGATAATCAGCTCCACCTTCCATCCTCTTATAACTATGGGCCCCAGCAGAAAAGAGAAGATGTCTAGAACTAAAAATCCCTTTCTTTCAGGAGTTCAAGTATAAATAATCAATCAAAAGCCCCACCCCATTCCCGTGGCTCACTGAGTCGCTGCAGACTTTGAAATGCTCTATGGTGTGTTTAACTAATCTTTAACCATGTCCCAAAGTATTACTCCTAACTTAGCCTCAAACACTTTGGAATTTCATAAAGTTTTGAATTCTAGCTCTGGTGGAAACTTTTAGAGGAGAAGTAAAAAATATATTTTACATAAGTAGAAGGGATACAACTTAGTATATTGCAGAATAGGTTTAGCTTTTTTAATTTTGTTCTTTGTGTCTCACAGCCATTACAATTTTTGTTCTTGTTCATTTTTGATAAATTCAATAGATGAGATGAAATGAAATAGATGATACATTTATACAGACATATTTGGTGTCTTGGCATGTCTTGAGTGCTCCCAGCAGGAGCAGAATTCAGGATAAAAGGATTCTACACTGTCATTGCTGGCTGGTTGGAAACATTCTCCTATGGCAAGAGACATTATTTTAAGAAGGTGAATTTCCAAAGATTTTATGTGTGTCACCAAAGTGACCAGAGGGCTGATTCTTCTCTTCTGGTTACCATTTTCTATTCTCTCATGTTCATTTGCATTCCCACTCTGATTCTTCAAGCTTCTCGTTTGCTTTAACCTCCTTCTAGCTCAGCACCTTTTACAAGGTATTGATTATCAGTTGATCCAGCCCTTCTGGCTAGATGCACCTGTGTTCTTTGTTTCTGCTCCATGCAGACAGGTTGAATAAGGAGGGTAGGTGTAATGAGAGTTAGATTGAGTTCTATCCCATTGTTCCATATCCATCTACCGCACAGCCTGCTTTTCTTGCTCTAATCCACAGTCCTAATTTAGAAACCATCTCATATTTGTTTCTGTGAATAGAAATTCAAAGCAGAAAAAGAAAAACTGGAAAACTTCCTAAGTACAACTCGGTGCAGAATTTACAACACTTTAGTCTCCTAACCTAAGGAGGTGATATGCTTACTGAAGTCTGTTGGTTCCCTATTATGGCACAACTGTTCATGCTTTTTACCCCACAATTTCCATGGGTCATCAGCATGGACAAAGCTTATCTGTGTCCCTGTTCAGAACTGTACAAAGTTGCAATCAAGGCATCAGTTGGAGAGGGTATCTTATGGTGGTTTGCGATCCTTTTCCAATGCCACATAGTGGTTGACAGAATTCATTTCTTTGTGATTGCAGAGGGAAAGCCTGAGGGTCTTAAAGCTCCTCTGATCAATCAATAATTCAAAACATGGCTCTTGGGTTCTTATAGGCTAACCGGAGGACATTTTCTGACTTCTTTTCTGATGAGTCACCTTGCCACCTTGATGAGATTGTACTGTAACATAAAGATAATTACTAAAGGACATCCCTGGGTATGTCTTCGGGATCATTTCTGGAGCAGAAAAACAAAGGAAGGAAATCTTATTCTGAATGTGGGCAGCACCATTCTATGGACTCGGGGTACAAGTGGAGTGAAGGAGAATAAGTAGACCTTAAGAATGGGAGAAGAGCCATTCTTACGTCTTGACTTTCATGATGTTAAATGTTCTCTTTCACTATACCCAACCAACCACTATAGACTGAGGCCTTTGGGATCATAACCCTAAGCTATTAACTCCTGCATGTTTAATGGCTTTTCTCAAGTATCTTCATCTAGACAGCAGACTGACTAGCATCTCTGATTAGACAACTGGGTCTTCTCTAGGAGCTCACCTGACAAATTGGTGCAACACATAAGTCTCCTTTTAACTTTACTGGTTAGGTTAAGTACATATTTAGAATCCCTAGTCTATTCCACATCACCTAATAATACATTCAAGTAGATAATATACTACCACTTTTATATATTCTGTTGTCAGAAAGCAAGTTACAGATGTCAACTGCATTCAAAGACATGTCACCATCTCAAAGGTATAAATCACCAGTAGTCATGAACAAGGCAGCTATCCTTAGCTCAGAGTCAACAAGTTCACTAATTTTCCAGCTACCTTTGCCAGAACTTTTTATTCCCCAAAAGTCACAAAAATTCATTCTAATTCGTACATGATCACAAATGACTCCATTGTCTCATTTCGACAGCTCACCTCAACATAATATCCTCAACTTCCTTTGCTCTACTCTGAAGGGTTTGCCCTCAAGCTGTACGGATTCCCCACAGCAATCTCCTCATCATCCAGAAATCAGAACTATACCAAAGTAGAGCCCTTCAACCACATAGCCTACTGTTTAACCTTAGCTATTCTTCATCATGTCCTCACTCCGAATACTTTAAATATGGAGAGGTAACATCTCTTTAAATGGTCCACTGTCATCCAAGATCATCAGCCATCTCTTGTCTCCTTCATCTCTCCACCTACCTCCACCACCTCAATCATATGCTTATCAGTGTTTTCAATGACCTGGAAGATAGTTCTTCCACTGTTTCTTTCCTTTATCAGTCTACTGTTGTGTTCTTGTTAACCTTACTGTTTGCTTGGGATTGGTGGAGGTCATTTAGCCAAATAGACCTTTAAAATGCCTCACACATTCACAGTAGGTGAAGCTTGCTATTGCTTACAAGTTTTAGGTTTATTTGTTCCCATCCATATTCCCCTCTGACAATTGGTGTCCTTGGCATTTTCTTCAAGACTTCTACCTCACCTCTCTGTCCTTTAAGCTAAGGAAACATCTCATATTTAACACAGAAAATTGAAGCATCTGCAGGTAAGAATGGCAAATAAAGCATCCATAAAATTCTCTTCAGTTATACGTACTGCTTGTCATTCACTCTTAGATCAACAATTGTCCTTTTTCCTCAATAGAGTCTTCTTCTTTCTTCCTTCTTGCATTTACCTTCTACCTACAGGCCCCTTTCTTTTTTCTTTCTCCTTTCCTTTCCTTTCCTTTCCTTTCCTTTCCTTTCCTTTCCTTTCCTTTCCTTCCTTCCTTTCTCTCTCTCTTTCTCTCTTTCTTTCTTTCTTTCTTTTATTAGATATTTTCTTTATATACATTTCAAATGCTATCCCGAAAGTTCCCTATACCCTCCCCCACCCTGCTTTCCTACCCACCCACTCCCACTTCTTGGCCCTAGCAATCCCCTGTACTGGGGCACATAAAGTTTGCAATACCAAGAGGCCTCTCTTCCCAGTGATGGCCGACTGGGTCATCTTCTGCTACATATACAACTAGAGATACGAGCTCTGGGGGCACTGGTTAGAATGCCAACATTCACATGGAAACTGAACAACACTCTATTCAATGATTCTTTGTTCAAGGATGAAATAAAGAAAGAAATTAAAGACTTTTTACCTACAGGCCTCTTATCTGTTCCTTGAACACAGGACACCTCTACCCTTTACCCCTGCCACCATAGCTCAAGTTCATGTTCTCTTCCCTCATTCATTGAGTCTATCGAAATCAATTCTTACCTAGTGGCTTCATGCTTGACAAATACTTCATATACAGTGTGCAATAGGAAGCACTGAGATTTTAGATAAAATTTTATGATTGATCACATGCATAATACCTTAGTGCAAAATGGCAGATAATTTGTGCTTTGCTATACTTCTGTCATCTCCTGGAGAGCAAGAGTTAAGTAGTCATCTCTGTGTTCTAAACATACCTATTAGCTCATTTTATACATCAAGGCTGTTCAACTCAGTTGGACAATTGAGTTGATTCCTGTTATAGTATGTATCATATTGTGCATTTGTCTTTAGCTATTTATTTCTATGCTCATTAGTGATCTTCCACAAATACAAGGGAAGTGCCCTGAGAGAAAGAATTGAATGTCCTTGTTGACTGTTACATCATTAGGACTCTGAACAGTGTCTGACAGTTAATAGATAATTTGTTACCACATGAATGAATAACATATATAAAATATTTGACTTATAATAGGTGCTTAATAAATTTAAAGATATGTTGGGGATATAAGTTGATTAATATAAGTTGATTCGGAGTGGGGAAAAACTATTCATTTTCAAATCACCTTCCCTTTCCCTTTTTAGAGGAGAAAAATTCTAGGCAGAAATATAGTATATTTGGGGACTTGAGAAGCATTCCTCAGAATAGTTCTATAGCCATTATGATTTCTCTTGGCTTTTGTTTCTTCTTTTTAAAATATCTAATGGAGCATAAAAGCATGTCTTGTTGAATGACATGAAGTATTATCCAAAGCCCAGGGAGTGTCTAGGCAGGTAGTTTCAGTTGTATTGTAATGTAATTATATTGTTTTGAAGTTTCATTATTTTTTCATGTGACTGGACATAGGATCTAGAATATTAATACAATGAAGATTGGCAGTTGATGACCCTACAGAGGATGCTGATAAAATATGCACCATGCTACCTCTGAATCTGAGTCATGTGTAGGAGGAGTCCTGACTGTAATCAAGATTTGCAAGTGATTGTAGATGAGCTATTCTTGAGTCATTGTTATTCTGCACCATCACCTATCATTGTCTGCAGCCTTAAATGGGATGTCTCATCACTCAAACCTGCCCCTCCTATACCCACAGTAGCTGGAGGATCAACAACGCTTGAGGAACCTGCATTTCACCATGTATTTACAGAGAGTGGCTGGTCATCACTTAGTTCCCCGGACAACTTACGGCTCACTGTGTCCTCAAGTTTTGCTAAACTCTTCTCATAGATAGGAGGTCATCCCTGGGTTTTAAAGGTGAAAGGGGTCCTGAGGAATGCCATTTCCCTCTTGGCTGCGGTAGTGTCTGAGTGTCATGTGGAAGATTTAATACTAAGTCTGTTCCTTTGATACAAGTGGCAATATAATATGCTCTAATTGCATCTGTTATGTCTTTGTACAAAGAGGAAAATATTCTTTCCAGCGGGACTACAAAATTACACACATTACAGTAGAATACTCAGGTATGAAAATAGGTTTTCTTGCTTGTTAGGGAAGAAAGAAACTGAAAATTGTTTTGGTTTTTACATCATGTTTCATATCACATGGGGCTGAAAGAGTGGGGTTGGGTAATTTTATAGGTGTTTTGAAATACGTGGTTCATGGATATTTGATAGAAATATCTCAGTGTGTGAGACAAATGTTTATGTAGGTGAACAAAAGGTGAACATATGCCCCATCACTTTTTGTGGTGTTAGAGGAAAGTTAAAACTGGAAAGAATTGCTTTGTTTCCTTTAAGAGTGCTTGCATTGCTATTTTCCCTTTTTCTTTTTCATTTTTTCTTTCTTTTTCTTTTCTTTTTAACCATTTCTCGTCCTTCCTAATTGATGAGAGTTCCAATCAATCCATGTGATAGTTAGTGAAGTACACTTTGTAAGTATATGGAATCACCTGCTTTATACTCTATCCAAGTGTGGCCATTTCTATATTACAGAAAGTAGCTCTGCCATTTGCAAAGCATAAGAAATTCCATATACACTAAGACATTATGAGCTGAAGGAGACAACTGAAGGTCAGTCTAAATCATTCCAGAGGGTATATACCTATCTTTTGCCTGTGATGTGACTCATTTCTCCATGTCTGCTTTTAAACAATTATTGTTAGTATGCAGGTGTAGTGCAGACCAGTTGACAAATGGCAAAGCGACAACCATTTTAGTCGGATGTCTATATGATACTGACACATCTACCTTTCCTGTGGGGACAAATTGATTCATTCTTGTTTTACTTTCCATAAAGAAAGGCAGAGCTTAGGACTCCTTTCTAGGTCTCCAACAGGGGATTATACTCCTCAACAACAGGCTGTTCCACATGGACACAGAACGTCCCATCTTGATTTTGTAAAATGTTTTTAAACCACAGACCACATGGCTTCCTACCTCTCAATCTTATTTTTTACTTATCAAAGGCCCTATTGTTCTCCATGGCACTGTAGAGAGGGTTTTTGTTATGTTTTGCTTTGTTTTTTTGAGCTGTGTTTTTGATTCAAGACTATAGCATAGAATATATACACATTGCAAATAATTATTTGTCAAAAATAGCTTCCTGTCTACTGTGTCATTAAGTTCACTATCAACTTTAGAATTTGCTGAAGGTCACAACATCCATGAGAAAGAAGTAAAGCTGTTTATTTGGCCCCTTCTGCTAATGTCAGAACTCTGCAATAATAGTATATGAAACACTCTATCTGTTTCTCTAGCGCTTAATATGAAGCATTGCCATAGAAAAAGTGACAGGAAGAAATGCAACAAGTTGTACAAGTAATAATTAAAATCAAATTTTCAGTCTGTGGTGGGTGGGAATATCAATTAATACTCTCAGAAAATTAGAAGACAGTGACTTTCTCCCTCCTCGGCTCTTGTCGTCTTGTTTCTTGGCCGCAATTAAAAAGTGATTAACTGTTGGTCCGGGACCCGCCGAACTTAGGAAATTAGTCTGAACAGGTGAGAGGGTGCGCCAGAGAATCTGACAGCTTCTGGAACAGGCGGAAGCACAGAGGCACTGAGGCAGCACCCTTTGTGGGCCGGGGACAGCCAGCCACCGTCTGGACCGGAGGACAGGTGCCCGCCCGGCTGGGGAGGCGACCTAAGCCACAGCAGCAGCGGTCGCCATCTTGGTCCGGAACCCGCCGAACTTAGGAAATTAGTCTGAACAGGTGAGAGGGTGCGCCAGAGAACCTGACAGCTTCTGGAACAGGCGGAAGCACAGAGGCGCTGAGGCAGCACCCTTTGTGGGCCGGGGACAGCCAGCCACCATCCGGACCGGAGGACAGGTGCCCGCCCGGCTGGGGAGGCGGCCTAAGCCACAGCAGCAGCGGTCGCCATCTTGGTCCGAGACCCGCTGAACTTAGGAAATTAGTCTGAACAGGTGAGAGGGTGCGCCAGAGAACCTGACAGCTTCTGGAACAGGCAGAAGCACAGAGGCGCTGAGGCAGCACCCTGTGTGGGCCGGGGACAGCCGGCCACCTTCCGGACCAGAGGACAGGTGCCCACCCGGCTGGGGAGGCGGCCTAAGCCACAGCAGCAGCGGTCGCCATCTTGGTCCCGGGACTCCAAGGAACTTAGGAATTTAGTCTGCTTAGGTGAGAGTCTGTACCACCTGGGAACTGCCAAAGCAACACAGTGTCTGAGAAAGGTCCTGTTTTGGGCCTTCTTCTTCGGCCAGGAGGAGGTCCAAATACAAGATATCTGCGCACCTTCCCTGTAAGAGAGCTTGCCAGCAGAGAGTGCTCTGAGCACTGAAACTCAGAGGAGAGAATCTGTCTCCCAGGTCTGCTGATAGACGGTAACAGAATCACCAGAAGAACAATCTCTAAACAGAGTCAACTATAACTACTAACTCCAGAGATTACCAGATGGCGAAAGGTAAACGGAGGAATCTTACTAACAGGAACCAAGACCACTCACCATCACCAGAACCCAGCACACCCACTTCGCCCAGTCCAGGGAACCCCAACACACCTGAGAACCTAGACCTAGATTTAAAAGCATATCTCATGATGATGGTAGAGGACATCAAGAAGGACTTTAATAAATCACTTAAAGAAATACAGGAGAACACTGCTAAAGAGTTACAAGTCCTTAAAGAAAAACAGGAAAACACAATCAAACAGGTAGAAGTCCTTACAGAAAAAGAGGAAAAAACATACAAACAGGTGATGGAAATGAACAAAACCATACTAGACCTAAAAAGGGAAGTAGACACAATAAAGAAAACTCAAAGCGAGGCAACACTAGAGATAGAAACCCTAGGAAAGAAATCTGGAACCATAGATTTGAGCATCAGCAACAGAATACAAGAGATGGAAGAGAGAATCTCAGGTGCAGAAGATTCCATAGAGAACATCGGCACAACAATCAAAGAAAATGGAAAATGCAAAAAGATCCTAACTCAAAATATCCAGGAAATCCAGGACACAATAAGAAGACCAAACGTACGGATAATAGGAGTGGATGAGAATGAAGATTTTCAACTCAAAGGTCCAGCAAACATCTTCAACAAAATTATTGAAGAAAACTTCCCAAATCTAAAGAATGAGATGCATATGAACATACAAGAAGCCTACAGAACTCCAAATAGACTGGACCAGAAAAGAAATTCCTCCCGACACATAATAATCAGAACATCAAATGCACTAAATAAAGATAGAATACTAAAAGCAGTAAGGGAAAAAGGTCAAGTAACATATAAAGGCAAGCCTATCAGAATTACATCAGATTTTTCACCAGAGACTATGAAAGCCAGAAGAGCCTGGACAGATGTTATACAGACACTAAGAGAACACAAACTGCAGCCCAGGCTACTATACCCAGCCAAACTCTCAATTATCATAGAGGGAGAAACCAAAGTATTCCACGACAAAACCAAATTCACGCATTATCTCTCCACGAATCCAGCCCTTCAAAGGATAATAACAGAAAAAAACCAATACAAGAACGGGAACAACGCCCTAGAAAAAACAAGAAGGTAATCCCTCAACAAACCTAAAAGAAGACAGCCACAAGAACAGAATGCCACCTTTAACAACTAAAATAACAGGAAGTAACAATTACTTTTCATTAATATCTCTTAACATCAATGGTCTCAACTCGCCAATAAAAAGACATAGACTAACAAACTGGCTACACAAACAAGACCCAACATTTTGCTGCTTACAGGAAACTCATCTCAGAGAAAAAGATAGACACTACCTCAGAATGAAAGGCTGGAAAACAATTTTCCAAGCAAATGGTATGAAGAAACAAGCAGGAGTAGCCATCCTAATATCTGATAAGATTGACTTCCAACCCAAAGTCATCAAAAAAGACAAGGAGGGACACTTCATTCTCATCAAAGGTAAAATCCTCCAAGAGGAACTCTCAATTCTGAATATCTATGCTCCAAATACAAGAGCAGCCACATTCACTAAAGAAACTTTAGTAAAGCTCAAAGCACACATTGCGCCTCACACAATAATAGTGGGAGACTTCAACACACCACTTTCACCAATGGACAGATCATGGAAACAGAAACTAAACAGGGACACACTGAAACTAACAGAAGTGATGAAACAAATGGATCTGACAGATATCTACAGAACATTTTATCCTAAAACAAAAGGATATACCTTCTTCTCAGCACCTCATGGTACCTTCTCCAAAATTGACCACATAATAGGTCACAAATCAGGCCTCAACAGATTCAAAAATATTGAAATTGTCCCATGTATTCTATCAGATCACCATGCACTAAGGCTGATCTTCAATAACAAAATAAATAACAGAAAGCCAACATTCACATGGAAACTGAACAACACTCTTCTCAATGATACCTTGGTCAAGGAAGGAATAAAGAAAGAAATTAAAGACTTTTTAGAGTTTAATGAAAATGAAGCCACAACGTACCCAAACCTTTGGGACACAATGAAAGCATTTCTAAGAGGGAAACTCATAGCTATGAGTGCCTTCAAGAAAAAACGGGAGAGAGCACATACTAGCAGCTTGACAACACATCTAAAAGCTCTAGAAAAAAAGGAAGCAAATTCACCCAAGAGGAGTAGACGGCAGGAAATAATCAAACTCAGGGGTGAAATCAACCAAGTGGAAACAAGAAGAACTATTCAAAGAATTAACCAAACGAGGAGTTGGTTCTTTGAGAAAATCAACAAGATAGATAAACCCTTAGCTACACTCACTAAAGGGCACAGGGACAAAATCCTAATTAACAAAATCAGAAATGAAAAGGGAGACATAACAACAGATCCTGAAGAAATCCAAAACACCATCAGATCCTTCTACAAAAGGCTATACTCAACAAAACTGGAAAACCTGGACGAAATGGACAAATTTCTGGACAGATACCAGGTACCAAAGTTGAATCAGGATCAAGTTGACCTTCTAAACAGTCCCATATCCCCTAAAGAAATAGAAGCAGTTATTAATAGTCTCCCAGCCAAAAAAAGCCCAGGACCGGACGGGTTTAGTGCAGAGTTCTATCAGACCTTCAAAGAAGATCTAACTCCAGTTCTGCACAAACTTTTTCACAAGATAGAAGTAGAAGGTATTCTACCCAACTCATTTTATGAAGCCACTATTACTCTGATACCTAAACCACAGAAAGATCCAACAAAGATAGAGAACTTCAGACCAATTTCTCTTATGAACATCGATGCAAAAATCCTTAATAAAATTCTCGCTAACCGAATCCAAGAACACATTAAAGCAATCATCCATCCTGACCAAGTAGGTTTTATTCCAGAAATGCAGGGATGGTTTAATATACGAAAATCCATCAATGTAATCCATTATATAAACAAACTCAAAGACAAAAACCACATGATCATCTCGTTAGATGCAGAAAAAGCATTTGACAAGATCCAACACCCATTCATGATAAAAGTTCTGGAAAGATCAGGAATTCAAGGCCAATACCTAAACATGATAAAAGCAATCTACAGCAAACCAGTAGCCAACATCAAAGTAAATGGAGAGAAGCTGGAAGCAATCCCACTAAAATCAGGGACTAGACAAGGCTGCCCACTTTCTCCCTACCTTTTCAACATAGTACTTGAAGTATTAGCCAGAGCAATTCGACAACAAAAGGAGATCAAGGGGATACAAATTGGAAAAGAGGAAGTCAAAATATCACTTTTTGCAGATGATATGATAGTATATATAAGTGACCCTAAAAATTCCAACAGAGAACTCCTAAACCTGATAAACAGCTTCGGTGAAGTAGCTGGATATAAAATTAACTCAAACAAGTCAATGGCCTTTCTCTACACAAAGAATAAACAGGCTGAGAAAGAAATTAGGGAAACAACACCCTTCTCAATAGCCACAAATAATATAAAATATCTCGGCGTGACTCTAACGAAGGAAGTGAAAGATCTGTATGATAAAAACTTCAAGTCCCTGAAGAAAGAAATTAAAGAAGATCTCAGAAGATGGAAAGATCTCCCATGCTCATGGATTGGCAGGACCAACATTGTAAAAATGGCTATCTTGCCAAAAGCAATCTACAGATTCAATGCAATCCCCATTAAAATTCCAACTCAATTCTTCAACGAATTAGAAGGAGCAATTTGCAAATTCATCTGGAATAACAAAAAACCGAGGATAGCAAAAACTCTTCTCAAGGATAAAAGAACCTCTGGTGGAATCACCATGCCTGACCTAAAGCTTTACTACAGAGCAATTGTGATAAAAACTGCATGGTACTGGTATAGAGACAGACAAGTGGACCAATGGAATAGAATTGAAGACCCAGAAATGAACCCACACACCTATGGTCACTTGATCTTCGACAAGGGAGCCAAAACCATCCAGTGGAAGAAAGACAGCATTTTCAACAATTGGTGCTGGCACAACTGGTTGTTATCATGTAGAAGAATGCGAATTGATCCATACTTATCTCCTTGTACTAAGGTCAAATCTAAGTGGATCAAGGAACTTCACATAAAACCAGAGACACTGAAACTTATAGAGGAGAAAGTGGGGAAAAGCCTTGAAGATATGGGCACAGGGGAAAAATTCCTGAACAGAACAGCAATGGCTTGTGCTGTAAGATCGAGAATTGACAAATGGGACCTAATGAAACTCCAAAGTTTCTGCAAGGCAAAAGACACTGTCTATAAGACAAAAAGACCACCAACAGACTGGGAAAGGATCTTTACCTATCCTAAATCAGATAGGGGACTAATATCCAACATATATAAAGAACTCAAGAAGGTGGACCTCAGAAAATCAAATAACCCCCTTAAAAAATGGGGCTCAGAACTGAACAAAGAATTCTCACCTGAGGAATACCGAATGGCAGAGAAGCACCTGAAAAAATGTTCAACATCCTTAATCATCAGGGAAATGCAAATCAAAACAACCCTGAGATTCCACCTCACACCAGTGAGAATGGCTAAGATCAAAAATTCAGGTGACAGCAGATGCTGGCGAGGATGTGGAGAAAGAGGAACACTCCTCCATTGTTGGTGGGATTGCAGGCTTGTACAACCACTCTGGAAATCAGTCTGGCGGTTCCTCAGAAAATTGGACATAGTACTACCGGAGGATCCAGCAATACCTCTCCTGGGCATATATCCAGAAGAAGCCCCAACTGGTAAGAAGGACACATGCTCCACTATGTTCATAGCAGCCTTATTTATAATAGCCAGAAACTGGAAAGAACCCAGATGCCCCTCAACAGAGGAATGGATACAGAAAATGTGGTACATCTACACAATGGAGTACTACTCAGCTATTAAAAAGAATGAATTTATGAAATTCCTAGCCAAATGGATGGACCTGGAGAGCATCATCCTGAGTGAGGTAACACAATCACAAAGGAACTCACACAATATGTACTCACTGATAAGTGGATACTAGCCCAAAACCTAGGATACCCACGATATAAGATACAATTTCCTAAACACATGAAACTCAAGAAAAATGAAGACTGAAGTGTGGACACTATGCCCCTCCTTAGAAGTGGGAACAAAACACCCATGGAAGGAGTTA